>NC_090326.1:96751147-97356164 GCF_035084215.1 Heptranchias perlo | reverse complement strand
TGGACTGGGGTGGACAAATGTAAGGAATCTTACAACACCAGCTTATAGTCCAACAGTTTTATTTGAAAATCACAAGCTTTCGGAGCCTTTCTCCTTTGTCACACTCACCTGACGAAGGAGGAAGCCTCCGAAAGCTTGTGATTTTCAAATAAAACTGTTGGACTATAACCTGGTGTTGTAAGATTCCTTACATCAGAAACATGAGTGAGACCTGTTCTCACTTGGCACTTCATCGTTGTGTATATTATATCTAGTGGGAAATCTGATTGCTTTGCAGCATTCAAGTTTAATAGCTGATTCATAAAGTAGCATTGATTTAAACCACTAGAATATTCCATTTACCAGATTTTCTCCATTTTTAGAAAGTTTACAATACGTGGTCTAAATTGCCAAAAGTTGATCATAGAATGCCAGATGATGAGCTATTTTATAACGACAGGACCGTAATACCATACATAGAAAAAATTGCCTTTATATAGAGCATCTTTTACGACCTCTGGACGTCCCGAAGCGCTTTAGAGGCAAGGAAGTACTTTTGAAGTGTCGTCACTGATGTAATGTAGGAATGAAGGCAGCCAATTTGCCCACAGCAAGGTCTCACAAACAGCAATGAGATGACCAGATAATCTGTGTTCAATGGTGTTGGTTGACAGCATAATATTGGACAGAACATCTGGAGAACTCCCAGTTCTTTTTCAAATAGTGCCATTGGATCTTTTAGGTCCACCTGAGAAGGCAGTCAGGACCTAAAGACGAAAGCTAAAACAGTGCAGCAATATTGCACTGAAGTTTCACCTTAGATTATATGCTCAAGTCTGGGGAGTGGGACTTGAACCATAACCTTCTGACTTGGGCGAGAGTGCTACCTCTGAGCCAAGGCTGACACAATGTATTATATGAGTAAGTAATAGACTTGCACAAATTTGGGATTAATTTGACAGTTTCCTACTACTTTTGATACAGTATAAATTGATTAGCGAGATCAATTACCCTGTTAATTATGGATAGTCTGTTGCTACTCTTATATGTAACTTTGGAAATCAATTTTCTATAGGGAAAATGCAAGATAGTGACAGGGGAAAGTTTAAAGCAATTAACTTGATTAAGTATTGATATGTATGCAAAGGGACTTGATGAAAATCATAGAATTTTAGGCCCACTGCCCCTTTGCTCATGCTGGCTTTTCCGGAGCTGTCTAGTCTAATCCTGTTTCCCTGGCCTTTCCCCATCTCGTAGTGATATGTACAAATGTTCCAAAGCAGTACTATTCATAATGCTAGTTGTAAAACACTATTGGCACATGTGGTAGATGGGCAGTAATGCATCATGGATGATTGTAAACCAGAAGGAGCTCAGACCTATTAGACATCTAAGCTCTGATGTGTTTATTCCTTAAGCACTATTATTTATGTTGTTTATTCTGCTCCGTGCAGCTGAGTAGTATCTTAGTCGTGACTGAAAAGCTCACACACTTTGCCAAATTGAAGAGCAATACTTGACTGTTTTGTGAGTTATCTGGATGCCAAAATTATATCTTGGCTTCAAAATCAGTGTGCTTTCATTTTATATGGGGTTTTATTCTGGTTTTGATGGTAGTGGTTGTTGACGCAAACTGCAACCATCAGCTGCTCTATTTCCTTGATGTGTGATGGCATTGATCAGGAGGGTTAACAATTATGTCATTGACCAAATAATGTATAATTGAGCCTAGAGCAAGACATTAAAGGAGTTTAGTGCAATATTTTGACAGTGACAATGGTACACTTGTGGCCTCTTCAGTCCTGTAGGTGGTCAGCTCACTATGATGCAATCCTAGATATTTTTCACAGACATGGTTTAGAGGAAAGTTTACTAGATACATGACTTGAAAGTAGCTCTGGTCTACTAGACTGAGCGAATTGCATTTAGCAATGGACCAGTGACAATTGAGTGTGACATTTACATACAAGTTACAAGAAATGCTTTTGTTTGTTAACATTCTGGTCCGTTAGACCAAGGAGGTTAAGTTTAGCAAACTTTCAACTTTCTTCCAGTCAACAACTTGAATCAAGAAATGATTTCCAAAGTTACCTATCAAGGCGTAACAGACTGTCCATAATTAGGCAGGTTCATTGACCTTACTAATCCACATAAAGTTGAAGTGTGACTTTTGTAGATAACGTACAGGCATACTTTTTTGTTTCTAGTATTTTAAGGGTCCAGTGTCTTTTACTGAAGAGCAGCAATTTTTTTGTGAGCTGTTTGCTCCACAGCCTTGACTTTGAACTCTTGAGGAATGTCAGTAAAACTCTTTATCCTGTATCCTGTTCTTTAAAATTCTAAATGTTAGTCTGTGCACCAACAACACCGACATGCATTTATATAGTGCCTTTAACATAGTAAAATGTCCCAAGGAGCTTTATTAAACAAAATTTGACCCCAAGCCACATGAGAGATTAGGACAGGTGTCCAAAAGCATGGTCAAAGAGGTAGGTTTTAGGGAGCATCTTAAAGGAGGAGAGAGAGGCAGAGTGGTTTAGGGAGAGAATTCCAGAGTTTAGGGCCGAGGCAGCTGAAAACATGTGCTGTGCATCACCCAACGATTTACTTGCTCCATAAAACCACAATCAGAAACCCACACCAACCAGCTCCTGCATAATGCCACTCAAGCCTGCGTTTCATCTGCTCCCAAGTCTCTGAGAGATTCAGTGCCTTAGACATTTTGCTGCTCTGTTTACCTCTTTTATGGGGTTGGTCTTGTGTTTGAATATTGCTGTATGTTTTCATGTTTTGCATCATCCACACCTGTTCCCATAGCCACTTTTGGAGTGCCCTAAAAAAATTTGCAATGATGAAGCATTGGGCTGAAAGTTTAGCTCATCTTCAATTCAGTACTGAGAAATAAGTGTATTAAAAGATTAGAACTCGGTGTGAAAACTCAAAGTATTGCCACTATGTTAGACAGCTGTTGCTGTACATAAGAGAAGGCTGACAAATACAAATTTTATGTCACTTTTAGACCTGTTGTAGTCATGTAGCCCATGTCATGTATAATGTTTGACTAACGCTGATCTATTGGGAAAATTGGCAAATTGTTTGATCTGTTACCTTTTGAGCACAAATTTTACTTCACTTTCAGGGGTGAAATGAGTTTTTTTAAATGACTAGTTGTTATGATTGGAATGCACTGCCTGGAAGGGTGGTGGAAGCAGATTCAATAGTAACTTTCAAAATGGAATTGGATTTATACCTGAAAAGGAGAAATTTGCAGGGCTATGGGGAAAGAGCAGGGGAGTGGGACTAATTGGATAGTGTTAAAGAATACATGTACGAGAATCTTGTTAAATGCTGAAAATAATTGTTTGTCAAAGAAAGCATGAGTTTGTTTTTTAGCTTACACTCCTTTTATTAAGTTCGACGTGGAGAGCAGTTGAACAGAGTACAATCAAATGTAGGTATGTGTCCTTTAATTCCAGTTTGTCTCTGGGTATGGTAGAGACATCACCTTCAGTATTGTACTACCAACAAACAGCAAAACGTGGTCTTTTTATGTTACTTTTCCTTATGCTTGGACATTTGGATACTTGGATGAAACTGGGGAAACAATAATGGAAAACAAGGAAATGGCAGAGGAATTGAACAGATATTTTGTGTCTGTCTTCACAGTAGAAGACACTAATAACATACCAATAATAGTAGAAAATCAAGGGGCAAAGGGGAGGGAGGAACTAAAAACTATCACTAGAGAAAAAGTACTAGGTAAACTAATGGCTCTAAAGGCTGACAAGTCCCCTGGACCTGATGGCTTGCATCCGAGGGTCTTAAAGGAAGCGGCTACAGAGATAGTGGATACATTGGTCGTAATCTTCCAGAATTCACTAGATTCTGGAAAGGTCCCAGCGGATTGGAAAACCGCAAATGTAACACCCCTATTCAAGAAGGGAGTGAGACAGAAAGCAGGTAATTATAGACCAGTTAGCCTAACATCTGTCACTGGGAAAATGCTAGAATCCATTATTAAGGAAGTAGTAGCAGGACATTTTGAGACTCAATACAATCAAGGAGAGTCAACATGGTTTTATGAAGGGGAAATCATGTCTGACAAATTTATTAGAGTTCTTTGAGGAAGTAACAGGCAGGGTGGACAAAGGGGAACCAATGGATGCAGTATATTTTGATTTCCAAAAGGCATTCGATAAGGTGCCACATAAAAGATTACTGCACAAGATAAGAGCTCATGGTGTTGGGGGTAATATACTGGCATGGATAGAGGATTGGCTAAGTCACAGAAAACAAAGAGTCAGGATAAAAGGGTCATTTTCAAAATGGCAGTCTGTAACTAGTGGGGTGCCGCAGGGCTCAGTGCTGGGGCCTCAACTATTTACAATATATATCAGTGACTTGGATGAAGGAACAGTGTGTCTTGTGGCCAAATTTGCTGATGTTACAAAGATAGGTGGAAAAGCAAGTTGCGAGGAGGACATGAAGTGTCTGCAAAGGGATATTGACAGGTTAAGCGAATGGGCAAAAATTTGGCAGATGGAATATAATGTGGGAAAATGTCATCCACTTTGGGAGGAAAAATATAAAAGCAAAATATTATTTGAGTGGAGAAATACTACAAAATGCTGCGGTACAGAGGGATCTGGGTGTCCTTGTACATGAAACACAAAAAGTCAACACACAGGTGCAGCAGGTAATCTGGAAGGCAAACGGAATATTGGCCTTTATTTCTAGGGGGATGGAGTATAAAAGCAGGGAAGTCATGCTACAACTGTACAGGGTGCTGGTGAGATCACATCTGGAGTACTGCGTACAGTTCTGGTGCCCCTATTTAAGGAAGGACATACTTGCATTGGAGGCAGTTCAGAGAAGGTTCACTAGGTTGATTCCGGGTATGGAAGGGTTGTCTTATGAGGAAAGATTGAACAGGTTGGGTCTATACTCATTGGAGTTTAGAAGAATGAGAAGATCTTATTGAAACATACAAGATTCTGAGGGGACTTGATAGGGTAGATGCTGAGAGGATATTGCCCCTCATGGGGGAATCTAAAACTAGGGGGCATAGTCTCAGAATAAGGGGTCGCCCATTTAAGACAGAAATGAGTAGGAATTTCTTCTTCCAGAGGGTCATGAATCTTTGGAATTCTTTACCCCAAAAAGCTGTGGAGGCTGAGTCATTGAATACATTCAAGGCTGAGTTAGACAAATTTTTGATCAGCAAGGGAGTCAAAGGATATGGGGAAAGAGAAGGAAAGTGGAGTTGAGGTAAAAATCAGATCAGCCATGATCTCATTAAATGGCGGAGCAGGCTCAAGGGGCCTAATGGCCTACTCCTACTCCTATCTCTTATGGTCTTATGGACATGCCTACTGAAACCTATTAAATATACATAGACTGAGTGTTTATGTTCGCCACTTAAACACTATTTAAAAACAACTAGCTTTGAAACGGCTATTTCCTTACAAAGATTGAAGTGTTTTTGTTTAATTAAATTATATGATATTCCTCCCTCAAGCTTGATCTTACACAGATTACTGTGTCCTTGCTTACTTCCCCTTTGCTTGATTGCTCTGATTGTCTTTGCCAGTAACAAGGTCTAAGTACCTCCCCTTGGCGTTCAAGGCATTACCATTGCCGAATCCCCCACCATCAACGTCCTGGGGGTCACCATTGACCAGAAACTTAACTGGACCAGCCACACACATACTGTGGCTACAAGAGCAGGTCAGAGGGTATTCTGCCGTGAGTGACTCACCTCCTGACTCCACATCTACAAGACTCAAGTAAGGAGTGTGATGGAATACTCTCCATTTGCCTGGATGAGTGCAGCTCCAACAACACTCAACAAGCTTGACACCATCCCGCACACAGCAGCCCACTTGATTGGCACCCCATCCACCACCTTAAACATTCACTCCCTCCACCACTGGCGCACCATGGCTGCAGTGTGTACCATCTACAAGGTGCACTCTAGCAGCTCGCCTAGGCTGCTTCGACCCAAACCCGCGACCTCCACCACCACCACCACCTAGAATGACAAGGGCAGCAGGCGCATGGGAACAATACCACCTGCACGTCCCCTCCAAGTCACACACCATCCTGACTTGGAAATATATCGCTGTTCCAGGATTTTGACCCAGCGACAATGAAGGAACTCCCTACCTAACAGCACAGTGCGAGTACCGTCACCACGCGGACCGCAGCGGTTCAAGAAGATGGCTCAACACCACTTTCTCAAGGGCAATTAGGGATGGGCAATAAATGCTGGCCTTGCCAGCGACACCCACATCCCATGAACGAATAAAAAAAAAAGTCAGGGTTAATTTAACAGTCAACGGGACTATCTTGTGTATATTTTTCCCTGGCTTGAGTGATACCTAATTTACATCTATACAATACCAATCAATTGACATGTTTCAACTTCTTTGCTCCGAGGAACTCATTATTTATACCAGTATCGACCATCTGTCTCGCTTCCCTTAAATGGGTGGCTATTCAACCCTATCAGTTTCTCATTCTTTCCCTTCCCCTCATCCATGTCTCAACATATCTCACTTTTTTTTATTTTATTGCTTCCTCTCCTCATATTTAACACAACATAAAGCAACAAACAAAATAATTAAAACAATTATTGCAATTATTTAAACCATAAGAAAACTGCTGCTTATAAGGCTTCTGTCTGAAGGTTTTTTGTGGGGCCCAACAGGCACCAATGATCTATCCCCAATTCTGGTCATTCCCAGTTGGTATGAGGCAAATTGTCCTGTTGATTGACAAACCAGATATATGGTGTAATGAAATATCTTCCTCTCTTCGAATATACCATGTCAGTTCTTCGAGTTCCATCGATTGACCTGTAGAGTGTAGTTGGGGGATTCTTCATCCAGGACGAAGCCACCTGCTAGTGATGTGCTCTACAGCACACCACAGCCGAATAGCCATTCCTGGAACAGCGAAAGGCTTTCCAGGCTCCCTCATTCCCACTAACCAATGTCCTTAGATACAAACTCCTTATGTATATCGTCTTCCAAAAAGTCTATCAAGTCTACTTTAAATATTTTCATCAGTCTTTCATGAACAGATAGCAACAGTATTGCCACTTAGAGGAATCATCCTTGAAATAATTTCATTTTGCTTGTGTCTTCCAGGCATACACCAATCGGAGTATTCGCACTGTACACCAAACCATATTCCCATCTAATTTCCAGATTTATTTTAATAAAATTTAGGATCCAATTGTTTACTAATACCCTTTAACCCCTTTTTGAATTGGATTCAAGTAAACAAAAACCTTCATACACAATTGCCTTTGAGAGCAGTTGTTCCTTTCTAAAAACTGTTTAACCATTACGGACAGCATCCGTTGGCAAAACAAAATGATTGGGTAAATGTAAAGATCAAAAATACAACACATCATTACACAATACAGTGCCTGACTCAATGACTTCCAGTCCAGTTTTACTCGGATTATTCTCTATTCCCGGGCAGGTCGTCTCCATATTCTGGTCAGTCGCATTCTGTTCAATCTAATCTTTTTCCTCAATCGGAGCTCAAAGATGTTGCATCAATGCCGTACTTTCGCTGTTGTCAGCCTATTCCTTCCTCATTATGGTCCAAGTTGCGTTGCCAAGATGAGGATGACAACTGCCTCCATGGTGTCAATGTAACAAAGAAAGACCAAATGTTATATATGCCCTTAAGCAGCCCTTTTTGTAGGGCTTACACTGGTTTCCATGATACCAGCTGTACAGTATTTTACTTTCCCGTTTTCGCATGGCCAATTTCAAATTGGTTTCTCCCAGTTTATCCATGACCTCATATTGACCTTTCCAATTGGCTTCCCAGCCACCCCCTTTTTTAAAAAAAAATTTTCAGCATAACCTGATTTCTTTCTCCCACCACCCCCACCAACGGAGCAGCAGACCCTTCGAACAGGTAGATGATCCTGTTGTGTATGCAAATGAGCTACACCATTTTATTTGCAGCCGATAGGAGAGTGGACTCCAAGGATCGCTGCAAATTCTGGAGGAATTGATGGGTGTGGTGGGTAGTGATAGGAAATGGTACACCTGTGGGATGAGAGATCTGCATTTGGCATCCCTTTATGAGTTCGAATGGACTGTGTCCTGTGGAACTCACAAGCGTTGCCCTGATAGCCATAAGAACCCTGGGTAATGCAGCAATCCAGTCATTATGGTGTTGGATCATGTCATCCACTCCTTTAAGCATAGCTCTTTCGAATGCCGCTTTAAGGATGCAGGTAAATCATTCTACCATCCCACTAGATTTGGGGTGATAAGGGATGTGAAAATGCTGCTGCATTCCCAGCAGGTGACACAGTTGCTTAACGACGTTTGCCGTAAAATGTGATCCGTTGTCATGCTCTATGCGGGTAGGGAAGCCCCATCGGGTGAAAATCTGTTCCCACAAGATCCCGGTGGTTGTAACCGCATCTTTCTTTCGTGCTGGGAATGCTTCTATCCATCGGGTAAACGTATCAATTACAACTAAAATATACCAATATCCACCCTTAGCAGCGGGCCGGTGTAATCAATTTGTAATGACTCCCAAGGGCCATTTGTTAAGGTGGGAAATACCCATGAGCACTTTCTTGGTTGCGGGGGCTGGATTCATCTGGGCACAGATCCAACATAGACTGAGGTGATGTTGTATGTCTACCTGCATTTTTGGCCACCAGTAACAGCTTTGGAACATGTCTAGGAGCTGCTGGGTAGATGCATGACCTCCTTGGTGTAAAAGCGCTATTAGGGTACGGTAGCATAGTGGTTGTTACTGGACTAATAATCCAGAGTCATGAGTTCAAATCCCGCCACGGCAGCTGGCGCATTTAAATTCAATTAATTAAATTCTATTAATTAAATAAAAATCTGGAGTTAAAATACTAGTATCAGTAATGGTGGCCATGAAACTACTGGATTGTTGTAAAAACCCATCTGGTTCACTAATGTCCTTTAGGGAAGGAAACCTGCCGTCCTTACCCGGTCTGTGACTCCAGACCCACAGCAATGTGGTTGATTCTTAATTGCCCTCTGAAATGACCTAGCAAGCTACTCAGTTGTAAAATCTCGCTACGAAAAGTCATGATAAGAATAAAACCGGACGGACCACTAGGCACTGGTCACGACAACGGCAAACCAAGCCCAGTCGACCCTGCAAAGTCCTCCTCACGAACATCTGGGGACTTGTGCCAAAATTGGGAGAGCTGTCCCATAGACTAGTCAAGCAACAGCCTGACATAGCCATACTCACAGAATCATACCTTTCAGCCAATGTCCCAGACTCTTCCATCACCATCCCTGGGTATGTCCTGTCCCACCGGCAGGACAGACCCACCAGAGATGGCGAGTCAGGAGGGAGTGGCCCTCTGAGTCCTCAACATTGATTCCGGACCCCATCAAATCTCATGGCATCAGGTCAAACACGGGCAAGGAAACCTCCTGCTGATTACCACCTACCGTCCTCCCTCAGCTGATGAATCAGTCCTCCTCCATGTTGAGCACCACTTGGAGGAAGCACTGAGGGTAGCAAGGGCACAAAATGTGCTCTGGGCAGGGGACTTCAATGTCCATCACCAAGAGTGGCTCGGTAGCACCACTACTGACTGAGCTGGCCAAGTCCTGAAGGACATAGCTGCCAGACTGAGCCTGCGGCAGGTGGTGAGCGAACGAACATGAGGGGAAAAACTTACTTGACCTCGTCCTCACCAATCTACCTGTCGCAAATGCATCTGTCCATGACAGTATTGGTAGGAGTGACCACCGCACAGTCCTCGTGGAGATGAAGTCCTGTCTTCGCACTGAGGACACCATCCAACGTGTTGTGTGGCACTACCACCGTGCTAAATGGGATAGATTCAGAACAGATCGAGCAGCTCAAAACTGGGCATCCATGAGGCACTGTGGGCCACCAGCGGCAGCAGAATTGTATTCCATCACAATCTGTAACCTCATGGCCCGGCATATTTCTCACTCTACCATTACCAACAAGCCAGGGGATCAACCCTGGTTCAATGAGGAGTGTAGAAGAGCATGCCAGGAGCAGCACCAGGCGTATCTAAAAATGAGGTGCCAACCTGGTGAAGCTACAACTCAGGACAACATGCATGCTAAACAGCGGAAGCAACATGCTATAGACAGAGCTAAGCGATTCCACAACTAACGGATCAGATCAAAGCTCTGCAGACCTGCTACATCCAGTCGTGAATGGTGGTGGACAATTAAACAACTAACGGGGGGAGGAGGAGGCTCTGCAAAAATCCCCATTCTCAATGATGGTGGAGTCCAGCACGTGAGTGCAAAAGACAAGGCTGAAGGGTTTGCAACCATTTTCAGCCAGAAGTGCCGAGTGAATGATCCATCTCGGCCTCCTTCCGATATCCCCACCATCACAGAAGCCAGTCTTCAGCCAATTCGATTCACTCCACGTGATATCAAGAAACGGCTGAGTGCACTGGATACAGCAAAGGCTATGGGCCCCGACAACATCCCGGCTGTAGTGCTGAAGACTTGAGCTCCAGAACTAGCTGCGCCTCTAGCCAAGCTGTTCCAGTACAGCTACAACACTGGCATCTACTCGACAATGTGGAAAATTGCCCAGGTATGTCCTGTCCACAAAAAGCAGTCCTGACTTGTGACAAATCCAATCCGGCCAATTACCGCCCCCATCAGTCTACACTCAATTATCAGCAAAGTGATGGAAGGTGTCGTCGACAGTGCTATCAAGCGGCACTTACTCACCAATAACCTGCTCACCGATGCTCAGTTTGGGTTCCGCCAGGACCACTCGGCTCCAGACCTCATTATAGCCTTGGTCCAAACATGGACAAAAGAGCTGAATTCCAGAGGTGAGTTGAAAGTGACTGCCCTTGACATCAAGACAGCATTTGACCGAGTGTGGCACCAAGGAGCCCCAGTAAAATTGAAGTCAATGGGAATCAGGGGGCAAGCTCTCCAGTGGCTGGAGTCATACCTAGCACAAAGGAAGATGGTAGTGGTTGTTGGAGGCCAATCATCTCAGCCCCAGGACATTGCTGCAGGAGTTCCTCAGGGTAGTGTCCTAGGCCCAACCATCTTCAGCTGCTTCATCAATGACCTTCCCTCCATCATAAGGTCAGAAATGGGGATGTTCGCTGATGATTGCACAGTGTGCAGTTGCATTCGCAACCCCTCAAATAATGAAGCAGTCCGAGCCCGCACGCAGCAAGACCTGGACAACATCCAGGCTTGGGCTCATAAGTGGCAAGTAACATTTGCGCCAGATAAGTGGTAGGCAATGACCATCTCCAACAAGAGAGAGTCTAACCATTTCCCTTGACATTCAACGGCATTACCATCGCCGAATCCCCCACCATCAACATCCTGGGGGGTCACCATTAACCAGAAACTTAACTGGACCAGCCATATAAATACTGTGGCTACGAGAGCAGGTCAGAGGCTGGGTATTCTGCGGCGAGTGACTCACCTCCTGACTCCCCAAAGCCTTTCCACCATCTACAAGGCACAAGTGAGGAGTGTGATGGAATACTCTCCACTTGCTTGGATGAGTGCAGCTCCAACAACACTCACTGTATAAGCTCGACACCATCCAGGACAAAGCAGCCCACTTGATTGGCACCCCATCCACCACCCTAACATTCACTCCCTTCACCACCGGCGCACAGTGGCTGCAGTGTGTACCATCCACAGGATGTACTGCAGCAACTCGCCAAGGCTTCTTCGACAGCACCTCCCAAACCCGCGACCTCTACCACCTAGAAGGACAAGAGCAGCAGGCACATGGGAACAACACCACCTACACGTTCCCCTCCAAGTCACACACCATCCCGACTTGGAAATATATCGCCGTTCCTTCATCGTCGCTTGGTCAAGATCCTGGAACTCCCTTCCTAACAGCACTGTGGGAGAACCTTCACCACACGGACTGCAGTGGTTCAAGAAGGCGGCTCACCACCACCTTCTCGAGGGCAATTAGGGATGGGCAATACATGCCGGCCTCGCCAGCGACGCCCACATCCCATGTACGAATTTAAAAAAAAGCTCCTTGCATAAGCAGAACGGTGTAACCCATGTGAGGTGTTGGTCATGCTGGTAATACAACACACCATCCTTAACAATCAGTGAGTCTCTATGTGGCTGGTATAATAATGGCAGATCTATCCCATTTTTGAAGAGTATCTCCAGTAAGTTGTATGTCAGGATCGGTGGCCTGGCAGGCGTTGAGATCCATGACGTCGGGCTTAGTCCTGATCGCAGCTGCCGTCAGCTCCGGTACCCAGATATGGCTGCTTTCCTGACTAGCTGATCGGCCAGGTTATTGTGATCACTGTGCAAACTGCGCCATCTTTTTGGTATGCTTTGACCTTGCAGATGGCTATTTGCCTAGGTTGCTCTTCAGCATATTTCCAAGTGGCATCTAACTTCGCCTGACGCATGAGTGGTTTGCCTTCAGCTGTACAAAAACCCCTTTTCTGCCATATTTTCAGATACTCAGAGAATTGCACACAAATGAACTGTCAGAATAATTAGTCGCTCTACTAGTGAGGTTCTGTAATGCAGTGACTACAGCAATGACCTCCGCCTTTTGGGCCGACTACTGAGGGAGACATTTAATTAGTATTTCCTGATCGGTGGGGGGTGACTGCGGATCTTGTTGAGGGATCCAGCAGGCTGCTCCAGTGTGATACTGGCCTTGGCCGTAAAACCGTGAACCGTCAACATAAACACTCGTCGACCCCATTGTAGGTACAGTTTCTGTGGGACCGGTTAAAGTAATCTCCTTTACTTCATGTTTGAGGTTCCCCTTCATGATGCAACATATAGGCCAACCAATAATTCTGGGAGTGTCGGACCTAATATTGTTATCACCTAACTCGGAGTCCCATCTTCCCCATCGGGTTGGTGAGACACCTGTCACCTGACCCTTCCCTAGTAATGCCATGGGGATATGCGGTGTATGGGGAATGATCTGATTAAATCCAACTAAATATTTAGTGTGTTTAGTGATCCAATGCACTCCCAAAATTTGCTTTGTGCATTGATCGAAAAATCGTTCCACCGGAGTAAGGGTGCAGGAAAAGTATCCCACCGGAATACATTTACTGTGCACATCTGCATCACCACTGCAGAGATACACTGTTCTGACACCGCTCTTCCATGATAAAGGTCTTTAGGTACAGAAAATGCAGAGCAGGGGCCTGTGCGAGGGCCTTTTTAAGGTTCTCAAAAGACTGATGTGACTCGGAATCCCATTCCATCAATGCATCGTTCTTACCGGGATTACCCTGTAAATGCTAATACAATGGGGCTACTATTTTGCTAAACCCTTCTATAAATTCCCTGCAGAATCCAACAATTCCCTAAAAGGATCGCAGTGCCGTTACCTTGTGGGGCAGTGGCAGATCGGCTATCAGCTCAACCTTATTGGGGTCAGGCGTCTTAGTGCCCATCTTGATTTTTACCCCCAGAAATGTAACAGTTGTACATGCTAATGCTGCCTTTCGAGGGTTGATTTTTGAACCCAGCTCCTTGCAGAAGACCCAAAACCTCTTCCAGAAGGATAAAATGTTCCTCCATGCATTCTGACTGAAGTAATAGATCATTTACATACTGAATCACATAGGAATGCAACACATCCGCCATACGCTGATGAAACAGTGTAGGTGAATTTTGGCATCCCTGAGGCAATCTCATCCAGGTGCACTGTTGCGCTCTGAAAGTGGATGCAAATTTATACTGGGTGCACCGGAATACTCCAGAAGCCATTAGAGATATCTAATGTGGAATATATTGTGGCAGTTCCCCTTAGATTGGACGTTGTATTGGGGTGGCTAGCCACCAGCGGAGCCGCTGGCGGGATATACTTATTTAGCTGATTATAATCGATAGTCAGTCGCCATGAGCCATCCGGCTTTCGTACTGGCCAAATAGGAGCATTGTTTCGGGACACACTTGTCTGCAAAATCCCCTGTTTCAGCAATGATTTATGACTTCCCCAGTCATTTGCTCTGCATCCTTGGGATAGGGGTATTGTTTGAGGTGGGGGATCATCCCCATTTACTGCTATCTCCATGTTAGCAACTCTGCTACAGTCTTACTTATGTTGTGCCCAGACCGCCTGATGTCTGCAAGGCGATCATCGGATGTTCGTAATAACTGGTACATGTCATAATCCCCCTTCCCTTAACCATATATATGGAATGTACGTCAAGAGAGTCTAGTGGGTACATATGTATCATGGGGTGGATCGGGTCCCTGCCAAATCATATGGTTGGCTACATCTATAATCACTCTCCCCTTCCTAACTGTCAGCTCCCAATATTGACCCCTCGTGAGTCGAAACCATACATAAAGGTAACTCAAATGCTGCCTCTCTGTTAACTGCATAGTTACAGTCATCTCAGCCGAGAAGCTGCTTTCTCTGACCCCCGTAAGGCGGAGGCGTCGCCTGCTAGGTGGAAGGTCTTTGTGGTGAGTAATGGAACAACCGGCACCTGTGTCGACTAAAAGGTGTCCTGGCGGCCTCGTCCCAATACAGGGACACAAGGTTTGTCCTCCATCAAAATTGAGCCAACTCACTGAGGCTACTGGGGTTTGAAGGGGTTAAGGGGACTGTCCTTACCCTCCGTTGTCAGAGCCATCATCCCCTGGAAGACTTCCCACATCTCCTGATAGGACTCGCTGTCCTCCACAGGTGGGGCTGAGGAGGTGGCGCACTTCTGTTGCCTGGGTCCTGTAGGCCTCCCCTCTCTTAGCTCAGCATTGTCCTTTTGAGTGGCCTGGCCTAGTTTACCACAAATATCTCCAAGGATTGCCGGCAGCAAAAAATGTGAGAAATGCCCAGATTTACCACAATTGTAGCAATTCATTTGGCTTGCTCCTTCGTTGGTAACAATTGAGGTCGCCTTTTGTGTGGCACCTCCTTTCGGTAGCGGGAGGTCCTGCTCGGCCTCGTACCAGGCCAAAAAGGAGGCTTGAATGTCCTGGTATATGTCGGGCGGCTGTCAAGTCTACTGCATATTGTCGAAGTGAATGGCCATAGGCGTCTGTAACTTCTGCTTCTATTTACTAATAATCAAACCCCTGAACATGGGATCATTTTCATTAAGGGCAGCCCGTAGGTTGTTTCCCCTATTACATTTATATACCTCCGAGAAGGTCCTGAGGTAATGAGTGGGGTGCTCGTCTTTTGGCTAATGACCTATTATCTTCCCCATGTCGGCCACCACACGACAGCCCACTGCTTCATCGACTGATCGCATTCGTACGTCATGATCATGGATATATACTTGAAAAGGAAAAAGTTGCAGGGCTATGGGGAAAGAGCAGGGGAGTGGGATTATTTGGATAGCTCTTCAAAGAGCCAGCACAGGCACGATGGGCCGAATCGCCTCCTTCTGTGCTGTGTGATTCTATGATCCGGCCAATGCAGACTGACCGTTAAACGATCCGGTAAGGCGACACTCGAAGGTAAGGCCACCTGAATCAACCGGCATGCATCCTTATTAATCAAGGCATGGGACCGTTGCAGTGCCTGTACCTTATTAAGCTCTGAGTCGGATCGCCTATACTCTTATACTTGGGTACCTGCTCCTCAAGTGCACATAGCTCAGGTGCACATAGGGTCAGGTCCCTATCGACCTGCTGATCCTCATAATAGTATGCAGTTCGTCTGTGGATGTATCCGTGTCCCCTCTAACTCTGACTCGCTTGATTAAATAGGAGGCGTCCCACACCCCCTGCTATTTGAGATCGGTACGGCCAGACACACGATTTACATTACTTACACCAGTACTACTAACACTACTACTGGACTGAGAGCTTGCCCCTTGACTGCTATCACTCTTTTCCCGTTCCTGTCTGGTTTCCCTTTGATCCTCTTCCTCCCTCCCAGCTCTGGATGGGGTCCTCCTCACTGCAATCTGAGCTGGACTCCGCTTCTACCCTGTGTTCGAGGGATGGGGCTGTTCCCACTGGAATCTGAACTGCACTCCGCTTCTTCCCTGTGTTCAAGGGACAAAGCTGCAACCTGTTTGTTCAATTCCTGCTCACTCTTCCTCATTCTCCTTTCCTCCCTTAATTTGCGCATTACTTCCCTGTCCTTGTTATCGGGGTGGATCCCCCACAACTGTTTATCGGCTGTTTTAATATTAAGAAAACAAATAACCCTCATCTCGAATCTACAGCAAAGTGGTGCCAGGAGAGAAACAAAACAGAAAAGAAAGACAAGGCCAGACAAGTCAACCGTGTCATGATACTTCTGAGCCCATGGCATCCAGCCATCATTATTTCCTATTTCTTTTTCTGCCATCCTAGCAGAATAGTCTGTTGCTTCTTGGATTTGGTTTATTTGGAGGTGATCAGTCTCATTTCAAAGCTTTCCATACAACAACCTCCCCTTCCGTGATATCTAGAGGTTGAGGACTGTATAACTAGCATAGTAGTAACCCTGCCAGTATCACGTTATAACGCTATACGACTTTGTTTGTTACACTCTTATTTGAGTACTACACACACGTAAAATGTTCTTTTTCCTAAGCCCTGTGGTTTCACCAAGTCGTGTCACGTTTGTTGACTGTAGGCATAGTAGGCCGTTTATCCTGCAGAGCTCGTCTAGCTTGAGTCTGTGATGATGTAGGTCTTCACTATCCGTCCGGTGTCAACCACCCGAAGTGTTTTTGAAAAGCAGACAAGAAAAGGCCAGGGCTAGCTCATCAGTGTTAAAGAATACGTGTACGAGAGTCGTCTTAAATGCCAAAAATAATTGTTTGTCAAAGAAAGAATGAGTTCATCTTTTGGTTTACACTCCTTTATTAAGTTCGGTGTGGAGAGCAATTGAACAGAGTACAATCAAACGTAGATATGCATTCTTTAAATCCAGTCTGTCTCTGGGTACAGTAGAGAGATAACCTTCACTATTGTACTTCAAGTTAACAGCAAAAGGTGGTCTTTTTATGTTACTTTTCCTTATACTTGGACATGTCTACCGAAACCTATTTAATATACATAGACTGAATGTCTCTGTTTGCCACTCAAACACTATTTAAAAATGATGTGGAGATGCCGGTGATGGACTGGGGTTGACAATTGTAAACAATTTTACAACACCAAGTTATAGTCCAGCAATTTTATTTTAAATTCACAAGCTTTCGGAGATTTTCTCCTTCCTCAGGTAAATGTTTCAAGATCTTGAAACATTTACCTGAGGAAGGAGAAAATCTCCGAAAGCTTGTGAATTTAAAATAAAATTGCTGGACTATAACTTGGTGTTGTAAAATTGTTTACAACTATTTAAAAACAACTGGCTTTGAAACTACTATTTCCTTGCAAAGATTGCTGTGTCTTTGTTTACTTAAATTATCTGAGATATTCCTCCCATCAAACTTGATCTTACACAGATTACTGCGTCCTTGTTTACTTCCCCTTTTACTTGATTGCTCTGATTGTCTTTGCATGTAACAAGGTAAGGGCTAATTTAACAGTGAACGGGACTATCTTCTCCTTATGTATATTTTTCCCGGGCTTGAGTGATATCCAATTTGCATCTACATAATACCAGTCAATTGACATGCTTCGACTTCTTTGCTCCGAGGAACTCCCTATAATTTATACCAGTATCGACAATCTGTCTCGCTTTCCTTTAATTGGGTGGCTATTCAACCCTATCAGTCTCACACTGTTTCCCTACCCCTCATTCATGTCTCAACAGATAGCTCTTTTTCAAAGAGGCACAGGCATGATGGGCCGAATGGCCTCCTTCTGTGCTGTATGATTCGATGATTCTGTCATTCTTGTGCTCCTCCCCTTCCTCTTTCTCCTCCCCACCCCACCCCAGCCAGGATTCATGCTTCTTATCACCATCCAGTGATCCCAGGTGGCAAATGTAGTATGTGGACTTTATGGCCACAAATAAACAAGGAGGGCACAGGCATCTGTTCAAATTGCACACTGCAAAGAGAATTTAAGTTTTATCTAAAGTTTGTCATTAGTTTCAGGCTTATGATTCACAAGTGTTTGGTATTTGTGTATGTAATCTACTTTTTTATAGAGCTCCTTTCAAGATGCCATGGTCTGGGAAAATGTTAACTGTACTGCTCAACATTAACACCATGTGGTTAGCACAGTAATTGTTATATTACAGATAGTGTAGCAGTGAGTATTGATAAAACCAACAGATGTCAAATGAAGTTAAACCTGATGGTTGGGGGCAAGAAAGACTTAGCGCGATTTCTCATGTACTGATGAGGAAGTTTCATTCCCTGAAACCAGGTGCAGCAAATAGTGGCCACTTCTACATGTGAACTCCTGTGTATGAGGCACTGAGTTCTAGGCGAGGGGTTTACAGGCAGGTCAAGTGGGGTGTGAAGCTTTGCTGGTATTCTGTGCTAACATTTTGGACTGATGAAGTGTTGTGGTGTAGCAGCAGCTGTTGTGTTGCTATAAAGATGGAGATCCATCTGAAGCCCTTGAAACTATTGAGCTGTTATCCCAGCTATTCAAAAAAAAATCCCTATCTAAAACATGCTTTAATGCGAAAGCAGCAGGCGCACACATTGTCTATAATTGTTTCATTCAGTCAATTTTTGTTTCTTGGCACTGGCAATAAATCATTTCTGCCTATTTCAGAGCCACTGACTACTTGTTTTTATCAAAGCAAAAATACTTGATTCTACCATTTAATCTAAAGCCGTAACATCAAATTTAAATCTGAGATTATTCCTCTATATACTGATCTACTTGCCTATCTTTGTTAACAGAGGACTGTAGGACCACACGTTCTCCCAGTTTTTCAGACAATGACTCCCGCAGGAAGGCGCACAGCATGTTGACGCTTGGGCTTTTATCTCTGTACCTGATTTTTGTAAACAGACCGCTTCAATTCTGTTTTTTGATGGTGATGAGGACATGTAAGATTTTAAACAACACTTTTTTTAAATGAAGTATTTGATTCATTACCTTGCTATGTGACACATGTATTTGAACAACCAAAAATGATGGACAGGAAAAGACCAGCTGGTCCATCAAGACTGACTTGTACTGCTATTGTCAACGGCCCCAGTGCCACGCCCCTGCATCCCCCCCCCCCCCAGCCTCCACATAATCTCCTGAGAGTAGGCAAAAAAAAAGAAAAAAAAACCCTGGGCCAATTCAGGGAGGAAAACATGGAAAATTCCTCCCAACAAATTCCAGGAGACTACAGTGGCGGTGACACATTGCCCAATACCCCACCTACCTTTTGTAGGCTGTGAAGTTAATTGTACTAATGTTTGTTATAAAAACACAGATTTTAGTCTCAACAGTAACTTTAATTTTAGAACTATATCACTAGAACCTGAGGTTGTCCCAAAAGGTGCTGATTTATCGATGTAAGTTGCACTGTACTTAGCAGGTATTCCACTCATATTGGTCACTGTTGTGTACCAAGTTTTTTTTCCACACAAAATGCATTAACAGATATCTTGTTCATGATGTATATGGCTGTGATTGAGGCGATCTCCAGCTTCCCAATATTTAATGAAGCTGGGGGAGTTTTTGCCACATTTTCACAGCAAGACAGAACTATGTAATTTGCTCCTTGAACTGTGGTCAGCGTCCAAAAAACAAACTGGTTCGGTAATTGTAATAGTCTGCTGAAGTGTAAAAGATTATCACATTGATCTGTACTATATCTATTTTGTCACATATACTTTATCTTCACTCTCAATTCTAGCCTGGTGTATCTATATGTTTTAAATGGACTAATGGTGGTAACCATTGTGATTATGAGCTATAGAAGAGGTACCTTATGAAACTTTTTAATATTTATTTATGTTTATATAGCACCCTATTAAACTGAAACATCTCAAAGTGCCTCATGCAATGAATTACTTTTGAAGTGCAGTATGTGACCTACACATGGGGTAGCTTAGGAATTTTAGTAACTAAAGAGAAAAGCAGATATGATGGGGTTTTATGGACTTTCTTGTTTGTTTAAATCTTACCTTGCACCTTGTAATGTTTGTTAAGGAAGGAGGACTTCTGTAATTTGAATATTGAAATTACAAACCTTTGGATCTGATGGAGAATGGTTCCAGAATCTCCGAAGATTCTGGCAAAGTAACCTAAATTTTATGTTGGGCATGTACTCATTGTAAAAACACTTCCAAGTTTCACCAGGATATCTGTATAAATTTCAGTAACCGCTCAGCTGATGTTACAGTCCCTCAGTTAGGCAGCGGACTTCTAAAACCCATGAGCAAGTGGATGTTTGGATGTATTGTTTGTTCAGCATATTCAGGGATCAGTTACTTTGAATCCTCACCTGCTTTTGTGTGTATGTATGTGATATTTATGAATGTATTGTACTTGCACCAAAGGCACTACCACAACAGGCATTATTCAATCTCTCTATCATTTCATAATTGTAGCTAGTGAAAGGCAGGGAAGGCAAAAGCATCATTGTAGGTTTTCTGAAGTGCAGAATTAGACCCCTGCCCCCCCCCCAAATCCCAAAGAATCTGCAAACAACTTCTAAAACCTGAGCGATGCAAGCTTTTCACATTCCCCTTTGCTTTCAGTAGTCTAATTAATGCATGCTTGAGAAATTGGTAGAGCTTTAAATTAGAACAAGAAGGGAACAGCAAATGCTGAAGGGAAAGGGGATGAAGAGATATGAAAACAGGGCGGGTAACGTGATTAGGATTATTTGTTTGTGTGGAAAGTCAACACTGACTGGTTGGGCTGAGTGTGTTGTAACTTGTGTGTTTCTAGGCATGCTTGGTTTGAAAAGTAAAAGTATGTTCAATTTATTTTAGCAGGATGTGCTATGTTGAGATTAGATCTGATCTGCACTTTAAAAAAAATTTGTTCATGGGATGTGGGTGTCGCTGGCAATGCCAGCACTTATTGCCCATCCCTAATTGCCCTTGAGAAGGTGGTGGTGAGCCGCCGCCTTGAACCTCTGCAGTCCGTGCAGTGAAGGTTCTCTCTCAGTGCTGTTAGGAAGGGAGTTCCAGGATTTTGACCCAGTGATGATGAAGGAACGGCGATATATTTCCAATTCAGGATGTTGTGTGACTTGGAGGGGAACGTGCTGGTGTTACCATGTGCCCACTACCTTTGTTCTCCGAGGTGATAGAGGTCGTGGGTTTGGGAGATGCTGTTGAAGCACCTAGTCATTTAGGATCTTTGCATTGGTAGCTAATGGGGATTCTTCGTTCCTTTCTGATATTTCAGTATCATAGGCTTATGATTTTTCATCCTTCATTAGTTGCTGTTTTAAGGGAAGCCTAAAATCTCCATCTTTTGGTGCCTTGCAACTTGGATGTCATGAAAACATCCTTATGTCTTTTTCTATTATTAGGCAATGTAATAGCACAGTGTAGTTCTAACGAACAGTGATGAGGACAAACATATCTGATTAGACAGTGGTCATTGCTGGGAGTCCAGAATTGGTTGGATAAATTATAGGGGGCTACTAATGGGTTAGTCAGATTTCCTGTAGACTAATGCATGCTTCAGAAATTGGTACAATTTAAACCTCTGTTAATTTGTACCAAGAAAGAAACAACAAATGTTGGAAATCTGAAATAAAAGCAAAAAATTCTGGAATTACACAGCAGCCTATCAGTAAAGAGATGTTAACACTTTGGGTATGCCCACCTTTTTCCAGATGTAGAAACCATAAGATAAGCTGAGCTGTTTAACAGAACTGAATAAACTAAAGTGGGGAGGAGAAGAGAGCTGATCAGTTGAATACTGAAACGGGTTTGAAATGATTGAAAGAGATGAAATCTAAGATTGATGCAAGAAAATTATCTCATGAAGGCAATGAAAAGGCATCAAAAGGATATGAAAATAGAAGTGAGGCACCAGAAACATGCAAAAAAAGGGGGAAAGAAATAAAGAAAATCTGAAATAAAAACAAAATGCTGCGACCACACAGTCATCACATGAAAAGATGAAACAGACCAACTCCCTCCTTGCAGACACTGCCAGAACTGTTCTAAATGCGCAATGTAATCTGCCTCCCCCATCCCCATGCATCAGGGCATCTTCTGCCTCTAAGAAAATATAAGGAATCTTACAACACCAGGTTATAGTCCAACAAATTTATTTTAAAATCACAAGCTTTCGGAGATTATCTCCTTCGTCAGATGAATGAATGAAAAGGTTCTCAAATCGCATATCTTATACTATGTTGGGACAGCATCACACCAATCAAAAGGTGTCGTTGTTATTCAAACAGGCCAGTCACGGAGAACAGCACGTCCCAGTACACTAGATATACATTGTGTCTATTACACAGGCAGGCAGAAAGAAACTCAAAATGGCAGAGAGAGAGAGAGAGAGAGAGAGAGAGAATTTTAAAAAACATATGATTTTTTCCCCCCTTTTTGCTGGTGGGGTTACGTGTAGCGTGACATGAACCCAAGATCCCGGTTGAGGCTGTCCTCATGGGTGCGGAACTTGGCTATCAACTTCTGCTCGACGATTTTGCGTTGTCGTGTGTCTCGAAGGCCGCCTTGGAGAACGCTTACCCGAAGATCGGTGGCTGAATGTCCTTGACTGCTAAAGTGTTCCCCGACTGGGAGGGAACCCTCCTGTTTAGCGATTGTTGCGCGGTGTCCGTTCATCCGTTGTCGCAGCGTCTGCATGGTCTCGCCAATGTACCATGCTCCGGGGCATCCTTTCCTGCAACGTATGAGGTAAACAACGTTGGCCGAGTCACAGGAGTATGAACCATGTACCTGGTGGGTGGTGTCCTCTTGTGTGATGGTGGTATCCGTGTCGATGATCTGGCATGTCTTGCAGAGGTTGCCGTGGCAGGGTTGTGTGGTGTTGTGGACGCTGTTCTCCTGAAAACTGGGTAACTTGCTGCGAACGATGGTCTGTTTGAGGTTGAGTGGCTGTTTAAAGGCGAGCAGTGGAGGCGTAGGGATGGCCTTAGCGAGGTGTTCATCGTCATCGATGACATGTTGAAGGCTGCGGAGAACATGGTGTAGTTTCTCCGCTCCAGGGAAGTACTGGACGACAAAGGGTACTCTGTTGGTTGCGTCCCGTGTTTGTCTTCTGAGGAGGTCTATGCGATTCTTCGCTGTGGCCCGTCGGAACTGTCGATCGACAAGTCGAGCGTCATATCCCGTTCTTACGAGGGCGTCTTTCAGCGTCTGTAGGTGTCCATCGCGTTCCTCCTCGTCTGAGCAGATCCTGTGTATTCTAAGAAAATAGAGATAGCTAAGTTGCTATGATTAGTGTTCAGACCAGAGGGCTGCATGTGCCCAGGAGAAAGATGAGCTACTGTCCCTAAAGCTTGCATTGAGCCTGTATATTGAACAGTGCAGGAGGCCAAAAAATGGATCGATCAGAGGTGGATTTGAAGTAACGAGCCACGGAAATTAGAATCACATTTTCCATCAGAATGCAAGTGTTCGTTTAAAGTGATCACCCAATTTGCTTTTATTTTCCCCAGTGTAGTGGAGACTACACTGTGAGCAACATGTAAAATATACTAGATTGGCTAAATTAAATTGCTGTCTCAAATGGATGAAGTGTTTGGGACCCTGGACAATATTGTGGGAAGAGATGAGTCAACAGGTATTGCCATACTTTGGAAAGCTGAAGTTTGGAGTTAGGATAGAAGGTCTCTGAGAATGTGTTGATGTTTCCAGGGTTCCGCGCAGAAAAATTTGAAGGATGGGTACTGCAATTGTTCACATTTTGAATTCCCAATTTCTATCTGCAAGGGTATAATTTGTATAAAGTCACATTATGGTGAGATATGGGATTGATATGTAAACACTATTCAAGTAGGCTGCAAATCTTCGCAAAGAGGTGGTGTTGAACAATGTCCATTCCCCCAAGTCACTTCTGTACACTAACTAAAAATAAGGCATACAGCTAGGGGGG
Source organism: Heptranchias perlo (assembly GCF_035084215.1). Classification (NCBI taxonomy): domain Eukaryota; kingdom Metazoa; phylum Chordata; class Chondrichthyes; order Hexanchiformes; family Hexanchidae; genus Heptranchias; species Heptranchias perlo. The sequence goes on along the minus strand of NC_090326.1, from coordinate 97,332,279 downwards.
GAAAAAATTTACTACTAGCAACTTAGTTGCTAAAACAATTACATGGTATTTATGTATATACATTGTGAACACTGACCTATATCATTGGCTACATAAATGGCATTATTAATTGAGTGGTTTTCATGTCTTGTATTGTTTCTTAATCGTTCACTTATCTTGATCAGCAGTTGCAAGTGAGATCAGAGGTCAAAAATGAGTACTTCTTTAAAAAACCATAAAGAAGGAACTTCATTATATTATCCCTTTTACGTCCTTCAGATGCTCCAAAGTGCTTTGCTTTACTTAAATTTAAAATATAACTTGCATAAGCCATCACCATTGTATGGGACAGACAGGATGACCAATACTTCTTTTCCTGTCTGTTAATTTTCATTTTTTTATATTTGTTACTTTTAAAGTGCAGTTGCTGTTGTCATGTAGACAATTGCAGCAGCCAAATTACTTACAGCAAGTCCCACATATAGCAAATAATGAATGACCAAGTAATTTGTTTTTGCTTTTCTGCTATCTTAGAAAAGAAAATTTGCATTGTATTATATAAGTGGATAATTTTCATTGCTTTATATATTTTCTTAATTGGCCTATTTAAATAGAATGTGTCTTAATACGTTTGCTATGAAAGATTGTTGATTTTGGAAACCTGGGCTTAATATTTTGATCGGATGATTCTCCTGCCAGCACTTGCACATTTGACCCTGTAGTGTTTTTTTTTACATTATTGCCTTTACTATGCAGGAAATCTAGTAGTCTCTATATATGACACCAGAGGGCGATAGTACTCTTTTGACTTTTCAGTGCAGTCACTTTAATTACCGATAAGTAACTGAGTACAATATAAACAAAAACTCCTCACAGTAATAATTGTTCCCTGAAGAAGGGTCTTTCGCTCCTATACAAGCCTGGTTTATCTGATTTGCATGTATAGTAGCCTGGATTTAAAACAATCACTTGGTTTTAAACCCATGGCTCCTTATGCAATGTGCACTGACACCTACTTTGAATACTGAGCTGAGTTTTTTTTTTCAGATGGCTAAGCAAGTTTCCCAAAAGAGAAAGTTCTGTTTACTGAATTTAGTAATGTAACATTGTTAGGTCAAGAACATGAACTTGGGCAAAGGGGGAAAAGAGAACTCTTCCAACATCAGAATTGAAAACCTTTTCATAGCGCATGTGATCTGTATGCTGGGTATGTCCAAGTGTGGAAGGCAACAAGAAAATTGCAGTAACTTCCATTTGTCCTTGGTAATGGGTGTAAGATAATTACTTCTTCCTTTTTACAAGATAAATAATTCTCTTTACAAGATCATCTTGTACAGTGTTGCCACTCTTGGGAATGCCTCTATTTGTTAGAATGTCTTCTGATATGAGGGGTGGTTATATTTACCAAGGAGTAGTGTTAATTTAAATTAGTCTCTGTTCAAGAGCATGACCGAGTTCTCCTTCCTTGTGGAAAACCAAGAAAGCCTTGGTAGGATAATGCCATGTTTTCCTGCTCTTAAAAATCATCGTTGGCATTGTTAAATCAACATGGTAAATACACAAATGTTCAAGTGATGTGCGATAGTCCTCTCAGAAGAACTTAGAGGGGAAACTGTATGATCTTATTCAGTCACAAGGATACCATTAATCTTCAGTTCCGTAGCAACGTATACGACTGTCCTGCCCACAATCTGAATTAAATGCTTCAGGATTTACAGCTTGTAATAGAGCATTGTTCATTTCATTCTACTTGGAAGGCATGTTATTCTTGCACAACTGATCAACAAAAAAAAAAGATTCTGGAAAAAGTTTCAAACTTTGATCCCACTCAAGGAGAAATGACCAATTAACTACATTTAATCTTTCAGATTTCTTAGTGATAGAGCCTGATTTTTTGGTAGGAAGTGGGATGGAGGGAAAGTCTAGACTTTTTCCTTTTCAGAGGTAAATAGCCTATTGCCACGTTCACATAATCCAGAAACCTTGCCAAAAACTGATTTAAGTAGTCCAACTGTGAAGTGCATGTTCATGTGCCAAAGCTGGAGCTGTACCTCATGATGTTTTGACTGGTAGCAGAGTACTCTAGCACCTGTGCTATTGGGCTGGTTCCCATGCAATCCTGCTCCAATTTTTATTAGTCCCACTGGGCATTGATCATTGGTAGAGGATGTGTTTTATGTGACGTATGATATTATCACGACTACTGATTTATAGTGTTTCAATAAGTGAAATTATTTTTATTAAAGTAATATGGAGTGTTAGCATTCTTTTCCAATTTGATTTGTGATTATACTTTTTTTATGTTTTTGTATGAATTGATTGCCTGTTTAGCTATGTATTAGCATTTTTTCAAAGTCCAGAATCCATATCAAGATGGTAGGAAGATGTTCTAAGTGGGAGTCATCTGTAAGTACTGAGAGTGGAGGGGTTTTGATGTGGTTTGGTAGTGTTGGGAAGGTAGTTTGGAAGAACGGTGGCGTGTAAGAGGAGCTTTGGGGTGTGGGAGTATGGAGGCAGCAGTTCCTTGGGTCTTGGAACAACAGTAGGGAGTTTTGGAGTCTGGATGAGTTGGCGGTGCGTGACAATGTAGGAGGTGGTCTTGGGCTGTGAAAGCACTGGGATGATGGTGTGTGGCATCATGGGGGTGGGGAGAGAGCTAACTTGGTGTGATAGTGCTGGGAGGGTGCACCTGGTGGATGGGAACAGTTGGGGGAAAGAGTGGCACTGAGAAGTGGTATTCCCATATTCATGGCTGTCACCTGGAACTGCTATAAGTTCTTTAAAAAGCAGCAACTTCTTTAAAGAGTTTAAAGCTGTTGTTGTGTTTTTAGGGCTTCATCAGATATTCCCTTGATGAATTCCCTTCCCGTGAATGAATCCTTGTTACCTACAAGCCAGCCTGTGACTGTAGACGCCTAATTCCTGGTAATGTAGCATTGCCAAGGAGGGCCAAACAGAGCTCTCGTACTGATATTTATTGAATTGATGTGAACCCTTGCATGTTCTCTTCAGATAGCAGAAGAGTAAATGCTGAATCAGAGACTGTGTGACTTGGGATACATTTACACTGCAAGTTTAGCATCGCTTCTAAGTGACTTTAGCTTCACACAGGCACTCAACTGGTAGTGTAAATCTGGAGTCAGAGCCCAACCTGACTCCTGAGCAAAATGGTGAGATTTCCTGGAGGAGGTAGTCCTGTACCACTTTGATTTGACCCTGCAAGGATTGTAAATTTGTTGCAGTGTTGCACCTGATTTGTAAAGTTTTCAGGGGTCTGTTGGACACTTTGGGGACTTTTTAAACATGCCTTACCTCAATTTACATTTTTAGAGAATGAGTGCTCAGGGTAACTAGGAGTAGCAATTACAGTACGGTAAAAATGCAGTATGCCCTTTTTAAATAAAAAGTTTCACCAGTTTGATCCTGGGTAAACCTTCTTTACAATTCCGCCCCAGCAGTAAGGAATTCTTAAAAGACATGTTCTTGGGTATCAAAAGCATTAAACGTGCATTAAGCACTCAAACAACTTAAAGCTGGTTCCTGGCCTTGCTGGGAATGTGACTTGGAATTTCCTTGATGCAAGTTGGTGGAAGCTTAATATACCGGAGGGCGGATTCAGCAATTGGGAGAGGGGGAAAAGGCTGGCATAGGCACTTGGGGTGGTAGTGGGGAAATAGGAAGAAGTCGTGGGGAGAACGTCGCATGACGGACCTGATTTTGTACAGGTCTCCAGCAGGGTTTGCTGTAGACAACACCGCCACCTACCATGGTGATAGAGCTGGAAGAACTCCATGAGAAGTAAGTATAATAAATGGCTAAGTTTGAATGTGACAGAAGAATGTTAGGCATGACAAATAGCATGGTAGAAAGGCTTGCTGGAAGTGCAGACTTTATGCAAGACTTTTAGTATTTTTTTTATTCGTTCGTGGGATGTGGGCGTCGCTGGCGAGGCCAGCATTTATTGCCCATCCCTAATTGCCCTTGAGAAGGTGGTGGTGAGCTGCCGCCTTGAACCGCTGCAGTCCGTGCAGTAAAGGTTCTCCCACAGTGCTGTTAGGAAGGGAGTTCCAGGATTTTGACCCAGTGACGATGAAGGAACAACGATATATTTCCAAGTCAGGATGGTATGTGACTTGGAGGGGAACGTGCAGGTGTGGTGTTCCCTTGTGCCTGCTTCCCTTGTCCTTCTAGGTGGTAGAGGTCGTGGGTTTGGGAGGTGCTATCGAAAAAGCCTTGGCGAGTTGCTGCAGTACATCCTGTGGATGGTACGCACTGCAGCCACTGTGCGCCGGTGGTGAAGGGAGTGAATGTGTAGGGTGGTGGATGGGGAGCCAGTCAAGCAGGCTGCTTTGTCCTGGATGGTGTCGAGTTTCTTGAATGTTGTTGGATCAGCACTCATCCAGGCAAGTGGAGAGTATTCCATCACACTCCTGACTTGTGCCTTGTAGATGGTGGAAAGGTTGTGGGGAGTCAGGAGGTGAGTAACTTGCCGCAGAATACCCAGCCTCTGACCTGCTCTTGTAGCCACAGTATTTATATGGCTGATCCAGTTAAGTTTCTGGTCAATGGTGACCCCCAGGATGTTGATGGTGGGGGATTCGATGATGGTAATTCCGTTGAATATTAAGGGGAGGTGGTTAGACACTCTCTTGTTGGAGATTGCCATTGCCTGGCACTTGTCTGGCACACATGTTACTTGCCACTTATCAGCCCAAGCCTGGATGTTGTCCAGGTCTTGCTGCATGCAGGCACAGACTGCTTCATTATCTGAGGAGTTGCGAATGGAACTGATCACTGTGCAATCACCAGCGAACATCCCCATTTCTGAACTTATAATGGAGGGAAGGTAATTGATGAAGCAGCTGAAGGTGATTGGGCCTAGGACACTGCCCTGAGGAACTCCTGCAGCAATGTCCTGGGACTGAGATGATTGGCCTCCAACAACCACTACCATCTTTGTGCTAGGTATGACTCCAGCCACTGGAGAGCTTGCCCCCTGATTCCCATTGACTTCAATTTTACTTGGGCTCCTTGGTGCCACACTCTGTCAAATGCTGCCTTGTTATCAAGGGCAGTCACTTTCAACTCACCTCTGGAATTCAGCTCTTTTGTCCATGTTTGGACCCAGGCTGTAATGAGGTCTGGAGCAGAGTGGTCCTGGCAGAACCCAAACTGAGCATTGGTGAGTAAGTGCCGCTTGATAGCACTGTCGACGACACCTTCCATCACTTTGCTGATGATCGAGAGTAGACTGATGGGGCGGTAATTGGCCGGATTGGATTTGTCCTGCTTTTTGTGGACAGGACATACCTGGGCAATTTTCCACATTGTCGGGTGGATGCCAGTGTTGAAGCTGTACTGGAACAGTTTGGCTAGAGGCGCGGCTAGTTCTGGAGCACACGTATTCAGCGCTTCAGCCGGGATGTTGTTGGGGCACATAGCCATTGATCTCCCACGATGGTGCTCCATGTAAGTTGGAGGATGCGTTGGTTTATAACAATAAGGGTGTGATGCCAAGAAAATTGCAATGATCTCTGGTGACTAAATAAATAGCATTGTATTTTTAATTACGTTGTATCTTGGGATTTAGTGGTTCCTTGGGGATTGAATTCCGCAACTCTGTTTTTCCATAAAAACTAAACGAGTGGCCTTGATTATTATAGGTACATTTTACTTATCTATTACTTTTATCTTGCATTTCTTTAAATCCTAGGTTACAAATGTTATCCTACAACCATTTCCTCTTGTGATGTATTTAGACATCATGGGAGGAAATGATTGTAGGGTTGAGCAGCAGTGATGAGCATACTGGGCTTTAGTAGCACTGGGGAGTGGCAGTGCTGCAAAGAGCAACCTGGTGTTTGGTAGACTGGAGGATGTAATATGGGGTTTGGCTTATGGAGAGATTCTTGGAATGTGGCGGTATTGGGAGGGGAATGGTCGGGTTTAGATGCAGTAGAGAGAATCCTGTGGTATGGGTGAAATGGGGATGGAGGTTCTGAAGAGTAAGACTCTATGGAAGGGGTCCTGAGAGCAGGGGTGGTCAAGCAGTTTGGGGACATTGGGGTGGAGATCTAGGGTATGCAAACATTGGGCATTTCAGTGTAGAAGCACCGGGGAAAGATTTGAAGCATCTGGGAGGAGTGGGGAGAGGAGCCTTGTGCTCTCGGAGATTGAGGTGGGGGTAGGATCTAGCACTGTTAGGGCTAGAAATGAGCAGAAATCCCAGCTCAGTAACTCCTAGATAGATTAAGTAGGTTTCTATGTTTTTTTAAAAATCCTTTAAGAAGAATTGGATGGCTAAAAAAGTTGAAGGGGATTAATCTGGGCTGCACTAGAGAGATTATGGTGCTGTTAGGACCATAATTTTGTCATTTGTGTTATGCAACCATTCAGATTCAAATAGTGCAGATTGACATCCTAAGGTTCAAAAGCTTCATTATCTTCAAGGAAAAGGGCAGAAGTTCAAAGTTTTCCCAAGTAGGTTATTTTTTTTTGTCTCCTGAAGATATTGACTTGTTGCTTGGGTATAGTTTTATTGGCATAAATAACCTGCTGAGATAATTTAAATTAGTCCAGAGCAGAGTTGAACCTGGAATCTTCTTGGTCTGTATGACTCAGTTACCCACTGGATAGACTTGCTGGAGGAAGTTTTAAAAAAAAAATCTGTGGTTGAGGGTACGATAGCCTCGTGGGTATGTTACTGCACTCCTAATCCAGAGGCCTGGGTTAATAATTCTGAGAATGAGAGTTCAAATCCCATCATGGCAGTTTGAGGATCTGAGTTCAGTTTTTAAAAAAATCTGGAAATAAAGTAAAAGTGATCATGAAATTTTCGGATTGACGTTGAAACCAACTGGTTCACTAATTTCCCATGGGGAAGGAATCCTGTCATCCTTACGGTCTGACCTATATGTCACTCCAGTCCCACACCAATGTGCTTGACTTTTGACTGCCCTCAGTTTTATCGCCACCTTCTCAGGGCAGCTAGGGATAGGCAATATATGTCGTCAGCCTTGCCAGCAACACTCATCCCGAGGATGTTAAAAAAAAACTTGCCTCAGGAGATTTCTTAAGTTAGGAGAATCTTTGATTGGAGGTTGTAAATGACCTTTTTAAAGGCACAGATTTGTTGGGCCCTTTTGTCATTGTGAGCTCTGTTCTTGCACTCCTTTTTGCTGTGCGGATCTCTGCCAGTGAATTAAGGCTGTTTGTGGACTACTACATCCAGCAAACCTGATGTTACATTGACTGTTAAAATTTTGCTTCATGGCTGGCCTGTATATGTCATAAATGACAACTGGAAGAGTTCCTGGGTTCTTGTGGTTGCTCAGAATAAATATCCTTCCCTAATGTCATTTTGACTTTTTGTACTATAGACAGTGAGTCTTGTATAGAACTATGCAAACCAAATCCTGCAACTTTGTGTAGCTCTTGATTGCTCTTGGTATGAAAATAATGCGTATGCCTGCCATCCAAAGCTACATTGCATGTGCTATCAACCATGGATTCCTTTAAATTATTTTTAACATTAATAAAGTGCATTATTTAGTAATTACACTTTAAGCCACATTTTAAAAACTATTTCTTTGAACCAGACATTGCAAAATTCTAACAATGTTGAATGTATTTCACACTTGTACTTGGAAAAGGATGAGAGTGGTTTGTTTTTAACTAGAAAAATATCTTCAAAATTTTCATATTGTGGAAGATAAATGCACAAAATTTGTCTACAACAGTGTATGTGCCAAATGTAGGTGAAGTGTTGCAATTCTTACTGCAAAGGTTTGTAATATTGTTTTTAATGTTTGTTATGTTACATCTCCAGGTGTAAAGAGAAGAAATATGATTATCGAAACCTTCCGACTACCTCTGTGGTAATAGCATTTTATAATGAGGCTTGGTCAACACTCCTGCGGACTATTCACAGCGTTCTTGACACTTCACCTGATATTCTGTTGAAGGAGCTCATCATAGTGGATGATTACAGTGACCGAGGTAGATGCAGCCTTGTCAATTACATTGCTTCTCTTACTGCATTTATTTGAATACTATATATTGAAGCGTGTGTTTGTGTGTGTATACAGATTTGAATTCTACTTGTAAAGCAGCTCATTAAAGATGTTTTTTGTGTTATGTGATCAGTCCTAGCTGAAACACTGAATGGAATTTTTGAGTTATCTTTTTCTTCTCCAATGCCCCCCTCCCGCCCCGGAAAAAGTCTCATTTAGTCCCAATATGTAATCCAAAGATCAAGTAGCAGATGTGCAAGTGATAACATTAGAAGTGCTGATGTGCTTCTGCAGTCATTTTATTTATCTAGCTGCCAGTATTCCTGATGAAATGAAATTCTGCAGTTTCTCTAGGTTTTATTTCTTCTAAGCAAATTATTTTCTGTAGCTATTTGTGCAGCTCCACCATACATATTCTGCTTCCAGATACTACACTCAAACCTTCCAAGGTTTCTAGTGGCAACTTTTTTTTCTCTCCCAGCCCCCATCAGATATCTTGGTGAGTTCCAAGCTCTTTTAAAGTCAGTGACTGCTTCAGAAGTCTAATTATGGCTGTGTAATTGCATAAGATGATCCCCCACTTAATCTGACCCTACTAAGATTCTGCCTCACCTTACAGTTGGCCAATTTAAGGAGCCTTTTTAAAATTCTCTGACTTCCTTTTTTTTCAGTCTGATCTTTTTTACACTGCTGAATGCCATCTTTTTAATAGCAAAGGCAGGCCTCCAACCTTATACTCCCCCAACCCTGCACAGCCTGCTTCTACCTCCTTCCCAGACCCACAAACGGGACTGCCCTGCTAGACCTATCATTTCAGCCTATTCTTGCCCCACGGAACTTATTTCTTCCTATCTTGATACCTTTTTCTGCCCTACATCCACAACTCTTCTGACTCCCTCCGCCACATTAACAGTTTCCAGTTCCCCGGCCCTAACTCTCTCCTTTTCACCATGGATGTCCAATTCCTTTACATCTCCATCCCCCTCCAGGATGGCCTGCGGACCCTCCGCTTCTTCCTTGAACAGAGGCCCAACAAGGCCCAGCCACCACCACCACCTCCGCCTGGCTGAACTTGTTCTTATGTTGAACAACTTCTCCTTTGACTCCATTCACGACCTCCAAATAAATACTGTTGCTATGGGAACCCGTATGGGTCCTAGCTATGCCTGCCTTTTTGTGGGATACAGGGAACATTCTTTGATCCAGTCCTATTCTGGTCCCCTCCCTCATCTCTTTTTCCAGTATATTTCCTGCTCTTGCCCCAGACTGGAAAATTTCATCAACTTTGCTTCCAATTTCCACCCTTCCCTTGCCTTCACATGGTCCATCTCCGACTCTTCCCTTCCCTTCCTCAACTTCTCTACCTCCATTTCTGGGGATGGGCTGTCAACCAATATCTACTATAAGCCCCCCGACTCCCACAGCTACCTTGACGACACTTTCTCCCACCCCGCTTCCTGTAAGGACTCTATTCCCTTCTCCCAGTTTTTCCGTCTGTCACATCTGTTCTGAGAATACCACCTTCCACACCAGTGCATCCAATATGTCTTCCTTTTCCACAACCGAGGATTCCCCTTCACTGTACTTGACAGGGCCTTCGACCATGTCTGTCCCATTTCCCGCACTTCTGCCCTCACCCCTTCCCTTCCCCTCCCTCCCACAACCATGATAGGATTCCCCTTGTCCTCACCTTCCACCCACAAGCCACCACATTCAAAGTATCATCCTCTGCCATTTCCGCCACCTCCAGCACGATCCCACCACCAAACACATCTTCCCCTCCCCTTTCAGCATTTTGAAGGGACCGCTCCATCCGCGACTCCCTGGTCCACTCGTCCATCAATGCCAACACCCTCTCTTCTCCCCATGACACCTTCCCGTGTGAGCACAGGAGATGCAACATCTGCCCTTTCGCCTCCTTCCTTCCCACCGTCCAGGGCCGCAAACACTCCTTCCAGGTGAAACAGCGATTTGTTTGTACTTCTTTCTATTTAGTATACTGTATTCGCCACACACAATGCGGTCTCCTCTACATTGGGGAGACCAAACGCAGATTGGGTGATCGCTTTGCTGAACACCTCAGTCCGCAAGCATGACCCTGACCTACCGGTCACTTGCCTTTTTAATTCCCGTCCCACTTCTTCTCTGACCTCTCTGTCCTCGGCCTCTTCCACTGTTCTAATAAAGCTCAACGTAAGCTCGAGGAACAGCACCTCATCTTTCGCTTAGGCACTTTACAATCTTCTGGTCTCAACATTGATTTCAATAACTTCAGACCATAACCACTGCTCCCATTTTATTTTTTTGGACAGCGGGTTTTTTTATTTTTTATGGGATGTGGGCGTCACTGACAAGGCCAGCATTTATTGCCCATCCCTAATTGCCCTTGAGAAGGTGCTGGTAATGGTTCTGATGTTGCCATTTACAGCTCCTCTAGACCCATCTTTTGTTTCTTTACTTGTCCCATTACCATCATCCCTTTTGTCATTTAATCACTCCTGCCCTCCATCCTATCAGAAACCTTCCCTTTTTTCTTTCCTCCCCGCCCCCCCCCCCTGCTGCCTTTCCCCTGGCTCTGTACTTGCTTAAAAACTGATTAGTCTTCAACTTCTCCCGGTTCTTACGAAGGGTCGTGAACCTGAAACATTAACACTGTTTCTTTCTCCACAGATGTTGTCTGATTTGCTGAGTATTTCCTGCATTTTCCATTTTTATTTCAGATTTCCAGCATCCACAGTATTTTGCTTTTGATGTAGAAATGTTTTCTGCAGGTAGCTTGGCTATTCTGCACATAACCTGGGGTGAGATTGTAGGTGTATGGCTCTAAGAAGCAGCTGCATCACCTCCTCCTCCAATGCCTGGAAACTGAGCTGTTGCTTACTAAAAATGCTCTGTCTTGTTAGTGAAGTATTTTTATTTTGCTGGAAGTGATCTTTGTCAGAAGTTGTTCTGTAAAATGCTACGGTTAGGATACATTGAAATTAAAGTAATTTTAGAATCATGTTTTAAAAACTGATGGCTAGGAGTGCAGGGCAGTGATCCATTAAAGAATTTAGATTACATAAACCAAGAAAACAGAGCTTTCCTCTTTTAGTATCATCCAAATGCTGAATACCTTACTGTCTTGATCCTAAATGCTGTTAATAAGTATTGTAAGTACTTCAAGCAGGTTTTTGTAAGTTTAAATAGATGGGAGAAATTTATATGCTGGTATGTAACTTTTAAGATTTTCATTGAATGGATAGTTCCAAAATAGTGTAGTGACAGGCCAATTTTTTTTGCGCTTTTTGAAATTTCAATTGTAGCAGATTGCTACCTCGGGTGTTGAGGTAAGTTCTTGTATGTGCAAAAGAAATTATTGAATCTCTCCAACCTCTGTGAATGTTCCCAAGGCCTAAATTGCATTGATGTGAACCTTTTTTGAATGAATGTTACATGGATGTTCTAGCAACTTCAAGTCTGTATTGCCCGTGGTTTTAAACAACCACTGCAGTAGAAATAATGGTGGTTCAAGAAGTATGTAGTAATGTCCAAAATGCTTTGACAATAAGTAATTGACTGACTTTCTTTGATACCAAACCTCTAATCTAACAACATTAGCTGAATTAATTTACAACATTGGTGTAGTTTTATTTTTGGTGCAGTGTTACATGTTGCTCATAATTGCCCGACTCTGCCAGACTCTTACATTTTCAAGATTCAGATTTTCAAAACTTAAAAAATATTTGAATGTTCCATGGGTTCGTTCCCATTTAACGTCTCAATAAAATGTTTCTGTCTATAACAAGGAAGTTTACATTTTTACCGTTGTGTTGTAGGCTGGCATTGTTACGAACCTTCAGACTTAATGTTACAACAATGACACATTTTAGGTGGCTTTACACTTTGTACAGCATTGATTGCACAAGATAATCATGACATTGCACAAGTTTACAGAAAAAAGTCACTCAACTGGATCTATCTCATTAACAAAATAATCATTAAAAAAAATGTATAAATTTGATGGGTTTAAGCTTCAGGTGCTTCAAATTTGCATTTTATTTAAGATACTCAATGGCTTGTTTTGATAATGAGCACTTGGATGATTCTTCCTCCTTCAGTTTTTTTTAAAAAGAAAGGTCCTTACCAGTCAGCATCTAATCTACGAATGTATCCCAGTCTACATGTAACTAACTTTTTATGTTATCATTACCACTTCAGATGCTGGTGTGTCCTGAAAAGTGCTGTTGATATTCATACATATTTTCTTCCGATAGGGCTAATTAAACAGTGCCTAAGATTCAGGAATCTCTGAATCCATAAGTGCTTGATGGATAATCAAATGCTACTGAAGCTTTTTGCAGCAATGACAAACCCTTTTAAGTTGATTGGCTTTAGAGTAGTTGTTATTGTCACCTGTATATTTTGAAGTAATCTTGAAAACCTGCTTTGTTCTGTGCTTTCCCTTCAACTGAGTAATAATCCAGTGGTAATGATGCACACATTTTCTTTTTCCGTCATGCATCTTCAGAGAGCTGCCTGGTGAGTGAGCAGATCTATTGATCCATGAATAGGGTGCTCTGATTCTCTATTGGGAGTTTCCCATGGTGCTGCAAGGCTCTTAAAGAGGCACTATTCAAAAATGCTCTGTTTAACATCCACACTTCAGTGCTATGCTATAAAAAGAATTGCATGTTCTTGTTGGCTTGACAAAAGCACAGGTAAGTTCCAAATCTTGCATGTTCTTCCACCTCTCTACGTCCTTATTGTATTGAAGTCTCAATTCATCTCGTTTTTCAATTTTAATAGAAAGTTTCTGTGCTGTTCCAGTAAGTGGTAATTAAGTCCTTTGTTGACTGCTGATCTGGTGTACGTGCAGCTTTCTGAAACTACATTTAGATACTTGCTAAGTCAGTGGTTGCTTTAACACCACTTTGTACAAAATATATAAACTTACGATGTGCATTATTCCCTGTGCTTTACAAATCACACAACAACTTGCATTTATATAGCACCTTTTTAACACCCCAAGGCGCTTCATAGGAGCATAATCAGACAAAATTTGACACCGAGCCACATAGAGATATTAGGACAGGTGACCAAAAACTTTGTCAAAGGTAGATTTTAAGGGGCGACTTAAAGGAGGAGAGAGAGGTAGAGCGGTTTAGGGAGGGAATTATCTCAATAATTAATTTTGTTTGTATGTATGTTAGGTTGCAAAAGAAGAACCAGCCTAAGATAACTAACAAGATGATGATGAAATGATTATTTTCCAGCTTTCTGTCTTGGTGAAAAACTCTGGGCTGAATCTTGCCAATAATTACAAGAGACTGCCTCAAGGGGACTGTAAGGACAAGATATATCAAAACTTAAAAGCTGGACAAAGAGGATGTGAAGGTTTTTTTAATGTCATAGAACCATCAGACACAATCAATAACCAGGTGGAGGATGAAGTGCAGGAATGTAAATTTATAATGGCACCAGAAGAAAATGTTGTGCTTGTGGACTAATATTAGCATTTCATCGGGGAAATGAAAAATATCAAAAACCCAATGAAGGAAGTTTCAGGGTTCATTGTGTTAACCTGTAAGGCCTGTATAAGGAAGTAATTTGAATGAAACTAATGTCCTGTGGTAAGAATGGGAGCGCGAAGTATAGCTTCAGACCCTACAAGGATGCTTTGTGTGCCAAATATGAGAACATAAGCTGGTAGTGTGAGCAAGTAGCTTATTTGGGAAGTTAATGTTTGCATTTTTTTTTGCCACCTCTAGACCCGATTTCTCCAACACTACCCAGTGGTCTCCCAACCTGCACCCTCCAGAAACTTAAAACAGATCCGCTTTCTTGTGCTTTTCCACCACCTCCATGGCTCCCTGGTCTCCAATGCAATGAATTTAAATTTGTACAAATCCCTCCATGGCCTTGACCCATCGTACTGCTCCACCCTTTTCCAACCTTATGTATATAATCCTTGATCTCCTGCTCCTTTCCTCTGCTCCACCATTGGCAGTCTCACCAAAACTTTGAATTCCATTCCTAAACTCCACCCCCTCCCCCCCCCCCCCCCCCCCCCACCCAACCCCTCCATCTCTTTCTCTGCCTTTAAAAGCCTTTTGAAAAATAATTTCTTCAACAAGCTATCAGTCACCTCTTCACTCCCTCACAAAGGCTTGGCAATCACCCCTTTCTCTGTGAAACACCTGGAGAAATGTTTCTACATTAAAAGTGTATATAAATGCAAATAGTTGTTGTAATGCTACCTACCGCAATTGCATTATTACTAAGACAAGAAGAAGGGTAATAACAGTAAGCTGGGCCACACAGAAAACTTTTCCATTGCAGCTGAGTGTTCTTCTGTTGTAAATAATGACACTCTTAAGTTATAACCTATCCCAGTTTTCTTTGAAAATATTTTTACATCAATTTATTTTTTGTATCCTTTGATTGAATTCTTTGATGAAGTAACAGAGAGGGTTGATGTGTATATGGACTTTCAAAAGGCATTTGATAAAGTACCACTTAATAGACTTATTAGCAAAATTAAAGCCCATGGATTAGAGAAGCAGTGGCAGTGTGACAAAATTGGGTAGGGGACAGACGCAGAGAGTAGTGGTGAACGGTTGTTTTTCAGACTGGAGGGAAGTATACAGTGGTGTTTCCCAGGGGTTGGTATTAGGGCCACTGCGCTTTTTGATATATATTAATGACCTGGACTTGGGTATAGAGGGTATAATTTCAAAGTTTGCAGATGACACGAATCTTGGAAATGTGGTAAACAATGTGGAGGATGGTAACAGACTTCAGGAGGACATAGAAAGACTGGTGAAATGGGCAAACACATGGCAGATGAAATTTAATAGAGAGGTGTGAAGTGATCCCTTTTGGTAGAAAGAATGAAGAGAGGCAATATAAACTAAATGGTACAATTTTAAAGGGAGTGCAGGAACAGAGAGACCTGGGGTTGTATGCACACAAATCTTTGAAAGTGGTGAGAAGGCTGTTAAAAGAAGCATTTGGGATCCTGGTCTTTATTATTGGAGGCATAGAGTACAAAAGCAAGTAAGTTATGATAAACCTTTATAAAACATCAGTGGGGTATTGTGTTCAGTTCTGGGCACCACACTTAAGGAAGGATGTCAAGGTCTTCGAGAGGGTGCAGAAGAGATTTCTTGGAATGTTACCAGGGGTAAGGGACTTCAGTTATGTGGAGTGACTGGAGAAGCTGGGGTTGTTCTCCTTGGAGCAGAGAAGGTTAAGGGGAGGTTTGCTAAAGGTGTTCAAGATCATGAGCAGTTTTGATAGAGTAAATAAGGAGAAACTGTTTCCAGTGGCAGAAGGGTCAGTAACTAGAGAACACAGATATAAGGTGATTGGCAAAAGAGCCAGAGGTGACATGAGGAAACATTTTTTAATGCAGCAAGTTGTAATGATCTGGAATGTACTGTCTGAAAGGGTGGTGGAAGCAGATTCAATAATAACTTTCAGAAGGGAATTGGAGAAATACTTGAAGGGAAAAAATTAGCAGGGCTATGGGGAAAGAGCAGGGGAGTGGGACTAATTGGATAGCTCTTCCAAAGAACTGGCACAGGCAGAATGGACTGAATGGCGGCCTCCTGTGCTGTATCATACTATGATACTGTGCATAAGCTACCTCCCATAATGTAATATTACATATGCAAAGTGCCTCAGAAGGATTTTTGCCTTCCTGCTTAAGTAGTGTGAATCTTGTGAAAGGAAAAATTGCCTGCCACAACATAAGGGCCTCGTTGTTGAATGAGATTTAAAGCTGTAACTGCAGAGTATTGAAGAAAAACAGTGTTAAGAATCATTGTGCGTGTGTGTTTCTACGGTGAGTCTGATATAATTAAGTGCATAATAACACTTTTAAAATTCTCAAAAGTTGAACTTATTTAAAGCAGAAGCCCATACACTTAACATCAATCCTTTAAAAATGTTTTTGTTTTGACAGAACACCTAAAGAAGCCTTTACAAGACTATCTAGCTGATCTTCGCAAAGTGCGCTTGATCCGTGCACGAAAGCGAGAAGGTTTAGTTCGTGCACGATTGCTGGGTGCATCTATAGCAACAGGTGATGTCTTGACATTCCTGGACTGCCACTGTGAATGCCATATAGGTTGGCTGGAACCATTATTGGAAAGGTAGATTGAATTCTCAATTCTGGGTTATTCCCATGTAAAAGTATTCATGAGGCAGTCGGGATGTTAGTTGAATCATCCTGCTGTTGGACTGTTGGATCAGTCATAGCTCAGCTACATTTAAATTGTTTGTCATTAGCTGATGTATTCTAAAGCAAAAATTAGAGTAAACTGGATTTATTATACTAAATGGTTTCATGTATATGAAAATAGGAACTGGTTGATTTTCAATTCTGTAATAAGTAGGTTATTATAAAAACAATTGTAAAAAATAATTGAACTTCCAACAATATGAGGGGTTTTGATAGAGTAGATGGGGAGAAACTGTTTCCATTGGCAGGAGGGTTGGTAACCAGAGGAGACAGATTTAAGATAATTGGCAAAAGAGCGAGAAGGGAGATGAGAATTTTTTTTTTACTCAGCGAGTTATGATGATCTGGAATGCATTGCCTGAAAGGGTGGTGGAAGCAGACTCAATAGTAACTTTCAAAAGGGAAATGGATATATACTTGGAAAAGGAGAAATTTGCAGTGTTACAGGGCAAGATTGTATGATTCTAATAGCAGAGTCATAAACCTCTTGTGTCTCTTCACTTGTATGGTGCCGTTTTCCTTTAAAGAAGGGGCCCTTAAATTTGAGCAAAATTTGAGCCTTCATGAAGTAATCCAAATTGGACCAATTTAGGTCATTTATGAATTGGCTTAGTAGAAGTGTTTGACTTAATCATATGGGATAGGTTCTGATGCCAATTAAGCATTATGCAAATGAGCTTGGATATGTTATCAATAATGAGAAACAAAGGTTAGTGCAGTATTGATCTGCTACTGGATATCACCAGCCTATTTAGAAAATCGTATAATCTTTCTCCAGTTGCCAAACATGCTAAGACCATAAGAGATAGGAGTAGGTCATTTGGCCCCTCGAGCCTGCTCTGCCATTTAATGAGATCATGGCTGATCTGATTTTTACCTCAACTCCACTTTCCTGCTGTTTCCCATATCCTTTGACTCCCTTGCTGATCAAAAATTTGTCTAACTCCGCCTTGAATGTATTCAATGACTCAGCCTCCACAGCTTTTTGGGGTAAAGAAATCCAAAGATTCATGACCCTCTGGGAGAAGAAATTCCTCCTCATTTCTGTCTTAAATGGGCGACCCCTTATTCTGAGACTATGCCCCCTAGTTTTAGATTCCCCCATGAGGGGTAACATCCTCTCAGCATCTACCCTATTGAGTCCCCTCAGAATCTTGCATGTTTCAATAATATCTCCTCTCATTCTTCTAAACTCCAATGAGTATAGACCCAACCTGTTCAATCTTTCCTCATAAGACAACCCTTCCATTCCCGGAATCAACCTAGTGAACCTTCTCTGAACTGCCTCCAATGCAAGTATGTCCGTCCTTAAATAAGGGCACCAGAACTGTACGCAGTACTCCAGATGTGGTCTTACCAGCACCCTGTACAGTTGTAGCATGACATCCCTGCTTTTATACTCCATCCCCCTAGAAATAAAGGCCGATATTCCGTTTGCCTTCCGGATTACCTGCCTGCACCTGTATGTTGATTTTTTGTGTTTCATGTACGAGGACACCCAGATCCCTCCGTACCGCAGCATTTTGTAGTATTTCTCCATTCAAATAATATTTTGCGGTTTTATTTTTCCTCCCAAAGTGGATGACTTCACATTTTCCCACATCATATTCCATCTGCCAAATTTTTGCCCATTCGCTTAACCTGTCAACATCCCTTTGCAGACACTTTGTGTCCTCCTTGCAACTTGCTTTTCCACCTATCTTGTATCATCAGCAAATTTGGCCACAATTGGCCTCTGTTCCTTCATCCAAGTCATTGATATATATTGTAAATAGTTGAGGCCCCAGCACTGATTCCTGTGTCACCCCACTAGTTACAGATTGCTATTTTGAAAATGACCCTTTTATCCTGACTCTTTGTTTTCTGTTAGTTAGCCAATCCTCTATCCATGTCAGTATATTACCCCCAACACCATGAGCTGTTATCTTGTGCAGTAATCTTTTATGTGGCACCTTATCGAATGCCTTTTGGAAATCCAAATATATTGCATCCATTGGTTCCCCTTTATCCACCCTGGCTGTTACTTAGGAACATAGGAACAGGAGTAGGCCATTCAGCCCCTCGTGCCTGCTCCGCCATTTGATAAGATCATGGCTGATCTGTGATCTAACTCCATATACCTGCCTTTGGCCCATATCCCTTAATACCTTTGGTTGCCAAAAAGCTATCTATCTCACATTTAAATTTAGCAATTGAGCTAGTATCAATTGCCGTTTGCAGAAGAGTTCCAAACTTCTACAACCCTTTGTGTGTAGAAATGTTTTCTAATCTCGCTCCTGAACGGTCTGGCTCTAATTTTTAGACTGTGCCCCCTACTCCTAAAATCCCCAACCAGCGGAAATAATTTCTCTCTATCCACCCTATCTGTTCCCCTTAATATCTTTTAAACTTAGATCAGATCACCCCATAACCTTCTAAACTCTAGAGAATACAACCCCAATTTGTGTAATCTCTCCTCATAACTTAAGCCTTGAAGTCCAGGTATCATTCTAGTAAACCTACGCTGCACTCCCTCCAAGGCCAATATGTCCTTCCGAAGGTGCGGTGCCCAGAACTGCTCACAGTACTCCAGATGCGGTCTAACCAGGGTTTTGTATAGCTGCAGCATAACTTCTGCCCCCTTGTACTCTAGTCCTCTAGATATAAAGGCCAACATTCCATTTGCCGCCCTGATTATTTTCTGCACCTATTCATGACACTTAAATGATCTATGTACCTGAACCCCTAAGTCCCTTTGGACATCCACTGAAAGAACTCTAATAAATTTGTCAGACATGATTTCCCCTTCATAAAACCATGTTGACTCTCCTTTATGCTAAAGGCATTTTGTATCAACTTTTCTCCATTTAATCCAAATCTTGAAATTTGGAATCAGATGTCCAAATGGACTCCTCGTTTCAAAATCTTAAATCTGACAATGTTCCCGCAGTAATGAACTGTTTCTTCATTTGCAATGCATCCTGTGATATATGTTCGAATGTATAAACTGTTTGAGCTAGTTTTATTCTTGTATTAATTATGTGCATGCATTACAAAGTTATTGGGCTTTGACTATAGATAAGCTCATACTTATACTGTTTTCCTACTGTATTGTGAACTGTATTCATTCTTATACTGCTTAGTCCTTTATATTGCAGGCTGCTGTGTACAAAACCTCAGCAGGCAATAGCTTTCTAAGGCTCCTCTAGAGGCAGCAGTACTGGTGATGGTAGATGTGAATGGCTGGCATTTACCTATGATGGGTGGGCTTCTCTCTACAGGGCAGCAGTGATTTTCACACCACTGGTTTTTATGGACATTCCTGAATTGTCAGGAAAGGTTTGTAACCAGAAAGAGAAAGTAGTGACTACACATCCTCACTGTTTCTCTAGTGCGGCATTGGTGACTCATCCCATTGCAGAACTGCTACAAGTGGAAGTGGTTCTGCAATACAGAAATGAGTACAAGTTTATTGAGGTATTGATTTACCAACATTCTATTCCCCCTCACCCCAGGAAGCTATAATCAACAGTCACTTGCATAAGAATATATTATATAAGTTTCATAGTTCTAACAACAACTTGCATTTATATAGTGCCTTTAACGTAGTAAAACATCCCAAGGCGCTTCACAGGAGCGATTATCAAACAAAATTTGACACCGAGCCACATGAGATATTTAGGACAGGTGGCCAAAAGCTTTGTCAAAGAGGTAGGGTTTAAGGAGCATCTTAAAGGAGAAGAGAGAGGCGGAGAGGTTTAGGGAGGGAATTCCAGAGCTTAGGGCCTAGGCAGTTGAAGTCATGGCCACCACAGGATGCACTGCAGCAACTCGCCAAGGCTTCTTCGACAGCACCTCCCAAACCCGCGACCTCTACCACCTAGAAGGACAAGGGCAGCAGGCGCATGGGAACAACACCACCTGCACGTTCCCCTCCAAGTCACACACCATCCAGACTTGGAAATATATCGCCGTTCCTTCATTGTCGCTGGGTCAAAATCCTGGAACTCCCTTCCTAACAGCACTGTGGGAGAACCGTCACCACACGGACTGCAGCGGTTCAAGAAGGCGGCTCACCACCACCTTCTCAAGGGCAATTAGGGATGGGCAATAAATGCCGGCATTGCCAGCGACGCCCACATCCCGTGAACGAATAAAAAAAAAAAACAATGGTGGAGCGAAGAAAATCGGTGATGAGCAGGAGGCAAGAATTTGAGGACTGCAGAGATCTTGGAGGGTTGTTGGGCAGGAGGAGGTTACAGAGATAGGGAGGGGCGAGGCCATGGAGGGATTTGAAAACAAGGATGAGAATTTTAAAATGAAGGCGTTCCCGGACCAGGAGCCAATGTAGGTCAGCCAGCCAGGGTGATGGGGGGCGGGGGGTGGGGGAAATGGGATCTGGTGCATGTTCAGGTACGGGCAGCAGAGTTCTGGATGAGTTCAAGTTTATGGAGGATGGAAGATGGGAGACCAGCCAAGAGAACATTGGAATAGTCAAGTCTAGAGGTAACAAAGGCATGGATGAGCAGTAGATGAGCTGAGGCAGGGGCGGAGACTGACGCTATTACAGAGGTGGAAGTAGGTGGTCTTGGTGATGGAGTGGATATGTGGTCGGAAGCTAATCTCGGTCAAATAGGACGCCAAGGTTGCGAATGGTCTGGTTCAGCCTCACACAGTGGCCATGCAGAAGGATGGAGTCAGTGGCCAGGAAACAGTTTGCGGCAGGGAAAGACAATGGTTTCAGTATTCCCAATATATAGTTGGAGGGAAATTTTTGCTCATCCAGTACTAGATGTCGGACAAGCAATGTGACAAATGAGAGACAGTGGAGGGGTCGAGAGAAGTGCTGGTGAGGTAGAGCTGGGTGTCGTCAGCGTACATGTGGAACCTGATGGTATGTTAAAAGGATAGACTAACCGATTAATCCCATGTAATCTTGCAGTGTCAGAGCAGCTACCATTTATTTACCATACGTGACCATTTATGCACTAATGAACTATACAAATAAATGCATCCAAAATGTACATTTTGGGCAAAATAGGTAACTGTGACCGATTTATTGACTCTTGCTGCCGTTTTATTCCTACATTTTAGATAATTATTAGTTTCATCACTAATGGATGGCACCTTTCACATCTTCAGTGTCCCAAAGAGCTACGTAGCCATGAAGTACTTTTGAAGTGTAGTCAATGTTCCATCAGCAAACACAGTAGCTTATTTGAGTACAGCAAGATCCCCACAAACAACATTAGACAAATGACCAGTTAATTTCTTTTTGGTGGTGTTGGTTGAAGGGAAATTATTGCCCAGGACAGCTTTTCTTCAGCAATGCCATAGGATCTTTTATGTCCACTTGAGCAAGCAGATGTCGGTTTAGCGTCTTGTCCAAAGAGCAGCGCCACTGACCATGCACTTCTGGAGTTGCATTTGAACCCATGACCTTCTGACCCATGGTGCGAGTGCTGCCACTAAGCCATGCTGATAGTAAGGGAAAATACACCAGGGGGAGTTTTTATTAAAACCAAATCTTGTTTTCTGCAGTCTTAGACCTGGAAGAAATTTGCAATTTTCTAGCTGGATGGTCACACTGCACCCCAGGGAATATGCTTTGGCAGCTTGGCCATACTAGAATCATAGAAGTTTACAACATGGAAACAGGCCCTTCGGCCCAACATGTCCATGTCGCCCAGTTTATACCACTAAGCTAGTCCCAATTGCCTGCACTTGGCCCATATCCCTCTATACCCATGTAACTGTCCAAATGCTTTTTAAAAGACAAAATTGTACCCGCCTCTACTACTGCCTCTGGCAGCTCGTTCCAGACATTCACCACCCTTTGAGTGAAAAAATTGCCCCTCTGGACCCTTTTGTATCTCTCCCCTCTCACCTTAAATCGATGCCCCCTCGTTATAGACTCCCCTACCTTTGGGAAAAGATTTTGACTGTCGACCTTATCTATGCCCCTCATTATTTTATAGACTCCTATAAGATCACCCCTAAACCTCCTACTCTCCAGGGAAAAAAGTCTCAGCCTATCCAACCTCTCCCTATAAGTCAAACCATCAAGTCCCGGTAGCATCCTAGTAAATCTTTTCTGCACTCTTTCTAGTTTAATAATATCTAGTTGAGGAACCAGATCATCAGAAATGCAGGAAGGGGCTAGTGAGACATTGGCAAAGTATTTCTGACCTTGACTTTTTTTTGAATATCCATGTATTCTCTCTTTTGGGATTGCATCTAACCAGCTGAAATGCTTGATAAATTTAGGTTCAGGTCCATGAAGAACCTGCCCAGTTTTTCTGACAATTTCAGAAATCATCTTTTCCTATATGTTTGCTTTGTTTATTGGGAGGGAAGTGGTCAAAGAATTTTGATGGCTTCCTTAACTCTGTTTAGTTTCTTAATTATCTGTAGCTTTCAGTAATTGTTGGCCCTGGCAGAGTGGTAGCATTCACACCCGATTTAAGCCCCACTCCAGAGACTTGAGCACATAATCTAGGCTGAAGCTTAAGTGCAGTACTGAGGGACTGCTGCATTGTTGGAGGTGTCTTCTTTTGGGTGAGATGTGAAAACCAAAGCCTTGTCCACCCTCTCAGGTGGATGTGATAATCAAAGGAGTTCTCCAGGTGATATAAGAACATAAGAAATAGGAGCAGGAGTAGGCCATACAGCCCTTGAGCCTGCTCTGCCATTCAATCAGATCATGGCTGATCTTCGACCTCAGTATGACCTGGCCAATATTTATCCCTCAACTGACTTATCTAAAATAGATTATCTGGTCAATTATCTTATTACTGATTCTATGTGCAAATTGACAGATGCTTTTCCCTAATTCATTTCTCTACCTTAATATAGTCTCAACATTCAAAAGTACTTAATCAGCTATGAAGTTCTTTAGGACATACTGAGGTCGAGAACTGATGTATAAGTACAACTTATTTTATCTCCTCAGGACTGTTAAATTGGATAGTTATGCGAAGTTTCTGCATTTCATTTTTGTTTTTACTTTATAATGCAGGACTTGGGAATCTTCCTCTCCTATTCTACAGCATGGCTTCTCTCTATAATGGTGAAAGTATTATTGCAACTCTTGCTGCCTCTGGCTGACATGGTTGATATGTTAGCCAATGAGTTTCGCCAGTTTGGGCTATGGACTTCACCATGGCCACCCACAATGCATTGTAATTAACTGCCAGGGTAATTTGTGGATCAGAATTGGTCTAATGGCAATTGGAATAATTTGTGAGACCTTGCTGTGCGTAAATTGGCTGCCGCGTTTCTTATATTACAACAGTGACTACACTTCAAAAAATACTGCATTGACTGTGAAGCGCTTTGGGATGTCCTGAGTCTTTTTTCTTGCCATACCATTTCTTTCTTTCTCCTCTTTGTACTCATTCATTTCCTCCTCCTCCAAGATGGAACACTTTGCCATTGTGAAAGGCTCTAACTACGAGTGTGATGGAGAATTGGTCTAATGGGAGTTGATGTACAATTTATATGGTTTCAAGTTCCACTGGTAAAGCTGCTGGTCTGTCTGAAGGGGTAATGAAGGAATTGCATAATAGAATAGGCTATATGGTTCAAACCATTATTTGAGCCCAAGAGTGACGATAGGCAGACAGCTTCATAGGTTTTAAATGGTTGACGAGGTGGTATCTACAAACAGTCAGGTTATATAATAACTGACTAGCTATACCCGGCATAAATAAATGAAGGATCAGGTCCAGTACAAGTGTTTTTTTTAAAAAAAATCAAATAAAGCCAAAGTAGAAATTGAATTAAGAAAAATTTGTTACTGGGACAAATAAAACAGCAATTTATAAGGTTCATGAAATGTACTGTAGGATAATGAAAATGACCCTCTAGTAAAGTGAGGACTGCCACTCTAATATGCTATTGATTATTTTGTGACTTCATTTTTCCATAGAGACCTTTTTGGTTTTACCTCAGTAAAACCAATGTTCCATGGGTATTAAGTGGTCACAAACTGGGAAGCTGTGCATCTTTATTTCCTTGCATTACGTTTAAAGCAACCTGTTAAACTGATTGAAGTTACTATGCCTTTTTTCCAATACAGTAGATCACAAATGGGTAAAAGTTGGTTGACAGGGTGTTTACCATAAGATGCTGTTTAAGGTTCATTTTGTTTTTTTAGTGTTCCTTTCATACCCCCTCCCTAGTAATGAACAGCTATGTATTAAATGTGAAGTGTGGATACCGATAATACAGTATTATTTGGCAGCATTTTAACTTGAAACAAGAACCGTTACAATGATTGGAGATATACAGGGCATTTCTGTGACTTGTGCTGGTGCTTGATTTGAGTTTTCTTTTGACAGAATTTATGAGGATGAAACTGCTGTGGTATGTCCTGTGATTGACGTCATTGAATGGAATACTTTTGAGTTCCTGGGAAATTCAGGAGAGCCTCAGATTGGTGGGTTTGACTGGAGGCTAGTCTTTACCTGGCACATGATTCCTGAACATGAGCGGAAACGCAGGCGATCCCCAATTGACGTTATTAGGTGAGTTGCAGATCAAGGTTACATATAGGACTTGATGAATCCAATACTTACTACAATTCTTGCACCAGTTCACTAAAGTCCAAGTGTGTAACATGACCCTAAAAACAAATTAATGAGAATTTATTTTGCTTGGTTCCTTTGAAATGTAGCTTTCTAGAAACGGTTAGTGCATTGGAGCATGAGTAAGTTAGCATCTCAGCATATATACAACTTGAATTATTAGATAGCATGACTGGACCCAGTCAGTTCTAACTGTAATGAGAGCAGATGTATTTCCAGATTGATCCTAGTGATTGCAGAGATTACAAGTGCCTGGACAATTTTCTTTGAGGTTCCACAGGGTAAGCCCGGAGCCTTCCTATGGCCTATTCCATCCTTCAATGACTCCATTGATTAACTTTATTTGAATTGCTGTGTATAAGAGACACAGTTCCAGACTAACTGGGAGAGTTTCACAGACCGATGAAACAGTATTTAAAGCCCCATTACTGATGATGCATATGGATTTTTTTGGGGGGTTGGCTAGGTACTGCTTTAGTATATCTTGTACTCCTGGCATAAATATGTAGACCTAGCTTAAGCAATGGCAATGCTTGTGATGCTGTTTGGTCATGATTTTGGAGAGGATTGATGACTCTGCACATATCTGCAATGTTGCAGAAGTTTGATTCTAGCTTGGCAAATACCAGTTTTATCCAGTCCAATGTGTCTTAATAGTTTTGGGCTCTGCAGGGAGTTTTCTTGTTATATTAGAGCTATAAACTGTTCGTTTAAGTACCTATAAAACATGTGTTTAAAGCTAGATTCAAATTTATCCAAACTTAGAGACTCTTTCATAACAGTCAATTGGAGTATGTTGAGCACCTTTTATTTATGGCTGTATGATTATTAACAAACACTAAACATTTTTTAGTATGGGGCAAATTTATTCCAAGGCCTAAGATTAGCACAAATGTGCAATTTAAAAATAGGGAATCACTGACTACCAAAATAAAAGTAACTGTATTCTGGTCTATTTTAAAGCCTGGATGCTATTTTAAAGTGTGCATTTGTTTGAAACAGGCTCACAATGAATTATGTTTAAGTATTTTACAACACCAAGTTATAGTCCAGCAATTTTATTTTAAATTCACAAGCTTTCGGAGGCTTCCTCCTTCGTCAGGTGAACGATTTTCACATCGTTCACCTGACGAAGGAGGAAGCCTCCGAAAGCTTGTGAATTTAAAATAAAATTGCTGGACTATAACTTGGTGTTGTAAAATTGTTTACAATTGTCAACCCCAGTCCATCACCGGCATCTCCACATTATGTTTAAGTATGTGAGAGCACTTCTTGTGATTGACTTTTTGTGTTTTTTAGGTATGTGGGCTTTTCTTTCTTTTTTCATGGGGATATTTTTGTGATCATTGGTGACATTTAGTTTTATAGATGTTGCAGTGTTTCCTTTGACTTACTAATTTAGTTTATTTTTATACTGTAGAAGCTACTGGCATTTGAACACAGTTGTGTTCAATCCAGTGTGTGAAATAGATCATAAATTGAAATGCAGATTGATGGAAAATGGATCATACATCTTTGCATCTGCTTTATTAATATCAAATCTACAGTTTGCAATTCTGACATTGTGTGTGTCATACATTCTAAGGTGTTATAACATCCCAACAAATATCTGAATGTTATGCTGCAATGGTAAAGAAAATGAGGTTTGCACACTTCAATTCACGGTGACCATTACAAAAACACATCAGGAAAAAAATTCTAATTAAGCAGCCATTATGTAGGATATTGTCTAGAAATGTCAGGGTTTAATAGTTTTTAAACTTTAGTCATTCTCTTGTATATTATTGATGTAATGTGTCTCTATACTAATCAATATTGGTTTTCCAAGAACTGCAGCACTTGCCCGAAAGTAGTTGCAAGGTTGTTTTTCTCCCTTTGACTCTAAACCGAGATGTGCTCCCTGTGGCTGTACTTTGTGTTCATTGTGCTTTGTAATATATTCAATATTGCCTTTTCTTCAGCATATTTTTAGAAAGGAAATGTGGTGGAAAACTTCCTATTTAAAAATAAAACAAGCTGCCCTCCAGCCCTAACAGATAAAGCAGCAATATCTGTATCTGCATTGTATATACTAATAGTTTGGAGAATGCTACAAGGCAGTAACATAGTTGAAGGGATTTGCAGAATCTGTATTGCAGGAGTAGACCTTAAGAAGTTTATATTTTCTGAAACCAAGATTGTGATACTGTAATTCCTTCCCAACTTTTTTCTTAAAATGTGAAATTTCATTTTTGTTGTAATACATGAATCGCTACACTTTGATCATTTCCACATTCATCGTTGAAATCATGTTGCTTTGTCTTTCATACATGCAACTTCTTTATGCAGCCAGCAGTTACCACATCTTAACTTTTTGTTTCTGTGTTCGGTACTTTCCCATTCAAAGTAACCTATTTGATTTCACTATCTCCTCTGATCTTGTATGGAACTCTCTCATCTAAAGCTACGTCCTGGAAGCCTGATTTCCTCTCGGGACTCTTAATTCTCTTCAAAGCCTGAGTTCGCCTAAGACTTGGATTATACTCCCATAACTGGGCAGGCTTCTCTAGCATCTCTGTCACAAATCTGAACTTTCTATTAAGATACATGTAAGCTACTGAGTGAGTTAGCCTTTTCTTGCCAAAATAATCATCAGAAGTCAAATTATGAACTAACATTTCTTTATAAACACACTAATACAATTAGCTGCATCTTAATATTAGACAGTAAAAATACATAAGGTATTTGGGTGGATATTATTAAGAGACAGAATTTACAGCACAGAAACTATGTAATTAATCTGAGGTTACAAAAACAGTTCACGTGTACCACAGTAACTCGGCATCAGCTGGGCTCTACCTATTGCAGGTTGATACAATGTCCATAAGCTAACAGCTTTGAATAGCAAGTCTATTTGATATATTGTAGTCTAATTAGATTATCATCATCTTATTGCTGATCAGCTCACAACTTCAGCAATGATTCCAGGAGCTTTTGCAACCTCGTCCTTCTGAGTTGGCATAGTAGAGTCGCTTGTCTCTTCTCCCTCTGGGACGCTTGTGCTTGTCTCCAGGATGTTCGCAATGAGTCTCTGTCGCAGTATTTCTTCCTTCTTCCAATGACTGTTCTCTCTCTGTAGAACCAATCTCGCTTCTGTTTTCAGGAACTTAACTCTTGCATACAAGTGATAGGCAAATAATTCAGCATTTCTTTGGGTAGTAGAGTTCTTAAAGTCTCTCTGACCTGTAACCTCTTTTACCTTTATACATTTAATCCATTTGAACTCCTTTGATATAATTTCAACTGTAGCCCTGCCTGGATCCCTTCTCTGACCCTCAAATGCCATCAAAGTATGTGCTCTACGGTTGTCCACAGCTGCTTTCCCTGCCTCACTGGCACCTTGCACCTGCCACTGAAAAATGTGGCCTGAGGTCCTTGGCGTCTACCTTCTCTGACATGCCAACCATTGCCTTCCTTCCCTGTTGTGCCACCAACCACCTTGCACCCATAAGGAAAGAAAGAGATGCAAAAGATGACAGAGGGGACAAAAGAGCAAGAGGAGAATAGAGAGAGAGAAGCAGAAAATGAGAGAGACACATGGAGAAACAGCAACACCAAGATAATACGTACAACTACAAGAGAAACTATATGTTTCAACTTCTCATGGACAGTGCAGGAGATCTACTAGTATATTGAGAAGAATTGTATCTTCCTGAGTTCCAGAAGTAATGTAAATGCCTAAGAGGATCTGTGAGATGATGGTGTTTCAAAGTTTTGAATTTTCTCCTGCCTTCAATCCTCTCCATCATTTAATACTGTTGTGATATAAAATGGTGTGAAATAGGCCCTTAAAATGTCATCTTCATTTGCTATTTGGAATTTGTTGCATTATCTCTTGTCTGCTGTTTGTTGAACAGCTGCAACGTAGTGAGTATTTTATTGATAGACTTGACGTATGAATACTTGAGGCAAAACACAAAGTATGTTCTATCTTTTAATAATGGTTATTACAGAAGAAAGTATGTGGGAGAATCTGTCAATTTTTATATTATCCCCTGAACAACATTATATCAAGACTGGTGGGTCTAATAAATTTGCTAGTAATTTGAAAGCATACACCACATCGCTCTGTATCTGTCTCTTGGTAGGGTTTGAAATACTGATGTGGGGTATTTCTGCACTCCACCCTCCTGGTTCATGCTTGGAGGAATAAGTCTACTGTAAAATAACATGGACCACAGAGATAACATGTTGAGAGTAGTCACAAGCATTGTTTTTTCACCATTTAATAAAAATGCTCTTGTAGAGTTTTGTCATTCTTATGAAATTAAAGATGTCCTTTTTCTCCCTTTAAGGCAGTGACTGATGCTGAAAAACATATCCACAGTCACTTCCATGTGTGAGTGTTGGCAGACTACTTGACCATTGGGAATATCATAGCACTGCTGGATCCTCTCCACATCCAACATTCACATATTTCAGCAGGTCTCACTAGATAGCAATCAAGACTGAGAAGCTAGCCTGACTTTTACCCTCTCCACCCAGACCCAGGATGCTGATGCCAAATGTAGTGCCTAAAGGGTTGTTTTGGCTCAGATCAGCTAACTCTGCACAGACCAGATTGACACTAGAGCCTTCTATATCACAGTGGAATTTTTAAGCTCTGGTAGCATTTAAGAATACAGATTCTTTCCACCTCCACCTCCTCCTCCCCCACAGAACTAATGATACACCAAAAGCCAGCCCTTATAATGAGTTCTTCTAATTTTTGTGTGAAATTAAAGTGCAGTCTGCTGTGTGCGTCCATGGAGAGACTTGTGTTTTATTTTGCGATTTTAAAAATACACCAACTTGCCAGCTAATTAAGATGGAGTGATAATGCATTGAGAAATTCAAATAAGATGCCTTCATATGTGATATTTGTTTGCCACAGTGGACATCTGGCCTCGAACTTTTACTGAGGGACATAGTTGATAAAGGAATTTGTTTGATGAACATGCATATTCTTCCTCCCCAAAATACATCCCAGAGAATATATTTTTCACTCAATGTAATGCTTTACTTTTCACATGGTCTTTGAGTAGAAATGCACAACAGATTACTGTTGTGAGAAACGATCATCTCCAAATGAGCAGACCTGAAGCCGACGCATGAGGAAGGTGGAGGCAGGGTCATTGAATATTTTTAAGGCTGAGTTAGATAGATTCCTGATTAACAAGGGAGTCAAAGGTTATGGTAGGTAGACTGGAAAGTAGGGTTGAGCTCACAATCAGATCAGCCATGATCTTATCAAATGGCAGAGCAGGCTTGAGGGGCAGAATGGCCTACTCCTGCTCTTAGTTCGTATGTTTAAATAACTATGCTGATAATCTTTGGATCAATTGTTTTACCATCGGTTTATTCAGGAAAGATCTCATGCTGTTCTTTTCCTGAAAAAAAGCAATGGTTCCATGCTGCCTTCATCATTAGATCTGTGTTTTGCTTTTCCTTTGAGTTTTATTCATAGTTTTGATAGTGGTATCTACAAGTGCAATGTATAAATACAAATTTAGTGTTTAATAAAAATATAATGTTTTAATGTGTTCCTCAATCTGTGTCCAAGTATATTGAAGTTTTGAAATGGTTTTAGAGACTATATTAACATTGTATAAAATTTTCTTAACATCACATAATCATAGTGTGCATTTATATGAACTAGTCTAATAAGCATGTGACCTAAAATTAACTATCTGAAATTAATACTTGAAATATTTCAAATATTAGTTTATAATCAGCACAACCAATTCTTTGAAGGGTTGGCATTTAGGAAATTGCTAGACTGGCCTATAGATGCTCATAGGAACATAGAAAATAGGAGCAGGAGTAGGCCATTCGGCCCTTCAAGCCTGCTCCGCCATTCAATATGATCATGGCTGATCCTCTATCTCAATACCATATTCCTGCTCTCTCCCCATACCCCTTAATGCCTTTTGTGTCTAGAAATCTGTCTAGCTCCTTCTTAAATATATGCAGTGACTTGGCCTCCACAGCCTTCTGTGTTAGAGAATTCCACAAGTTCACCACCCTTTGAGTGAAGAAATTTCTCCTCATCTCATTCCTAAATGACCTACCCCATATCCTGAGACTGTGACCCCTTGTTCTGGACCCCCCAGCCAGGGGAAACATCCTCCCTGCATCCAGTCTGTTTACCCCTGTCAGAATTTTATATGTTTCAATGAGATCCCCTCATTGTTCTAAACTCGAGTGAATACAGGCTGAGTCGACCCAATCTCTCCTCATACGACAGTCCTGCCATCCCAGGGATCAGTCTGGTGAATCTTCGCTACACTCCCTCAATGGCAAGTATATCCTTTCTTAGGTAAGGAGACCAAAACTGCACACAATACTCCAGATATGGTCTCACCAAGGCCCTGTATAACTGCAGTAAGACATCCTCGCTCCTGTAATCACATCCTCTTGCAATGAAGGCCAACATATCATTTGCCTTCCTAACTGCTAGCTGCACCTGCATGTTTGCTTTCAGTAACTGGTGTACAAGGACACCTAGGTCCCTTTGTTCATCAACGTTCCCCAATCTATCACCATTTAAATAATACTCTGCCTTTCTGTTTTTCCTTCCGAAGTGGATAACTTCACATTTATTCACATTATACTGCATCAGCCATGTATTTGCCCATTCACTCAACTTGTCTAAATCGCCTTGAAGCCTCTTTGCATCCTCCTCGCAACTCATGATCCCACCTAGTTTTGTGTCATCAGCAAACTTGGAGATATTATATTTGGTTCCCTCTAAACAGATAAACATAAATATTGATTATTACTTGGATGGCTCATGAATTTTACTGATTAGAATCCAGTCCAAAAGTTATTTCTAAATAATTGAAGTAGCTCTGTCTCAACAGGTCTCCCACCATGGCTGGAGGGTTATTTGCTGTCAGCAAGAAGTACTTTGAGTACCTGGGCACGTATGACACTGGGATGGAGGTCTGGGGAGGAGAGAACCTGGAATTTTCCTTCAGAGTAAGAACTTAACTTGTCCTTCAATTGGAAGTGTAGAATTTTAAATTGAAAGTTATTCCTTTGTTGATGCTTTGGAGGATAAGGTAGGGTGGTCTAGGGTTAATTTTCTGGAAGAGAACTGTCCTGCTAAAGATACTGCTTCAGTAATGGTTATGACATGTATTTAATCTTCCTCTACAGTGCAGTACGGTAGGAGATGGGGTAGGGAATGGGGTGGCTGTGGGCATGGGAAGAAAATAAATTTTAAAACAATGTGTTTTGAATCACCACATCATAGCAAAATACCAGTTTGGAGGCTAAGATTACTAAGTTCTTATCAAATATGTTTACAGAAATTAAGGTGTACAGGATTTCTGTAGACAAGTTTCCTGATAAACCTGTGATTTAGTTACCTTGCCTCACTTCCTGACTTAACAAAAGAATTGAAGTTGATGCCATTGGATTTGGTATCTCTGTGCACCAGCTATTCGTATTTCAGTTCAATTTTTAATTAAACCATTTTTATTAAGGGTTCATTTAATTATAAACTATGACTGCTGTTTATGTACCAGTACCCAAAAATTATGCTAGCATTTATAATAAATCATCATGATATATAATACATATATTGGATTCTGTGAACGTATTTGGCACAAAGCAACTCCTTGCAAACAACACTATTTTAATGCCTTACGTGAAGGTGCAGTAGTGGCTCTCCCGCTAGCTAAATGTTGTAAATCCACTGCTTGGTGTGGTAGTGAGTTGTACAGGCCAGGAGAGTCCTGGGTTTGATCCCTAGCTTGTGTGGAGTTTGCTGATCTCAATCGCTGCAGTGGTGGGGAAGCTACAATTAGTCTCAGCATCTGGGGTAGGAATGAGAAAAATTGGCCAGTGTTCCTGTCCTAATTATCATTAGTTCACTTCCTCCATCCCCCAAAAGCCATTTTACAAATGGTCAGGTTTAAAGAACCATAGCTTGGAAAATGATCAGTTTTGAGCAAGTCCAGAAAATATTGAAACATTCTTGATGTAAGGAATGGGAGTATAAAATATTGGTTAATGTACAAAATGAATTTGTACATATGCTGACTGTCAAAGCAACTTGCATTTTTTCAGATTTGGCAGTGTGGGGGTTTCCTAGAAATACATCCCTGTTCTCATGTAGGCCATGTTTTTCCTAAACAAGCTCCTTATTCAAGGAGTAAGGCCCTGGCAAACAGCGTTCGTGCTGCAGAGGTCTGGATGGATGAATATAAGGATCTGTACTTTCACAGGAATCCACATGCCCGTTTGGTGAGTATGACACCACTAAAGTTGTATACTTAGCATAGGAAAGTGTTCAAATATGAACAGTGTACAATAGGTGATTAAAAAAATTAAAGCATTGTACCTGTTTTAGGAGTTGAACTTGATCGTTGTGTATAAAGAGAACCACTTTCTGATTTATTGAAGTTGATTTAATCTTTAAAGTTCGGAAACTAGAATTAACTCAAATGACAGGAAGCTTTTGGTATGCTGCACTGTATTTGGATGGGGTGGGGAATCAGCATTAATTAATACACCACAAGGGTCAAAAACCTGATGGCATGTAAGTTTTGAAGACAAAATTTTAAAGAAAAAGAAAAATTTAAGATGCAGAGAAATCAGAAAATGAAATCAAAAATTTCACGAGCTTGAAAGAAAACATTTAGCAAGACGAAACTGTAAAAAAATCCATTGTACTTTTTTCCCTAGCTCTCTGCACATTTTTGAGTTTAATTCATAAAATAGGTACACTTGTGAAAATGGAGTGATTATTACTGTGCTGTGATTTTATATTAGAAGGTACATACTTTTATTTAAATACTCATGCAAAGCAAAAAGGTGGTATAAGGGTCCATTTTGCTTTAGTCACAATTTAAGCTTTCCCACCTATTAGTTGATTATATAAATTTTTGTGTTATGAGCTATACTTCAATATTTTGGAAGTGCTGTTTTATCACCTATTGTAGGATTTTGCATGGGAGTCGAGGATGTTTTTTGTTTAGACAGTGGACATTAAGGTATCATTTAAGCTGGTTTAAAAATGGTACAAATTGAAAAGGCAAAAAGATTTTGGATTCCATTGAATGCTCTTGAAGTTACCATAACATGGTTTTAATTTTTTTCTACATTTGCTGATTTGCAGGAGCCTTATGGTGATGTAACAGAGAGGAGACAGCTCAGAGAGAAGCTACAGTGTAAAAACTTCAAATGGTTCTTAGATAATGTTTACCCAGATATCCATGTACCTGAGGATCGATCAGGTTTCTATGGCATGGTAAATATATTGTGCTGTTTCTGGACAATGCCACCTTGTCCCCATCCCCATGTATGGACAAACAAATACATAGTGGTCTTGCCCATCTGTCAATTGTTTTGTCTGAACCCAAAAACTTTACAGATCTTCACTGAACTTTTACACTTAAACTACTTGAAGGATAAGCTGCATTCTTTCAAAGTTCAGTTTGGTTGAATAAAATTTAATGGTTTCTCTACTTGCAGTTTGAAGAATTTCTGGGCAGTCAGAACATCCACTGTAGAAGTTTGGGAGCATATTTTATGTTTTGTTGCTGTCCGTCTTGCTATTTGTGAACAGGAAATGATCACCTGACTAACTCAAAAATGCTTCTGATTTTGTGCAAACCTATGTTCTTCCTTAACAAATGTCATAGAATCCCACTATTTAACAGTTTTCCTCATATCAGCACTGGAGGTTGAACATTGACATTTCGGCCAGCACTCAAGTCAGGATATAATGTAGATTAGATATACTAAAGCTCCTTTTACTTCCTTCACTGTACCTTTATACATTATCTGAACCCCTGAAGAGCATCTTTTGCTGTAGCAATGTGAATTTTTACATTGGCCACTCTATCCAACTTGATGGACTTTTGAGGAAAATTACCAATTTGTGCTGTATTGCAGGCAATTTTATCGTGTAGGTTAGAAACTTTTATTTCAACAGTCTAGGCTGGAGTCAGACAAAGAGGCCATGGATTAAAGGACAATGTGTTAAATAGCTATCATTCAGCAAACTATTTTCTGAGGATATGATGTTTTCTGTTCTCAGTAGTGTTCTCCAATGCTCTATTTCAAAATATTCAGTGCTAACAGCAAACCTAGAATTAGGAGTATGATGCTCCCTTAATGCCTTTCCTCTGCTGTCCAGCTCCATAGAACTGCCCTTGCTTGGTTCATCTCTTAACTGTCCAATTTTAGCCAGAGCATCTTCGCTGCCTGCCCTGGTACCGTCACCTCTGGATTCCCTCAAGGATTTCTCGATGTAATAGTAAACAATTTTACAACACCAAGTTATAGTCCAGCAATTTTTAATTAGACTATAACTTGGTGTTGTAAAATTGTTTACAATTGTCAACCCCAGTCCATCACCGGCATCTCCACATCGATGTAATAGGTCAGTAAGATGTATTGTGTCATACAGTGGTGTTCCCCAGGGGTCAGTGCTGGGACCACTGCTTTTTTTGATATATATATTAATGACTGGACTTGGGTGTACAGGGCACAATTTCAAAATTTGCAAATGACACAAAACTTGGAAGTGTAGTAAACAGTGAGGAGGATAGTGATAGACTTCAAGAGGATATAGACAGGCTGGTGGCATGGGTGGACATGTGGTAGATGAAATTTAATGTCGAGAAGTGTGAAGTGATACGTTTTGGCAGGAGAAATGAGGAGAAGCAATATAAACTAAATGGTTCAATTCTAAAGGCGGTGCAGGAACAGAGATCTGCGAATATATGTGCATAAATCTTTGAAGATGCCAGGACAGGTTGAGAAAGCAGTTAAAAAAGCATACGGGGGATCCTAGGCTTTATAAATAGAGGCATAGAGTACAAAAGCAAGGAAGTTATGTTGAAACTTTATAAAACACTGGTTTGGCCACAACTGGAGTATTGCGTCCAATTGTGGGCACCGCATTTTAGAAAGGATGTGAAGGTCTTAGGATGCAGAAAAGATTTACTAGAATGGTTCCAGGGATGAGTTACGTGGATAGACTGGAGAAGCTGGAGTTGTTCTCCTTAGAGCAGAGAAGGTTAAGAGGAGATTTGATGGAAGTGTTCAAAATCATGAAGGGTTTGGATAAAGTAAATAAAGAGAAACTGTTCCCATTACTGGGAGAGTTGAGAACCAGAGGACACAGATTTAAGGTGATTGGCAAAAGAACCAAGGGCGACATGAGGAAAATCTTTTTTATGCAACAAATAGTTATGATCTAGGATGTGCTGCCTGAAAGGGTGGTGGAAGCAGATTCAATCATGGCTTTCAAAAAGGAATTGGATAAATATTTGAAGGGAAAAAATTTGCAAGTCTACGGGGAATGGGACTAACTGGATTGCTGTTAGAGTTGACACGGGCTCAATGGACCAAATTGCTGCCTCCTGTGCTGTAACCATTCTATGATTCTACTTTTGGCTTTTTTAATATTTTGCTTGCCATTAAGGAAATTGTCTACATTGCTATCTGTCACAAATATAATATATTTTGTTTGGAGGTTTGTGGGTATTTTACCTGTTTTTTATTCATGGGATGTGGGCGTTGCTGGCAAGATGATCATTTATTGCCCATTCCTAATTGCCCTTGAGAAGATGGTGGTGTTCTAGTGTTTGAACATCTAAGTGTAATACCTATGCAGTAATTTGCTCTTTTTAATGTGGTTTTTAAAATGCAATTTTGCATTAATTGAAATTTGTTCTGCAGAAGTAAATGTGGTCATCTACAAATTAATTTTCTTCGCTCCACATAGCTTTGCTCCATTTTGTTGTGTTTATTGTTAATGCCTTGGGGCCCCATTTACCTGTCAATTATAGAGACAGTGACTTGAAGTATTACCTATATGATCTATAATCAGTTGCTTCAGTAGTTGCTATTTATTGCCAATTTTGCTTATTATTTGGGATGGGAAGGAATTCTTCTGCAATTATTGCTTTAAGATTTGAGGTAGATGACTGGTTTTGTGCTTGTTTGTTTTTGTGAATGTGCAAGTGAGGTTCATGTAGTTGTTGTTATACTTAGTGACCAAGTGCATTATTGAAAAAATATGAATATTCTGCGATTTTCATTCTGCATCCTCTTCCTGCAGTAGGAGTACTGGCTTGATAGGTTATCGAACATACACATGAAAATATTTTAAGTGTTACAGATAGGCATGTGGGTGTCTATTTCCATGACATATAAACCCTTGCCTTAATTTTTTCCCAAATAAAGATGTTTTGCTTATTGCACCGAAGCTCATGTTACTGCAAGTTTTTGGACAATTCTCCAGCCCCTTTACAGAAGTAGGTTAGGTTATATCAGAGTATCAATATCTGCTATTTAATTTAGCTTTTTTTGGTTTCCTTTCTCAGATTTCCCAGGATCTTCCAAAATATTCTAACTGTCCCCAAATGATTGATTAGAGTACAAATAAAGCAGGCAAAAACAAACCAAGAACATCTGTATAGCTCTTTTCTTTCCCCCTTCTCGCTCGCTTCTTCCCCCTTCTCGCTCGCTCCTGGTTTTTTTTGTTCTCTTATTCTGATCTCTTAACTCTTTGCTTTCATCTGTTCTCTTCCACTTCTTTATTTTTGTTCCTTGCAGGAGGAGATTGGGTGGTATAGCATATGATATGATAGGGAAAGGAGTTGCTGAGGACTGCCAAGTTGCATTTCCATTGAGAGTTGTGGGGAAAATGTGCCCTTGGTTTGCTGGCTTTTTCGTGGCACCCACGAGGACCTTTAGATACCTCAAAAAAAAACCTGAAGAGGTAATTTCCAGGCATCAATCTGTATTTGGATTGATGCTTTGAAATTGCCTCTTAAGGGTATTGGCTGAAACATCGTTCTACTACGACATCAAGAAACCTTTATCTCATGAGCACATTAAGGAATATTCACCCTTTTACCATTATTATTGTCTTTGGATGGTGGAAAGCACAAGTTCCTGGCATCAAAGACCCTTTTGATTATGCAGTTTAGACTGATGGAACACTAATTTAACTAAGAGCATTATAGTTTTGCTTTTTTTTGAACACATTATATTTCAGTTTTCAGAAGTGAACAAGTGAACCCTTTATTGTCTGATGCCCACTGCAACATAATCTAATATTCATATTTCTGTTCGCTTTCTTCAGCTAAAGAACAAGGGAATGATGAACTACTGCTTTGATTACAATCCGCCAAATGAACACAATGTTGCAGGAGAAAAAGTCATCCTGTACCAGTGTCATGGTATGGGCCAAAATCAGGTGAGTGGTATTTTATCGTGCTTATTTATTGAGGTTATAAATAATTGTTACCTGCCTGATGGTCTAGTATGTAAAGGCATTGTACTGCTGCTGGAAAGTGCATGTGTGTGAACATCCGGTGAGAACCTTAATATGACTCAGTTGTGATGCCTTCCATTGTTGAATGGTTTGTCAGCATTCTTTGTCTACACATATATGAAGAATGGGCAATAGGCATGGTACTGGAGGACTGCCCTTATACCTGAGTTCCAGCAAGAATTGCCATCTTTTATAGGAGGGGGGGAAATTGGAGAAACATTTTTTAAAAAAAAGTTTGAAATTTCAGTGCTTTTTTGAGGCAGAACCTTTATCCACAATGCAATGGCCAAATAGATATAGCAGTTGTACCAGCTAAAATGTATACCACATAGCCCACTTAAGACCAATTCTAACTATCAAACTCTTTAATGTAGCTACCAGTCTCAGACTGGTTTCTGTGGATTGTGATGTCCAGTTGACAGACCAAAGTTATAATGCTGACTGTAAGTTGCATTGAAGTCACTGACAAATGAGTCCTTACATGTGCACTTGTGAATGCATGTGCAAAGTTCTGCTCACTGGATGGCTTTTTTTTACTGTTGGGGAAGAGCAGGTGGGAGCATCAGCTTTCTCTTAACATTAAAAGCATGAAAAGTAAGTTTCGGCCATCACTCAGCTGGTCTAGTGAACCACCTGGATGCTTTTAAAATGCGACTTTGCGTTGGACTGGAATTTAACAAACATACAAAAACAAAGGGCAGGAAAAGGTCAGTTGGTCCGTTGAGCCTGTCTTATACTGTCACGGTGAATCTTGTGTACACCATGACCCTTGTTCAGCCCCCAACCAACCAGCCACACATCTCCTGGTAGTGGCAAAAAATGAGGGAAAGAAACCATGGGTCAATTTAGGAAAATAAATTCGTCTCAACACCCGAAGAAAATCTGCATCTGGTGCAAATTCAAATTGGTGTAAAA
Source organism: Heptranchias perlo (assembly GCF_035084215.1). Classification (NCBI taxonomy): domain Eukaryota; kingdom Metazoa; phylum Chordata; class Chondrichthyes; order Hexanchiformes; family Hexanchidae; genus Heptranchias; species Heptranchias perlo. Next base: position 97,293,258 of record NC_090326.1, on the reverse strand, counting down.
TTGCCTCCTTGACAGGTCCTTACACAACTTGGCTTGAGTATGTTTGAGAGTTGAATTGGAATATGACTGCCAGGTTGTACTGGCACTTTCTTGTCTACATGCAGTTGAAACTGCTTTGCTTTGATGCGAAAGTGGCAGTATAATTGGGACATTAAATCGAATTCCACGTATGTAAAGCTATTAGCCACATCTAATGGTAGAAGGTTTGTATCACCTTTTTATATTTTTGTAGTTGTCATAAGCATATCCAAAACTCAATCCCATACTGTCATGTCCCAGACATGCTGATTTCAGTGCGCAAGAAACTGTGCATTATGATTTCCCAATCACATCCAGTTTCCCTAATTTCTAATGAGCTGGTTTGCATTTTGTTCTGCCGACTCAGCAGCTGCAAACACAATGTCGCTTTGTTTTGATTGGCTGGAGAATCCAGCCAGCTAATCAGTTAAATTTGTGTCTACATTTGTAAAGTCACATCCCCCTCATCTTGCCTGTATCAGCTTCAGTGCTATTTACAACAAGAAGTTGCATTTATGTAGTGCCTTTTAATGTAGAAGAACATCCCAAGGCACATTATGGAGGCCAAAGAAAGAGACCAAAGGAGATGAATTTTAAGGAGGGTCAGCGTAGAAGGAGGTGGAGAGGCAGAAAAGTTTAGGGAGGGAATTTGAGTGTGGGGCCTAGGCTTTGAAGGCACGGCAGCAAATGGGATGCACAAGAGGCCAGAGTCAGAGGAGCAGAGTTTGGGAGAGGGAAAGCAAGGCCATGAAGGGACTTGAACACAATGATGAGAATTTTTAATTTGAGGCGTTGGGGGACTGGGAGCCAATGTAGATCAGTGAGGACAGGGGTCTAAAGCAAAATACTGTGGATGCTGGAAATCTGAAATAAAAACAAAAAATGCTGGAAACACTCAGCAGTCAGGCAGCATCTGAGGAGAGAGAAAGAGTTAACGTTTGAGGTCGATGACCTTTCTTCAGAACTGGAAGAAGTAAAGATTGAACAGTTTTTAAGCAAGTACAGAGCCAGGGAAAGGGGGAAGAACAACAAAAGGGAAGGTCTGTGATAGGGTGGAGGGCAGGAGTGATTAAATGACAAAAGGGATGATGGTGCAAAGCAAAAGGGGATGGTAATGGGACAAGTAAAGAAACAAAAGATGGGTATAGAGAAGCTGTAAATGGCAACAGCAGAACCATTACCAGCACCTACCTGTCCGAAAAAATGGGAGCAGAGATTATGATCTGAAGTTATTGAAATCAATGTTGAGTCCGGGGGATTGTAAAGTACCCATCGAAAGATGAGGTGCCATTCCTTAATCTTCATTGGAACAGTGCAGGAGGCCGAAGTCAGAGTGGGGGTGGGGCAGAGAATTAAAATGGCAGGCGACTGGAAGATCAGGGTCGTGCTTGCAGACTGAACGGAGGTGTTCAGTAAAGTGATCACCTAATCTGCGTTTGGTCTCCCAGTATAGAGGAGACCGCATTGTGAGCAGCGAATACAGTATACTAAATTTGAAAGAAGTACAGGTAAATCGCTGTTTCAGCTGGAAGGAGTGTTTGGGGCCCTGGGTGATGGGAAGTGAATACTGAAAGGGGAGGGGAGGAGAAGATGCATTTGGTGATGGCATCACGCTGGAGGTAGCGGAAATGGCAGAGGATGATCCGTTGAATGTGGGGTGAGCACAAGGGGGACCCAATCGTGGTTCTGGAAAGGGTGAGGGCAGAAGTGCGGTAAATGGGACTGAGGCGGCCGAGAGCTCTCTCAACCACATTGGAGGGAATTCTTGGTTGTGGAAAAAGGAAGACTTGTTAGAAGCACTGGAATGGAAGGTGGCATCATCAGATCAGATGCGAAGGAGACTGGGAGAATGGAATAGAGACCTTACAGGAAGCGGGGTAGGAGGAAGTGTAATCAAGGTCGCTGTGGGAGTTGATGGGCTTATAGTAGATATTGGTTGACAGCCGAGCCCCAGAAATGGAGAAAGAGAAGACGAGGTAGGGAAGGGAAGAGTCAGAGATGGACCAAGTGAAGGCGAGGGAGGGACGAAAATTGGAAGCAAAGTTAATTAAAATTTCCCAACTCTGGGTGAGAGCAGGAAGCGGCACCGATACAGTCCTCAATGTACCAGAAGAATAGGTGAGGGAGGGGACCTGAGTCGGACTGGAACAAAGTAGGATCCACGTATCTCACAAAAAAAACAGGCATGACTAGGACCCGTGTGGGTTTCCATAGCAACACCTTTTATTTGGTGGCAGTGAGTGGAGTCAAAGGAGAAGTTCAGACAGGCAAAGGAGGGTGTTGGTGGATGGGGACTGGGTGGGCCTCCGTTCAAGCCTGCTGGTGGGGGCTGGAGTTGTAGAGGGGCTGGGCATCCATAATGAAAAGGAGACGGGTAGGGCCAGGAAACTGGAAACTGTTAAAGTGGCAGAGGGTGTCGGAAGGGTTGCTGCTGTAGGTCAGAAGAGACTGGACAAGGGGAGAAAAAATAGTTGTGATAGGAAGAAATATGTTCCATGGGGCAAGAACAGACTGAAACAATGGATCTCCCAGGGCAGTCCTGTTTATGGATCTTGGGAAGGTGGTAGAAGCGGGCTGTGCGGGGTTGGGGGACTATGAGGTTGGAGGCCATGGAGGGACCATCTCCAGAGGCGATGAGGTCAGTGACAGTCTGGGAAACTATAGCTTGATATTCGCCAGTGGGGTCATGGTCCAGGGGAAGGTAGGAGGAATTGTCAGTTAGTTGGCGTTCAGCCTCCGCAAGGTAGAGGTCTGTTTGCCACACAACAACAGCGCCCCCTTTCAGCAGGTATAATGACAATGCCAGGGTTGGACCTGAGAGAACGGAACACTACAAGTTCAGAGGGAGGTAGAATAGAGTGAGTGAGGGGAGTAGAGAAGTTAAGCCAGCCGATGTCACGCCGGCAGTTCGCAATGAAAAGATCGAGAGGGTAAGAGACCAGAGGAAGGGGTCCAGGTGGCAAGAGAATTTTGAAAACTGGAGAAAGTGCGCGCACTGTGTAGGGGGCAGACTCCTAGCCAAAGTAGTAGGCACGGAGGTGAAGTGACAGAAGAGGAGCTCAGCATCATGTAGAGCTCGAAATTCATTGAGGTGGCGGCAAAAGGGGATGGAGCTAAGGCCTTTGCTGAGAACTGATTGTTCGGGGTCAGAGGGGATAGTGAAAACATGACACAGGGTGAGATTGGAAGGAGGGATGGGGTCAGAGGAAGGTGAAGAGGAAGAAGGATCAGGAGGGACGTTGGTATCTAAGAGTTGCTGAAGCTTGCGGTCTTTGATACCTGAAAGTAAGAAGAAAAGTTTTTTGTTAAAGTGCCGGATGAGGCGAAGGATGAAATGGAACTGTGGAACAGGACAACTCTGAAATAGTGAGTTGTTGCTGCTGGAGAGAGAGGTCGAGAGCGTGCATGTGGCGGTGCATGGCATTGAACATGGATCTCTGGAAGTGGCGAGAGCAGTAATTCGAGGAGCGCTGAATATCGTGGAGATATCTGTAATTATGGATGGATCTGAAACACGAAGGATGGAATTTAAGATGGAATCCATGTGGAATAAGTCGGAGCCGGAGACAGTTGCTGAGGAAAGAGATGTGGCTGTGAAAGCGAGTTTTAGAAGAAACCTGATCAAACACGAGAGGGGAAACAGAAAGCAATGAAGGTGAACAAGGTAAAAGAGACAAACGGAAATCCCATCTGAGAGAAGAGCAGAACTTCAAGGTGAACATTCCTGGAAGAGAAGTGGCCATGAATTAAACAATAAATCAAAAGCAAAATACTGCAGATGCTGGAAATCAGAAATAAAAACAAAGTGCTGGAAATACTCAGCAGACAAGGCAGCATCGGTGGATGACTTTTCATCAGAACTGGAAGAAGTAAAGATTTAAGTTTTTAAGCAAGTGCAGAGCCTGGGAAAGTGGGGGGTGGAGGGGGAAGGGAGGAAAGAAAGAACATAAGGGAAGGTCTGTGATAGGGTGGAGGGCAGGAGTGATTAAATGACAAAAGGGATGATGGTGCAAGGCAAAAGGGGGTGGTAATGGACAGGTTAAGAAACGCAAGATGGGTCTAGAGAAGCTGTAAATGGCAATAGCAGAGCTCTTACCAACACCTACCTGTCCGAAAAAATGAGAGCCGAGATTATGGTCTGAAGTTATTGAAATCGATGAGTCCGGAAGTTGTAAAATGTCTAATCGAAAGGTGAGGTGCTGTTCCTCGAGCTTCCGTTGAACTTCGTTGGAACAGTGTAGGAGGCCGAGGTCAGAGTGGAAGTGGGACGGAGAAATAAAATGGAAAGCGAGTGAAAGCTCAAGGTCATGCTTGCGGACTGAACGGAGGTATTCAGCAAACTGTTCACCCAAGTCTGCGTTTGGTCTCCCCAATGTAGAAGAGACCGCATCGTGGGCAATGAATACAATATATAAACTGAAAGAAGTACAAGTAAATCACTGTTTCACCTGGAAGGAGTGTTTGGGGCTCTGGACGGCGGGAAAGGAGGAGGTGAAGGGGCAGATGTTGCATCTCCTGCGCTCGCGCGGGTAGGTGCCGTGGGGAGGGGATCCCACAGGGACAGGGGTAATGGACGAATGGGAGTTGTTGCGGGATAGAATGCAGGCAGCAGAGTTTTGAATGAGCGAAAGTTTACGAGGGTGGAAGATGGGAGGCCAGCTAGGGGAGTTCTGGAATTGTTAGGTCTGGAGGTGACAAAGGCATTGAGTGAGTATTTCAGCAGGGCTGAGGTAGGGGCGGAGGGGAACTATGTTATGCAAGTGGAAGCACACGGTCTTTGTGGCTGAGATGATTTGCAGCCGGAAGGTCAGCTTGATTGAAAAGAATACCGAAGTTGTGAACAGTCAGGTTTAGCGAGGAGGGGCATGGAAGAGGGTATGGAATTTGTAAAAAAAATAAATATATACATTTTTAAAAACCTAGATCAATTTAGGGGAAAAAAGTTCTAGGAAATTCCTGTCTGACCCCTGAAGACGATCAAAATGACTTCCGAGACACCACAGTGATCAAGAGGCACATCACCCAACATCCCATATTTTATATGTAGTGATATTGGCCTTGGCCAGGAACTCATCCAGCTCCCTTTTGAATGTTCCTCCACGGCTCCCAGTCTCTCACCATTGAGAAAACATTCTGATTTGCCTTCTTTGAACTGAAGTGGATGATTTGACACTTCCTCGCATTGAAATCATATAGACAACATCCTCAAAAAAAAAAATTCAACTAGATTAGTCAGACGTGACTTACCTTTCACAAATCCATGCTGACTCTCTTTAATCAGCTCATACTTGTCTATGTGCTCAGTCACTGTCTCTGATAGATTCCAGTAACTTCCCCTCAGTTGATAAACTGATGGGCTTGTTTCTCCCTCCCTTCTTAAATAATGAAGTGACATTTGCAATTTCCCAATTAAAAGGCACAATTCCTAAATCTAGAAAGCTTTTGAAAATTATGACCAACCCATTAGCAATTTCCTCACTGATTTCTTTTAATACTCTAGGGAGGAAACCATCAGGTCCTGGAGATTTGTCGGTTAAATCTCATTATTTTTTCCATTATCATTTTTTTTTTTTTACTTGTATTAAAACAACTTCGTTTTTCCCCTTGACTTATTTTTAAGTTCCTTTGTACTGCTGGTATTTTGTCTTCTTCCTGCACCATGAAAGCGGATACAAAGTACTTATTTAATAAGTCTGCCATTTCCTTATTGCCTATTATAGTCATCAATTCTGATCTGGCCAGTTTCACTACAACTATTTTTACACTATATAAATGAAGTAGTTTGCCCTGTCACACAGAAGGCATTCTCTATAACTATTTTTCATAGTACTTGGGAGGAGGGAGGGAGGGAAGGAAAGAAGGCTTTACATTAAAATTATTCTTCTGCCCACCTTGGAAATTAGACCCTATAAATGCATGTGCATCTCATTTATTAATTACAGCTTCATTAAGTATTTATGGAATTGTATAGGGATTGTTTTTTGACTTTTCTAAAACTTTTCTACATAGTGATGTGGATTGCGGTGATTGTGCTTGCATTGCAATACAGCAAGACCTGTCTGTACCAACCACTTTGCCTTGATCTTCAGGTCTCATCCTAGAATTCAATTGGATTCCTCTTATTGCCACTCCAGCTTGTTTTACTTTGAGCCACATTTCTTTTCAGCAGTTCTGTATTCATGCAGCACTATTTTCAATACTTTTGTGTTATAACCCTCCAAGTGAACTCAACAAAAATTATACCTGTCTTTTACTCTTTTTCCTGTTGTTTTTGTTTCACTGTACCATGCATCAATTCCTGCTTGAGAAAACAGTAATTATTTTAAGAAGGCTTACCTTGCCGTATTATTGATAAAAGTTTAGATTCCAGAATGGTCCCATCCAATGTGCTGAGGGTTGGATAGTCATTGCAGTGGATCTACTAATTATCACAAATGAAGCTGTGACTCCATTGGTGTTCTTTAAACACAAAACATTTTTCTTCTTGTGCTTCTAGTTTTTTGAATTCTCTTCACTCAATGAAATCCGTTATAATACTCGCCAGCCTGAGGCCTGCGCTGCAGTAGATATTGGCAATGACTTCCTGACAATGTACCTTTGCCGAGAGAATAATCAACCTGTGCCTGAAAACCAGAAATTCATTTTTAAGGAGGTAAGACTTGTCCTAAAAGATTTTTAATGTACATTTTTAAAATACAAATTTAAAGCTACTCCCCTGTTATACTCCATAATGCACCTCCAGAGGTTCTGATCACCTGTACATTTTCTAATTTTCAGGACTTTCCAAATTTTCACTAAATGACAACTAACTGTTAATGTGTGCTAAGTATGACAGACGGTAACTGCCTGTCAGACAGGAGTGGAAAAAGACTCATTCTACAAGTGCCACATACAAGCAGTCTCCAGAGAAAGACTACCTGTATCTGGCTTTTAAGCAGCAAATTGTTTGTTTTGGGTAATAGAAATGGAAAGCTGGTAAGAAATATGCAGTCTTAGACTAGTTGGTTTATGTGGTAGGATATGACTTTTGCAGGATATGCAGGTTAAGGTGTGATTGCAGGACTGTAATCAGTCTGAACTCTTAATTTGTCTCTGATCTTGATTATTTTTGTTCTTGATTAATTATTTTTTTTGTGTCTTCTAAGGATGGCTCGATCTACCATGTCCAGTCACAGAAGTGTCTGCAGGCTATACCCAATGCATTCAGTAATGGTCGTCCAGGACCGTTACTGCGACCATGTTCAGATATCGACCACCAGAAATGGTTCTTTCAAGAAAGAAGATGATTTGTACATGTTTACATCCATTAGCAACTTGATAAACAAGAAGAATGCATTGCCTCTCCATAGCTTCAGAAAACAACCAGTACCAAAAATGCTGCTGATTTTCCTATGAAGTATAGGATCTTGTGTAATCCTATCAAATTTTTGAGTAGTCTCCTTTAAAATACTTCAGTGTGGATTTTACTATTTGCATAATATAATGGCATCTTTGTACCAATTTGATCACTTAAGAGCAGTTTATTTTTTAATGATGCCGTGAATTTACAAAAAAAATCTCGATATTTTCAAAGGCCATTAAGTGCTGAGTTATCTCATACAATTGGTAGCTAAGCTAACCGCATGTGTATGTAATGAATATATATGGTGATGAACCTACTGAGTTCAGTCTGTGACTTCTGAAAGGGTTTAAAATCTAAAAATGGACTTTATACAAGTCATTTCATGTTGTGTTGAAATTTGTGATCTGTGATGTCACAGCTATATAAAGGGAGACAAAATTACCAGTCCTAATTCATTTAAAATAAGAGCAGAAAACTTTTTGTTTCCTTTTGCCAAGGCTGGGGACAAGGAAAGAGTAAAAAATATAAAACGCTGCAGTTTTGAGCTTATCAATTTGTTTTAGTGCACTTTAGGGAATGTTATATTATATCTTTTGTTGATGCTGATCTCAAATCTTTTCAATTTCATAATCTTGTCTTCCTTCAGTCTAATGTGAAATTGAAGCTGTCAGTACCCACAAGCAATTAGCTTTAAATTGAAGAGGACATGTCTTGGAAGTTGTTAAGATTTATTTAAACAGATGACTTTGAGCAGTAGAAATATTAAGGAAATACATGTAGGTTTACAAGCGAGAGGGAGGAGAGAAAATAAAATATCAAATTTACAGCTGATATTAAGACCGATTTTCCCATTTCTGGGATTGAACTGTGTGAGGAGGTTTGTGTTAGGTACGCTATGAATGCAAAACGCTAAGGGTAAACTGAGGATTCATGCCAAATGTTTGGGGCCAGAGAGAGCTCTGTAAAAGTGTAATCTGGTTTTGAAGGCCCATTGAAAAAGAACTTGCATTTATATTTTCTTCAGTGCTTCACAGCCATTGAATTATTTTTGAAGTGCAGTCATTGTTGTTTTGCAAGCAAACATGACTGCTAAGGTCCTTATAAACAGCAGTGAGATAAATGACCCGTTAATCTATTTTGGTAATTTTAGTTGAGAGATAAAGGTTGACCAGGACACTGGGAAAACTCGCCTGCCCTTGTTCAAATAGTGCCTTGAGATCTTTGACATCCACCTGGCACCTCCAACAGTGCAGCACTCCCTCAGTACTGTACTGAAGTGTCAGTCAAGATTATGTGCTCAAGTCCCTGGACTGAGGCTTGAAACCATGACATTCTGACTCAAAGGCGAGAGTGCTACCACTGAAGCAAAGTGGAACTTACCCCACCCTTTTTTTAACCTGTGAAACACAGGACCCAACCTAAATGAGGTATTAAATGGGTAGATGAGAAGTAACCATTACAGTAATACCTTGTTGACACAGACATTGCTCAAATCCCACTGTCCCAATTAGTCCACGATTTAGAACTGACGATATAGGTGGGCATTTGTGGCAACCTCACCAGCAATAGATTTGAGATTAAAGTTAGAGCTCAAGCTTTACATTTTTAAATGATTCTAGGCCTAGTTGTGGGATGATAAATGTGCTTCATCTTGACTAGAAGTTTTTTTTTAAATGTTTAAAAAGACCCTCAACCCATAATTTAATGTTGATTTGTAGCCACATCAGGATAAATTGTGAAAATTGGTTTCATGTTCTCTCCTTTTAGATTAATATGGATTGGCTTATTCATGCATATGTGGCTGTAATATTGTACATCACAAGTGAAAAGCAATTGTGCAATGGCTCATTTGAATACAGTAGAGGCTTTTTGTTTTGATATAAAATTTGAAGGAGCTCTATTTTTGCACTCTAACTACAAAATGCAGTTATCTTATGGGAGTTACTAGCAATCTGGTATTAAGTGACACTTAATGTAAAAATAGGCTCTATTTTCTCCCCCCACAGTCCAACTTTTTAAAATGAAGTAAATAGCCAAAAATGTATATAAAATTTACAAATGCTGCATATGAAAAGACTTGCCTACCAAACAGTAGCAATATAATAGTTTGTGGAAGGATAAGTTAGATGGGCTGAATGGCCTCCCTCATCTGTACTTATCTTTGACATAATGCTAACTGTAGCCTGAAGGCTGGGGAATGTAATGAACAGTTTTAAATAAATGCTTTTGATAGATATTGATTGATCCAGTCAGCAAATCACTCTTCTATAATGACAAAAGGGCTTTATTGACTTATAAAAAAAAATCATAATCTCTTGGGCTTCCATAATGTATAATATTTTGATTAAAACTTTTTTACATTCTTTTACATTACATTTTGTTTAAATCTGTTCATCGTTTCTGTATTGACATATCTTTGTACAGCAGTTTGAGACTCACAGTTGAGGTGAAAGATTGTGTAATGTTTCAGTTGCTACTGTCAAGCAGACCTGTTATGATTAGAACTGCACTTGATCTTGACAATAGCTGGGATGTGACTGCAAATGTTTACAGAATATACTACTTTGGATGTGAATTTAAATGTGAAAGGATTTGTATTTTGTCAAATATTGGTGGGATATCTTTTTTAATGAACACACTGATCTAATCAACCTGATTTATAAATTGTCACAACATTGCTGCTCTCCAGCATCTGATACCTGAGTCTCAACAAAAGGAATGCACAGCCTCAAACAGTGGCTGAATTCCATGCTGCCTAGCTGCCCACAGATGTCCCAGCATCATTGCAATGAAAATGGAGGATATTTATTTTTTGTTCTCCAGTTGTTGGCTCGCTGGCGGGCTGACTAAACTTTTTAAATGCAGCTGAGAGAGGAAAATAGATTCATAATTTTATAAAATGAAAGTCTGATGGAGCAATCATTTTTCAATAACATTTTGAGAGAACAGTCACAAACTTCTTCACATGCTCCACAGGTGTTAGTGAGAATTCTCCATCCAACTGATTTGAAGTTTGAACGTACTATAATTTTTTAAATAAAGTATTTCTTGCAATCCCCTTCAATCTTTTCTTTATGGTGCTTTCAGGTATGTCTGTTAGAGTTTTTATGATGTGGAGATGCCGGTGATGGACTGGGGTTGACAGATGTAAAGAATCTTACAACACCAGGTTATAGTCCAACAGTTTTTATGGGAATTATGGGAATAAACTTGCAAAATGTGTACACCTTTTTCTTCAGCAATAAAAATATTGCAGGGAACTGCAAATTGATACCTTTTAAAATTCTGAGCTCTGTTATTTACCTGGACTTCTGTATGATCATCCAGATGTAATGGCACATCTGTGTAAAATCTTAGTAAGACCACAGTTGAAGTACTGTGTGCAGCTTTAGGCTCCACACTACAGGAAGGATGTTGATGCAATAGACAAGGTACAGTGCACACTTGCTTACTATACAGTAGAAATATAGTTTGTGGACAGATATGTGGAGGAAAGACATGCAAACAATAACTTGGAAAAATTGGAACTGTTTTCATTAGGAGGATCAGAGGAAAATAAGTGGTGATTTGATAGAGGTATTTAAAACTACAAAAGGATGGGACGGAATGGATAGCAACAGACTATTTCCAGTGATTGAGGTGTCTACAATGAGGGACCATAGATTTAAGATTTAGGACAGAGAGCAGGAGAATGTTTTTACACAGGGTTGTGAGGCTGTCGAATGCACTTAGTTATTGATTGAAGCGCGGACCATGTTACCATTTAAGAATAGATTGGATAGGTGGTAGAAGGAAAGATATGGGAACAAAGTGGGCACATAGGGTTAAGACTATTGCTCAGTGTGCAGGATAAACAACAGGGACTGAATGGGCTTTTTCTGTGTTGTAATTTCTGTATAATGAGTAAACCAATATATTTATTCCCTTTGGTTGAAACTTCAGTTGGCTTTTTTTGTCATTTTCTTGTTTTCGGGTACAATTCCTGTATATTTTTGGAATCCTGAAAGCATTAAACAGAGCCTTGTTTATTTCCTCATTACTATTTTGACAATTGTTGGGCATATCCTAATATTGCATAAAGGATATAGAAACACTGGATAAAGTGCAAAAAAGATTTACAAGGATGATACCAGAACTAAGAGGGTACAACTGTCAGGACAGACTGAACAGGCTGGAGCTTTTTTCCTCTAGAAAAGAGAAGACTGAGAGGTGACTTGAGAAGGCTTGAAAATTATTAAGGGGCTTGACACAGTAGATATAAAGATGATGTTTCAAGTTGTGGAGGAGTCCAAAACTAGAGGCTATAAATACAAGATAGTCACTAATAAATCCGCTAAGGAATTCAAGAGAAGCTTCTTTACTCGAGTGGTGAGAATTTGGAACTCGCTACCATATGGAGTGGTTGAGGCAAATAGCATAGATGCATTTAAGGGGAAGCTAGATAAGTACATGAGGGAGAAAGGAATAGAAGGATATGTTTATAGGGTGCAATGAAGTAAGGCGGGAGGAAGCTCGTGTGGAGCATAAATATCGGCATAGACCTATTGGGCTGAATGGCCTGTTTCTGTGCTGTAAAATTCTATGTAATATACAATTTCTGCACGTTCAGTGACCATTTCACTCATGTGATTGCAATCTCCTGCCCTCCAGCATCTGAATCACAATTTCATGGATGGATGGATGGACTGCTGGTCATTGCCAGCATTTTTGCTGCTTTCTTTTACTCTCCAGCAAGAGAAAATGAGATGAATATGGAGGTGAGCCTATCCCAACATCAACATCAGTAGTGAATCCTGCTTTTTGAAACTGAATGTTGGATAGCATCACACTTAATGCCTATTTTTTCCCTGGAAAGAATTTTTGAGTTAATTTATATACTGATGTAGCTATGAAGTTAAACTTGGTCCACAAGGAAGTTACTTTCCTGAAACACACAAGCTACTTGGGATGTTGATTAACCTGATTAGCTGGAGTACCAGATGAAGCAATTAACAGAATTGTGTATACACTCATTAGTTTGAGACAATGTAGGGATTGTTGGTACATTTCAGAGAGATTTGCACCTTTTTAGCCTTGAGATGGGCTTCCGACCGTATATCCGCTCCATCGCCAAGACCGCCTACTTCCACCTCGCCAGTCTCTGCCCCTGCCTCAGCTCATTTGCTGCTCAAACCCTCATCCATGCCTTTGTTACCTCTTGACTATTCCAATGCTCTTCTGGCCAGCCTTCCATCTTCCACGCTCCATAAACTCCTCATCCAAAACTCTACTGCCCATATCCTAACTTGCACCAAGTCCCGTTCACCCATCGCCCCTGTGCTCGCTGACCTATATTGGTTCCTGGTCCAGGAACACCTTGATTTTAAAATTCTCATCCTTGATTTCAAATCCCACCATGGCTTCGCCCCTCCCCTTCATAACATCCTCCAGCCTTACAACCCTCCAAGATTTCTGCGTTCCTCCAATTCTGGCCTCTTGCACATTCCCGATTTTAATTGCTCCACCATTGGTCGCCGTGCCTTCAGCTGCCTGGGCCCTAAGCTCTGGAATTCCCTCCCTACACCTCTCCGCTGCTCTACACCTCTCTTCTTTAAGACGCTCCTTAAAACCTACCTCTTTGACCAAGCTTTTGGCCACCTGTCCTAATATCTCCTTTTGTGGCTTGGTGTCAAATTTTGTTTGATCGCTACTGTGAAACGCCTTTGGACGTTTTACTATGTTAAAGGTGCTATATAAATGCAAGTTGTATAATGTTGGATTCGTTTCGTTCCTTGAACACAAGACAAAGATCAGACAATGTGGTTGCCACACTAAGGGGGAGAGGCAGAGTTTAAGCACTTTTGTCGCTATCACACACACAAAAGTCAGCCTGCAGCAGGTTTTGAGTGTGAAAAAATGCAACAGACAGAGAAGTCTCTTTCAAAAGTTAGTGCCAGTCAGTTCAGCGATAACTAACTTCTAAGTGAAGATTGACCCATATCAAGGGAAAAGTTTGCATGTAATTTTTTTCTTTTTTTACAGTTTATGAGGAACAATAGGAAATGGGTAAATCTCACTGTTTAGTCATATCTTTCATATAAAATAAACCGGTTTGTTGATTTGCAGTTGGCCTCGTCTCACTTGACTGCACTTTGAAAGATAGGAGAAACATGGGGCACGTGAGATCAAGTTACTCAAAACAGGCAATGAGGGATCTTATGGCCACGGGTCATGCTATTCTATAACTAGATACTCAGCAGTAAAGGTATATACCTAGTTGTAGAGGAGGTGGGGTCCACTTCATGGGAGTGTGAGATACACTGTCTAGAGCGCACCTTAAATTTGTAAAATATAGTTTTAATAAACAGCTTTTGTTCAGAACCTTTTGTCACACTATTATCACGTCACTTAATCATTCTTCTGTTCTCCATCCTTTTTTGTTCTCTCCCCGCCCTCTTTTCCCTGGCTCTGTTTTTCTCTATAAGCTGTTCATCTGTGATATCTCCCGGTTCTAATGGAAGGTCATCGACCTGATACGTTAACACTACCTTCCTCTTTCCATGGATGCTGCCTAACCTGTTGAGTGCTTCCAACATTTTTTGTTTTTATACCACTTTTTCACTGCTTGCTTGTATTAGTATGAAATTGGGGAAGGCACAGCTATACATGCGATATTCAAATTCATGGATGAAGTGCTGCTTACTAAAAGCAGTGTGTTTTTAATGGTTGAAAACAACTGACTATGTTGTCTGTTCTTTGCAGTAATTAAAATGTGACTGGTAGCTACCGGAGCTTGCTTTAACTTTTAAAAATTTACTTTTTTGAACAGGGTTTGCACCAGCTACTTTTGAATCTGAAATTTGTCCATTGTCTTCATTGATAAATGAATTCCTCACATTAGTCACAAAACACTTCTGCCATTTCCTGGGCTGTTACTTTCATATTAATGCCTTTGATTTTTTGGTGGTGGGGCAATGCTTTTTATCTCTTCAGAGTGGTTCATGGTCATTGTGTTACAGCTATGTTTTAATAATTACATCAATCAGTAGGCTCGGATAAAACCACCACAGCTAGCAACATCACTTTTTCCCCTTCATTTTCTCACCATCTTCTATCCTGGACGAGTTAACTTCCTGCTGGTTTATACACATGGCCACCCTCTAATCTCTTGTCCAAATGGCCATCTGCACGTGTGACTGGTAGTGCTGTTCTACTCATCACTGATGTGGAGATGCCGGTGATGGACTGGGGTTGACAATTGTAAACAATTTTACAACATCAAGTTATAGTCCAACGATTTTTATTTGAAATCTACAAGCTTTCGGAGGCTTCCTCCTTCCTCAGGTAATTACTCCTCACTGATCAACTCGATCTTGCTCTTATCCAATGTGTGCACATGGTTGTTGCACTTTGGCAACACTGCATTCACTGTAACATTAGGTATTGTGCTTTTATTTTCAGGGCAAAATCAGTGGAGTTGTCCATTTTTCTGGCTCTCATTATCATTTCCCCTCTTAAATGGACACATTTTTTTCCTAAGTTACATTGACGTTTTTGCCTTCCCTCCACACAACTTCCCCTCTTTCCATGCCATTTGCACACTGTCGATGTGCCCACAAGTCTGTTACTGCTTACATGTGGCTCAATATCGCCAAGAACCTTTGACTCAGTTGTTTTTTTTTCTTCATTCTTGAGTAATCCTATTACTATGCTGTGGCTGTCACATTTATTGGTGATGCCATTGCACACTGTTCTGTAGAAGACCACATTTACTCAGTCATTACAAAGACCAATTCCTTTGGGAAGGTGGGATGGAGCTGTTAACTTAGCCAATTAGCACCGGTATAGATTTCTGATAAACGCAATGTTCCTATATTTATGAATATTAGAGCTCTAGGTGAACAATTGAGCTTTTATGTTCATTGAAAGATACCAGAATATACCTAAACTAGGTCATGTACCGTTCACAACTGAGGGAATATTAAATGCATAGGTCTTTGTTCTAATCTATTCATCTGATTTTTATAGAAAGTAAGTTCATTTACGGAACAGGACAATAAGGACTTTGTATTGTCAGTATGGAGATTCTAAAAGCATTACAACCAGTGCAAGTCTAAAAGTGACATTACAGGATTGTAGATTAGTAGCTGATGACCCTGACATGATCCTTTCAGACAGCAGGTTGATCAGGGGATGGTTCAGGGAGAAGGTGAGACTGATAATGACATTGACATTCTCTGATTGTTGGAGAACTGGTAGTCAGATCCTGAACAGATGAATTGAGCTAGATTGTGACCATTCAGTTAATGGGTGCAAAATCTAACCTTGCTTTTCCCTTTCTCTTTCTCTCTATCTTTTTCTTTCTCCTCCGAGTCACTTACAACTGCACTTTCAAACTGCTTAGCCTTTGGGCCTTCATTTGCCACAATATCTCTGCAGCCATTGATTTGCTCAAGAACTCCTTCACCATTACTTTAGATGCCTTTGTTCCCAACCAAACCTTAACCCTATCATTCCCCCGGTATGGCCCCAAACTTTGCCGCCCCAGTTGAAGGAGCGCAGGCTTGAGCATATCTGATACAAAACTGCTTTAGCCATTGATCTCCAGATCTGGCTGGGCCACATTAAACTCTACCAGACCTCACTTTCCTCTTCCAAAACTGACTACTAGTCTAGGATCATCATGGAAAGCAAGAATAACACCTGGATTTCTTTTCTCTTCTACCAATCATCTCCTTAAACTCCTCTCTGCTATTCCTTCCACCTTCACCTCTAATAAATGCTATTCTCATTCCTACAAAACTGACCAGCCAGCTTTCCTTCCTGGTTCCATGCTAACTGATATTGTAAATGGTTCCCTCTTCTCAGAGACTGTCTCCCTTCCATTCAAAACCACCATCATCATCTCCATCCACAAAAGCCACCATTGACCCCTCTTCTCCTTTAAGGGCCTCCTTAAAACCCACCTCTTTGACCAAGCTTTTTGTCACCTCTCCCAATATTTTCTTCTTTGGCACAGCATCCACTTTTTTGATTCCGCCTATGTGAAGTGCTTTGGGATATTTTTCTACATTGAAGGTGCGATATAAATGCAAGCTGCTGCTCTTTTACTTCAAAGCAATGGCAAAATAGTTAGTTACCATTACTCCTTGTTTGGGGGCTAAGTAACCAATGCTCATGCTTGGATTCTGAATTTAATTTTACTTTTTTTCCAAAAATAATTGCATAAACAAAATTGGAACTAATTGGTGCAAGACAATATTGTAAAAATTGAGTGAGTAAAATTTAGTTTGGATTTTTTTTCTCAATGGTGCTTTTTGTGTACTTCTCACCATGAGTAATTATGATGCTGGGAAATTAAACATGTTCCCTTTGAACGCAATGAAAATTTGCTCTTTATTCCTATGGCCTCATAGTACCATTATCCAGTTTGTGCCATTTACAACAATGTTGTCTGATGGGACTTGAAATCCACTGAAATCTAGTTGCATAATTTGGTGGCTGATATCAGTCTTAGAAAAAAAATAAACTCAGACCTACTGAAGCAATTAAAATCATAAGGCACATGTTTGTTTTGCATAGTGAGCACTTTTCATACAACTGAAATATATATAGTGGTCAGTGTTATATGTGCACTTCAGTGCTAAAATTGTGGAATTTTCTTTATTTCCCTTTGTAGTCTATCTATGCCAAAACTAAAAGAATGAGCTTTAGAGGCCTGGGAGCAGATCTGTTAGAATCGTTACGGCACAGAAGGAGGCCATTCGGCCCATCGAGCCTGCGCCGGCTCTCTGCAAGAGCAATCCAGCTAGTCCCATTTCCCCGCTCTTTCCCTGTAGCCCTGCAATTTTTTTTCTCCTTCAGGTACCGATCTAATTCCTTTTTGAAAGCCACACTTGACCCTGCTTCCACCACCCCCTCAGGCAATGCATTCCAGATCCTAACCACTCGCTGCGCAAAAAGTGTTACCTCACGTCACCTTTGATTCTTTTGCCAATCACCTTAAACCTGTGTCCTCTGTTTCATGACCCTTCTGCCAGTGGGAATAGTTTTTCTTCATTTATTTTGTCTAGACCCTTCATGACTTTGAATACCTCTATCAAATCTCCTCTCAACCTTCTCTGCTCTAAGGAGAACAATCCCAGCTTTTCCAGTCTATCCACGTAACTGAGGTCCCTCATCCCTGGAACCATTCTAGTAAATCTTTTCTGCACCCTCTCTAAGCCCTTCACATCCTTCCTAAAGTGTGGTGCCCAGAATTGGACACTATACTCCAATTGTGGCCAAACCAGTGTTATATAAAGGTTCCACATAACTTCCTCAGTTTTGTACTCCATGCCTCTATTTATAAAGCCCAGGATCCCGTATGCTTTCTTAACCACTTTCTCAACCTGTCTTGCCACTTTCAACGACCTGTGTATACATATCCTCGGGTCTTTCTGTTCTTGCACCCTCTTTAGAGTTGTACCCTTTAGTTTATATTGCCTCTCCTTATTCTTCCTGCCAAAATGTATCACCTCACACTTCTCAGCATTAAATTTCATTTGCCACATGTCCACCCATTTATCAAATACCTTTTGAAAGTCCATATACACAACATCAACT
Source organism: Heptranchias perlo (assembly GCF_035084215.1). NCBI lineage: Eukaryota > Metazoa > Chordata > Chondrichthyes > Hexanchiformes > Hexanchidae > Heptranchias > Heptranchias perlo. The sequence continues at coordinate 97,275,314 of NC_090326.1, read as the reverse complement.
GCATTGCCCTCATCGACCCTCTCTGTTACCTCATCAAAAAACTCAATCAAGTTAGTCAAACACGATTTGTCTTTAATACATCTGAGCTGGCTTTCTTTTATTAATTCACGCTTGTCCAAGTGACTATTAATTTTGTCCTGGATTATCGTTTCTAAAAGTTTACCCACCACCAAGGTTAAACTGACTGGCCTGTAGCTGCTGGGTTTATCTTTTACATCCTCTTTTGAACAAGGGTGTAACATTTACAATTCTCCAGTCCTCCGGCACCACCCCGTGTCTAAGGAGAATTGAAAGATTGTGGCCAATACTTCTTACTTCCCTCAGCAACCTAGGATGAATCCCATCCGGACCTGGTGACTTATCTACTTTAAGTACAGCCAGCCATTCTAGTACCTCCTCTTTATCAATTTTTATCCCATACAGTATCTCAACTACCTCCTCTTTTACTGTGGCTTTGGCTGTATCTTCTTCCTTGATAAAGACAGATGCAAAGTACTCATTTAGTACTTCTGCCATGCTCTCTGCCTCCATGCATATAGCCCCTTTTTGGTCCCTAGTTGGCCCCACCCCTCCTCTTACTACCTGTTTACTATTTATATGCCTATAGAAGACTTTTGAATTCCCTTTTATGTTAGCTGCCAGTCTACTCTCATATTCTCTCTCTGCCCCTTTTATTTCCTTTTTTACTTCCCCTCTGAACTTTCTATACTCAGCCTGGTTCTCACTTGTATTAACAACATGATATCTGTCATACTGCCCCTTTTTCTGCTTCATCTTGCTCTCTATCTCTTTCGACATCCAGGGAGGTCTGGCTTTGGTTGTCCTACCTTTCCCCCTAGTGGGAATGTATCTAGACTTTACCCAAAACATCTCTTCTTTAAAGGCCACCCATTGTTCAATTACAGTTTTGCCTGCCAATCTTTAAATCCACATGGCAGACTGGTCAAAAAAGTAAAAGCCCATGGGATCCAAGGGAAAGTGGCAAATTCAATCCAAAATTGGCTCAGTGGCAGAAAGCAAAGAAAGCTGTTCCCAGTGGGGTTCCACAGGGCTCATTACTAGGTCCCTTACTTTTTGTGGTATATATTAATGATTTAGACTTAAATGTAGGGGGCATGATTAAGAAGTTTGCAGATTGGTCATGTGGTTGATAATGATGAGGAAAGCTGTAGGCTGCAGGAAGATATCACTGGACTGGTCAGGTGGGCAGAAAAGTGGCAAATGGATTTCAATCCAAAGAAATGTGAGGTAATGCATTTGGGGAGGTCACACAAGGCAAAGGAGTACACAATAAATGGAAGGATACTGAGAGGTGTAGAGGAAGAGAGGGACCTTGGAGTGCATGTCCACAGATCCCTGAAGGTAGCAGGACAGATAGATAAGGTGGTTAAGAAGGCATATGGAATACTTTCCTTTATTAGCCAAGGCATAGAATATAAGAGCAGGGAGGTTATGCTGGAACTGTATAAAACACTAGTTAGGCCACAGCTTGAGTACTGTGTACAGTTCTGGTCACCACATTACAGGAAGGATGTAATCGCACTAGAGAGGGTACAGAGGAGATTTACAAAGGATGTTGCCAGGACTGGAGAATTTTAGCTATGAGGAAAGATTGGATAGGCTGGGGTTATTCTCTTTGGAACAGAGGAGGCTGAGGGGAGATTTAATTGAGTTGTACAAAATTATGAGGAGCCTAGATAGAGTGGATAGGAAGGACCTATTTCCCATAACAGAGGGGTCAATAACGAGGAGGAATAGATTTAAAGTGATTGGTAGAAGGATTAGAGGGGAGCTGAGGAAAAATTCTTTCATCCAGAGGATGGTGGGGGTCTGGAATTCACTGCCTCAAAGGGTGGTAGAGGCAGAAACTCTCAACTCATTTAAAAAGTACCTGGATGTGCACCTGAAGTTCTGTGACCTACAAGACTATGGACCAAGTGCTGGAAAGTGGGATTAGGCTGGGTGGCTTATTTTTGTCCAGCGCGGACATGATGGGCCGAATGCCCCCCTTCTGTGCCGTAAGTTTTCTATGATTCTATACAGTTCTGATCACCACATTACAGGAAAGATGTGATTGCACTAGAGAGGGTACAGAGGAAATTTACGAGAATGTTGCCAGGACTGGAGAATTTTAGCTATGAGGAAAGATCGGGTAGGCTGGAGTTGTTTTCTTTGGAATAGAGGAGGCTGAGGGGAGATTTAATTGAGGTGTATAAAATTATGAGGGGCCTAGATGGGGTGGACAGGAAGGACCTATTTCCCTTAGCAGAGAAGTCAATAACCAGGGGGCATAGATTTAAAGTAGTTGGTAGAAGGATTAGAAAGGTGCTGAGGAAAATTTTTTTCACCCAAAGGGTGGTGGGGGTCTGGAACTCACCGCCTGATAGGATGGTAGAGGCAGGAACCCTCATCACATTTAAAAAGTACTTGGATATGCACTTGAAGTGCCATAACCTACAAGGCTACGGACCAAGTGCTGGAAAGTGGGATTATGCTGGGTAACTATAATTCGACTGGCATGGACACGATGGGCCGAATGGCCTCCTTCTGTGCCGTAAATTTTCTAGGTTTCGATGTTTCCAGTTTACTCGGGCCAGATCTGTTCTCAACCCACTGAAATTGGCCCTCCTCCAATTATGTATTCTTACTTAATTGCCCTGTGTCCTTTTCCATAACTAATCTAACCTCATGATGCTACGATCAATGTTCCCTAAATGTTCCCCCACTGACGCTTGCTCCACTTGACCCACCTCATTCCACGAAACCACTTCCAGCAATGCCTCCTTCCTTGTTGGGCCATTATTAATGTGGTTCATCATCCATCTGCTGAGAGGTGTGTGAGTATGGCCTAGTTCATAGAGTCATTGTTGGTACAGCTCAGTGAGGTTTTATTTCCCCATCTCCCTTGCAGAACGGGCGTGTAATTGGCAAATGAACTTCAATATAGATAAGTGTGAGGTATTACATTTTGGTAGGAAGAATAAGTGGGCCCCATACTGCTTGGAAAAATAAGAGTCTAAATGGGATAGAGGAGCAGAGGGATCTGGGGGTTTGGATACACAAATCATTAGAAGTAGCAACGCAGGTTAATAAGGCCGTAAAAAGCAAACCAAGCGCTGCGGTTCATTTCTAAAGGGATAGACTTGTAAAGCAGGGAAGTGATGTTAAACCTGTATAGAACCTTGGTTAGACCACACTTGGAATACTGTGCACGGTTCTGGTCTCCATATTATAAAACGGACATAGAGGCATTGGAGAAGGAGCAAAAAAGATTTACTCGGATGATACCAGAACTGCGAGGTTATATCTATCAGGAAAGGCTGAGCAGGCTGGGGCTTTTTTCTCTAGAAAAGAGAAGACTGAGAGGTGACCTGATAGTGGCCTTTAAGATTATGAAAGGGTTTGATAGGGTAGACATAGAGATGTTTCCATTTGGGGGGAAGACCAGAACTAGGGGCCATGAACAAAAGATAGTCACTAATAAATCCAATAGGGAATTCAGGAGAAACTACTTTACCCAGAGAGTGGTTGGAATGTGGAACTCGCTATCACAAGGAGTAGTTGAGGCGAATAGCGTAGATGCATTTAAGGGGCAGCTAGATAAACACATGAGGCAGAATGGAATAGAAGGAATACGCTGATATGGCTAGATGAAGTAGGGAGGGAGGAGGCTCGTGTGGAGTATAAACACTAGCATGGACCTGTTGGGCCGAATGGCCTGTTTGAGTGCTGTACATTCTATGTAATTCTATGTAAAAGTATCTGGCCTTTACGTGCTGCTGCCTTGTGAACTCACCATGTGGAGCCCCAGTGAACTGTATTGTCAGGCCATTTCCTGCCGTTTCAGCTCTTATGGATATTTAACTCTGAACAAAAATAAAATTAAAGTTGCATTCAACTTTTGTTATGTAGCAAAATTATATCAACAAGGTTCACCTGCATTAATGAATGAGAATGTAAATAGATGATAAATGACTTTGTCATTAAACTCATTACAATTTATATCTTCAAATATAAATTGAACTTTTTCCTATTTCTCTCCTCTCTTGAATGTGGTAACTCAAGCCTGAATTTTTCACCAGAGTCTAGTGAGCTAGTGTCAACTGGCCATTTGGCCAATGGGTCCATCACAGTTGAGCTCAATCCTCTCCTCACCCAATGCTCACAAGGCCACTGATAGAAATCAAGAGCAGGAACTTCTGTCCAATTTTGAGTTTAGTATTCCACTAGCCCAGGAACACTGAGGCCGATTGCAACAACCCCATCAATCCGCTGGCTCAGATCCGTAAATACAAATCAGAGAAGGGACTGAATCTGGATTCTTTCTTATCTGTATGGTACTTTAAATATACCCAATGAATAGTGGAGCCAGGAGGGTCCCAGATTCGATTCATAGTCTGCACTGAGTTAACTGAATGCAGCTGGCACTGTGGTAAGAGCACAGTAATCAATCTCAATAGACCTGGGTTGAGGATGGGAAAAAATGAACCAGAGTTCCTGCTCCTGATTGCTGTCCAGTGACTCCTGCTCAAAATATGCATGTGATGGCAGGTAAAGATTGTCTTGGGCTTGGCAGTGGTGGCCCTTAGAGTCCAGTAGCCTGTGATGCTCACTTAGCCAAGGAACATGAAATGACTGGAAATTGTGGAATCATACACCAGCAAGGAGCCGTACCTTCAGGGGGGGGAAGAGAGAAGGGGAAATAGATGGAAGAAATGTGGCTAAGATTCTGCTACTTTTAATGTCAAGTTAGTATGGTAAAGTGCAATTGTATAAATATCACTAATTATTTTTGCCCTAGTATGATTTGTCTCCATCAGGGTATATGCCAGATTGCTGCTAGGTTTCTTAAAAGCCAAATATGCAAAGATCTGCATCCCAGTTAAAAATCTCTTTAATTTTCATAAGCGGGACTCTTTCAAATGGGTGATAACATACAATATAGCAGAGTGCAGCTGTGTTGCATGGATATATAACAATAATAAGTATTTTAATCCATGAATTACATCAAAGCAGGAGTTTGAAAATGTCAATACCTACATCAGGTGACTAAATCCTCTCCGGCCCCATTTGTTAAGATTTTGAAAACCTGGCTTTGACGTGAATATTTATAAACCATTCATCTTGTGTTCTTTGATGTATTTTTGCTGAAAGACACTGACGAGATTCTTAGTTTGCAGCAGGAAATAAAGTGTTATTATGGAAATACTATCTGCTAGTTTCTTAGCACAGACAGCTTTTTGAATCAATGCATCTTCAATTAAGTAATAATGCCACATTTGTAGTGCATTTCTTCTCTCGCTAGCGAGGCAGTCATCTTGTAATCTCATCATGTTGCAAGTAGCTTCTTGAATCAAACAACTGTCAAAGCATTGGAAAATAAATGAAAGCATTATATGTTTAGCTTTCCAATATGCGGAAAAGATCTAGATGTTATATATACACAAGCAAATTTCAGCTCATAGGAGACATTAAGTATTTTAACATTTCTTATTTGCTGTTAGGAAGGTACTAACTAAAGCTCTGTTACTACATTCTATTCATTGTTGAAAGTATTGCCATAGTATAAAAAGTCAATTACAAGCAAGGCCCCTCTCTTTTAACAATGAGTATTTAGTTCATATCTGAAAGCTGTTTTGTAATATCTTTTAAAAAGATTCACATTTAAATGCATTGCTTCAAGGCAACTGAAGTTTACTTTCAAAAAGAAGCTTAGCATTTCTTAACTGCCATTCATAACATGTGCTCTGCGATGTTCTGGCTACAAGCTGTCCAATGTTCACTGTTCCATATTCATTACAATAAAAGTAACATAAGAACATAAATACTGCTTTAACATAGACACATTGAGCTGAGTTTCTAGTCTGATGCCAGGTATTATCAGACCAGGAACCAGAATCTGTTCATACTCTGGAAATACACATATAACTATGAACTAGTCAAGTCTGAAGCTGAAACATTGAGGGCAAGTTTGCAAAATAAAGTATATTAAAAATGCTCAATGCAAAAAATAAAATTGCCAGTCGTTATTGAAGAAACTCATTTAAAATAATAGCCTAATAGTTTCGTGACAGAATTATAATTATTCAGCTCAATCTAACTGAATTCAGAAATATCCTTGATTCTTTAGGTTTTTCTAATTCTATTTCATAACACTTTAGAAAACTTTATTTGTCCCATTTGCTAGTACCATAATTCTGTGAAAGACATCTGAGATTATTCTGTCTCCATCATTTAAATCCATACAGAATAGGATAGTCGCTCTATTGTTCCCATGGACGTGAAACATGGACAACTTAACCTAGTTGCTAGTTACTCAAATTGGCAAACTCACTTAAATGATTGATGTGGGAGGTAGAAATGGTAAATTCAAATAATGAGCGAAAGTGAAGAATTACACTAAGGCTCTAGCCAGAACTTTGACCTCAGTCAGCAACGTCCAGGAAGCTGCATTATGTTGCAGTGCACTGGAGTACCAACCATGCCACACTACAACTGTGAGGGCACAGGTTCAGTTCCCCCTCACTGCTGAGTTCCTGATCTTGTGGCTGTGGGAAGGCACTGAGGAAAAAGCTAGATGTCTCTGCAATGGTGGTTCCTTGACAAACTTAAAAAAAAAGGTAAGGGAATTTATTACAATTACAGTATTTTTGAATGTTATGCTTCTTAAAATGAGGGATGAAGAGTTGAGGAATTTTTCTACATTCCTGATCCATTCAACAAAACTTCTTCCACTATACTCCAACAGTGCCGTATCCCTATCTCAGGATACCCTCTACTGCACCAGTGTAGTTCCTATACTTGTCTATACTTTGTAGCTTTTCATATACCCCTATATATCTGTATTCTGATTCCAGAGTCATTCTGCTTTCTATTTTTGAAGTTTGCAAATTAAATTTCAGAGTCAGGCCAGTTGCACAAAAATCTTGCATCTGTGGATTATTGCTACGTCATTGAGTAACAACACAATGGCACTGTGTATGCAGTGCACTCGAGATCCAAAGCCAGCTTGTGGATGCACCGTAACTGGATCCTGGACCAACCGGTTCAGAAAGCAGCATCGTGCATCAATTTACTTTCAGTCCAGTTTGAGAGGATTTTCTACATTTTCACTGGGCAGCGGATCTTTGTCAAATTCAGTTGTTCCAATTGCCAAGTGCAGTATAACCAGGATATTAATAAGTCTGGAAATTTAGTGCCCATTAGTGACAAATTACAGATAGGTTTTTTTTGCTGTGGCTCTGGACCAAGAATTGAGTTAAGGCTGCTTAAAAAAGGTTCTGTCTTCATTAAAAGTGTTTTATTGTTTGGGAATGAAATGAGCCAGGAAAACTGTAAGTCATTTTTATCATAATGATATCACACACAAGTGACAAGACATTAATACATTTTACATAATTTCATTGCCATTTGTTAAGAAATAAATAATTTGTCAAACAGTTTGAAGATAATTCCCCTTTAAACTCATTTCACATATTACATTTGTAGGCAGGAAAGAAAAGAGAGACTTTTAATCCCATCGCTCCAGGCTGGTTTCAAACTCAGATCCTTGATTGGTGCAGTGGGTTAGAACGGAGTGTAGGGGTTAAGGGTAGTTTCTCAGAATGGCAAAAGGTGGGAAGTGGTGTCCCACAAGGATCGGTGCTGTGATCACTGTTGTTCAACATTTACATAAACGATTTAGACTCGGGAATCGGAAGTACAATTTCATAACTTGTGGATGACAACAAATTGGAGGGTATATATAATACTGAGAAGGACTGCAACAAACTACAAGAAGATATTAATAAACTTGCAGAATGGGCATGTAATTGGCAAATTAATTTGAACATAGATAAGTGTGAGGTGGTGCACTTTGGCAGGAAAAATATGGAGGCCACATACTCCTTGGAAAATAAGAATCTAAATGGGGTAAAGGAGCAAAGGGATCTGGGGGTACAGATCCACAAATCAAAAAGTGATGACACAGGTTAATAAGGCCATAAAAAAGCAAACTTGTGGGAAAGACCAAAACCAGGGGCCATAGATATAAGATAAGAACTAATAAGTCCAATAGGGAATTCAAGAGAAACTTCTTTACCCAGAGAGTGGTTAGAATGCGGAACTCGCTACCACATGGAGTAGTTGAGGAGAATGGCATCGTGCATTTAAGGGGAAGCTCGATAAGCACCCGAAGGTGAAAGGGCTAGAAGGTTATTCTAATAGGGTTAGATGAAGAGGGGTGGGAGGAGGCTCGTGTGGAGCATAAACACCGGCATAGACCTGTTGGGTAGAATGACCTGTTTCTGTGCTGTACATTTTATGTTACACTGTTTTTTCACGTTAAAGTGTGCAGTTGAAGAAACAAATGAATCTATAATAGTTGAAGGCAAATTCATGGTGAAAGCAAGCAACAAGTACTTTAAAATTATTTTTTATCAGGGCTGTGTACATTTGTTGGTACCGGTGTACTTGGTCTTTTTAGAAACCTGTTGTGGGATGACTGTGTATCCGTTTCATATTCTCCCAGTGTACTCTCGGCCTTTATGGTCTGCTTTTCTGCTATTTCTGTGCAATGTGATCAGGGGAGGTTGGGGAAGGAGCTATTTTTCAAAAGAGCTGTATTTAAAAACAGGCGTTTAAAAACCGGGATTAAAAACTAGATGGCTTAGTGGATAAATGCACTGCCTGAAGTCTACTAAACCACGTGGTCTACAAAGTCCTAACTTCTCAGGTTTGATCCCTGATCTGTGTTGGTTTAGCTGATCTCAGCCAGGGCTGTGGTAGGGATGCTAGACATAGTCTCAGCAATCCCAGGTTAGAGAGGGGAAAAATCAATCCAAATTTCTGCTTCAGCTCGTTCTCCAGTGACTACCATTAGACCGTTGCACTTGTGAGTATATTGGGTGAGATGACATTGGATTCAACTGTGATGTCCTCCACAGTTGAATAGCCTGCCCATGTTCCCTGTCAAGTCTAACATGTAAAGTATAGCCACTTGGGTGAAGTTCTTGACAGTGCTCCAGTGTGAATCATTACTGTCAGGAGCAGGAGAGGAGAAAATTGAAAAAGATTGAGGGGGGAGGGTGGAAATAAAAACTAATACTGTGTACTTTTTACATACCCCATGTCAAGATATAGCCAATTGGAATTTGGCTATGTTTTCAAATAAGACTACCATAGTGCATTAGCCCAAAAAGAATTTTTGTTCACTATAAAGGTGTTACTTCCATCTACAAGGTAATAATAACAAAAAACTTGCAGTAAATGATTTTTAAAGGGCTTTTTCAATTCAAGCATCTCCCTATCTGTACCTTTAAATGGCTTGTTCTCCAAATTCTGTTTCTTCCCCCCCCCCCCTGAGATCTCAAATCTATCCACAGGAAGGCCCTGCAAAGGCATAAAGTATAACAGCTTGAAATCCTAATATCTAAACCTTATTCTTTGTGTTCCCAGAGGTTTGTCTGCTGCTGGACATTCACCAGTCCATGGTAGTGTATTATAATGTCACTGTGAACTACAGGTAAGCGTTGTTACAAAACCTCAACTCTTGACGACTCTAATTCATTCACTAACATCTCATTTCCTGTTCATTTATCTGAGCCCTGGGCATGGTTGGAGGCTCATAGGAGCTTCTACTAGATAGAAGAAAGCTCGTTCAATTATTTATTAACTATAGTTGTCATACATATCATTAAGAAAATGCAAATGAATGCATAGGCAGATACTGTTCATCTGACAGTATTCCTAGATGTACATTTTTATCTGTGATCTCTCACAAGCTTCAGAAAAGAAAATACAGTAAATCTACACTTTATGATCCTGTAGTTAAGAGAGTGAGCGGGGAAAATCCACACAGTAAGTCAAAAAGTGTGTGAAAAAGATGAGCTCTACTTACAGACATGGTGGGGACAGTTACCCAAATAAGAGTTCTGTACAAAAATGCTACATACCTTCCCGCCATTGTATACCGAGGGGCTGCAATCAGGGAAAAACCCCCTCGGGCAGAATGTAAAACTCAAATTGATGTAATGTATCCGTAATGAATCTGTAATGTATCCGTAATGAATCACCTGTATTGATTGTGATGCAATGAGGCACCCTAGAGTGTCATGAACTGTAATTATGTCCAATGTGTTTCATTGAACTGTACTTGATATAACCTGCAAATTGCATAATCTATATTGTGTACATTTGGAATGTGATATGACAACTGTATTGTATGTACTGCTGTAAATTTTATGAATAAAGTATATTTTTTGAAAAAAAAGCATAAGAAATAAAACAAGTGAGTTGGAAAGACAAACTCAGTTTAAATGGTATGATGTAGTAGCCATTACAGAGACCAGACTACAAGCTGAAAATAATTGGAAGCTAAAAATTCCAGGCTATGGGATCTTTAGAAAGGGCAAAGACATTAGGAAAGGAGGGGGAGTTTAATATTGATAAAAGGCACAATTACTGCAGTCGGGAGAAGGGATTTCAGTAAGGGTGATCAGGCAGTGGAACCACTACAGGTAGATTTAAGAAGCAGCAAAGGATGCAAAACTCTGGTAGAAGTTGTCTACAGACCTCCTGACAGTATTGATGTAGTGGGGGATGTATAAATACAGAGATCAGAGGAGCATGAGGTAGGGGAGATTTTAGTTTTCACTTGAATTGAGAGAAGAAGAAGAATTCAAGTAGTAGAGGCAATGAATTTCTAGAATATATTCAGGACAGTATTCTAGAACAATATGTTTTAGAACCAACAAGGAAGCAGGCCAAAGTAGATTTGGTGATGAGTACCAAACCAGAATTAGTTAACAATCTGGCGGTAAGGGAACATCTTGCAACTAGTGACCATAATATGATTGAATTTGCTATTAGGGTTGAGAGGGAGAAGGGAAAGTCACAAATCAAGCTTTTAAATTTAAGAAAGGCAAACTTCAAAGGGATAAGGAATGAATTGACCACGGGAACCTGGGTTGAGCTGTTAATGAGTAAACCTAAAAACAAACCATGGGAAGTATTCAAAGAAATACTTGGTACGATACAAAATCAGTACATGCCCCTAAAAGGCTAAGGCTCCACTTGTGTACTTAAGCAACCATGGTCAACAAATGAGGTATGAAGCTAAAAGAAAAGGTTTAAACAAATACAAGAAAAGTGGATAGCTATAAAAGGCAACAAAGGAATACAAAGAAAGTAATAAGAGGTACATAAAGGTAATATGAAAAAATTTGCAAAGGGTGTCAAAGCTAAAAGTTTTTATAAATGTATTAAGAGAAAGAAAGTGGTAAAGGGAATGAGGGCCCATTAAAGACAGATGCAGGCGAGACTATAATGGACAACAAGGAAATGGAACGCATTAAATGAATACTTTGTGGGGAAATTTAACCCCTCATGACGGGCGGGAGAGAGCCAGGGATGGGGGGGGGGGGGGGGTGAGGGGTAAATAATCAAATTTGAAAAACCCGACCCCAACGCGCCGCAACAGCCTTGAGGGGTGGCTGATAGAAGGCAAGGGATACCCCCTTCAAACTTGGCTGATGACACCTCTGAGGAACCCCATCAATGAACCCTAAGAGTGCTACAATATGACCCATATGATAACCAGATGTGTAATTGAACGAGCCATTGGCATGTTCAAGATGCGCTTCAGGTGCCTGAACAGGTCTGGAAACACAAGTTGGCACTCGGTACTCAAGAATGGTGAACACGTGAAAGTTGTGCAAATGAATAAACTTTATGTGAATAAATAAATAACATTTATTAACACAACATTTTCATAAACACCCATGTGTGTACCCTCGGTGAACTACAAAGCTCTTCTGGTGCATCCCCTGTGGCCTCAGCAGCAGTAGAGGCAGGCTGTTCAGAGCCCTGCCCTGACTGCTGTGATGCTCGCAGCTGACAACCTCTGGGTTTTGGAGCCCGTGAGGGCCCCGTCAAAGACTGCTCCACCTGCACCTGTGCAGGGGCAGACTCGGCCATTGGGCGAGGAGGCAGCATTGTGGGTACTGGTTGAGTGGGTGGGCAACAGGTGAGACATGGAAACGTTTTGAGTGAAGTTCCCACTTCCATGCCCCCTTTCGCCATCATCCCTTTCCTGGACCAGCGGCACATCACTCCTACCTCGCTGCGGGAGAGCAGCTTGGAGCAGATCAGTGACACCTTGTAAGGCCACGGCTAACATACCTGACAGACCAATGAGTATCTGTAGGTCATGTGAATGCATTCGGTGAGAGTGACTATCAGGCAGATGCATCACGAGCGGCACTGGCATGCATTTGAGGAATGTGTTGACAGTGCCATATGAGGATGCGTGCTGAGAATCAGGGGAGCTGACTGAGGTGGTATCACATTATATAAGGATTGGGGTCAGTAGCAGTGGTGGATGAAGAAAGGGGGAGGTGAGGAAGTGCACTGAAATGGAGCGATGGGTGCTGCTGAAACTTGAACGGGTGTGAGGAGTGATGTGATGGAGTATGGTTGACAAGACAGAGTGGGGGGAGAGGGGAAGTGCACTACAGGATGTAGGTGAATCTGCAACTGTGCACACCTTTCCTGACCTGGTTAGGTCATTAAACTGCTTCCTGCACTGAATCCAGGATCACTACACTCCTGTGGCTCACCTCTTCAGCCACCTCTAGCCATGCTTCTTCATCACAGCAGCAGGTTTCTTCTTGCCATTACTGGGGAATAGCACCTCCTTCCTAGCTCTCACTGCACCCAGCTGTACATCAAGGGACCCCTCATTAAACAGGGCACAGCCTTTGCCCTTCCTGACTCCATCTCAAAATATTTCTCTCTCCTACAATGCTCTCCACCCCTCCAAATTCCATCTGTGCATCAGCCCTTTAAATAGTCCAGGTGAAATCGTGATAATGAGACATCCCGTTTGAAATCGGAAATTCCCACACATCCCAATATTGACTCCTTTGTATCTGTTTCCACAGTGGAGGAAGAGGACAGAATACCAGTAGTACAAGGGGACCTAAAAATAAGTCAAGGGGAGGAACCTAAAGGATTTAATGAAAGTAAAACAGGGTAATGGAGAAAATAATGGAATTTCAGATAGACAAATCTCCAGGACCTGATGGTTTCCACCCCAGGGTATTAGAAGAAATAATTAAGGAAATTGCAGAAGTGTTAGTTTTAATTTTCCAAAGCCTTCTAGATTCAGGAATTATGCCTTTGAATTGGAAAATTGCAAATGTCACTCCATTATTTAAAACAGGAGGGAGAGAGAAACCAGGAAACTACATACCTGTCAGTTTAACGTCAGTTGTGGGGAATTTACTGGAATCTATCATCAGAGACAGAGTGACTGAGCACGTGGACAAATATGAGATGATTAAAGAGAGCCAGCATGGATTTGTGAAAGGTAGGTTGTGTCTGTCTAATCTAGTTACATTTTTTGAGGAGCCCGCCAGCATTGTAAATAGGGGAGTGTCTATACATGGTGTCTATATGGACTTCCAGAAGACATTTGATAAGCTCTGCACAAGAGAATTCTAAGGTTTTGTAGAAATGAAAGTGCACGTAATTGGCAGTAACCTTGTGACATGGGTAATTGGTTGGGAGGAAGGGAACAGAGTAGGGATAAAGAGAATGTTCTCTGACTGGTAGAATGTGACAAGCATTGTTCCCCAGGGATCTGTACTGGGGCCTCAGCTTTTCACCGTACGTATTAATGGCTTGGATGGAGGAGTAGAGAGTTGTGTATCCAAATTTACAGATGACACTAAGTTATGGTGAAAAGGTGCGACTGAACTATCAAAAATTGACAGGGTATGCTTAGTGATCTTTTTCCTGTGCCTAAACATTTGTATCTTCTACATATCTTTTGCTCTTCCTAACAGTTTGAAAGGTTATGTAACATAATCTTTACTTGTGATATATTTGTATCATTTCATTAAATAAAAGTTATTTTTGCATAAATGTTAAAGGAAACCCACACTGACCATTGTAGTTAGGATGTAACATCTCCCTGTAGAATAATTGATATGCAATGCCCCTAGACAACTGGAGATTTGGTCAAGCAGTTTGCGTACACACCCCGTCCCCTTCAGCTGTGGCACCTTACAGACTTACTGCTCCATGTGCCTCTGGCCCTTCATTCATGGCTTGCCTGATCGTAGCATTTTGGCTGAATTGTAACTCAGTGCTCAACAGCAAAAGAAAAAGGCAAGGGAATGTTATTGGGAGGCATACCTATCCCAGCTGCCATACAGCACATGAAAGGACCTTACTGAAATAGAACGATTTAACTGAATGGGTGGTGCTCTCATATTCTTTTCCTCTTTCCTGTGAGGAGGTATCTGACCATCATTTGGAACAGTGTACACCACGGTATAGTTGAAATCAGGAGTTGTCTGTGGGGGAGGAGGGTGCAATGGCAGATACAGACCTGCATCCAATCACTCCTATAGCGTCCTCGGCATTGTGGCTGGCAGTAAAATGTTAGTGACTAACACTTCTGTCGGATGTGTCAGGACAAATATGGGGGAGACACGAGACAAGTAAGTAACAACTGGAACTATTAAAATGAAAATGAGTACATTCTTTCTGCGGGACATAGACCATAGAAAAAGAAGAGGTGATCTGAAAATTTAGGAAATGTGGTCTGATAAGGAGTTCTGATAAATCTACTTATCCTACAGAGCGGTTCATAGATTGAATATCTGGCACCAGGATTCAGCCTTCAGGACACTCCCACATTTGGTGGAAGCCTCAAACATGTGATAGTAATCTCTCATCCTTCAGCTTTGCAATATCATGAGGAAAACTTTTTTACACAGCGAGTGGTTAGGATCTGGAATGCACTGCCAGAGAGGATGGTGGAGGCAGATTCAATCATGGCCCTCAAAAAGTAACTGGATAAGTACTTGAAAGGAAAAAATTTGCAGGGCTATGGGGAAAGGGCGGGGGAGTGGGACTAGCTGGATTGCTCTTGCATAGACTCGATGGGCTGAATCGCCTCCTTCCGTGCTGCAACCTTTCTATGATTCTATGATTCTATGTGTGTATAGGCTTCAATCCGACTGCAATTGTAATTGTGATATTTCTCTTGCTTTCTCCAGCAGGAGAATGTGTTTGAGATAGAGCTATTCCAGCATAGCAGGAACAAAATGCTTTCTGTTAAAACTTCGGGGCCTTTAGCTTTCACCAGTGCTATGAATGCTGCAATGGCTCTGCCTCCCCGCCGTTTTCTCGCTTCTTTTTGGTAACATTAAGGTCAAATTTCAGGATATTTTGACCATTTTCCCATGGAAAGAATTTAGGAATTAGAGATATTTTAAATTTCTTTTTAAGCAAACTGTATCCTCACAAGTTTAAAAACAGCCACTAAGACAAAAGGTCAAATATGCTAAATGGAAATTGTTTACCTCAGAGACTAAACAAGAGCAATTTGTTAACTTGTCTGGATAATTGAAAAACACCTCACACCCATTGTGTTGAAAAATCCTTTGATCCCCTTTTTGTCGGTGAACAGATAGAAGGTGAAAAGAGAGAGAAAGAGAGAGAAGGGATGGTAAGGCTGCACGGTCAGTCAGTATTGTTAAAGGGAAAGCTATGAAGTCCTTTGCTGAGGTGAAGAGGTTTGAAATGTTGGAGGAAAATTAGAAGCCATCTTGTTTAAGTCAAGTAAGACAATACACTGTTGTACTGTTTGAATTACGTGAATTCGATCATAACTGCTGTTCTGTATGTTCAGCTTACTGCAAAATAAAACAACTTATTGTTTCATATCATGCATCATCTCACTCAGTCCACTTTTAGAGAGGTTGAAGAGGCATTCATGCGAAAGACACAAGGAACCAATCCCAACCATGAGGGTTTGCTATTGTTACGTCTCTGGGTTATGCTATCGTACAAGTAGATGTAGGGCAGAGAGGATCAACTCCTGTAAGGATGAAATGCTCAGACCACATTCGGAGCACATGACACCACGGAACCTGAGACGGGATCTACGGCAGAAACAAATTTGAAACACTTATAAATAATGCACAATTTTGCGATAATCACTACAAAATTTTATGTTTTAAAGGCAAGGAAGGGCTTTTTGTGGTATTTATTATAAACAGATATCCTTTTTAACCATGGCTTAACACTTTATTAAAACAGCAGACAAAGGAATGCCATATGAATGCAATGCATGGATGTAAAAGATCCCATGGCACTATTTTGAAGAAGACCAGGGGAGTTATCCCTGGTGTCCTGGTCAATATTTATCCCTCAACCAACATCACTAAAACAGATTATCTGGTCATTATCAAATTGCTGTTTGTGGGAGCTTGCTGTGCGCAAATTGGCTGCCACATTTTCTACATTACAACAGTGACTACACTTCAAAAATACTTCATTGGCTGTGAAGCACTTTGGGGCATCCTGAGGCCATAAAAGGCGCTACATAAATACAAGTCTTTCTTTTCTTTCTTTAATGTGTTTATTACTAATATCACTCATTGCAATTATAACTCATGTATGTCTGCATTATTACCCCTAATGTGAACAGAATGAAAAGAGAAACCCTTACAATCATCTTTTGGTAGGATGACTTTTCCTTCACTTCAGAACGTAAGGACATAAGAAATAGGCATGATGTGGAGATGCCGGTGATGGACTGGGGTGGACAAATGTAAGGAATCTTACAACACCAGGTTATAGTCCAACAGTTTTATTTGAAAATCACAAGCTTTCGGAGGCTTTCTCCTTCGTCAGGTGAGTGAGTGAAGGGTTCTAAAATCGCATTGCATATATTAGGCTGGGAGACAATCACAGCAATCAAAGGTGTCGTTGGTGTTCAGACAGGTTAGCCACAGAAAACATTACATCCCAGTATACTGAATACACAATGGGTCAGATTACACAGACAGAGAGAGAATGAGACCCGAAAGGCAGAGAGAGAGCGAGAGAATGTCCAGTTGTATTAAAAACAGATAACTTTTTTTTCCCACTGGTGGGGTTACGTGTAACGTGACATGAACCCAAGATCCCGGTTGAGGCCGTCCTCATGGGTGCGGAACTTGGCTATCAATTTCTGCTCGATGATTTTGCGTTGTCGTGTGTCTCGAAGGCTGCCTTGGAGAATGCTTACGCGAAGATCGGTGGCTGAATGTCCTTGACTGCTGAAGTGTTCCCCGACTGGAAGGGAACCCTCCTGTCTGACGTTTGTTGTGCGGTGTCCGTTCATCCGTTGTCGCAGTGTCTGCATGGTCTCGCCAATGTACCATGCTCCGGGGCATACTTTCCTGCAACGTATGAGGTGGACAACGTTGGCCGAGTCACAGGAGTATGAACCATGTACCTGGTGGGTGGTGTCCTCTCGTGTGATGGTGTCGATGATCTGGCATGTCTTGCAGAGGTTGCCGTGGCAGGGTTGTGTGGTGTCGTGGACGCTGTTCTCCTGAAAGCTGGGTAATTTGCTGCAAACGATGGTCTGTTTGAGGTTGGGTGGCTGTTTGAAGGTGAGTAGTGGAGGCGTGGGGATGGCCTTAGCGAGGTGTTCGTCGTCATCGATGACATGTTGAAGGCTGCGGAGAACATGGCGTCGTTTCTCCGCTCCGGAGAAGTACTGGACGACGAAGGGTACTTTGTTGGTTGCGTCCCGTGTTTGTCTTCTGAGGAGGCTTGATACCTTTGATTGCTGTGATTGTCTCCCAGCCTAATATATGCGATGCGATTTTAGAACCCTTCACTCACTCACCTGACGAAGGAGGTAAGTTCCGAAAGCTTGTGATTTTCAAATAAAACTGTTGGACTATAACCTGGTGTTGTAAGATTCCTTACATAAGAAATAGGAACAGGAGTAGCCTGCTCTGTCATTCAATCAGATCATGGCTGATCTTCAACCTCAACTCCTCTCAGCCTTGAATATACTCAGTGACTGAACATCCACAACACTCTGAGTGAAGAAATTCCTCCTCATCTCAGTCCTAAATGTCCGACCCCTTATCCTGCGACTGTGCCCTCTAGTTCTAGACTCTCCAGCCAGGGGAAACAATCTCTCAGCATCTATCCTGTCAAGACCCCTCATAATCTTATATGTTTCAATGAGATCACCTCTCATTCTTCTAAACTCCAGAGAGTATAGACCCATTTTACTCAATCTCTCCTCATAGCAAGTTAGGTACTTTTACTTCAACCCATTTTCAGTAAAGGCTAACATACCATTTGCCTTCCTAATTGCTTGCTATACTTGCATGTTAACTTTCTGTGCTTCGTGTACAAGGACACCCAAATCCCTGTGAACACCAACATTTCTTTTTCAAAAAATATACTTTATTCATAAAATTTGCAGCAATACATACAATACAGTTGTCATTTCACATTCCAAACGTACACAATACAGATCATACAATTTGCAGGTTACATCAAGTACAGTTCAATGAACACATTGGACATAATTACAGTTCATGACATTCTAGGGTGCCTCATTGCATTACACTCAATACAGATTATTGATAACAGGTACGTTACAGATTCTTTACAGGTTCATTACAGATTCATTACAGTTACATTACATCAATTAGAATTTTACATTCTGCCCGAGGGGGTTTTTCCCTGATTTCAGCCCCTCGGTATACAATGGCGGGAAGGCTCTAAACGGTTGCCTTGTGAACACCAACATTCAATAGTTTCTCACTATTTAAAACATGTTCTGTTTTTCTATCCTTCCTACCAAAGTGAATAACCTCACATTTCCCCACATTATACTCCATCTGCCACCTTCTTGCCCACTCATTTAACCTGTCTATATCCCTTTGCAGACTCTTTGGGCTCAATTTTAAAAAGGTGGCGGGAGGCAGCGGGGAAGTCAATGGGCGCGCGGCAAACCCGGATAATAAAAACTTACCATTTCCCACCCGATCGCGAGTTAATTGGTGGCCTTAACATGGCTTCTGGGTTTGCCGACCAAAAGCTGCGCAGTGGGCGGACTGCGCACCCGCATGACAGGCTGTCAGCTGGAGCATCTGTATTTAAAGGGCCATTGTTCCAATGGCTTTTGCTGGAGCAAAGACCAAAAAGACACAATGGAGCAGCACAGGGGCAAGACTTCTCCAAGATTTAATGATGCCTCACTTCAGGTGCTACTAGTTGGGGTGAGGAGGAGGAGGGAACTGTTTTATCCGGCTGACAGGAGGAAGTGCCCTGCCTCTGCCACCAAGAAGGCCTGGCTCGAGGTGGCAGAGGAGGTCACTAGCAGCAGCAACATCTCCTGCACCTGGGTCCAGTGCAGGAAACGTTTCAATGACCTAACTAGGTCATCAAAAGTGATTACACTTACTGATTCTCCTGCATTCCGTGTTGCACATCACCACCCCTCCCCCAACTCATTCTGCACTGCCAACATTATTCATCACATCACTCCTCACACCCTCTTAAGGCTCATCCTCAACTTACCTTCGCTTCTTGATCACTTCCTCACCTCCCCATTTGTGACCCCACCACTACCACTCACCCCAATCCTGATCCAAGGTGATGTCTCTGTCTGATACTCACCCTCTGATGCATCTCTTTCACGGTCAGCCTCACCCAAAGCAATGCATTCATCGGCTGACCACTTCACCATCACTCACTCACACGTTTGTACTTTCTCCTCTTCTAGGAGAAGAACGCAAAATGCACGCGAGAGGGTGAGGACTGGAGAGGGGGCCACAACAAATAGTGGTCCTCACAGACGCGGAGGTGGAGGCCCTGGAGATCAGCTGCACCCTCGAGTGCCTGTCTGTCGGGGATGCCGAGACTGGCAACCCACAAACGTCTGGTAATACAACTTTAACATTCATCACACACAACATTAATTGATGTTAACAATGATTGGCATGTTGAACACCTCTGTATGGTCATCACAACATGACACATCTGCGATGATGCTTAATATTGTTTTCTGTTCTCTTACTGGCCCTTCACGACCGCAGTGGCGGGAGAGGGCGATTCCACAGAGGAGATCTGAGGGCACACCATCACATCTTAGTGAGCCATCCACCAGCACAGATACTCACACCTCGGTGGGTCCTAGTGGTCAGTTAGTTGGGTTGGCACCTGGTGATTCAACACACACAAGTGAGCAAGAGCAGACCCTGGTGGCAGGGGCAGCTGTGGAGAGTCCGTGTCGGTGGGAGCACTCTTCTCCAGGCTCTGCTCAGCTGGGCACAGGTGCTGAACCCTGGGGGCCATCCTTTAAAAGGAGAATGATCGAGAGACAGCAGCACATTTGCGAGGTATTGGAACAGGTGCCATGCGCACACTGCACAATAGCGCAGAGGATGGAGGAGTCCAACTCCTGCATAAGTAGAATGGTGGCACAGGTACGGGAGGGAATCTCTGAGATAGTGTCACATGGACGTGAGCAACTGTCTGAGATAGTGTCGCATGTAACTGCTGAAATGTCTGAGATAGTGTCGCAGGTAACTGTGGAAATGACTGAGATATTGTCACAGGTAACTGTGGAAATGCCTGAGATATTGTCGCAGTTAAGTGTGGGAATGTCTGCGATGGAGGGAAGGCTAGCCTCCTTTGGGCTTCAAGCACGACTCACAAATGAGTCCATTCAGACCCTGACAATGGCTGTTCGGACTCATGGTGAACAACATTCTGCCGCCTTAAACAGGCTGACAGATACTTTAGAAGTAGGGTTCCAAGGCATCACACATGTCCTCCAAACTGTTGTCCAGCAGGGTGGAAGGGGTGATGTGGGCCTGGCCCAGGGGAGGGTTGATGGCAAAAGGGGACGTGGAAGTGGGGATGCCACACAACGCACTCCCACGTCTCACCCGTTGCCCCCCTCTCAACCAGTACCCGCAATGCCGCCTCCTCTCCAGGTGACCGAGTCAGCCACTGCACAGGTGCAGGTGGAGCAATCTTTCGAGGGACCCTCAAGGCTCCAAAGCCCAGAGGGTGTAGGCCGAAAGCATCTAAGCAGTCCGGGCACGAGCATGAGCAACCTGCCACTACCTCTGCTGCAGCCACAGGGGATGCACCACGTAGAAGCAGAAAGAAGAGAAAGGCTTAAGTTTTGTGATCATGAACGGTATGCACAAGGGTGTCTGACAGATGTCCTGCTTTTCATTTATATTTGTTTTTTGTTAAAGTCACATTAAATGTTATCATTCTCACCACTACGGTCATGTCTAGCCCATTCTTGACTGGCTTTTGTGATAGCGCCCTTTCATGTGCTTCACCATGAACGGTGACACTTGTGCCACCCAGTGGGTCACTTTAGATTGGGTGTATGTGTAGTTGCAGGACTGTTTGGTGCAGGGGGAGGAGGGGGTGGGGGCTGATGTTGGTGCTGCTCTTTCCAGGTGATGTGAGGCTTGGACTCTTCTCACTTTCTGATCTTACGAGAACCATTCACATATGAGTGACTCCCTGGCCTCATGAGCAGCCAGCTGAGCCGCTGCTCTGCCCATGGGTTCATCCTCCTCCTCCTCCTCCTCCTCAATGTGGATGGCAGATTTGGATGGTGGATGAGGGTATGGGGCCTCCTCAACCGGTACCCCTCTCTGTTGTGCCATGTTGTGCAGGACACAACACATGACTATAATGCATCCCACTCTGTCTGGTGCGTATTGAAGCGCTCCCCCAGAACGATTGCTATATGGGTGCAATCGATTGCCCCCTGTACCGTGGGAAGCCAGCCACAGAGTGGAATCCCATTGCCCTCTCCATCTGGCTGAGGTCGTCCATGGGGAAGTTGACATATTGCAAGCCCTGCGAAACAAGCCATCGGTGATCTGCCTTGTGCACTTGTGTGCAGATGACTGAGAGATCCTGGCGATGTCCCCGGTGGCACCCTGGAATGATCCGAAGGCGAACGAGTTGAGGGCAGTGGTCACTTTAACAGTGACAGTAAGGAGATGCTGCTCGGCCCAGCCAGGAGCAGCTCAGCATGAAGGAGGCTATAGATGTCTGCGCCCACCTGGCAACTCACTCTCAGCCTCTGCATGCACTGCTCCTCAGAGAGGTTCAGGAAGCTGAGCCTCGGTTTGTAGACCCTCTGATAAGGGTAGTGCCTCCTGCGACATTGCTCTCTCTGTTGTTGCCCTCTGTGCTCTTGTGCAGGTTCCTGTGGCGCAGCACTGTGTTGTGGAGCTCCAAATGGCGGAAGTGCATGCCGTGCCTGGCGAGGATGGTGATGTTGCTCATTCTCGGATATAGTGGTAAATGCTGATGGTGTCAGTTTGAGGGGGTCCGAAAAGTTGGTAAATATGTGTAAACAGAACAATTCTGAGTGGAAACCAAGAATTTTCAGTCTAAACACAAAGACCTCCCAGCCAAAAGTTTGTCTGAGAGAACTGAGTGCCCTGCTATATTAACTCACCTTTTATCCCCATCTGTCACACAGGGATTTAAATGTCCAAATGGCTGCCGGCTGAAACAAGGCTGTTTCACCATGGAGTGTTTCAGAGGCCACGGGAACCACGTTGAGGCAGCATTGAAATCGCTTGCCTTCATAGTTAATTGGATTTATGTACATTTCAAGTACTTTGTGTACTTGATTTAGTGTTTTATTTTTGTTCATTTTATTCATGCGTGATTTATTTTTTGTTGACTGTCACTGTCATAAAACAAATCTGTGAACATTGAACAAATCCCAGGTGTGAGGTTTTCAATTGGAATTTGTATACCTGAGGCACAGACTTCTGTCAAAAGCATAAATATAGTTAAACACGGACAGCTAACCTCCCTCATCTCAACGAGCCCTAAATGCCCAACAAAAAATTTGGATCATCACCTGGGTTGCAGAAAATGGTCCAGTGGCATTAGTATACTGTGAACTGGGAAATGATCAAAATCAAATTAAATTTTGTGAGACTTGTACAGCATTGGATCCCTGTGAAATTTATGACATAGGGCAGACAATTTCCATTTACTTTTCTCATCTAAATACTATCCTTGATTGAGAAAAGGATAATGAGGTTCAGAAATAAGATGATTCCAAATATCCCATTTTATGTTATTGAACTCCATTCAGAGCCCAGACCTTGTATGTAGTGTATACTGTTTGTATTTGCTGCCTGTGGCAGCTTGAGTGAGAGGCACTGAGTGAAAATCCTATTCCAAGAGGTTAGTTGCTTCTGACAGTAAGACTGTTTATAGAGCAAGGTTGCTCTTGCCATTGCAGGCAATGCTGTAATATAAAAGGGATAAAGGAGCCACAGGGGACCAAGCATGAAGCTTGTATGGATGAAAAGAAGAATGGGAAAATTTGTGCTAATTCGGGAGTGGAAATGAGGGTTGTGCTAAAGCATTTTTATGCTCAAGATTTTTAATGTTGTTCTGTTTACTTCGTTAACGTTTTGTCTGTTTGAAATGTTAAATGGATAACAGCCCTTATTTTGCAGTCTTGTAAACGTTAGGACTGTGCCCATGTCACATTGGTACACTTGTGCTCATAGCAGAAGGGTGAAAGTCACGCTTCCTGCAAAGTGACAGGCTGCCAGTCACAAAATCCATCCAGCCATTTAAAGGGAGGATGTTCTATCTTAAAGGGGTGACATTCTTTTTCTCTGTCGAATAATAGCTGGAACAACAACGTGGGCAAAAGGGCCTCTTTCAATGATAAAGCTATGGAGGTGCAGCAAAAGAAGGTGGCTCTTTTATGGGCAGAGTGCCACCATCCTGCAAAGATGACAACTCAAACTGCTTGGAAAGTGGTGGCAGAGCAGGTGAACGTGGTATCCTAGGTAGGAAGTTTTTAGGCGTCCGCAGAAGTACCAAGGTAAGTAGACTCACCTTTGCACACTTGCTGTCTCTTTCTCCAGGGAATATGTGGTACACAGGGTTTGATGCTCCCCTCCCCCCTCATAGATACAGGATGAGAACAATGTTTCCCTTTCCACAGCAGTCTTAAATGTGATAGAAGGTAGAGAGCACATTTGTAGCGCTACAGCCTAATATCTTTCATTTAGTGCTCACAAGTTCTGCTCCAACTCAGTACTGCCACCACTGAGACCATGCTCTCCCCTTGGCAAAGTGGTGACCCCGGGAGGGAGATGCTGTGGTCACAGTGGTGCTGTTTGGGGTGCTGTACGAAGTGTTCATATTCTTCACTATGTTCTGCTTGCAGGTCAAGGCTGCACAGAGCCATATGAGAGGACCACAGCAGGTGGGTGTCCTGTAACTCTCAAGATCTTCATAGCACAAGAGGAAATGACCCTCACTCTGTTGCCCAGGGAAACAATGGCAGGCATTGGTAAAGCTGAAATTGGAGGCCACCAACCAGCAAGTATCCTTTCCAAGTATCCCTGTCTTTACCTTACCCTGGGCTAAACAGTCTCCTCCTCTTAATTTGAAGTTGCTTAATTTGAGTTATCTGTTAGTTCAAATTGGAATTGTGCCAAAAACAGCACCTCCGCGGTTCTGTTTAAATTAATTGACTGGATAATTCAATTTTTTTCAAGTAAAGAATGCCTTGAATTAACAGTAGATTCTATTTGCAAGTAGCTGTATCACAAAGCAAATGTCTTAAGCATTTCTCTCTTTTCGCTGGCATTCTCTTGGGGTGCATTGTAACTGACTGTCCTTTTCTATTCCTGTAGATTCATACTAAGGTGAGAGCCCAGGACCAAGTGGTATCAGTCGTTCGTGTCGCACAGCAAGTTGCATCAAGCGCTCCCTCTAAAACCAGCACCAGCTATTAGCACCCCAGAGTTTAAAAAAGGGTATCAGGTGAAGTAATATCATAAGTGAGGAAGAGGAAGTGGAGGGGTAGGAAATTAAGATGACAGGTCTGAACAGGCTATGAGTATACACCATCTTATCCACATTAGTTAATTAGTATATTTTTATGAGGCCCGCACAAGCCTTTAGCATGGCCTGACTGTCTAAATTGTCGGAAAATCAGGTGTGCTGATTATTAAATATGTTTCATCTGAATTGAAATAAAAAATTGTAATTGACCTCAGAGTTAATTATTTTTGGGGAGGGAAGGTTGCCCATTTGGCTGTGAGATTTGTAAGTATGTTTCTTTCTCTCACTTGAGAGGGAATGAAAGCTAGAGACAGGTGTTGAGGTATGGCTATCCAGGATCCAACCCACAATGAAAGCTTTATTAAAGAAATAACTTCCATTTACATAGTACTTTTCATGATCTCAGAGCAAGGAAAGCACTTTACAGCCAATGAAGTACTTTTTTTGAAGTGTAGTCACTGTTGTAATGTAGGGAAATGCAACAGCCAATTTGCACATAGCAAGGTCCCAAAAAACAGCAATGAGATAATTGACCATCAATCTGTTTTGGGGATATTGGTTGAGATATAAATATTGGCCAAGACACTGGGACAACTCCCCTGCTCTTCTTCGAATAGTGAAATGGGATCTTTTACTTCCACCTGAGAGGACAGACAGGACCTCAGTTGGTAGCACTCTTGCCCCATAGTCAGAAAGTTGTGGGTTCAAGTCCCACTCCAGAGACTTGAAAACATAATCCAGGCTGACACACCAGTGCTGTACTGAGGGAGTGCTGCACTGTCGGAGGTGCCGTCTTTCGGATGAAACGTTAAACCAAGCCCCGTCTGCCCTCTCAGGTGGACGTAAAAGATCCCATGGCACTATTCGAAGAAGAGCAAGGGAGATCTCCCCGGAGTCCTGCCCAATATTTATCCCTCAACCAATATCATTAAAAAGAGATTATCTGGTCATTATCACATTGCTGTTTGTGGGATCTTGCTGTGCACAAATTGGCTGCCGCGTTTCCTACATTACAACAGTGACTACATTCCAAAAAAAAAGTACCTCATTGCTTGTAAAGTGCTTTGGGAAGTGAAAGGCACTACATAAATGCAAGTCTTTCTTTCTTTTAATGTCTTGTCCGAAAGATGGCACCTCTGACAATGCAGTGCTCCTTCAGAACTGCACTCAAGTGTTAGCCTAGATCATGTATTCAAGAATGGGGTTTGAACCTACAACCTTCTGACTACAGGCAAGAGTACCACCTCTAAGCCAAGGCTCTCCTTATATCTATAAAGCCTATTGATTTAATAGATGACTTTCCTACCCCTATGGATGCTGCGATCTTCTCTCCTTCATAGCGATATCTTGTTTTCTCTCTCTGCCTTCATTGAGAAAAAACAAGAAAAATGCTGAGTTGCTGGTTCAAAACAAATGACAGATCACAATCCATAGGGAGAGCAGGAAATCATGACCTCGCTTGTAAGCCTCTTGCTGAATGGTAGCGAACTGAGTTAGGAGGAAGCACTACAGAAACTAGAGGTATTCGGCCTTTAAAAGAGGTTTTAGATAGTTGACCTCATTGAGGTATATAAGATGATGTATGATATAGAAAAGATATGCCTGGAACATTATTTAAATTAAACTGTGACAGTGGGATAAGTATGTACATGGACAAGCTGGCAAATTGAGGGCTGATGTCAGAAAATTCTTCCTAACACAAAGAGTGATCAATGTATGGAATGGAATTCTGGGAAGGGTGAATAATTCCAGGTAATTAAGGAAAAAACCCTGGAATTATCTAAGAACACCCAATGAAGGAGGTGTTACTATTTGGGCTTGTTTCTTATACTTTTGATTTTTTTTCTCACTGCGATAAAAAAGCTTCCACATGAGAGCCCCGACTAACTATGGTCAGAAACTTGGCCTCACGTGTTTAATATATGGAGTATAGTATTCTGCAGGACAAACAATCCTTCCTCTTATTGTAAACTTGTCTCTGAATAATAGGTAGGATTGACATCACTTCAAAAAACAGATAATGGACCGGATTTTGCTGTGAGCAGCGAACGAATGGTGCCAGCCATTCGTTAGACTGGCACTTGCCCATAGACTTTCTGTGGGCTTTTGCGCAGCAAGTTGCTGCCAATGGGTCAGCCAAATGGTGCGGCGCCCTCTATAGGACACCTGGGATCTGCACGAACAGGGCAATCAACTGTGTGTCTCCTTCACCGATCAGATTGGAGAATCGTTAATGAGCAATGCAAGGACTGAACCAGAAAGTGTAAGTTAGAATAATGAATTCAATATCAAATTAGGTACACAAAGCAAAATTAAGAGAGGGAAAGAAAGATTGGATTTAGAGACAGAGATAAAAGAAACAGAAAACAAAAGTAAGAAAAGAATTCTTACTTAAAATTTT
Source organism: Heptranchias perlo (assembly GCF_035084215.1). NCBI lineage: Eukaryota > Metazoa > Chordata > Chondrichthyes > Hexanchiformes > Hexanchidae > Heptranchias > Heptranchias perlo. Next base: position 97,248,247 of record NC_090326.1, on the reverse strand, counting down.
TTTTTAAATGTCCAACAATAATTAATATCTGAAGGAATGAGACTCCACACTTATAAAAGTTAATTTTCAGTGCCAGGGAGGTTGTTTGGCAGTAATTATGACTTCCCATGCTGTTAAAATGGTACTTACACTGGAACAGACAAGCCCTAACTTTTTTTGAATAGTTTAGTCTGTATCTATAAGGTAAATCCAGGAACTTCACGGTGAGAGACCGCAAGATGCTGTTTTCGTGCAGTTTTTGGAGGAGCGGGGATCTTGGCCAGCAACTTCCAGATTTCTGTGTTTAACTGTGCATGCTCGGTCGCCGGATGTTACTGTCCAATTTGCACATAAATAAGTGAGCACTGTTAGCCTCACCATTATTTTTACAGCAAAATTCGGCACAATATTATTCGTAACAGACTAAACTATTAAATAGGTTTATTCACAAATAAACTATTTACAGAACCAAGTAATATAGGCAAGATGTTGAATAGACCAATACAATACTAGATGCCTGGAAACCTTTCATGAGGAGTTAATCAAACAAACCAGCATGGAATTATTCTTTCCGAATTTGAAATGAAGAACGTCCAAGAAAAAACAAGCAATATTGTTCTTCAGTGAAAACAGAATATAACCTTTGAAAGAAATATGTGAACATATGCTTACGGAACTTAATTCATTGCCATGAGTCAGAGCAAGACAGATCAAACTGCCAAACACACCAAATATGCTGGCTTCTTATACTCATAGCGGCTGATCATACCAAGGTGTGTGCCCTAGAAAATCTGGCATGGGGGTCTGAGATCTACAAAGTGCCCAGTGCACCTCAATGTGGGTGGCAAGCACAAAGGGTTGCACGCTGGGCTCATAAGGCCCATGAGGAATCTATCCTCTCCTGGTACTACCATCACCGAATCCCCCACCATCAACATTCTGGAGGTCACCATTGGCCAGAAACTTAACTGGATCAGCCATATAAATACTGGGTCAAAATCGTGGAACTCGCTTCCTAACAGCACTGTGGGAGAACCTTCACCATACGGACTGCAGCGGTTCAAGAAGGCGGCTCACCACCACCTTCTCAAGAGCAATTAGGGATGGGCAATAAATGCCGGCCTCGCCAGCGATGCCCACATCCCATGAACGAATAAAAAAAAACTAAAGAGAATGCTTTTATTAAATGACCTAATGCCTGGTAGTGCCAATGCTCCCCTTGCTTCTTCTACCCCTTGTTCCATGGCCCATGCCCCATGTCCTTTCCCCACATGCCAGGCAAGTGCCTGATGTAATATCAGCAGCTAGCGGTCCTTCACTGGCTGCTACTGCCCAATAATGTAGCCCTGGCCTTGTGACAGACACATGCAGAGCACCAGTAAATTGTACCAATAGGCTGACCTCACATTATCTGATGAGGTCAGCTCCTGTGTGTGCAGGCACAGTGGTGAGATGTTTGGGACACATTACTGGTGACGCAATTCCTGTGACAGCAGACACTTACTTTGAAGACCAATCAGTTAGAGAAAGAAGTGCCAATTTGAAATGGGGGGATGAGTGAAGAGTACTCCTTAAACAGAGGGAGAAGTGCGCCAATCATATAAATAGTTTTAAAACAAGGTAACAATCAGGTGTAGCAACAAATTGTATCGATTCTAGGTAAAATACCCTAAATGCCTTAAATGTATTCTCAAAATGGAGTCAGTAGTCAGACTGAACTGTGGGAAACTAAAAGGTAAATGCCAATTAAAACTTTGAATACTCATGTGAAAAACGGCATTCTCATAGAAACGAGAAAAGCAAAGGCTATCAAAGCCACAGGCCTAGAGATAGATTGGTAGGAGATATAAGCGTACCACTTTTTATTGGAAAGAGTTTAGAGGAGCTCTTTGTTAAAAGAAAGCTGAAAGTCAAGGCAGTGAATGTGCTACCTGTCCCATCTGGGTACTGATGCATTGTTAACCTGAGGTCATCAAAGGTACAAATATGGTTGTGTGAGGTGATTGAAACCAAAAATAAGTGAACTCTTCTAACACACGTGTCACTCAGATTGGCCAATTGAATTGACAAGGTTTCTTTGAAAATCAAGGATATATATAAGACAGCTTATTAACAGAAAGAACAACTTCAGTTCAGTTCAAGAGTTAAGTTCAGAAGTTCAGTTCAATTCTGGGTTTTCTTAGTTCTTCTTTACATCGAGTTACATCGAAACTACAGCGCAGAAACAAGCCCCATCTGGTCTATGCCGGCATTTATGCTCCACATGAGCCTCCTCCCCTCCTACTTCATCTAACCCTATCAGCAAACCCTTCAGTTCCTTTCTCTCTCATGTGCTTATCCAGCTTCCCCTTAAATGCATTTTTGTTATTTGCCTCAACTATTCCTTGTAGTAGCCCGATCCACATTCTTACCACCCTTTGGGTAAAGAAGTTTCTCCTCAATTCCTTATTGGATTTATTAGTGACTATTTTATATTTATGACCTCTAGTTTTGGACTCCTCCACAAGTGGAAACATTTTCTCTACGTCTACCCTATCAAACCCTTTCATTATCTTAAAGACCTCCATCAGGTCACCCCTCAACCTTCTCTTTTCTAGAGAAAAGAATCCTAGCCTGTTCAGACTTTCCTGATAAGTATATCCTCTCAGTTCTGGTATCATCCTTGTGAATCTTTTTTGCACCCTCTCCAATGTCTCTACATCCTTTTTATAATATGGAGACCAGAACTGTGCACAATACTGCACAAAATTTAGTTCTCATTCTTTTAGTAGTCTTTATCTAGTGTATGTAGATGGGTATCTCAGTAAAAGGTGGAAAGTGCAAGCTTGATAGAGAGACAGAGAGGTTGTACCAGATGTATAAATTTCACTGAGATCAAGGGAGGTGAGATTTAAGCCAACTAGTCCAGATACAGGTACCAGCAGGTAAGGTGGATTTATCCAGGAGTAAAGGATCTAAGAGGAATAGATAGCACCTCTATAGATGGTGGTGCATCACTTTGCTGTCTGAGAAGGCTAACACCATCCTCTCAGAGGAGGGTGAGGCAACCAATCAATCCATGCCAGCTCATAAGGACAAGGTGGTATAAGTTCTGGAAATATTGTTAACTACTAACACACAAGACTCTTATCGATCCAATAGACTGGCTAGCTAAATGCTGTTAACTTGTCAGCTATGTATGAAGTCTAATCCTAAATTTATCTCACCAATGTATATCAATCGCTGACACTGATCTCGACTGTAAATTGATAAACAGCAAACCACTTAATGCGGAATTGCTGTCATTTAACCGAACTGCCTTTATAATCTCTCTTATTCATTTTGTTAGTTAACCAAATTGACTAATTGTTTGCATACCCAATGGGTAAGTGCTGCTAATCATGATTTGAAGTTAATAAACAATTGTTAGTGCATTTGTTTATTAATAAATAAACAGATTATTTTATTTGTTTATATTTCCTCTTCAATGATTTGGCAAGAAAAAGTTATTTAATTCATTCAGCAGCTTGTGGTTGATTGGGTAAATTGGAGGTTAATATGGTAAATAAGAATACAATCTGAACTGGTTGATGTAAAACAGTTCAGCAAGCTAAATCCAGGCATCATTGACTCTTAGGTGTGTACCGGGCATTAAGCTGCAGATGGGTGCCTTGATGAGGAGTTAAGTGAAAGGGTTAAGGACTCGTCTGGTTCCTTGATAAATATTTGTCTCACATCACTCCCAATTTTTTTACACAATGCATACCCACAATAGCTGGAATTTCTTTAACAACAACAATAACTTGCATTTATACAGCATTGTTTACATGTAAAAGTTCCCAAGGCACTGCACAGAAACATATGGACAACAAGCCAAAAAAGAAGATATTAGGAAGGTTGACCAAAAGCTAGATTAAAGTGATGCATTTTAAGGAGGGTTTTAAGAAAGGGCAGGGAAGTGCAGAGGTGAGGGGTTTAGGAAGGGAATCTCAGAGTATGCAGCCTAAGCAGCTGAAAGCATTGCCACCAATAGTGGGATGAAGAGGAAGGATAGGGAATGGGGGGAGGGGGTGGAATTTCATGGGGGGACAGAGTTTAGCACCAGAGGAAGTTATAGAGGGATGAAAGGATTTAAATTCATCAAGGATGAAAATTTTGTATTTGAAATTTTGGGCGAGTGGGATAGGAGAGGAGCAGCAGAGTTATGGATGAGCTGAAGTTTGCGGAGGGTGGAGGATGGGCATCCAGCCAGGAGGGTATTGGAATAGTTGAGTCTAGAGATGGCAGAAGCATGCATGGGGTTTCAGTGGTAGTTTGTTTGATGTAGAGATGGAAGCAGATAAAAAGAAAGAACTCACATTGATATAACGCCTTTCATGACCTCAGGATGTCCCAAAGCTCTTTACAACCAATGAAGTACTTTTGAAGTGTAGTCACAGTTGTAATGTAGGAAAACATGGCAGCCAATTTGAGCACAGCAAGATCCCACAAACAGCGATGCGGTAATGAGCAGATAATCAGGAATGCTGGTTGAGGGATAAATGTTGTCCAGGATATCGTGAGAATTCCCCTGCTCTTCCCCAAATAGTGCCATGGAATGTTTTATGTCCACCTGAGAGGGGCTTTGGCTTAATATCTCATCCAAAAGATGGCACGTCCAACAGTGCAGCACGCCTTCAGTACTGCATTGTCAGAGGTGTTGTCTTTTGGATGAGCTACATCGAGTTACATCGAATCTACAGCACAGATCAGGCCATTCGGCCCAACTGGTCTATGCCAGTGTTTATGCTCCACACAAGCCTCCTCTCTTCCTTTGTTCATCTAACCCTATCAGCATGCCCTTCTGTTCCTTTCTCCCTCATGCGCTTATCTAGCTTTCCCTTAAATGCATCCATGATATTTGCCTCAACTACCGCTTGTGGTAGCCTGTTCCACATTCTTACCACTCTTTGCGTAAAGAAGCTTCTCCTGAATTCCCTATTTTGTTTATTAATGACTATCTTATATTTATGACCTCTAGTTTTGGACTTTCCCACAAGTGGAAACATTTTCTCTGCTTCCTATCAAACCCTTTCATTATCTTAAAGAACTCCTATCAGGTCACCTCTCCGCCTTCTCTTTTCTAGAGAAAAGAATCTCAGCCGGTTCAGCCTTTCCTGATAAGTATACCCTCTCGGTTCTGGTGTCATCCTTGTGAATCTTTTTTGCACCCTCTCCAATGCTTCTACATCCTTTCTATAATATGGAGACCAGAACAATGCACAGTACACCAAGTGTGGTCTAACCAAGGTTCCATACAAGTTTAACATAACAACTCTGCTTTTCAATTCTATTCCTCTAGAAATGAATCCCAGTGCTTGGTTTGCCTTTTTTTATGGCCTTATTAACCTGCGTGATTTGTGTATCTGTACCCCCAGATCCCTCTGCTCCTCTGTCCCATTTAGACTCTTATTATCCAATGAGTATGTGGCCCACTTATTCTTCCTACCAAAATGTAATACCTCACACTTACCTATATTGAAATTCATTTGGCAATTACAAGCCCATTCTGCAAGTTTATTAATATCTTCCAGTATTTTGATGCATTCTTCCTTTGTATTAACTGTAGCACCCAATTTGGTGTTGTCAGCAAGTTTTGAAATTGTACTTCCGATTCCTGAGTCCAAATTGTTAATATAAGTTGTGAACAACAGTGGTCCCAGCACCGATCTCTTATGAACTATACCACCCACCTTTTGCTAGTCTGATTAGCTACTCATTCCCCTGTTCTTTTCCTATAGCCCTGCAAATTTTTTCCCTTCAAACATTTATCCAATTCCTTTTTGAATCTGCTTCCACCACCCTTTCAGGCAGCAAATCCCAGATCATAACTACTCGCTGTGTAAAAAGTTTTTCCTCATATCACCTTTGGTTCTTTTGCCAATCACCTTAAATCTGTGTCTTCTGGTTCTCGATCCTTCCGCCAATGGGAACAGTTTCTATTTATTTACTTTATCTCAACCCTTCATGATTTTGAACATCTCTATCACATCTCCTCTTAACCTTCTCTGCTCTAAGGAGAACAACCCCAGCTTCTCCAATCAGCAGGCAGAGGTCATGGTCCACATTGGGACCAACGACATAGGTAGGAAGGGAGATGAGGTCCTGCATCAAGAATTTAGGGAGCTAGGTAGCAGATTAAAGAGCAGGACCTCAAAGGTTGTAATCTCTGGATTACTCCCAGTGCCACGGGCTAGTGAGTATAGAAATAGGAGGATAGAACAGATGAATGCGTGGCTAAAGAGTTGGTGCAGGAGGGAGGGTTTCAGTTTCCTGGATCACTGGGCCTGCTTCTGGGGAAGGTGGGACTTGTACAAGTCGGACGGGTTGCACCTGAACCAGAGCGGGACAAATATCCTTGCGGGGAGGTTTGCTAGCACTGTTGGGGGGGGTTTAAACTAACTTGGCAGGGGGATGGGATACAGAGTGGAGCTACAATAGGGGGTAATGTGCAGCCAAATATAGAGAAAAAAACAAGTCAGCTTGGAAGACAGGGCAAATATGTGAGGGCAAGGCTGGATGGCATCTATTTTAATGCAAGGAGTCTTGCGAATAAGGTGGATGAACTGAAGGTGTTGATAAACACATGGGAGTATGATATTGTTGCTGTCACAGAGACATGGTTGAGGGAGGGGCAAGACTGGCAGCTCAATATTCCGGGGTACAGAATCTTCAGGCGAGACAGAGGGGGAGGTATAAGAGGAGGGGGGGTCGCAATATTAATTAAAGAATCAATTACTGCCATAAGGAGGGATGATATATTAGCAGGTTCCTCTAATGAGGCCATATGGGTGGAGCTTAAAAACAAAAAGGGGGCAAGCACTTTGATGGGAGTGTACTATAGGCCCCCAAACAGTCAGGGGGAGATAGAGGAACAGATATGTAGGCAAATCTCAGAAAATTGTGCAAATAATAGGGTAATAATAGTGGGGGATTTCAACTTCCCCAATATTAACTGGGATACTCAGAGTGTAAAAGGCTGAGAGGGTACAAAATTCTTAACGTGCATCCAGGAGAGCTTTTTGAGCCAGCATGTAGAAAGTCCTACAAGAGAGGGGGCGGTACTGGACCTAATTCTAGGGAGTGTGGCCGGCCAAGTGGAAGAAGTGCTAGTAGGTGAGCACTTTGGTGACAGTGACCATAATTTGGTGAGATTTAAGGTGGTCATGGAAAAGGACAGGGAGGGGCCGGAAATAAAGGTTCTAAATTGGGGGAAGGCCGATTTTAATAGGATAAGGCAGGATCTGGCCAAAATGGACTGGGATCAGCTGCTTGTAGGAAAATCCGCATCGGAGCAATGGGAGTCTTTCAGAAGGGAGATTGAGACCATACAATGGCAACATGTTCCCGTAAAGGTCAAGGGTGGTTCCAAGAACTCCAGGGAACCTTGGATGTCAGGGGATATACGAGAATGGATTAGGAGAAAAAGGAGGGCTTTTGGCAGATACAAAAGGCTAAAGACGGAGGAAGCCCTAGAGGAGTACAAAAAGTGCAGGGGGATACTTAAAAAAGAAATTAGGAGATCAAGGAGGGGCCATGAAATAACACTGGCGAGCAAAATAAAGGAAAATCCTAAGATGTTTTATAAGTATATTAAGGGTAAGAGGATGACTAGGGAAAAAATAGGGCCCATTAGGGACAAAAATGGCAATCTGTGTGTGGAGCCGGCAGATGTAGGAGGGGTTCTAAATGAATTTTTTGCATCTGTTTTCACTATGGAGAAGGACGATGTAGACATAGAAATATGGCAGGGGGACTGTAATATACTCGAACATATTAACATCGAGCGGGAGGAGGTATTGGCGGTTTTAGCAGGCCTAAAAATGGATAAATCCCCAGGCCCGGACGAAATGTATCCCAGGCTACTGTGTGAGGCAAAGGAGGAGATTGCGGGGGCTCTGACACATATATTCAGAACCTCTCTGGCCACAGGGGATGTGCCAGAGGACTGGAGAACCGCTAATATAGTACCATTATTCAAGAAGGGGAGTAGGGAAAAACCGGGGAACTACAGGCCAGTGAGCCTAACATCAGTGGTAGGAAAATTATTGGAAAAAATTCTGAAGGACAAAATTAGTCTCCACTTGGAGAAGCAAGGATTAATCAGGGATAGTCAACATGGCTTTGTCAAGGGAAGATCATGTCTGACTAATTTGATTGAATTTTTTGAGGGGGTGACTAGGCGTGTGGATGAGGGTAACGCAGTGGATGTGGTATACATGGATTTCAGTAAGGCCTTCGATAAAGTCCCCCACAGGAGACTGGTCAAGAAGGTACGAGCCCATGGAATCCAGGGTGCCTTGGCACTTTGGATACAAAACTGGCTTAGTGGCAGAAGGCAGAGGGTGATGGTCGAAGGTTGTTTTTGTGACTGGAAGCCTGTGGCCAGTGGGGTACCACAGGGATCGGTGCTGGGTCCCTTGCTGTTTGTGGTCTACATTAATGACTTGGATATGAATGTAAAAGGTATGATCAGTAAGTTCGCTGATGATACAAAAATTGGTAGGGTTGTAAATAGCGAGGAGGATAGCCTCAGTCTGCAGGACGATATAGATGGGTTGGTCAGATGGGCGGAACAGTGGCAAATGGAATTTAACCCGGAAAAGTGCGAGGTGATGCACTTTGGAGGGACTAACAAGGCAAGGGAATACACAATGAATGGGAGGACCCTAGGCAAGACAGAGGGTCAGAGGGATCTTGGTGTGCAAGTTCACAGATCCCTGAAGGCGGCGGAACAGGTAGATAAGGTGGTAAAGAAGGCATATGGGATACTTGCCTTTATTAGCCGAGGCATAGAATATAAGAGCAAGGAGGTTATGATGGAGCTGTATAAAACACTGGTTAGGCCACAGCTGGAGTACTGTGTGCAGTTCTGGTCGCCACACTACAGGAAGGATGTGATCGCTTTGGAGAGGGTGCAGAGGAGATTCACCAGGATGTTACCAAGGCTGGAGCGCTTCAGCTATGAAGAGAGACTGGGAAGATTGGGTTTGTTTTCCTTGGAGCAGAGGAGGCTGAGGGGGGACATGATTGAGGTGTACAAAATTATGAGGGGCACAGATAGGATGGATACTAAGGAGCTTTTTCCCTTCATTGAGGGTTCTATAACAAGGGGACATAGATTCAAGGTAAAAGGCGGGAGGTTTAGAGGGGATTTGAGAAAGAACTTTTTCACCCAGAGGGTGGTTGGAGTCTGGAACTCACTGCCTGAAAGGGTTGTGGAGGCAGGAACCCTCACAACATTCAAGAAGCATTTGGATGAGCACTTGAAATGCCATAGCATACAAGGCTACGGACCAAATGCTGGAATATGTGATTAGAGTAGACAGGGCTGATGGCCGGCGCGGACACGATGGGTCGAAGGGCCTCTCTCCGTGCTGTATAACTCTATGACTCTATGACTCTCCACGTAACTGAAGTTCCTCATCCCTGGCACCATTCCACTAAATCTTTTCTTCACCCTCTCTAAGGCCTTCACATCCTTCCTAAAGTGTGGTGCCCAGAATTGGACACAATACTCCAGCTGTGGCTAAACCCATGTTTTATAAATATGAAACATAGCTTCCTTGCTTTTGTACCCTATGCCTCTATTTATAAAGCCCAGGATCCTGTACGCTTTTTTAACTCCTTTCTCAACCTGCCCTGCCACCTTCAAAGATTTGTGCACATATACCCCCAGGTCTCTCTGTTCCTGCACCCACTTTCGAATTGTACCATTTAGTTTATATTGCCTCTCCTCGTTCTTCCTGCCAAAATGTATCACTTCGGACTTCTCTGTGTTAAATTTCATCCGCCCATTCCACCAGCCAGCCTTTGTCCTCTTGAAGTCTATCACTATCCTCCTCACTGTTTACTACACTTCCAAGTTTTGCGTCATCTGCAAATTTTGAAATTGTGCCCTGTACACCCAAGTCTAAGTCATTAATATATATAAAAAAAAACAGTGGTCCTAGTACCAACCCTTGAGGAACACCACTGTACACTTCCCTCCAGTCTGAAAAACAACTGTTCACCATTACTCTCTGTTTCCTGTCACTTAGCCAATTCCATATCCATGCTGCTACTCCCCCTTTTATTCCATGGGCTTCAATTTGGCTGACAAGCCTATTATGTGGCACTTTATCAAATGCCCTTTGAAAGTCCATATACACAACATCAACCACATTGCCCTCATCAACCCTCTCTGTTACCTCATCAAAAAACTCAATCAAGTTAGTTAACACGATTTGCCTTTAACAAATCCGTTAAAGCTGGTGGGACTATATTTAAAGCAGCAATTGAACCAGTTAACCTAGTTTAAAAATCCAAAAATGTAATTAGCTACGAAGGCAAGCAATTCAACGCTGCCTCAGTGTGTTTCCCGTGCTGTGTGAAACACGCCAGGGGAAATGAGTCGAGTTGCAGCCGGCAGCCATTTAAATCCCTGTTTGACAGATGGGAATAAAAGGTGAGTTATTGCAGCAGGGCACTCAGTTTTCTCAGACAAACTTTTAGCTTGGAGATCTTTGTGTTTCGACTGAGAATTCTTGGTTTCCACTCAGAATGCTTCTGTTTACACATATTTACCAACTTTTCAGACCCCTCAAACTGACACCATAGAATGGGGGATGCGATGGCTGCATTCACCAGTACATCCGAGGATGAGGAACACAACCATCCTCACCAGGCACGGCGTGCACTTCCACCACTTGTAGCTCTACAACACAGTGCTGCGCCACAGACACCTGCACAAGAGCACAGAGGGGAACAACAGAGACAGCGATGTTGCAGGAGGCACTACCTTGTCAGAGGGTCTACAGACCGAGGCTCAGCTTTCTGGACCTCTCTGAGGAGCAGTGCATGCAGAGGCTGAGAGTGAGTCACCAGGTGGTCGCAGACATCTACAGCCTCCTTCATGCCGAGCTGCTCCCGGCTGGGCCTGGTGGCATCTCATTACCTGTCGCTTTATAGTCACCACTGCCTTGAACTTCTTCGCCTTTGAATCATTCCAGGGTGCCACCAGGGACATCGCCGGGGTCTCTCAGTCGTCTGCACACAAATGCATAAGGCAGGTCACCAATGGTTTGTTTCGCGGGCCTCGCATTACGTCAACTTCCCCATGGACAACCTCAGCCAGGAGAGGGCAGTGGGATTCCACTCTGTGGCTGGCTTCCCACGGGTACAGGGTGCAATCGATTGCATATAGCAATCCGAGCACCTCCACACGAGCCAGGACTGTTCACTCCATCAACACTCAGCTCGTTTGTGACCACTGCAAAAGATTTCTTCACGTGTGCACCAGATTCCCTGGCAGTTGCCACGATTCATTCATTTTGAGGGAATCCAACATCCAGGGCCTCTTTCACGCACCGAACACCCTTAAGGGCTGGCTCCTCGGGGATAAGGGATACACTCTGCTCACATGGCTCATGACACCTCTGAGGAACCCCATCAGTAGCAACAGCATTGATACGACAGCCACATCGCCACCAGGTCTGTAATTGAACATGCGCTAGGACTGATGAAAATGTGATTTTGGTGCCTCGATCGTTCTGGGGGAGCGCTGCAATACGCATCAGAGAGTGGGTCGCATTATAGTAATGTGTTGTGTCCTACACAACATAGTGCAACAGAGAGGGTTACCGGTTGAAGAGGCCCAATGCCCTCATCCACCATCCACATCTGCCATCCACATTGAGGAGGAGCAGGAGAAGGAGGAGGAGGAGGAGGATGACGAACCCATGGGCAGAGCAGTGGCTCACCTGGCTGCTCGTGAGGTCAGGGAGTCACTCATATGTGAACGGTTCTCGTAAGATCAGAAAGTGAGAAGAGTCCAGTCGTCATACCACCTGGAAAGAGCAGCACCAAAACCAGCTCCCCCCCCCCGCAACACAAAATAGTCCTGCAACTACACATAGACCCACTGTAAAGTGACCCACTGGGTGGCATCAAGTGTCACCGTTCATGGTGAAGCACATGAAAGGGCGCTATCACAAAAGCCAGTCAAGAATGGACAAGACGTGGCAGTAGTGATGAGAATGATAACATTTAATGTGACTTTAACAAAAACCAAATATAATTGAAAAACATGACCGTCTGTCAGACACCCTTGTGCATACCCTTCGTGATCACAAATCCTTAGCCTTTCTCTTCCTACTACTTCTACGTGGTGCATCCCCTGTGGCTGCAGCAGAGGTAGTGGCAGGTTGCTCATGTCCATGCCTGGACTGCTTAGATGCTTTTGGCCTACACCCTCTGGGTTATGGAGCCCGTGAGGGCCCCTCCAAAGACTGCTCCACTTGCACCTGTGCAGGGGAAGACTCGGCCACCTGGGGAGGAGGCAGCATTGCGGGTACTGGTTGAGAGGGGGGCAACGGGTGAGACGTGGGAGTGCTTTGAGTGGCGTCCCCACTTCCACGTCCCCTTTCGCCATCATCCCTCTCCTGGACCAGGCCCACATCGCTTCTACCACCCTGCTGGAGAACAGTTTGGAGGACATGTGTGATGCCTTGGAAGGCCGTGGTAAAGTTTCTGTCTGCTTGTTTAAGGTGGCAGAATGTTGTTTGCCCTGAGTCCGAATGGCCATTGTCAGGGCCTGAATGTACTCATGTGTGAGCCTTGCTTGAAGCTCAATGGAGGCTAGCCTTCTCTCCATTGCAGACATTCCCGCACTTATCTGTGATACTATCTCAGACATTTCCACAGTTACGGCGACACTATTTCAGACAGTTCCTCATGTCCCTGTGACAGTATCTCAAATGGGGAGGTGAGGTAGTGCTCAGGAAGTGAAGGTATGTTGAGGATGAGCTTTAAGTGGGTGTGAGGAATGATGTGATGGAGTGGTCTTGGCAGTGCAGAATGAGTTGGGGGAGGGAGGGAGGGTGATGTGCAACACGGAATGCAGGAGAATCAGTAAGTGTACTCACTTTTGCTGATCTAGTTAGGTCATTGAAACGCTTCCTACATTGGACCCAAGTGCAGCAGATATTGCTGCTGCTGGTGACCTCCTCTGCCACCTCAAGTCAGGCCTTCTTGGTGGCAGAGGCAGGGCACTTCCTCCTGTCGGCCGGGTAATACAGTTCCCTCCTCCTTCTCACCCCGGCCAGTTGCAGCTGAAGTGAGGCATCACTGAATCTTGGAGCAGCCTTGCCCCTGTGCTGTTCCATTGGGTCTTCTTGCTCTTTGTTCCAGCAAAAGCCATTGGAGCAATGGCCCTTTGAATGTAGACGCTCCAGCTGACAGCCTGTCATGCGGGTGCACAGTCCGCCCACTGCGCAGCTTTCGGGCGGCAAACCCAGAAACAAGATTAAACAATTATATCGCAATCGCGTGGGGAACAGTAAGTTTTTATTATTGGGGTTTGCTGCGGGCCCATTGACCCCCCTTTGCTGCCATCTCGCCGCCCTTTTAAAACTGAGCCCTATATCTTCTTTCAGAAATGATATGGCTTCTTGTTTTCTTTTATTTTCTTTTAATTCAATTTAATTCATTGTCTAGTAATGGGAATTCTATTCTTTTTGTGTGTATGTGTTTATGCCACTAATACCACGGAGGTGATTGTCCATTTATTAAATATACAACAGTGGCTTCAGTGGATTTCTCTTCTCTTTACTGCTTCTGCTGGAGTCTATGGCAGCTTCGGTGCTCAGGATTCTGCAGTAAGCTGCCAGATTTATTATGTCCCTCTGGTGTATTCTTGATGATTCACATGAAAAGCTGATAATAAAAGGAAGGTTAAACAACAGCTGAGCAAAGGTGCTGTGATAGATCTTAAATACTATCCTCAAAGTGTTATTGATCTCAATCTACATCAGTCAAATGTGATCTGTTCAAAAAAATCCAAAAAAATCTTTTAATGTAAAATGTTTCATCTGCCAGGGTCAAAATATCAAATCTTTGATATTAAGGCTGAAATAGTGAAGAATTGTAGAACGTTATATAGTTGTCTCAACAAACATCTGTGCCTTTATCACTGACTGACTAATTTATCAAAACACAGCTAGAAAATAAATAATCCAATAATAGAGTAGGCTCAACGATCTTGACTTGAGGGACTTGAAGTTACATTGTGAGATAACACTGTTTATCACACTGAGAGCTCTTTGTCAAAATGAAGCTTAATATTTTAAATCTAGCTTAATGAGTGTAAAGGTGTTATGTTGCCATCATTATTAAAAGAGCATTTCCTTTCTTTAGAAAGGCTGAACGTTTTGAATTCTTCAACTCAGCCTTGTGAAAATTGCACAAAAATGGAATTAATTATTGAATGCTAAAGAAAGGAAGAAATAACCTACATTTATATAGCACCTTTCATGTCCTCACAGTCAATGAAATACTTTTAAAGTATAGCCACTGTTGTAGGTAAACGTGGCAGCTAATTTGCTCACAGGAAGGTCCCACAAACAGCAATGAGATAATGACCAGATAATCTGTTTTAGTGAGAGGTAAAACACTGGCTGAGGGATAAATATTGGTCAGGATGCCAGGAAAGCTCCCTGCTCTTCTTTGAATAGTATGGTAGGATGTTTTACATCCACTCTGAGCGGGCAGTTGGGATCTTGACATCAGAAAAACAGCACCCCTGACAGTGCAGCACTTCCTTAATATTGCACTGAACAATTATTCCAGATTATGTGCTTAAATCCTGGATTGGGGCTTGAACCCACATCCTTCTGATTCAGAGGTAGAATCAAGGCTGACACTTTTACTGGTGTTGTTTGAGGGCTAAATGTTGGCCAGAATTGAATGGTAATGATTTTTAATTCTTTATATGTGAGAGGGGGGGGATGCTCAGTGGCAGATGTGCCTGTGGCACATCTGGGCTCGATTTTCAAATGGCGGTGGGATGGCAGTGGGGGGGGGGGGGGAGGGGGGATGGTCAATGGGCGTGCGGTAACCTGGATCATAAATTCTTACCATTCCCCACGTGATGACGAGTTAATTGATACTCATTAATCTTTCCGGGTTTTGTGACAGGAGCTGCAATGCTGAGGTGGGGGTGGAGGAGGGGGGGGGGAGAAAGAGAGAGAGAGACTTGTCATCCAGCGCTGCAAGAGACAGTGGCGGGGGGGACAAAGATCGGAGGGAGGGGCAAAGATAGGAGGGGGACATCAGACATCGGAGCAGGGTGAGGGGAGACCTCGGAGAGACACCGGAGAGAGGGAGATATCGGGGGGAGAGACATCTGAGAGACATCGGACACGGAGCAGGGGCTGCAGGTGAGATTGTTTCAAAGGTGGGTTTATTTATTTTTTTACGTTGTCAAATGTTATTTTTTTTTCATTTATGCACTTTAGTTTTGTCTGATATGGCCCTTCATGCCTGATTTCACTTCTGTGAATCGGAAGCCGTGGGAAAGCCGCCCGGGTACTTTGAAAATCGTTGTAACTACCTACTATGTAACAAATAAAGTACCTTAAGTACCTCAATGAGCTACATTTGTTTCTTTAAATATCGTCCCGCTGACTTTAATTGCCGGCGGGACTTCTGGATTCCAGAACCCCGCGCGCACACAGATACATCTGGGTGAGACGCGGAAGTTGTCGGGTTGGAGCCGGGTTCCTTACCCAGTCCGGATTTTACCGATTTTCACTGTCCCCCTGGCCCCCAATGCACCTGGAATTACATTTGAAAATTAAGTCCTGTGGAAGGTGTTACTTACTTGCTTTCAAGAAAACAAACTTCACTGTTAACAAGCCGTGTGACATGACTATCACATGACATGGCATCCTGGCCATCTTCTGTTTTACTGCGTGTGGTTGTGGAACAGGGTGCCGTCAAAAGTCAGTCTTGATATTGAAAATGGGTCATGTTCTTGACTGTTCCAATAGCAATGCAAACAGCTTGAAAAGATCCAGAATGTCACAGGTATTTTAATAAAAGGAAATTAGGCTGGGTCTCTTCGGAATTCTCTAAAAGCTATCTAATCACCCAGAAATTATATTCAGTTTATGATACAATAAATCTCCTGCCATTTGATGATAGTTGTTAATTTTAATGCATGCAAGTGATGTTGAACATTTGGGACATCCACAGTAAAAGGAAGACACACTGATTACATATCACACTGCTGCAATATGAGAGGGACAAGGTTGACCAAAACAGATGGGGGAGGAATCCATTCCTGTAACCTCTATTATGCAAAAGGAAATGATCTTCTATTAACAATTTACAACAGCAAGTGAGAAGTATCAGCTACAGAGGTTAGGGGTTGCTAATATTATTAACTCATTAATTTTACTGGGTTCTCTCTGACGGCAAGTGTACTGTCAGAGACGACCCTGTAACGTAAGCAAAGCCACGCCAGTGTTGTTGAAGTCACCAAGATTCAATTGCACCAAGAAAACTCCTGAATTTGGTGGGCCAGATCATCATCACGGCCAGGTCATGCCCCCAGCAGGATTTTGCAGCATTGTAACAGCCCTGAGAGGCTGCAGAAGTGACATAAGTTACCATGGTCAATTCCTTTTAGGTCCCCCTTGGATTTCTGCCTTCGATTTGAGGAGGGTGCAGGCTGAAGGCCTAATGTCAGCTTCTTCTAAGCATCCCTCTGGTCACTGAACTGGTGGCACTGCAGGAAAATGAGGTGGGAGTACCAAAAATGCTCCATCATGTCTCATTTAAATGGCCGCTTTTTAATTGTGCCTTCTGTAAGCACAGACCCTGCTCTGTCCCTTGGGGAAACCCTGAAATCCCAGGGCAATGTAAAGGGGGAGGGGACATGGCTTCTGTCCCTTTTTCCTGACCTTTGAGCAATCAAATTTTAGATAGCCTGCTAGCTGTGTGCAATCGATCGTAGAGTGATCAATTGCACTTGGCAAGTGTGCCAAATTAAGAATTGCTCTAAATGTAAATGGTTTTCTTCAGTTGCCTCATGGTCATGGTCCAGTGGTGCAGGAATTTGAGGCCTGTAACAATGATATTTGTCAAGCTCTGGAAGTGGGCTCTCTGACCCTGCCAGGAAAAGTACCATGAGCCCATCTCCAACATGATAACGAGCTTGACCCTGGAATATCTGTTGGGGTCCGGGTGAAGTGCAATGAGTGGGCACAAAGCTTGTCCTGCTACTGATCCAGTGGGATTCCCCCTCCCCTGGATTGGAATATGCAGGCTTATAAAGTCTCCAGCTCCTCATCCCCTATTTCTGTAAGGAATGTAGGTGCTCTTAGTTTAGCACCTTTTTCTGTTACTTCCCTAGCAACCTCCTTCTTCGGAAGCTACAACAATTCTGGTGATGGTAACTCATGGGTCTCACTTCTGTACCATGGTCTTGGCCTCTAAACACAACAGCTTCACATCTAACACTGTGTAGTGTCTTAATTATGCAGATGAATTTTAATACATTATGGAATTAATTAGACTTAAAACAACTACAAATGCAAGTTCAAAAACATGGACCTAGATTTTCCTTGTGTTTTTCACCTATTTTTGGGCGGATTGGTTGGGGGTGGAAGAGGAAAATGGGTCAAGGAGGACTAGCACTGAATCTCTGCCTGTATAAACCCTGTTAAAATGTTCTTCTGCACACAATTCATAAGAATCATTTGTGCCACACAAGTTCCAGGCAATGACCATCTCTAACAAGAGAGAGACCAACCACCTCACATTCAATAGTATCACCCTCACCGAAAGCTCTATCATTAACATCCTAGGGGTTGCTATTGATCAGAAACTCAACCGGACCAGCCACATAAATGCCATGGCTACTAGAGCAGTTCAGAGGCTGGGTATTTTGCAGCCAGTGACTCACCTCCCGACTCCCCAAAGGCTTTCCACCACCTACAAGGCACATGTTAGGAGTGTGGTGGAATACTCTCTGCTTGGAAGGGTGCAGCTATAACAACACTCAAGAACTCGATACCATCCAGTACAAAACAGTCAGCTTGATTGTCAGCCCATCCACCACCTCAAACATCCACTCAGTCCACCACCGGCGGACCTCGGCTGCAGTACATACTACCTATAGGATGCACTGCAGCAACTCACCTCGGCTTCTTCGACAGCACTTCCCAAACCCGCGACCTCCACCACCTAGAAGGACAAGGGCAGCAGTTGCATAGGAACACCACCACCTCCAGGTTCCCTCCCAAGTCACACACCATCCCGACTTGGAAATATATCGCCGTTCCTTCATCGTCGCTGGGTCAAAATCCCGGAACTCCCTTCCTAACAGCACTGTGGAAGAACCTTCACCACACGGACTGCAGCGGTTCGAGAAGGCAGCTCACCACCACCTTCTCAAGGGCAATTAGGGATGGGCAATAAATGCCATCCTTGCCAGCGATGCCCACATCCTGAGAATGAATTTTTAAAAAAAACGTTGTCAGTAGCCGAAGTGCCCACCGAAATACTGGTGAAGTACTGTATATTTTAATGGTGCTATCATGTCCCACTTTATTTCCCTCCCTTGATGCCTGTGGCTTTTCTCCCTAAATGTTGGTGTAAAAGATGTTTAGAGTTGCTAGGTGACTGCTGACAGGCAGAAGTAGATTTAAAGGCCACTTTTTAAGGATTCTATATTAGCTTCTACTTTGCTAATTAATAACTTTTTTTGTTACTTTTTTCATCTAACAGCTACTCACAGGATGCGCATCTAACAGCTATTCACCTCTACTATCCAAGACAGGAATAATCCATGAAATCTGGAAAATTATGATGTGTTTCAGATATCTACACAAGCTAATACGACATTGTGATCATTGCTGAGCAATTTAATACTGAGAAATCAATTACAGAATGTTCCCTTTAATCTAGCAGCTCTAATCTTTTTCTTGTGACCATGCACTAGATGGTGCTGCACTATGTCATAAAATTAAAGCAATTTAGATAGTCTAAGGATTGTCTTCAGGCATTGGGTTACTCTATTCAGGCAGTGACTCTGGTGGGTAAGTAGTGCTGCTTTCAAGTGCTAAAACTGTCGCAATAGTTCCCTTGCTCACAATTCAATACATTTCCCTATGTAGATACTGTGCTTATTTCTATGTTGGTGGCAGTATCATGTATTAAAACAAAATTGTTCCTGAATGTATTTTAGAAGGAGAAATCCACCGTGCTTTACAATGTCATTGCAATTTGACAACTTTGTAATATTATAAAGAATGGAGCACTAAAATAACTAAGTGCTAGTGATCCATCCATAACCACTTTTGGGAATTACATCAAGTTCATTTTCAATTGTTTTAACTGAACCACATAAGGAAGTTTCAAATCACTGAATGGAGTATGTTTTTCACTCTACTCATTTTCTCCCTTCTATTCCTGAAGGCAGTAACTCAAACTGAAGTACAGTTCCAGAGGCAGCAGCAGTTCTTTGGTATCTTGCCCGAGTGACCATTTTTAACATGAAAAGCTCAATAGCAAGTGTCAGCAGGCTGCTCATCAGGTCCATGAGATGCATATAGCCAAGCCTAACCCTGACCTCATTAAATGTCCACACTAAAGCTCTTTTGAGCAGGGGTTACTGTATAACCCCGGCTGTTTTTCTCCCCCCCCCGCACTTTCCCAAGCAACTGAGGCCAGTGTAGTGCCCATATCAACAACCACAGCATTCATTTATGTAGAAGCATTAACATAGAAAAAACGCCCCAAGGCGTTTCACATGGGCATAATCAGAAAAAAGGACGCTGATCCAAAGAAGGAAATACTGGAGGGGTGATAGAAAGCTTGATCAAAGAGGTGGGTTTTAAGGAGGAGAGGGAGGTGGAGATGCAGAGGTGTTTAGGGAGAGAAATCTAGAGTGTGGGATCTAGGAAGCTGAAGGCATGGCCGTCAATGGTGAGGCAAAGGGAGGGACTAATGCATGAGGCCAGTCCGAGGAATGGTGAGTTCGGGGGGATTGTAGGGCTTGAGGAGGTTACAGAGATAGGGAGGCAAGGTTATGAAGGGACTTAAACAGGAGGATGAGAATTTTAAATTGGAGGCATTGGAGTACCAGGAGCCACTGTAGGTCAGCAAGGACAAGAGTGACAGGTGAGCAGGACTTGGTGTGGGATAAGATACGGGCAGCAGAATTTTGGCTGAGCTGAAGTTTACAGTGCGGAGGCTTGGTGCCAGTCAGAAGAGCATTAGAATAGTCGACAAAGGGTGGATGAGAATTTCAGCAGCAGATGGGCTGAGACGAGTGGAGGTGGGCAATGTTATGGAGGTGGAAGTAGGTGGTCTTTGTGATGGAGATTATATGGGGTCGGAAACTCCGCTCAGGTTAGAATCAGATGCCAAGGTTGCAAATATACTGGGGCCTAAATTCAACATTGTTGCACCCATTTTACAGGCTTAGAATGGGCGCTACAATGACGAATTTAACAGAACGGCTGCCCGTGCCCAATTTGTGCCTGTGTTCGGGACATGGCTAAATTTATCAGGGTTTTTTTAGGCAGTCCTGGCGCCCAACTGAAATGAGCGTAGGCCCCATTTCAATATTGAATATTCAATATTCAGTCCTGGAATTCTCACTTCTGGAAAGATGTAGCAGAGCTGGAAATGGTGCAAAGAGGAACTAATAGAAAGGTGAGGGGATCAGAGAATAAAACATAGGATAGATTCACAGAACTAGGATTCTTGTTAGAGGGAAGAAGACTGAAGGGGAATAATTATTAGGTATTCAAATTATTAAAGTTCAGGGGTGTAGAGGATTAGTCATTTGACTTCATACAGGATAGCAGATCAAGAGGACAGGAATATAATTTGAAAAGGGGTCCATTCAGAAGAGATGAGAAATCGTTACTTCCCTGAGAAGGTGGTCAGTTTTTGGAATGGCTTACCTAATGTGCGTGTAGAGGGAAAGTAGCTTAGATCTCTTCAAGGTTAAACTGGAACGAGAAACAGATTATTGGTTACAACTGTGAGAACAGCAGGAGGGTGAACAAGGTAGACTTATGCTCTTTTCTATGTTTCTGTGCAATCTTCAAGCCTTTGTCTCTGGCCTTTTGTGCATCCCTCTTCCCGATGCCTTCAGAGCCTTCAGCTGCCTCAGTCCTACTCTGAAGCTCCTTCTACAAATCCTTCTGTCTCTCGTTGTCTCTTTCCACCTGTAAAAACCTTCACAAAGCCCATCTTTTTGACCAAACTTTTGGTCACCTCTCCTAATCTCTCCCTCTACTGCTCTGTGTCTGTTCCCTTTATACTATTTACTTTTCTCCCCTCTCTGGAAAATGTTTTATATCCTTTTTCTATATTAAAGATGCTATATAAATTCAAGTCATTGTTGTGGGTGAATTTTACCTTCATCGGTTGTCATTTATGATTTTAAAAATTTACTTCTGTCGAGCAAGTCTAAGATTTCTATTTCACGTACCTAAATGAAATTTGGTGAATTGTTAGATCAATTAATACAGATAATTTTAGACATTTCAGGACAATCTAAATTAAAATGTGACTTTTTTTTCTTAAAAACGGCACATTTGTATTGCTTTTCTATTCATTATAATCCCACATATGTAATTATAACATGACTTATTAGCCCTGAATTTCCACGGGAGGGTTGCCCTGGTCTCCCACTGTAACTTCAGTAGAAGATCGGCAGGACCCCTGGAGAAACAACTTAAACGGCTGAAAACGGCCATTTACACTGTTTCTTGGGAGTTCCGCTAAAGTTACAGCAGGAGATCGAGAGAAACCCTGCGGAAATTCAGGACAATCTAAATCAAATAAATATGAGGATGCAGCTATTGGCACAATTTGCTTAGTGACATGTTCTAAACTAAGAGGAGATCCTGAACTTTCATCCGTGAATTGCATATTGTGACATATTTGGCTTATAAAGCAGACAGGCCAACTACAAACTGGCAGCTGACCAGGCTGTTTAAATAACTATTACACTCATAACTGCCCATTAGTTTCTGTTATTGCTTTTACACAGTTTAAAGAGATCAGTCAGTATTAAAAAATTATTACAACTGACTGTAATGGGTCATGTGGATCCTGAATGAAATTGAAGTCTGCTGAATAACCAGCTCAAGATTTTTTTCTTTAATACAAAAGGCTGAAAAAAAAGGAGGGAATGTTTTCAGTTCCTCCACAAGGAGCAGTCATTGCTTTTTTTTTATTCGTTCATGGGATGTGGGCATCGCTGGTGAAGCCAGCATTTATTGCCCATCCCTAATTGCTCTTGAGAAGGTGGTGGTGAGCCGCCTTCTTGAACCGCTGCAGTCCATGTGGTGAAGGTTCTCCCACAGTGCTGTTAGGTAGGGAGTTCCAGGATTTTGACCCAGCGATGATGAAGGAACGGCGATATATTTCCAAGTCGGGATGGTGTGTGACTTGGAGGGGAACGTGCAGGTGGTGTTGTTCCCATGTACCTGCTGCTCTTGTCCTTCTAGGTGGTAGAGGTCGAGGGTTTGGGAGGTGCTGTCGAAGAAGCCTTGGCGAGTTGCTGCAGTGCATCCTGTGGATGGTACACACTGCAGCCACGGTGCGCCGGTGGTGAAGGGAGTGAATGTTTAAGGTAGTGGATGGGGTACCAATCAAGCGGGCTGCTCTGTCCTGGATGGTGTTGAGCTTCTTGAGTGTTGTTGGAGCTGCACTCATTCAGGCAAGTGGAGAGTATTCCATCACACTCCTGACCTGTGCCTTGTAGATGGAGGAAAGGCTTTGGGGAGTCAGGAGGTAAGTCACTCACCACAGAATACCCAGCCTCTGACATGCTCTTGTAGCCACAGTATTTGTGTGGCTGGTCCAGTTAAGTTTCTGGTAAATGGTGACCCCCAGGATGTTGATGGTGGGGGATTCGGCAATGGTAATGCCGTTGAATGTCAAGGGGAGGTGGTTTGATTCTCTCTTGTTGGAGATGGTCATTGCCTGGCACTTGTCTGGCACAAATGTTACTTGCCACTTATCAGCCCAAGCCTGGATGTTGTCCAGGTCTTGCTGCATGCGGGCACGGACTGCTTCATTATCTGAGGGGTTGCAAATGGAACTGAACACTGCAATCATCAGCGAATATCCTCATTTCTGACCTTATGATGGAGGGAAGGTCATTGATGAAGCAGCTGAAGATGATTGAGCCAAGGACACTGCCCTGAGGAACTCCTGCAGCAATATCCTGGGGCTGAGATGATTGGCCTCCAACAACCACTACCATCTTCCTTTGTGCTAGGTATGACTCCAGCCACCGGAGAGTTTTCCCCCTGATTCCCATTGACTTCAATTTTACTAGGGCTCCTTGGTGTCACACTCAGTCAGATGCTGCCCTGATGTCAAGGGCAGTCACTCTCACCTCACCTCTGGAATTCAGCTCTTTTGTGCATGTTTGGACCCAGGCTGTAATGAGGTCTGGAGCCGAGTGATCCCAAACTGAGCATTGGTGAGCAAGTTATTGGTGAGTAAGTGCCGCTTGATAGCACTGTCGACAACACCTTCCATCACTTTGCTGATGATTGAGAGTAGACTGATGGGGCGGTAATTGGCTGGATTGGATTTGTCCTGCTTTTTGTGGACAGGACATACCCGGGCAATTTTCCACATTGTCAGGTAGATGCCAGTGTTGTAGCTGTACTGGAACAGTTTGGCTGGAGGCGCGGCTAGCTCTGGAGCACAAGTCTTCAGCACTACAGCCGGGATGTTGCCGGGGCCCATAGCCTTTGTTGTATCCAGTGCACTCAGCCGTTTCTTGATATCACGTGGAGTGAATCGAATTGGCTGAAGACTGGCTTCTGTGATGATGGGAATATCAGGAGGAGGCCGAGATGGATCATCCACTCGGCACTTCTGGCTGAAGATGGTGTCAAACGCTTCAGCCTTGTCTTTTACACTCATGTGCTGGACTCTGCCATCGAGGATGGGGATGTTCACAGAGCCTCCTCCTCCTGTTAGTTGTTTAATTGTCCACCACCATTCACGACTGGATGTGGCAGGACTGCAGAGCTTTGATCTGATCCGTTGGTTGTAGAATCGCTTAGCTCTGTCTATAGCATGTTGCTTCCACTGTTTAGCATGCATGTAATCCTGAGTTGTAGCTTCACCAGGTTGGCACCTCATTTTTAGGTACGCCTGGTGCTGCTCCTGGCATGTTCTTCTACACTCCTCATTGAACCAGGGTTGATCCCCTGGCTTGTTGGTAATGGTGGAGTGAGGAATATGCCGGGCCCTGAGGTTACAGATTATGCTGGAATTCAATTCTGCTGCTGCTGATGGCCCACAGCACCACATGGATGCCCATTTTTCAGCTGCTAGATCTGTTCTGAATATATCCCATTTAGCATAATGGTAGTGCCACACAACACGTTGGATGGTGTCCTTAGTGAAGATGGGACTTCATCTCCACAACGACTGTGCGGTGGTCACTCCTACCAATACTCTCATGGACAGATGCATCTGTGACATGTAGATTGGTGAGGACGAGGTCAAGTAGGTTTTTCCCTTGTGTTGGTTCGCTCACCACCTGCCGCAGGCCCAGTTTGGCAGCTATGTCCTTCAGGACTCGTCCAGCTCAGTCAGTGGTGGTGCTACTGAGCCACTCTTGGTGATGGACATTGAAGTCCCCCACCCAGAGTACATTCTGTGCACTTGCTACCCTCAGTGCTTCCTCCAAGTGGTGCTCAACTTGCAGGAGGACTGATTCATCAGCTGAGGGAGGACGGTAGGTGGTGATCAGCAGGAGGTTTCCTTGCCCATGTTTGACCTGATGCCATGAGATTTCATGGGGTCCGGAGTCAATGTTGAGGACTCCCAGGGCCACTCCCTCCTGACTGTACATCACTTCTAGTGGGTCTGTCCTGCGGGTAGGACAGGACATACCCAGGGATGGTAATGGAAGAGTCTGGGAGGTTGGTTAAAAGGTATGATTCTGTGAGTATGGCTATGTCAGGCTGTTGCTTGACTTGTCTGTGGGACAGCTCTCCCAATTTTGGCACAAGTCCCCATGTTAGTGAGGAGGACTTTGCAGGGTCGACTGGGCCTGGTTTGCTTTGTCGTGTCCGGTGCCAAGTGATCTGATGCCAGGTGGTCCGTCCGGTTTTATTCTTATTATGTCTTTTTGTAGCGAGATTGTACAACTAAGTGGCTTGCTAGGCCATTTCAGAGGGCAATTATGAATCAACCACATTTCTCTGGGTCTGGAGTCACATATAGGCCAGACCAGGTAAGGACGGCAGGTTTCCTTCCCTAAAGGGCATTAGTGAACCAGATGGGTTTTTAGGATAATCCAGTAGTTTCATGGCCACCATTACTGATACTAGTATTTTTTTATTTCAGATTTTATTTAATTGAATTTAAGTTCCCCTGCTGCCGTAGCTGGTTTTGAACCCATGACTCTGGATTACTAGTCCAGTAACATAACCATTATGCTACCGCACCCCCCTAATTGCTAATTTTACCCTTACAGTGTTCGTCAGACTATTGATGCTAATTGTAGGAGGTTCCTGTATATCTAGCAGGATGTTGTAAATTTCCCATCAAAACACATAGATGGATGGCAGAACAGATTAAAGATACACCAGCAGTAAGAAAGAACCTGCATTGATATAGCACCTTATTAATCTCTCAGGATCCCCAAAAGCACTTTGCATCCAATGAATTACTTTTTCAGTGTAGTCACGGTTTTATGGGTGAATATGGCAGCCAATTTGCACATAGCAAGGCCCCAGAGATGAATGACCAATTAATCTGTTGTTTTTGGTGGTGTTGGCTGAGGGAAGAATGTTAGCCTGCTTTTTAAATAGGACTATGGGATCTTTTTTGTTCATCTGAACAGGCGGACAGAGCATTGGTTTAACATCTCACCCAAAGAATGGCAGCACCAATAATGCAAAACACCCTCTGTACTGCACTGAAGTGTCAGCCTAGATTATGTGCTGAATTACTGGATTGGAGCATAACCCCAGGACCCTTCTGACTCAGACAAAAGTGCTGCCAACTGAGCCCAGATGCCAATAATAATGATAGTAGCAACGTTTGAGTGAATTACAATATTTATTAGCTTTAATGCAACATTGAGTAGTATTTCTGTAGCCTGTCAAATTATGAAGCTCTAAATTGCCTTGAAAATAGCTATTAAAAAGCATTCTTCGTAATTATATATTACAGGACAGGAACCCCGCGGAACTGTTTAGGGAGGGGGAAGTGCAGTGCAGTGGGACTTCTGCCTGCTACTTTGATCCGCCACTGACCCCATCTAAAATCCCAGGTATGGGGTAGTTTACACAATCGGATTAGGCCTGCACTACACAGGGGCCAGCCCCCCAGTGGCCGCAGATCTCAGAGTGGTACTCTGCTACTCCACCAGGAGGGGCCTCCGGCCTGTATGAGGCAGCAGGAAAAGGGCTACAAATTCTTTGAAGTCTAAGGCAGGAGGCAAAGGGGCGACTCGGAAATGGCCCTTCAACTTTCAGGCCCACTTTAAGCGTACGTCGACACCTATACCTGTTCTCAGGGTGCCTTGGGCAGAAGCTGTGGGGAAGTCTAGGAATGTCCCCAAACATTCCCCAAACTGCTGGAGCAACGTAGGAGTTGGGTACAAGATTTGGCAATGGGATTGAACTGTCTTCATTTTAAGATGACAGGGATCAATTACTGTTTTTTTGTATCTTTACAGATACTGTTTAAAAGTTCTCCCTGTGAAAACAAACACTATTTTTGTCTTTTTTGCACCAATACATAAAGTACTTTGCGATTACACCTTTAAATTTGACTAGCAGGACAAATATAAGAGAAGTTCATGTTTCTAAACTATTGACACTGAAAGTTCCTGTTAGAGTTATTTGTAAAGTTTCTGATTTCTCAGCTTTATTGTGCAATAAGTAGAGGCCAGTCAAGGCATTAAGCCAGATCCTTCTCAGATCATACCCTTAATGTCTTGACAGTAAATTCTACAAAATGTATTCCTGACTTCCAAGGGTAATCAAAATTCCAGAATAATGATCTGGAGGAAAGTCATGGTAGGAGTAAACATCTGAGGTATCTGGCCAGTTAAAAGACAAGACAGATAAATAATGAATGGGACCTTGAAAAAGTTGCAGTTCATAATTTTCCTTAACATGAGACGGGTAAGTAATAGAACACATACACTGTTGTGTCATTTTGGAACCTATTTGGTAAGAAGCCAAACATACATGCTTTATTCACAATCTCCATTTTCCAACTTCAACTAGTTGCTTTCCACAGATAACATCCTCATGCTTCCAGCAAGAAACATCATGCTCCATGGAGTAAGGCATCTCCAGTATGATAGCAGTATTCAAGCCTTGAATGGACTTGGACTTCATGGATGAGTTGTCGAAGAGAATAAGAGAAAACCGAGGCAGCTTTAGCAATGGAGGATGATAGTGAGGTGAAGAATATCAATAGATGAGGAAGGACTAAAGGTGGTGATATCAAAGAGAAGAAAATCATAACTACAAATCCAGTATTCTAAAGGGACAAAATATGGCTTCAGTTCTTTAGTCTTGCTTGAGCTTGTTAATTTTGTACTTGTGTCCTCTAGTTCAGTGTTCATAGTTACGCATTTGCTTACGCCCGAATTATTTGCATCTGTCAGGATTTTTAAGGTCCTGGACCATGTTTCCACTTTTTGTTTCTCATACAAAAAGAGGGATGAGAAAAAGATCATCAGGCCCATCAACGCTGGTCTTATCTGTTAGACGGTGCCATCCTCCTAAAAATATAGTAACGCCAACTCCTGGGGGAGGCAATAAACCAAAGGAAAAACAACCTGCCACCAATTTCAGGAAAAACATTGGGTAATTCCTTTCCAATTCCCGAAGGCAATCAAGCAAATTCCAGGAGAATATGGTTACCAATAACACATCACTAGACATACTGAACTAGTCCCTTAGGAACATAGGACTTTACAGGCCAATTGAATCCATCAGGTTGGTTCCAAAGGTCAAAGATGTCCTAGCCCTCTTCATCTCTCATACCTCTCAATAGTCTGTCTGCCACAAATGTATCCATCACCCTTAAACTTATAGGATCCTCTATTTCCACTGGCCCACAGGATTTTCCATACATGTACAGAACATGAGTTATGGTCAGGGCCATGAGAATATGGTATGGTTTATATCCCACAGCTGATCGTATATTCTTTTTTACTTTTGTTCTCAGATGTGGGTGACAGAGGTAAGGCTACATTTATTACCCATCCCTAGTTGCGGTGTGAAAACTTCTTGAATCACTATAGTTCTTCTGATAGTACTCCTGCAATGGTGTTAAGGTAGGGAAATGGAGGATATTGACCCAACATATGTGAAGGAACAGCAATATATATCCATGTCAGGATGGTGCGTGACTTGGCGATAATGATGTGTCCATTATTATGGGAACAAGAGCTAGTAAAGGAATCAATTTTGCAAGTAAAGAATCCATTTTATACTAAGGCCTAAAGTTAAAAGCATGTAGAACTTTGCCGTTTTCACATAGGTCACAAACAGCCTGATCTCAAGGTTAGCCAAAATGTTGGGGTAATTTTAACCCTCCAAGACGGGCCGGGGGGGTGGGGGGGGGGGGGGAGGTTGTGCTAAATATTCAAAAGTGGGAAACCCGACCCCAACCTGCCTCCAACGCACCCACTTTCGGTTTTAACTGAGGCGGGTTGGGGGGATGGGCAACTAACCTGCTCTCCAGAGGCGGGTCCCTAATTTAAATATTTTGATGAGGCTGCGTTCCTCAAATTTTAACTGTGTTTCAGGTTTAATGCCTGCGGGCCGGGTTTCCCAGGCCAAGGGAAACCCGACAGCTGAAGGGAGGCGAGAATGGCTGGATTCAACAGGTTAGTGCCATTCCAGCACTGCTTGTGGGCCAGGAGGAGCAGGAGTGCTTCCCCCGGCCCCTCAAGCAAACCTGTTAACCTCCCCGTGATTGAACCACCGTAATCGTGCCCCTCCTCCATGAACGGCCACCCCCATGTGATCTCTCTGACCCCGACCTACCTCTCCCTGACCAATCTCTCCGGGCCTCCCTCCCACATCATCTACCCCCCCCCACAATCTTTCCGGGCCCCCCCGACCGATCTCTACCCCACCCCCCCAATGACTCCCCCGACCCATGATCTCTCCCTCCCTCCCTCCCTGGCTGCATCCTGGTGCTGCAGGCCTTCCCGCCCGACAGTCAGCCAGCCTCTCAATCTGTCTGGCAGCGGCCAGGTAATGGAGTCCCAAAATTTAAATCAGGCCCTGCCACTAAATTCAGCAGGTCCTCTGGGTGACCCATATTTCCGGGTTTCCTGGCCGCTACAGCTCTCCCCCGGTCCGTCCCCGGCTCCCCGTAAATATCGGGGCCATTGAATACATTTAATTCTGGACTTTCTCATATTCATTTATGCTTAGGGACTAGCCTACCTGTAGTACAGCCACAATAGATACATCCATGCTCTGTTAGCCTAAACACCAATCTGCTAGCCTTGGGCCCATAAAAAATGTTTAGAGAGCCTGGAATTTCTTGATAATGACTGGTGAGAACTGGTGTAAAGTGCACAAAGATCATGTGAAGTAATGTAGTTGGAAAGATATAAAAATGGAAAAATTGTAATGTGGGGTTAGAAGAAGATGAAACAGAAGGAAGAGATCTAGAAAGTTAAGCCCAACGACTGTGACGTTTAATCTTCTATACCAATGCTTCAATGTGTGTTCTGGGGTGGTGTCTGTGAGTATGTTTATGTAACTCTTAATAAACTTACAGGTATTTGACCCCTGCATCTAGAACCCTCACTTCTAGTACATAGACAAGGACTACAGCCTTAGACAATCCTTTCACCATGATATTAATGCTCTTGCCTATTCATATCATGCAAGTTTCCAACTATGTATTAAAATAGATGCAACTAGTTTGCACTAAGATTTTATTGAACTAATATTGCACATCATGCTCACTTTCATAGGTTCACATCTGCCAATTAAAGGAAGATTACAATAATTCTTTTATAGATTTCTATCTTCCCAAGTAAGATACGTTGAGCTCCTGTCTAGTAAGGCTCCACTCCTGGAGCGAAACCTTCCAAATTATCCCTATTGATTAACCACATTGGCATCAAATAGCCATGGATGTCATTTGATTAGCTTGGAGTGCTTTGTTTTACAGATCAGCCTTTAGCAGGTTTATAGATGGCGATGAAAGTGTCAGATTCATTGCGAGCTTCTCTTTTGCTAATGTAGTGTGACTATATTTCAAATCCTAAGACATAGCAGAGACCAGAGGCCTGATTTTAACACCCGCTGGAAACGGACGATATTCATGCCTGGGAGTTTGAGTCGGAGGCCCGGCAGATTTTAATTGCCTGGAGGCTGCTCCCTTCTGGCAGCCAGATTAGTTGGGTGTTGGGGGGGGGGGGGGGAAGAGAGAGGGAGGAGGGGCTGGAGAGGTAGGTTGGGGGGAGTGTTCTGAAGAACTCATGGCTGGAGGGGCGGGGGGTGGTGAGTCCAGGGCACCAAAGGCCTGGACTTCCCTTGTGTGACCCAAAGGTGCGATCCTTCTCTTCCTGGCCCCACTAAGGGAAGCTTTGTCAGTTATCTTCAGTCTCCTTGCTTTACCTGGCAGGTTGTCTATGGCGGGCGCCCAGCTCAGGAGTGGATTAAAATGCCATCGGGATTTTATGTAAGTCATGGGGCTCAAATCTGCATTTATTAATGAGGCTCTCGCTGGAGTCCAGCAGCGTTAAAGTGGGGAATCAGTGGGAACGGAGCGGGAAATGGTGCCACTCCATTTTAACTGCTCCCTCACTCCTTTCCTGTCGATTGGGGAGAGTTAAAATGCCCCTTCGTTAATCTGGAGTTGTTGTGATCCAGGTTATTCTATCACATAGCAACCTATTGCATTTAATTTATCAAACCTTGGATCCACTTCATAACTTTGCCGGAGGATTTGGTTAGTGATAATTTAAATAGATCAACATTCTTTTAACCAACCACAATTTCAGTCTGACTAAGTTTATTTAGTTTTGGAATAGAACCCCAAATCCCCATTTTGATATATTGTTGTACTTTATTTATGATATGAAGTAATTTTCCATTGGGAATTCCTCCTCTTATTGCTGTTTCCTTGAAAGTTATAAGAAAAAATTTATTTAACATTAGCTTTTCAATTAATAATATGTGCAAATTTTCCAATGATTATTATGGTGAAGGATGCTGATCTGGAAAACGGGAAGAGCTTCAATTGTATACATAGCAACATCAAGCAGCTCGGGCCACAAGCAAGAAGACCAGTTTTTGCTGATTCACATTTTTATTCCCCTTTAAGGTGGAGGAGAGAGCCTGTCCCTTTTTTCCACAAGATCATAAAATAAGTACGATTGAGGAAGGCCATTCAGCCCATCCTAGTTCATCCATCTAGAAAAACCCTCCCCTTCCCCATTACAGTATCTAGCTTTTTCTTAAATGATTCCAGGGATTTCGCCTCCATTACTCTATCCAGAAGCCCATGTTATCATTCTTTGTGTGACAAACTCCCTGATATCAGTATTATATTTTTAAAAATGTATTCTGAGGACGGGGGGAAACGCTGGCAAAGCTGCATTTATTGCCCATCCCTAGTTCCTGGAGAAGGTGTCAGTGGGCCTTTTCCTTGAACCTCTGCAGTCCTTGTGCTAATGGGTAGCAAATTCCAGGATATTGACTCAGCAACAATGAAGGTGCGACAATACATGTTCAAGTCAGCGTTGTGTATAACTTGGAGGGGAACTTGGAGGTGATGGTGTTCCCATAACATTAACATTGCTGTTCTTGTCCGAATAAATTGCAGGGAAGGGAGGTGTTGTTTAACTAACCTTGGTGAGTTGCTGCAGTGCATCTTGTAGATTGTACATAGTGCAGCTACGGTGCGCTGATGGTGGAGGGGGTGGATATTGAGTCCAGTGGCAGGGGCACTGATCAAATGAACTGCTCTGTTCAGAATGTTGTTGAGTGGATAGGAGAGCATCTATGGATATTGTCTATACTGACTTCTAGAAGGCGTTCGATAAGGTTACGCACAAGAGATTATTAGCAAAAATGAAAGCTTATGGAATTGGAGGTATCCTTGTGAAATGGGTTAGTAATTGGTTGGAAGGAAGGAGACAAAAGAGTAGGGATAAAGAGTTTGTCCTTTGATTGGCAGGATGTGACCATTGGTGCTCCTCTGGGGCAGATGAAGTTCAATGTGGAGAAGAGTGAGGTCATCCACTTTGGATCTGAGAAATACAAATCAGAATATTTTCTCAATGGTTTGAGACTAGACGCTGTGGAGGAACAAAGGGATTTAAGAATCTAGTGCACAAATCACTAAAAGTCAGTGAACAGGTGCAAAACATAATTAAAAAGGCTAATGGAATGTAGGCCTTTATCTCAAGGGGGCTGGAATAAAAGTGAGGAAGAGTTGCTTCAGTTGTAGAGAGCCATGGTCAGACCTCACCTGGAGTACTGCATTTAGTTTTGGATACTGGATCTCAGGAAAGATATATTGGCCTTGGAAAGGGTACAGTGCAGATGCATCAGAATGATACCAGGGCTTAAAGGGTTAAATTATGAGGCAAATTTGCCATGTATTCCCTTGAGTTTAGGAGATTGAGGGGTGATCTAACCTAGGTCTTTAAAATGATAGAGGGATTCGACAGGGTCGAATAGTTACAGAGAAACTATTTCCTCTGGTGGGGGAATCCAGAACAAGAGGGCATAATCTTAAAATTAGAGCCACACCATCCAGAGATGAAATCAGGAAGCAATTGGGACCAGTTCTGGGGCAAGAGGAACCTGTATAAGATGGACCGGTTGCACCTCAACAGGGCTGGGCCCAATGTCCTCGCAGGGAGGTTAATTAGTGCTGTGGGGGAGGGTTTAAACTAATTTGGCAGGGGGAGGGGCACCAGGATGAAGCATTAGAGAGGAGTTACAAGGTGCACAGAGGACTGGGAGAGACAAACAGCATTAGAATAAAGAATAGTTCAGAAATAGGAGGGATCAGACAGGGGGAAAATGCGAGGCAGAGTAAGATGGGATTAGAGTGCATGTGCGTAAATACACGGAGTGTGGTAAATAAGGTTGGTGAACTGCAGGCACAAATTGCCACATGGGATTATGATATACTGGCAATAACGGAGACCTGGCTCAAAGAAGGGGAGGATTGGCTACATAATATTCCTGGCTACAAGGTATTCAGGAAAGATAGGGAAGGAAAAAAAATGTGTTGGGGGGAGGGGGTGGCAGTATTGATCAAAGATACTGTTACAGCACTAGAAATGGATGTTGTACTTGAGGGTTCAAAGACAGAATCTATTTGGTTAGAATTAAGGAACAATAGAGGAGCTATTATGCTACTGGGTGTATACTATAGGACACCAAATAGTGGGAAGGAGATAGGGGAGCAAATTTTCAGGTGAGTTGCAGAAAGATACAAGAACTATAGAGTAGTGATAATGGGGGACTACAATTATCCCAATATAAACAGGAACAGTAACAGTGTAAAGGGCAAAGTGGGGGAGGAATTTCTGAAATATGTACAAGAGAACTTTCTTGAACAGTCCAAGGAGGAAGGAAACAGTGTTGGATCTAGTTCTAGGAAATAAAGTGGGGTAAGTGAAGCATGTTTCAGTGGGAGAGCATTTGGGAAACAGTGATCACAAGATCATTAGGTTTAGAATAGTTATGGAAAAGAACAAGGAACATTCAAATGTGAAACTAATCAACTGGAGGAGGGCAAATTTCAGTGAGTTGAAAAGGGACCTGGTCCAGGTGGATTGGAATCAAAGATTGGCAGGTAAAACAGTAAATAAGCAATGGGAGGCCTTCAAAGAGGAGATAGTTCGGGTATAGACTAGACCCATTCCCACAAGGAAACGAAGGGTATCCAGAGCTAGAGCCCCCTGGATTATTAAAGATATAGAAATTAAAATGAAACAGAAAAAGGAGGCTTATGATAAATGTTGGGTTCATAATTCAGTAGAGAATCAAGCTGAATACAAAAAGTACAGGGGAGAATTGAAAAAGGAAATAAGAGGAGCAAAGAGAGTGTATGAGAATCGATTATCAGGTAACATAAAACGGAACCCAAAAGTCTTTTATAAACATATAAATAGTAAAAGGATAGTCAAAGGAAGCGTGAGACCGAACAGGGACCACAAAGGAAATCTTCTTGTGGGGGCAGAGGGCATGACTGAGGTATTGAATGAATACTTTGCATCTACCTTCAATAAAGAAGAGGATGTTGCCAATGTCACAGTAAAGGAGGCATAGTAGAGAAATTGGAAAGGATAAAAATAGATAGAGGAGGTACAAAAAAGGTTGGCAGCGCTCAAAGTAGAAAAGCCACCTGGTCTGGATGGAATGTATCCTAGGTTACTGAGGGGAGTAAGGGTGGAAATTGCGGAGGCTCTGGCCACAGTCTTCCAATCCTCCTTAGATATGGGAGTGGTGCCGGAGGACTGGACGATTTCAAATGTTACACCCCTGTTCAAAAAAAGGGGTGAGGGATAAACCCAGCAACTACAGGCCAGTCAGCCTAACATCAGTGGTGGGGAAACTTTTAAATATATTAATCCGGGACAAAATGAATTAGCACTTGGAAAAATATGGGTTAATAAATGAAAGCCAGCACGGATTTGTTAAAGGCAAATAGTGTTTGACTAACTTGATTGAGTTCTTTGATGAAGTAACGGAAAAGGTTGATGAGGGTGATATGGTTGATGTTGGACTTTCAAAAGATGTTTGATAAAGTACCACATAATAGACTTGTTAGCGAAATTAAAGCCCATGGGATTAAAGGGGCAGTTGCTGCATTGATACAAAATTGGCTAAGGGACAGAAGGCAGGGAGTAGTAGTGAATGGTTGTTTTTCAGACTGGAGGAAAGTGTGCAGTGGTATCCCCCAGGGGTTGGTGTTGGAACCACTGCTCTTAGATATATATTAATGACTTGGACTTGGGTATACAGGGCATAACTTCAAACTTTGCAGATGACATGAAACTCTGAAATGTAATAATCAGTGAGGAGGTATGGGTAAGATGGGTATAGAGGGATATGGGCCAAGTGCAGGCAATTGGGACTAGCTTAGTGGTATAAACTGGGCGACATGGACATGTTGGGCCGAAGGGCCTGTTTCCATGTTGTAACTTCTATGATTCTATGATTCTATGATAGTAACAGACTTCAGGAGGACATAGACACACTGGTGAAATGGGCAAACACATGGCAGATGAAATTTAACGCAGAAAAGTGTGAAGTGATACATTTAGGCAGGAAGAATGAGGAGAGGCAATATAAACGAAAGAATACAATTTTAAAAGGAGTGCTGGAATGGAGAGACCTGTGCACATACACAAGGACAAGTTGAGAACATAAGAACATAAGAAATAGGAGCAGGAGTAGGCCAATCGGCCCCTCGAGCCTGCTCCGCCATTCAATCAGATCACGGCTGATCTGATCCTAACCTCAAATCTAAATTCATGTCCAATTTCCTGCCCGCTCCCTGTAACCCCGTAACCCCTAATTCCCTTTACTTCTAGGAAACTGTCTAGAAGGCTGTTAAAAAGGCATACCAGGATCCTTGGCTTTATAAATAGAGGCACAGAGTACAAAAGCAAGGAAGTTATGCTAAACCTTTATAAAATGCTGGTTAGGCCCCAGCAGGATTATTTTGTCCAATTCTGGACACCACATTTTAGGAAGGATGTCAAGGCCTTAGAGAGGGTGCAGAGAAGATTTACTAGAATGGTACCAGGGATGAGGGACTTCAGTTACGTGGAGAGACTGGGGTTGTTCTCCTTAGAGCAGAGAAGGTTAAGGGGAGAATTCCTAGAGGCGTTCAAAATCATGAAATAAGGAGAAACTGTTTCCAGTGGCATAAAGGTCAATAGCCAGAGGACACAGATTTAAGGTAATTGGCAAAAGAACCAGAGGTGACATGAGGAAAAATGTTGTAATGATCTGGAATGCACTGCCAGAAATTGTGGTAGAAGCAGATTCTATAGTAACTTTCAAAAGGGAATTTGTGCACATATACCCCTAGATATCTCTGTTCCTGCACCCCCTTTAGAATTGTACCATTTAGTTTATATTGTCTCTCCTCATTCTTCCTGTCTAAATGTATCACTTCGCACTTCTGTGTTAAATTTCATCTGCCATGTGTCCCATTTCACCAGCCTGTCTATGTCCTCTTGAAGTCTTTCCTCACTGTTCACTACACTTCTAGGTTTTGTCTCATCTGCAAATTTTGAAGTTAAGCCTTGTACACCCAAGATCAAGTCATTAATATATATCAAAAAAAGCAGTGGTCCTAGTACAGACCTCTGGGGAATACCACTGTACACCTTCCTCCAGTCCGAAAAACAACCGTTCACCACTACTCGGTTTCCTGTCTCTTAGCCAATTTCGTATCCATGCTGCCACTGCCCCTTTTATTCCATGGGCTTCAATTTTGCTGACAAGCCTATTATGTGGTACTTTATCAAATGCCTTTTGAAAGTCCATATACAAAACATCAACCCTCTCTGTTACCTCATCAAAAAACTCAACCAAGTTAGTTAAACACGATTTGCCTTTAACAAATCCATGCTGGTTTTCCCTAATCAATCCACACTTGTCTAACTGACTGCTAATTCTGTCCCAGATAACAGTTTCTAAAAGTTTCCCCACCACCGAGGTTAAATTGACTGGTTGCTGGGTTTATCCTTACACCCTTTTTTGAACAAGGGTGTAATATTTGCAATTCTCTAGTCCTCTGGCACCACCCCCATATCTAAGGAGGAGTGGAAGATTATGGCCAGCACCTCTGCAATTTCCACCCTTACTTCCCTAGGATGTATCCCATCTGGACCAGGTGTCTTATCTACTAAGTACAGCCAGCCTTTCCAATATCTCCTCTATCAATTTTTAGCCCATCCAGTATCTCAACTACTTCCTCTTTTACTGTGACTTTGGCAGCATCTTCTTTGGTAAAGACAGATGCAAAAAATACTCATTTAGTACCTCAGCCATGTCCTCTGCCTCCTTTTTGGTCCCCAATTGGCCCCAGTCCTCCTCTTACTCCCTGTTTTTTAATTATATGCCTATAGAAAACTTTTGGATTCCCTTTTATGTTAGCCGCCAGCCTATTCTCATATTCTCTCTTTGCCCCTCTTATTTCCTTTTTCACTTCTCTGTACTTTCTATGAATTATTTCTTTAAATATTCAACATTGCTTATCTACTGTTTAAACTAATTTCCCAATCTACCTCAGCCAACTCGCCCCTCATACCTATGTAATTGGCTTTGTTTAAATTTAACACCCTAATTTCGGACTTAACTACATCACTCAAACTCAATATGAAATTCTATCATAGATTTTTTCTTGATAATTCAATACAATTGGGACTGAAAATATAGAACAGTCTTAGAATCGAACTAAAATGACTTAAAAGATGAAAAGCCTCTGCAGCCTTATCCATGGGCTCAATTTTCGCACCCCCGAGCTGGTGCGTTCGTGGCCGGGGGGCTGTGAAAATCGGGGATTCCCGGGGCGGGTCTGGAGCAGGGCTCCAACCCGCCCACTTCCGGGTTCCCCACAGACGCTCTGACGTGCACGCGCAGCCCCCGCATGTGGGACTCCTGCCGGCAATTAAAGCCGGCGGGGTGCCACTTAAAGTAATTAACCAGGTACTTCAGGTCATTTACAGGCCTGATATTTTAGGAGGGGTGGGATTTTCAGATCAACTGGGACTGTTTCCCGTACTGGGGGATACACTCCCAGTTGAAATGGACGTGTTGCAGCCATCCGCCTGTGGCAGCTGCAAAGGTCCATTTGACAGGTGGGGGTACGGGTGGGGAGACCCTCACTCATTGCAAGAGGCCACTCTGTCACTTTGGACAAAGTTTGGCCTCCACCACCCTCCTCCTAACAATAAAATTCACCAACTTGCACACTTACCCCGGTGTCCAGACACATTTACCTACCTTGCGGACCCCCTCAGATATACATCTTCCGGATGGGGGCCGCTGTAGCTGCAGTCATGACCTCCTCGGAGGGCGAACAGCATCACTAGCCTCGCTGGCCACACCGTCCACCTCTGACACATGGAGCTCCACAACAGAGTGCTGTGACACATCCACCTGCATAGCAGGACGGAGGGCAAAGGCAGAGAGAGATGCGTCGCAGAGGGCACGACCCTCGCCACAGGGTCTACAGACAGAGGCTCAGCTTCCTGGACCTCTCTGAGCAGCAGTGCACATGGAGGATCAGAGTCACTCGACATGTAGTCGTGGACACCTGCAGCCTCCTTCATGCCGAGCTGCTCCCGGCTGGCCCGAGCACCATCTTCTTACCTGTCGCTGTCAAAGTCACCACTGCCCTCAACAACTTCTCCTCCGCATCCTTCCAGGGTGCTACCGGGGACATCGCCGACATCTCAGTGGTCTGCACAAAAGAGCCCTGCAAATATATCTACACCACTCTGCAGTGACACAGTGGGTGGCATCAGTTGTGGGTCTTCATAGTGATCCTCAGGAAAGGGCATTATTGCACAAACCAGACAAGATTCGCAAAGACGTGGCAGTAGTGGTGACAATATAATACGCAACGTGAGATGATCAGAAATTAAATATAAGTAAAAACCATGACAAACTCTCAAACACCCTTGTGCATCCCCTTCATGCTCATGACACGTTTGCCTCACGCTTCCTACTGCACATATGTGATGCATGCCCTGTGGCTGCAGCACAGGTAGTGACAGGTTGAGTGAGGCTGACCGTTAAAGAGATGCATGAGAGGGTGAGTATGAGATAGAGCCATGAGATTGTATGAGGATTGGGTTGAGTGGCAGTGGTGGGATGAGTACTGGCGAGGTGAGTAAGTGCAGGTAAGATGATGATGAGCTTTGAGTGGGTTGAGGAGTGATGTGATAGAGTAGTGTTGGCAGTGCAGAAGGAGATGTGGGGTGGGGGCGGTGATGTGGCAGACGGAGTGTAAGGGAATGAGTAAGTGTACTCACTTCAGCTGACCTACTTAGGTCATTGAAGCGCCTCCTGCACTGTATGCAGGTGCGTGATATGTTGGTGGTGCTGGTGACCTCCTCTGCCACCTCAAGCCAGGCCTTCTTGGTGGCAGAGGCAGGCCACTTCCTCCCACCAGAGGGGAAGATCTCTGTCCTCCCCCTCCTCCTCATCCCATCCAATAAGACCTGGAGTGAGGCATCATTAAATCTGGGAGCAGCCTTCCCCCTGGGCTGCTCCATGCTGTAATTTTTCCTATTTTCTGCAGCATCAGTCAGTGGAGGACTGCCCCTTTAAATAGGGCTCCTCCAGCTGACAGACTATACTGCGCATGCACAGTCTGCCCGCTGCGCAACTTTCCAGCGTGAAACCCAGAAGCAAAGGTAAGTGGCTTCAATTAGCCTGCAATTGCATGCAGAGCACCCCGATTTCACTGGGCACGTTACCCACACACCCAGTCGACCCCCCGCCTTCCTAATATTGGGCCCCATTTCTTTCAATGAATTCTAAAACATTCCAAGCAGCTGCTTGCCATTAAGTATCATTACTTATTAATTATCATTTTGGACTTTGTCTTCTGGCTTGTGAAACTAATAACCAAATTCTCAGTGAAATGTTTTATCCATCCCTAATGATCTGAACATATTCATATATACTTTGTGCATTCCAATAGGCATAGTTCATGTAAACAGTTATCGATCAAACCTGTATAACACATACATTTACGACAAGACTTACCTTAGAAAGCTTGACTCAACTCTGCCCCTCAGTAATTCTGGCAACTTAGTGGATGAGTTGTTCATGCCTTATCAATGTCTATTGAAGCTGTTTTTTTATATGTTCAACCTGCCCTACACATATCAACGATAAAGGGCTAGATTTTCCTGCACTGCACCACTTGAAATCAGTGTTATAAATTGGATAGTCAGGTGGTGAAGGATAGAACACTACTGCCTGGTCTTCAGTTGCTTCTAAGCCTTTACTCACAGAACTCCACATTACCCCCACACCACACCCTAGATCAGCTCTCTTATAAATAGATACAAGAGCGTTCCCAATTGATATGCACCACCTGAATATAATTAACGCTAATTGATATAAATCGCATGGATACAATTAACAATCAGGTGGTCCCTAGTTCTACTCCCATTGCAGAAAATGGGGCAATACTTCTGGCAGTGATCATTACCATCCACCCAACACATATGGATAATGTCTGTATTAGTTGTGACAATGGCTCAGCAGTAAAGGCATTGTTTGAACAGGCAGTAAAGCTTTTACACCAGTGAATTAAAAACATCAATTAAGCTAGTTATTGTGAGATAGATCCAATTAAGTTTAACAACATTGTGATTCCAGAATTTCATCTGGGATTATAAGTGATATTTGGACCAAGCTTTCATTTGGCTGAGGAAAGTCAGTGCAGTAAAAGTGAATTTTTATTATGATGCAGAATGTGTCTGTGATAAAGAATGGCCACACTGATGTATTTCTGAACTATGTAAGTGGACTGAACAATGGCAGATGAAATTTAATGCAGGTAAGTGCAAAATACTGCACATAGAAAGGAAAAATAGGCGACATTCATCCTACATGCACAATGTTGAAACAGTGAAAGATGAAGCTGAAACAGACCTAGGCGTCTTAGTAGACTTAATGGTAAGTATGTCCACCAATGCAATGTGGCAATCAGCAAGACCAATGGAATGTTGAACTACATGGTCAGACAGCATCTTGAGTATTGTGTCTGGTTCTAGTCACCAAGGCACAAGGGAGACATTCAAATGCTGGTGGCAGTGCAGAGAAGAGCCATAAGGCTGATCCCCAGAGTCAGGGGTCTGAGTTATGAGGAAAGACTGGAGAAATTTAGGCTTTTCAGCCTAGGAAGGAGGGTTCTGAGAGGTGATCTCATTGGGGTATATAAGATTAAGGGAATGAAGAAAGTATACCTAAATAAATAAATTTAATTGTGGGACTAAAACTAGAAGCCACAGATTCAAATTAGTAAAAGGTACCTTTTTGGTGGCAGCCTCCAGCGGTACCTTTAAGGACCACTGGTTAGGCCGCACGTAAACCTGGTTACCCTGAACACAGAAGGTCCCATGATTGCAGCGTTCAAGGTAACCAATTTCCGGTTTGGGTCCTAAGACAGGCCTTAGGCCCCTTATTAGCATATTCAAGGGACCTAATGCCTATTTTAGGTGGCTGCCAGGGACGCCTGTACAGAACCCAAACAAATATGGTGTCAAATGTGCTTCTGACACTGTTCGGGAAAGGGAGGTTGGCTCCCTAAATCGGACCTCACTGCACCTGCTTTTGGACTGGGAAACAGACACAACAAGGTCCAATTTCACCCCCTATGTATCTGTAACTCTAGACCTCTCTGCACTTCTACTCCACTCAGAACTTTATCGTTTATGTTACTGCGTAGAGTATGAATTAGCCTTCCTGGCAGGAGCTTTAAGTGATGGGAAGGTGTGTTAATGATGATTTGGATGTGGGGCTAAACTTAATGGGCGGAAAAATGCATAGATGTACACAGACCTTGATGTCCAAATTCCTGACACGTTCTTCTGTTAAGAGAAGGTCAGTGCTGGGTGCACTAATCTGCAAAATCTACCACTACGTTTCCATTTCCTGTTCTTCACATTTATCTGAATGGCATTTGCCACAGATCTACCCACTGCCCTAACTAGCCTATGTCCTCTTGCAGTCTTATGCATTCTTCCCAACTGTTTGCCACGCTCCCGAGTATGATATGGTCAGCAATTTTGATATAGGCTAATGGTCAGTGAGTGGAAAATCTAGCCCATGACCCCATAAATCCACATTGTATGTTTGTGCTCCCGTTATGCTGCCAGTGAATGGTGCTGCTGATCCCATTGGAACTCAGGGTGCCAGCTCATTTTAATATGGAATGGCGGGCCAGGAATGCAATGCTCGTGCAACACGGGAGTAAAGCATTGGGGCGGAATGAAACTTGTTGCTGCAACTTGTTGCCTGTAGCAACTTAAGGTGGCAGCAGATTCCTGGAGGCACAGCAGGCAAGTGGTGTCTGTTTTCTCTTTTCAGTTTTTGTCAGAATATTAAACTGTAGTGATTTTTATCCCAAAGGATTCCTTCGCAATTTCTCAAGACTATGTCCTCTATGGCTGCAACTTCACACTCTGGTAACTCGTAAAGAAGGCATCAGACAAGTGGTGGCAGATAGAGGTGAGCCCAGAGTTTCTCAGATGCATATTTACAGATCCTCCTGGATGAGATCCACTAGGGAGAGACTGTTTGCTGGGCTCACAGGAAGGAGACCACCCAAAACAATCACCTGAGCCAGGTTAAGGGAGGTGGTAGTGGTGCTGAGTGGACCTCAGGTGGTGTCGAGACACAGCTCCAGGATAATTGTTAGGAAAGAGTGTGTAGGCACTCAGGGGCGACGTAATGATAAGAAGTAACATAAATAACTTTTGTAAATTAAAAATTACATTGCACAAAGTTTTGGATTTGTTGCTCGCTGACATAATGAGGCCTTGTGAGGTTTGATAGGGATGACGTATCATTTCTAATGGGGACTAGAAAGATAGATGTTGATATATGGAATAATTGGAGTTGGCAGCAATGCTGGTGAGATGTCATTATAGAATGTTGCTAAGGGTACTTTAATCTGAGGAGAATGTTCTGCTGATGATTTCCCTATGAATGTTCCTTTCAGCTGATTTGGAAGAGTGCTCCGAGTACTGACCCTCCTGATGTTGAGCTCCAGGTTCCGCAACGTCCTCAAGCATTCAGGCCCATATCCTTTTCCATTCCACATTCATAGAATCATTGAATCATAGAATAGATACAGCACAGAAGGAGGCCATTCGGCCCATCGAATACATGCTGGCTCTCTGCAAGAGCAATCCAGCTAGTCCCATGCCCCCGCCCTATCACCGTAGCCCTGCAATTTTTTTCCCTTCAAGTACTTATCCAGTTCCTTTTTGAAAGCCATGATTGAATCTGCCTCCACCACTCCCTCAGGCGGTGCATTCCAGATCCTAACCGCTCACTGTGTAAAAAAGAATTTCCTCATGTACCTTTGGTTCTTTTGCAAATCACCTTAAATCTATGTCCTCTGGTTCTTGACCCTTCCACCAATGGTAACAGTTTCTCCCTATCTAATCTGTCTAGACCCTTCATGATTTTGAATACTTCTATCAAATCTCCTCTCAACCTTCTCTGGTCCAAGGAGAACAACCCCAACTTCTCCAGTCTATCCACGTAACTAAAGTCCCTCATCCCTTCTGCACCCTCTCGAAGGCCTTCACATCTTTCCTAAAGTGCGGTGCCCAGAACTGGACACAATACTCCAGTTGGGCCAAACCAGTGTTTTATAAAGGTTCATCATGACTGAGGTTAGAATCATAGAATCATAGAAGTTTACAACATGGAAACAGGCCCTTCGGCCCAACATGACAATGTCGCCCAGTTTATACCACTAAGCTAGTCCCAATTGCCTGCACTTGGCCCATATCCCTCTATACCCATCTTACCCATGTAACTGTCCAAATGCTTTTTAAAAGACAAAATTGTACCCGCCTCTACTACTGCCTCTGGCAGCTCGTTCCAGACACTCACCACCCTTTGAGTGAAAAAATTGCCCCTCTGGACCCTTTTGTATCTCTCCCCTCTCACCTTAAATCTGTGCCCCCTCGTTATAGACTCCCCTACCTTTGGGAAAAGATTTTGACTATCTACCTTATCTATGCCCCTCATTATTTTATAGACTTCTATAAGATCACCCCTAAACCTCCTACTCTCCAGGGAAAAAAGTCTCAGTCTATCTAACCTCTCCCTATAAGTCAAACCATCAAGTCCCGGCAGCATCCTAGTAAATCTTTTCTGCACTCTTTCTAGTTTAATAATATCCTTTCTATAATAGGGTGACCAGAACTGGACACAGTATTCCAAGTGTGGCCTTACTAATGTCTTGTACAACTTCAACAAGACATCCCAACTCCTGTATTCAATGTTCTGACCAATGAAACCAAGCATGCTGAATGCCTTCTTCACCACCCTATCCACCTGTGACTCCACTTTCAAGGAGCTATGAACCTGTACTCCTAGATCTCTTTGTTCTATAACTCTCCTCAACACCCTACCATTAACGGAGTAGGCCCTGGCCCGATTCGATCTACCAAAATGCATCA
Organism: Heptranchias perlo; assembly: GCF_035084215.1. Taxonomy (NCBI): domain Eukaryota; kingdom Metazoa; phylum Chordata; class Chondrichthyes; order Hexanchiformes; family Hexanchidae; genus Heptranchias; species Heptranchias perlo. The sequence goes on along the minus strand of NC_090326.1, from coordinate 97,204,230 downwards.
TCTCACATTTATCTAAATTAAACGCCATCTGCCATTCATCGGCCCACTGGCCCAATTTATCAAGATCCCGTTGCAATCCTAGATAACCTTCTTCACTGTCCACAATGCCACCAATCTTGGTGTCATCTGCAAACTTACTAACCATGCCTCCTAAATTCTCATCCAAATCATTAATATAAATAACAAATAACAGCGGACCCAGCACCGATCCCTGAGGCATACCGCTGGTCACAGGCCTCCAGTTTGAAAAACAACCCTCTACAACCACCCTCTGTCTTCTGTCGTCAATCCAATTTTGTATCCAATTGGCTACCTCACCTGGGATCCCGTGAGTTTTAACCTTATGTAACAACCTACCATGCGGTACCTGTCAAAGGCTTTGCTAAAGTCCATGTAGACCACGTCTACTGCACAGCCCTCATCTATCTTCTTGGTTACCCCTACAAAAAACTCAATCAAATTCGTGAGACATGATTTTCCCCTCACAAAACCATGCTGACTGTTCCTAATTAGTCCCTGCCTCTCCAAATGCCTGTAGATCCTGTCTCTCAGAATACCCTCAAACAACTTACCCACTACAGATGTCAGGCTCACCGGTTTGTAGTTCCCAGGCTTTTCCCTGCCGCCCTCCATAATTAAGGCACAACATTTGCTACCCTCCAATCTTCAGGCACCTCACCTGTAGTTGTCGATGATTCAAATATCTCTGCTAGGGGACCCGCAATTTCCTCCCTAACCTCCCATAACGTCCTGGGATACATTTCATCAGGTCCCGGAGATTTATCTACCTTGATGCGCGTTAAGACTTCCAGCACCTCCCTCTCGGTAATATGTACACTCCTCAAGACATCACTATTTATTTCCCCAAGTTCCCTAACATTTATGCCTTTCTCAACCGTAAATACCGATGTGAAATATTCATTCAGGATCTCACCCATCTCTTGTGGTTCCGCACATAGATGACCTTGTTGATCCTTAAGAGGCCCTACTCTCTCCCTAGTTACTCTTTTGCCCTTTATGTATTTGTAGAAGCTCTTTGGATTCTCCTTTGCCTTATCTGCCAAAGCAATCTCATGTCCCCTTTTTGCCCTCCTGATTTCTCTCTTAACTCTACTCCGGCAATCTCTATACTCTTCAAGGGATCCACTTGATCCCAGCAGTCTATGCATGTCATATGCCTCCTTCTTCTTTTTGACTAGGGCCTCAATCTCCCGAGTCATCCAAGGTTCCCTACTTCTACCAGCCTTGCCCTTCACTTTATAAGGAATGTGCTTACCCTGAACCCTGGTTAACACACTTTTGAAAGCCTCCCACTTCCAGACGTCCCTTTGCCTGCCAACAGACTCTCCCAATCAACTTCTGAAAGTTCCTGTCTAATACCATCAAAATTGGCCTTTCCCCAATTTAGAATTTTAACTTTTGGGCCAGACCTATCCTTCTCCATAGCTATCTTAAAACTAATGGAATTATGATCACTGGTCCCAAAGTGATCCCTCACTAACACTTCTGTCACCTGCCCTTCCTTATTTCCCAAGAGGAGGTCAAGTTTTGCCCCCTCTCTAGTCGGGCCATCCACATACTGAATGAGAAATTCCTCCTGAATACACTCAACAAATTTCTCTCCATCCAAGCCCCTAATGCTATGGCTGTCCCAGTCAATGTTGGGAAAGTTAAACTGACTGGCCTGTAATTGCTGGGTTTATCCTTACACCCTTTTTTGAACAAGGGTGCAACATTTGCAATTCTCCAGTCCTCTGGCTCCACCTCCGTATCTAAGGATGATTGGGAGATTATGGCCAGTACCGCCACAATTTCCACCCTTACTTCCCTCAGCAATCTAGGATGCATCCCATCCAGACCGGATGACTTATCGGGGGAAAAATTCGATAGGGGCTGTTTTTGGGTGTAGGTAGCGTGCTGTGCTATTACCCCTATGTCCAATGGCCCCTGCGCAGGCAGGACGCAAGTTTCGACCCACCCAAGGACTTACCTGCAATCAGCGGTCCTTTCCAGGCCTTGCATGTGGAATCAATACAATTTGCACTTTCCACCACCAGAGGGAGCTCAATCTCTTAAAGGGAGGCTGTTTCTTAGAACTCTCTTAAAGTTGGCCGGTACCTGTTATTTGCTGAAAATAACAGTCTACTGTCTGCACGGAGTCTGAACGGAGATCAGACATCACACACGTAAAACACAGATACAGATCCCATCCCTATGTTTACACACTGATAAGCTATGTTAAAACATTGAATAAAGGTTGTGCACTACTAAATCCCACATCTTCCAATCTGCATGCCAGACCTCACCAATCTGCTGATCTGAGTTGGTACCAGACCTGCGAGAGTGCATGCACCAAAGTTCTCTGCTGATGCACTAGAGATCTTGGTGCAAGAGGTGGACAGAAGAAGGGATATCCTATCGCAGCAGGGGGCAGGGATGGGGGGGCACGAGGCCCTCCAGACATATACTCAAAAGGCAGTGGGAGGCAGTGGGGGACAAAGTCAATGCCAGGCGCATAGCATCATGAACATGGATGCAGTTCAATGCTTTGACATGAGTGGTCAAGGTGAGTGAGGTCAACTGTCAAGTGGCATCTCCTACCAACTGCATCACGCACTACACCCCCATCACCCACATACCAATAAACTCTTTCCATCAGTACTTATCTCTTCCAATCAGGTGCTTCCTCTCACCCTTAAACATTACCACTGTTTCAAGCCACCCACCCACAACTCACAGGCCACACACACTGGCAGCTATTCAACTATGACAGGCACATCACCCAGACAGATGCCCCACTTTCTTGCAGGAAAAGGTGGCGCATATCAAGAGGCAGCAAGTGGCAGTGGCATTTAGTCCTTCAAACCTGTTCCGCCATTCAATGAGATCATGGTGGACCTGTGACCTAACTCCATATACCCATCTTAGCCCCATATCCCTTAATACCCTTGGTTCATAGAAATCTATCAATCTCAGATTTAATTTTCACAAGTGAGCTAGCATGAACTGCCATCTGCAGAAAAGCATTCCAAACGTCTCCCACCCTTTGTGTAGAAGCATTTCCTAACTTCGCTCCTGCACGTCCTGGCTCTAAATGTTAGGCTATGTCCCCGCATCCTAGTATTTGAGGTCTAGGAGACCAACAAAAACAGCTACAAATGTCTCGGCAGCCAGAAGCAATAATCTAGCCACTAACTTGTAAATCCTGCATAGTCTCTTTAAATAGCAATGGTGGAGGGTCCTCCAGACACTCTACAACACGTTCAGATGATCGAGGTTAAGACTGTTTGTTGAGTTGATGTTAAGTGCCAAAATGGTGTCTATCGCTTTAAATCAACGTTGCGCACTGATTGAAGCCATTTTCTCCCTACCTTACATGATTCCAGCATTCGTTACCTGCGCCTGTGCTAACTCCTATACCAAGATGGCGTCTGGCGCACGTCACGCATGAAATGTGCGTGCGCATCCAAGACGCCATCTTGGATGCCGGAGAGGCCATGTAGCGCTGAAACAATAGACGCAACACGGCCCAATTTAGCGCCCATTTCCTTTAAGTACAGCTAACCTTTCTAGTACTTCCTTTTTATCAATTTTTAGCCCATCCAGTATCTCAACTATCTTTTCTTTTACTGTGATTTTGGCAGCATCTTTTTCCTTGGTAAAGACAGATGTAAAGTACTCATTTAGTACTCAGCAATGCCCTCTGCCTCCAACCGTGCTATTTCTTACTCTAGTGCTATCTGTCTCTTCTAATTCTTTGTGCACCTTGTTTCTCCTTTCCAATGCTACATCCTGGTTCCCATCCTCCTGCCAAATTAGTATAAACCCTCCTCCACAGCACTAGCGAACCTCCCCGCAAGGACATTGGTCCCAGCTCTGCAGGGTATATTGTAGCAGGGTAATAGTGGGTTGGCCTCATTCTCCTTTTATACCATCTCAATCTCTTTTGTTCCTTTCTGTCCTCCTCCTCCATTAAGATAGCAAACAAAGGAATCTGTATTGGGAAACCCATGCTTCTCTATGGTATCCCTTAGGTTAATTAAAAATGTGTTGGTGACCGGAGTCCGTCGTTTTGACAGACTGAAATGCAGCTCAGTAGTTCCCCATAATAAAAAAAATTGTCTCAAACGATGCAGGAAAACATGAGACTTCTGCTGAACTGACCTGGCTAGCTCACAGGAAGGATACGCCTCATTTATCTGTGTGTAAATTACACTGTCTGAAATTATGTCTAATGGGGACGTAACCGATGGGAATTCTAACTCCTTAAGCCATTCATATGATTTGCAGTTACATGTCAGTAAAGGGGTGGGCATAGCAAATAGCACCTTCCAACTGGACCGCAAACATCTCTGCCGCAATAATGGCCAAGTTACAGTGACAGAGCAAGGGCAGCTCTGAGAAAATTCACAGCCATAGTTACCTGTTTTTTTTGAACAGAGGTGTAACATTTGCTGTCCCCTCCCCCTCACCCAACACAATTCCTGATTCCAAAGAATTTTGGAAAATTAGAATTAGTTCATCTGTTGTGTCACCACAAACCCGATACACTTTGGTGTCATGTACTGTACAGTAAGAAATGTCAGCATTTTCAGAGAGGGATATACAAATGATGCTTTGCTTATACCTAATGTGTTAAAGTCATATTGTGGCTTCACATTGTGTTGAAAGGTCAATTCACCGGTTAGCAGGAAGATTCAGGATCAAACACATCAGAAGGACTAGACATAAAACAATATCTGCTAAATCAAAGTAGATTGAGGAAGATGAGAAGTAGCTAGATTAAATCAGAACCCAGCCACAACATGGGATGCCGTGAGCCTGACCATTCTCTGCCGACTGAATGTTTATATCTTTGCCCAGAGCAATTATTTTCAGAATCTGTTGACATTGTTGGTTAAATTTGGGTTGGTACCACTTGCAGACTTCTCTGGTGAAGGCATTCTGGAGCCATCCCAGAATACACAAACAACTTTCTAATTTATTGCATTGTAAGTGAGTAGGTGTTATTTTACTGAACAATTCTTCTCTATTTAAGCCTCTATATACTTTCTTCCATCCTTTGAATAAATGAGCTGGTTCTTTGGAGTTATTCAAGTCAACCAACTTCTGACATGAGCTGCCCATCTGTAGAATGAAGAGATGATCTCACCCATGTCGTTAGATTACCAGCCCTCTGAACTGCTGACTATGTCTCAAACTGCAAAGACAGCTAAAGTTGCTGCTTCTGGATTATTTAATTAAATATGATATTTAAATATTCACTTCCCCCATGTAGGTGTTGGTAATCAGGTTTACAATTCTCATTCTTAACTTGTCTCAGTTTCTTTGGTAGTTTTGGATTCAGCAAAATGTCACTATAAAGAACACAGATTTGGTTTTCTCCATAAAATTCTTTTCTTTTTAAAAACTACAGCAGGCTCGCACCCTGTTCCAGTTTTGTTAGGAAAACTGGTTGGGGTTGAAATTAATCAGGGCCTGTTTTTGGACCTAGACTTGGAGCTGTGCCCGAAGCAAGAGACTCGAAATTGGTCCTCGGGCCTCATCTACATATTCAAGGTGTGCTGCCAGCACCGGTCGTGTCTTCATATGCAGCTCGTCCCATGAGAAAAGTCGATTTCAGGCCACCTGATACAGCGCCAGCAGCTCTCAGGTAAGCTCCAGGAGTGGGGCTGGAGTAGGCAACTAAGGTGGGGGGGTGGTGATTGCGTTCGGTGGGACTGTGAAGTTGGGGGGAGCATTCCTGCTTCGCCTGGCTCAATAGAGAGGTTTTTTTTAAAAACACTTAGCTTTAGTTGGTGGCTGCGAGGGCTGCTGAAGAATCCTGAATAGGGTAGGCCCGATCCCCTGCTCATTGGTAACTAATTTTGTAATGGGGTCCTTTAACATACATTAGGCCCCCTCATTTACATGTTCAAAGGGACGCCTAAAAAATGGGCCCCATGAATTTAGCAGTGGGACCAACACCTCCGCAGATTGGACGCAGGCCGTCCCACTGCTAAATTGGTATACTTTGTGCCTGTTTTACACCTGAGAAACAGGCGTAACGCACACCAATTTCTTCCCCATTGCTTTTTGTAGGTAGGGATTTCTGCCTTGCAATTCATAAATTCCCAGTGGTAATGTACCTTTAATTCCTATATGTCTATATAATTAAAAGTTTTGTGTCTGGCATCTGTCCATAGGACATGGGAAAATATTTGACATATCTACAGTACACGAGAAACTGTTTGATGTTTACATAGGGCACAAGGCATGCTTAGTGGATCAAATTTCACATTCAAGAAAAAAAATCAAAAAGCACTGATAAACTCACAAGCACTCAGTGTAATTCATTATCTCAAAAATTCTCATTCACAAAAAATGGAACCAATCACATCCCTTTGATTGGCCATGTCTGTTCCCCACTGTATACCCGAAAAATAAAATTGGTAACATCATAAATACATAAAAAATCAAACTGTAAACAAAATCATCAAACTTAATCATGGCCTTACTCGCCTCAAAAACTTTCTCCTACATAGGCCTCCCCTACACGTCACACGACATTTAGTTTGGAGCCAGCAGCATTATCACCCCATTGTTGGACCATTTACCTTGTTTTCTGCTTTGCTCCTGGAACTTTGATCCTTTGCATCTCCAGCATAATATTTTTAAAATGCCTGCCTCCAGCACCAGACTACAATTACCAGGAGCCATCACACGGCCTGTCAAACTCTACAACATACAGGCAACCTTCAGGCAGAAGGTATGAGCACAGATATGCTCCATGCTGTCCATATGCCTTGTTCCCTAGCCTCACCATTTCCTCTCAGCCTGGCTATGTGCCAAGGTCTGTCAGAACCCAATGCCTCTTGAGCCCCAATTCCTCGACTTCTGCCAGTCTGAGTGCTGCCAGACCCCAGCCTGCCCATGTGCTGCCAAGCCCAGAGCTTTCTCTGCCCTCAGAATGCCACCAAACCTCAGTTTGTTTTCCAATTGTGCAGCCCAAGCTCCAGATCACTAACTCCCTCCCAGCACCCCTGCTGCCTCCGCCCACTTCATTCCACATGTCAGCCCCAGGCATCCAACTGCCCTCAGTATCCAGACCCAACACCCCATTTTTTTCTCTCTCACCTGCATGAGCTGCACTAGTTACTAGACAGCCTGGCTATTTAGCTCTGGTATCCACCTCTGACCAAGTACATTTTTGCTGCCATCTTGCTAGGTAGCCTGAGCTTAAATTAACTTAAGACATTGAAAATGGCTACATCAATAAGGGGACATGTGAGAACCACAGAGAGAGGTTGTCAGAGATGCAGAAGAGAGAGGAGGCAGAATAAAGAAGAGACTTACAGTGAGAGTGAGAAAGAGTAAGAGCAAGAAAAGGAGTTGGACACAAACATACAGAGAGCACAATGAGAAAAATATGTGAGAATCGTAGAGAAAGGATGGAAGTCTAACAAAAAGACAAAGAGATGGACACAAAAGGGTAGAATTTCCATAGGAATTCTCCTGAGCTCCCTCCGTAACATTGGCAGAAACCCGGAGAAACAGCGTTAATGGCCACTTACACCATTTCTCCAGGGTTTCCGCTGATCTTCCGCCAAAGTTACCACGGGAGATCAAGAGAACTCCCGCAGAAATTCTACCCCAACAAGTATGCACAAAAACTATAATTTGTGGGGCAAATTCAGTGAGCCTTGCTAGTCGGGAACGTGGGTTGAAGATAGGACTACGGCCCTGATTGTTTGCCTGCTGCTCCATCTAGTGAGGCTCTGCTCCAGGAGCACAGGCTGAATTCATGTTGTGTCTATGCGTATATCTATGTTCAATGATTATATTAATGCACATGTTAACAGCACATTTTGTTAGATAATACGCGTGTCAAATAGATTCTCGCATGCATATGTAAATGATCAGCTTTTGCAGAACGTATATATTAAGTGACATTACACTGATGTATAGACTTGTGCATGGAGTATACTCTGATTTTACAGAAGTGAATATTAAGTGGGGGTGAGGGTTATAATTGTAAAATGACTTCAATTGAAGAGTCATTTGTCATAGAAATTCGGATAGATGAATCATCAAAACTCCAACCACCCACTCATCAGCCTACACCATGCCCGCTAATCACAGACATGCCTGTCGGCTGTCTGCCCTCTGATAGACTAGCATGTTTGGATGCTGAATTCGACTCCAAAAAAACTGTCAGAGAACCTCCGATGTAACAAGTGCAAGCTGTGCCCTAGTTTTCTTGCTCAGAATTTGCCTGTATCTTTCATTTCAATCATAACTATCTGACTGTAGCCCTGCTCTACATGCAATGACATTGACCGAATCGTCATTTAACCACTCCTGCCCTCCACCCGATTACAGACCTTCCCCTCTGTTTCCCCACCTCCCCCCCCAATTTTCCCTGGCTTTGTACTTGCCTGAAAACTGTTAATCTCTAACGCCTTCCAGTTCTGATGAAAGGTCATCACCCTGAAACGTTAACTCTATTTCTCTCTCCACTGATGCTGCCTGATCTGCTGAGTGTTTCCAGCATTTTCTGTTTTTATTTCAGATTTCCAGCGTCCGCAGTATTTTGCTTTTATTTGACCTAATTGTAACAAGACTTTTAAACGTCTTAAAATTACATACATTTAAAGGTGAGCGATTGAACTCAAGAGACGGAATAAACTTTTAAATGTTATGGACTAGGTAATAGGGGAGGCAGAATAGCTGGGATAGGTGTGAAAAGCTTTGGGTTTTATTTTCCCTTCCCTAGTATTAGTGATAATAGTGCACATTCTGCAATAATACTGCTGAGTTTCTAACCTGGTATAAGGTTACTGCTTGCATCTCAAATGGCATGCATTGCATTATGTGTGCGATAATCAGACGCAACAAGTAAACAGGGAATTATTGTTTTTGGAGCGGCACATCCCGGCTCCAACTCGCCCACTTCTAGGTTTAACCCAGGCAGGTTTGTCTGTGTGTGGACAGCAGACACGAGGAAGTCCCGCCCCCACTTAAAGTCGGCAGACCGATACTTAAAAGGGCAATGTACCTCATTGTGATACTTGAAATACTTAATATTTTGTGTATTGGAGCACAGTTTAAACAGGCTACAGTTTAAAAATAAGGGGTCTCCCATTTAAGACGGAGATAAGGAGAAATTTTTTCTCAGAGGGTTGTGAGTCTGTGGAACTCCCTTCCCCAGAGAGTGGTGGAGGCAGGGTCATTGAATATTTTTAAGGCTGAGTTAGATAGATTCCTGATTAACAAGGGAAAGTATGGTTGAGGTCGCACTCAGATCAGCCATGATCTTATCAAATGGCAGAGCAGGCTCGAGGGGCCGAATGGCCTACTCCTGCTTTTAATTCGTAAGCTCATATGTTCGAAATGAATTTAACCTTACCTATTCGGGTTTCCCATCGCTTCCGAATCACATTAGGGGAAAGCAGGCAGGACCATGAGGTGAATGCCTTTATTGCGCTGTTTGTGGCTAGAGGAGCAGAAGTGCTTCACCAGGGCCCGACAAGCTCATACCTGGCCGACAGGACCCCCACAATTGGCTGGCCCCACCGATCCGATGGTGGACCTCTCCGATGGTGGACCTCCCCGATGGTGAACCCCCCCTGATGGTGGACCACCCCCCCCCGAATCGATGCTGGACCCCCCCTCCCAACTCCGATGATGCCTGACCCCCCCCCCCCCCCAATGTCATCGCTGGCTGACCCTCCCCCCACTCCACTGCTGGCTGACCACCCCCATCCTTCCAGAGTTTTGGAGGCCATCAGCCATTCTATGCTGCAGAGGGCATCTGTGGCCTGCCACAATCATCTTTCTTCACCCCCCCCCCACAGTGAGCTCCCTGACAGAAGCAGTAATCCCTCCAGGAGTATGCTGAATTTATTTAAATTACTCGTTGGGATGGGGGGAAGAACTTCTACTCTGCTGAAGTTGTGCCAAAATTCTTCCAAAGCAGAAAATCCCAGCCAGCATTGTGAAGGAGACCTGCTGGTTGAGGAACTGTTCAAATCCCAAAGAAAAATTACTTGGGAGATAGCATCAAGCTCCCGCCTAACAGGCATGGTAAGGATAACTGTCCGAATAAATACTATCTGACAGGTTAAGAGGGATGGAAGAGATCCAAAAGCATCATAGCAATGTCTGTAATTGTGCCAAGGAGAAGACAGTCGCCATTCAATCTGCCCCGTAAGTGATGGGTGGAAGCTGTGCCCTTACAAGGCCAAGTAGGAAATCCCACTTTAGGTCAGGACCCAGCGTATCCAGGCCTCAGACTTTCCCTTAGCCATTAAGGTGCGAGCCCAGCAGAATGGCTTCGTAAATTCTGTCAAAAGTGTTTGGTATGAAAGAAGAAACTAAAACTTTTGGATTCAACTTTAGAATACAAATTAAAAGCATTAAAAACAACAGCTATATCCTGGAAAATACCCATGGCAAATTTTGTCATGAAAATTTCTTGAAGTAACCCCGCTTGATATAATCAATTTAGGGTAGATGTATGTGAACATTCAGTTTCAATAACAGTTAGCCCCACCTTGAAGTATCCTTCAAAGTTAATTGCATTTAATGCAGGGCGACTGAAATAGCTCTGCCGCGGTCTCAGGAAGTATAAGTAGGGCAGGAGAAACTTGCTTGTCATCTACATCACAGTACCTTCTAGACTTGAAGAAGACTGCTGCAGAATCCTCATGTCCAACCCTTTAGGGAATGTGGATCAGGCTTCATGGAAAAAACTATCTTGTGATTCTGTGCTTAAGTGTTCCCTGGCTCAGTGAGTACTTGGAAGTCCAGGTGAAAGGATTTGGATGAGTACAGGGAGCCATATAAAATCATCTGGAAAGGAGACACCTTTCCTTTCATTATTCAGAGTGAAATGGCTGCAAACAAGACCAGCAGGACTTAATCCACACTGGCATGAGAGCTATTTATTTTGCCTTTCAGTTACATAGAATTACATAGAATGTACATGGAAAAAGGCCATTCGGCCCAACAGGTCCATGCCGGTGTTTATGCTCCACATGAGCCTCCTCCCTCCCTACTTCATCTAACCCTGATGTGGAGATGCCGGTGATGGACTGGGGTTGACAATTGTAAACAATTTTACAACACCAAGTTATAGTCCAGCAATTTTATTTTAAATTCACAAGCTTTCGGAGGCTACCTCCTTCCACATCGTTCACCTGAGGAAGGAGGTAGCCTCCGAAAGCTTGTGAATTTAAAATAAAATTGCTGGACTATAACTTGGTGTTGTAAAATTGTTTACAATCATCTAACCCTATCAGCATATTCCTTCCATTCCTTTCTCCCTCATATGTTTATCTAGTTTCCCCTTAAATGCATCTATGCTAGGTGCCTCAACTATTTCTTGTGGTATCGAGTTCCACATTCCAACCACTCTCTGGGTAAAGAAATTTCTCCTGAATTCCCTATTTGATTTACTAGTGACTATTAAAATACACTCATGGACATAATCCATTAATGGGTGTCCTTTTTGAGTTTTTAAGTTGCTCGTCAACTCGTCATGACTATCCAGACTGAAACCACAGGGATGGCTGGACTGGGAGCCCCAGATGTTGGGAAAAGTACAAGTGAAACAGAATTTACCTACCGTGGTACCGAGATACAAATCGGGTGGACAGATAATGCTGATACCTCACGGGGAAGAAAAGGAAAGAAAACCTAAAATTTAACAAACTAAACTAATAAACTAACAGACAATGATTAAATTGACATAAGGCCTATCTTGAATTGAGATAAAATGGATGGATGGGTCCAATTAAAATACCAAGGAAAATGGCTCAATAAAAGTGGCAGTCAGTTAAAAAAGTTAATAGTGTTAAAATATAAAGTCCATGAAATTAAAACAAGGAACCCGATAAAAATGTCAATATCAAGGAAGGTAAAATCATATAGACATACAAACAAAACGTAAGTTTGTTGAGGCAGCGCTGACTTCGTTCTTGGGGGGTTGGTGGGGGGGTCCCTTGAGCTGTGAGGTTGTTCGTTCCAATCTTCCATGGTTGGAACTATCTGGCGAATGATGGTCCGTGTAGAGACATTCCTCAAGGGTCACAATGAGGCGGTAATACCGGGACTACAGGAGTTTGCCCAGTGTACATTCTAGCTGATTACTTTTCGCTCAGGTTGCTGATTCCACAAGCGGGGATCTTTTTTTCCCAGTCGTTACCACCCGGATAGGAGCGAGCTCCATAGTTTTTATGTTCCCTCCTGAGGGAGGTGATCTCCCAACATCACCTGTTTGTGTATTCTTTGAACAACCGTGAGGTCGCACACGGCAAACCACAGTAGAGAAATACACAAGAGTACCATGGTTGAGAGTTCTCCGGGCAGCCCATTTAGCCAACTTTTGTATGGCCCGGCGGGACCACGAGGCAGCATGACTCACCGCGACCGAGAACCCACAAGAGGTTGCAGCTATAAAACTATGGCTCTCCCAGGAGACCTAGGCATGATACATCCTAAGATCTAGGCATGATATATTTATGACCCCTAGTTCTGGTCTTCCTTGCAAGTGGAAACATCTTCTTCATGTCTTCGGAACCTTGGCATCCTATTTGACCCTGAGATGAGCTTCCGACCACATATCTGCTCCATCACCAAGACTCAGCTCACCTGCTGCTGAATCCCTCATCCATGCCTTTGTTACCTCCAGACTGCACTATTCCAATGGGTCTTCTGGCTGGCCTCCCCCATCTTCCAACCTCCATAAACTTGAGCTCAGTCAAAACTCTGCTGCCCATATCCTAACTCGCACCAAGTCCCGTTCTCCCATCATCCCTGTGCTCACTGACCTAAATTGGTTCCCGGTCCGGGAACGCCTTGATTTTAAAATTCTCATCCTTGTTTTCAAATCCCTTCATGGCCTCGCCCCTCCCTATCTCTGTAACTTTCTCCAGCCCTACAATCCTCCGAGATCTCTGCACTCCTCCAATTCTTGTCTCTTGCGCATCCTCGATTTTAATTGCTCCACCACTTTCGACCGTGCCTTCAGCTGCCTAGGTCCTAAAGGGTGAAATTTCCTCCCTAAACCTCTCCGTCTCTCTACCTCTTGCTCCTCCTTTAAGACGCTCCTTAAAATCTACCTCTTTAACCAAGCTTTTGGTATTTTTGTCCTAATACCTCATTATGTGGCTCGGTGTGAAATTTTGTTTGATAACGCTCCTGTGAAGCGCCTTGGGATGTTTTACTACATTAAAGGCGCTATATAAATGCAAGTTGTTGTTATTATTGTCAGCTTATCAAACCCTTTCATAATCTTAAAGACCTCTATAAATCACCCCCAGTCTTCTCGTAAGAGCCCCAGTCTGCTCGATCTTTCCTGATAGGTATAACCTCTCAGTTCTGGTATCATCCTGGTAAATCTTTTTTGCACCTTCTCCAATGTCTCTTTATCCTTTTTCTAATTTGGAGACCAGAACTTTTCACAGTACTCTAAGTGGTCTAACCAAGGTTCTATACAAGTTTAACTTCTCTGCTTTTCAATTCTATCCCTCTAGAGATGAACCCCAATGCTTGGTTTGCTTTTCTTCATAGCCGTATTAACCTGCTTCGCTACTTTTAGTGATTTGTGTATCTGTACCCCTAGATCCCCCTGCTCCTCTATCCCATTTAGACTCTTATTATCCAAGCAGTATGTGGCCCCCTTATTCTTCCTACCAAAATGTAATAACTCACACTTATCTATATTGAAATTCATTTGAAATTACATGCCCATTCTTCAAGTTTATTAATGTTTTCCTGTATTTTGTTGCAGTCCTCCTCGATATTAACTATACCCCACAATTTGGTGTCATCCGCAAATTTTGAAATTGTACTTCTGATTCCCAACTGCAAATCGTTTGTGTAAATGGTGAACAACACTGGTCCCAGCACTGTCCTTGTGGAACACCAATCCCCAACTTTTGCCAGTCTGAGCAACTACCTTTAACTCCTATTCTGTTTTCTGTTTTGTAGCCAGCTTGCTATCCATTCTGCTACTTGTCCCTTGACTCCACATGCTCTGACCTTAGTCAAGAGTCTACTATGTGGTACTATGCTGAGGCAAAGTAATTATTTAATATTTCTGTCATTTCGCTGTCATTTCCCATGAGTTTATCGTGTGTATCCCTCAGTAGTCCTATCCTTATCCTGATTTTTCTTTTGTTATTTATGTGTCTGTAGAATACTTTACTATTTCTTTTCATATTCCTTGTTAATTTAATTTTATAGATTCTCTTTGCCTTCCTAATTGTTTTAACTTCTTTCCTAACCTTTTCAGTGCTAAGTCTAGACTTACATAAAAACAACTGAATATGATATTGAGCACCTTCAAAGCTTAGGTTACTTTGGGGTCATTTTGCCTCACATTGCCAAGCTAGAGCATTTTTTATATTGGATTCACAAAACCAAACTGCTGCATAGCTGAATTAATTCAGAACAGCAATCAATCCCAAACAGAATGATTGTCATTTCAGTTGGGGACAATCATTCTGGAAGCTTCACAGGAAGAAGACTTAAATCTTTGGCTCTTCAGCTAGACAGGCCTGTGGTCCCCCAATCAGAATAGCAGGGCACTCCTGCTGTTGGCTGGGTGTCACTATTACACGGCTAGAATTTCTAGACTCTTGTGTTTATGTTAACAGCAATACTTTTTTCTCCTTTGTTTCTTTTAAATCTGAATTTATACTGATTAAAGTGAAACAATATTTGGAACAACAACAACTTGCACCTTTATCATAGAAAAGAAAGTCCCAAAGAGTTTTACAAAGGCGTAAGGAAAAAATGAATGTCGAGCCAACAAAGGAGGTATTAGGAGGGGTGACCAATAGTTTGGTCAAATAAATGGATTTTAAGGAGGGTCTTAAAGGAGGAGAGGGAGGTGGAAAGGCGATGGGGTTTAGGGAAGAAAATCTCAGACCATCAGAAAGAGATGAGAATGCAAATCACTTATTTAATAGAACTGCCTAATTCTAGGGTCCTTTCCTTTCTGGTGCTGTAGCTCATTGATCACTAGGGTTTTCCCTGACAAAGTGGGGTGATGTAATAAAGACATTACAGATTCTGGTACCACTGCTTTCACAGACTAAAGAACTGGCAGTCTCATGTTGAGTCAAATACCTCATCAGTCCTACACAAAGACCCTTAAATGTCCTCAGGAGAGGTTTGACGTCTGCATTTATGGAATCGGCAGCTTAGTTTGAGTCAGGCTCACCTCCAGACTCCCCAAAGCCTTTCCACTATCTACAAGGCACAAGTCAGGAGTGTGATGGAATACTCTCCAATTGCCTAGATGAGTGCAGCTCCAACAACACTCAAGAAGTTCGACACTATCCAGGACAAAGCAGCCCACTTGATTGGCACCCCATCCACCACCCTAAACTTCCACTCCCTCCAACATGGCACAACGTGGCTGCAGTGTGTACCATTTACAAGATGCACTGCAGCAACTCGCCAAGGCTTCTTCGACAGCACCTTCCCAAACTCACGACCTCTAACACCTAAAAGGACAAAGGCAGTAGGCACATGGGAACAACACCACCTGCACGTTCCCCTCCAAGTCACACACCATCCTGACTTGGAAATATATCACCATTCCTTCATTGTCGCTGGGTCAAAATCCTGGAACTCCCTACCCAACAGCACTATGGGAGAACCTTCACCACACAGACTGCAGTGGTTCAAGAAGGCGGCTCACCACCACCTTCTCAAGGCAATTAGGGATGGGTAATAAATGATGGCCTCGCCAGCGACGCCCACATCCCATGAATGAATTAAAAGAAAAGAATGCAGCTGCTTCCTGCCCCAAACTGACACCAAGACAGGGGAAGAGGGTATGCAGAAGAAGCAGCTTTCCCGCCCTCCAGACCTCCCACCCCACATATCAGAATGTTCTGGTGCAGCTTTCAAGTGGCAGAAACCTGGTGGAGATATATTCTACTCTGACTTTCAGAACTTCCCTACGTCTGAATTCCATCTCATGAAAGAGTGCAATTTCTGGCCTTAGAAATCTTCATGGAACAGAAATTTGGAACTTCAAAGAAATGTTGCTGGATGAAATAAATCCAGATTTTTTCATTCTTTATAAGTCCACCACAGAAATATAAGAACATAAGAAATAAGAGCAGGAGTAGGCCATTCGGCCCTTTGAGCCTGCTCCGCCATTCAACAAGATCATCACTGATCTTCTACCTCAATGCCATTTTCCTGCACTATCCCCATATTCCTTGATGCCTTTAATATCTAGAAATCTATCAATCTCTGTTTTGAATGTACTCAATGACTGACCCTCCACAGCCCTGTGGGGTAGAGAATTCCAAAGATTCACCACCCTCTAAGTGAAGAAATTTCTCGTTTCAGTCCTAAATGGCCTACCCCTTAATCTGCGACTCTGACCCCTGGTTCTAGACTCCCCAGCCAGGGGAAACATCCTCCCTGTATCTACCCTGTCGGGCCCTGTAAGAATTTTGTATATTTCAATGAGATCACCTCTCATTCTTCTAAACTCTAGAGAATACAGGCCTAGTCTACTCAATCTCTCCTCATACGACAATCCTGCCATCTCAGGAATCAGTCTGGTGAACCTTCATTGCACTCCCTCTATGGCAAGTATATCCTTTCTTATGTAAGGAGACCAAAATTGTACACAATACTCCAGGTGCAGTCTCACCAAGGCCCTATATAATTGCAGTAAGGCATCTTTACTCCTATATCCAAATCCTCTGGTAATAAAGGCCAACATACCATTTGCTTTCCTAATTGCTTGCTGCACCTGCATGTTAGCTTTCAGTGACTCATGTACAAGGACATCATGTACCCAGCTCTCTTTGAACATCAACATTTCCCAATTTCTCACCATTTAAAAAATACTCTGCATTTCTGTTTTTCCTACTTCACATTTTTCCACATTATATTCCATCTGCCTTGTTCTTGCCCACTCATTTAGCCTGTCTATATCCCCTTGAAGCCTCTTTGCATCCTCCTCACAACTCACATTCCCACCTATTTTTGTGTCATCAGCAAACTTGAAAATATTACATTTGATCACCTCATCCAAATCATTGATATAGATTGTGAATAGCAGAGGCACTGATCCCTGCGGTAACCCACTAGTCACTGTCTGCCAACCTGAAAAAGACCCGTTTATTCCTACTCTCTGTTTTCTGTCTGTTAACCAATTCTCAATCCGTGCCAGTATATTACCCCAAATTCCATGTGCTCTAACTTTGTTCACCAACCTCCTATGTGGGACCTTATTGAAAGTCTTCTGAAAATCCAAATGTACCACATCAGAAACATATAGTTCAGTAGCTGTTTACTAGATAAGATTGTTCTATCTACTAAAGTCTCAACTATTACTGCAGAGTGATGACAGCTGTGTAAATGATAGAGCACCTCACAGAATGTTGCACCCCCATAGCAGTAAAGAATACTTTAAGCCGTTCAAAGAACCTGTCTGTTACGTTCCTATTAAACCAATGTGCATTGTTCTACTTTTCTGTAACATGACTATGTGGATTTAGAATGGAATTATCCCACCTGCCACTTTCCATTGCTTCAGACTTGACTCAAGCCTATGATGCATAGATGTAAGGAATCTTACAACACCAGGTTATAGTCCAACAGTTTTATTTGAAAATCACAAGCTTTCGGAGGCTTTCTCCTTCGTCAGGTGAGTGTGGGATTCCATGAAGGTTACCGCATATATAGTCAGAGAACAATGCCTGGTGATTACAGATAATCTTTCCAACTGCCCGTTGTCAAGGCAATCAAAGGAGTGTTCAGACAGAGAGACATTACATACAGGACTACTGAACATACAAATGGTCAGAACCCAACGACAGTGAGAGAGAGAGAGAGAGAAACATCTGAAAGGAAGAGAAAGAGAGAGAATGACCAGTTGTATTAAAAACAGATAACTCTTTTTATCGCTGGTGGGGTCACGTGTAGCGTGACATGAACCCAAGATCCCGGTTGAGGCCATCCTCATGGGTGTGGAACTTGGCTATCAATTTCTGCTTGACGATTTTGCATTGTCGTGTGTCTCGAAGGCCGCCTTGGAGAACGCTTACCCAAAGATCGGTGGCTGAATGTCCTTGACTGCTGAAGTGTTCCCCGACTGGGAGGGAACCCTCCTGTCTGGCGATTGTTGCGTGGTGTCCGTTCATCCGTTGTCGCAATGTCTGCATGGTCTCGCCAATGTACTATGCTCCGGGGCATCCTTTCCTGCAACGTATGAGGTAGACAACGTTGGCCGAGTCACAGGAGTATGAACCATGTACCTGATGGGTGGTGTCCTCACGTGAGATGGTGGTATCTGTGTCGATGATCTGGCATGTCTTGCAGAGGTTGCCGTGGCAGGGTTGTGTGGTGTCGTGGACGCTGTTCTCCTGAAAGCTGGGTAATTTGCTGCGAACGATGGTCTGTTTGAGGTGGGTGGCTGTTTGAAGGCGAGTAGTGGAGGCATCAAGGACACTTCAGGTGTCACTTCAGCAGTCAAGGACATTCAGCCTCCGATCTTCGGGTAAGCGTTCTCCAAGGCGGCCTTCGAGACACACGACAACGCAAAATCATCGAGCAGAAATTGATAGCCAAGTTCCGCACCCATGAGGACGGCCTCAACCGGGATCTTGGGTTCATGTCACCCTACACGTGACCCCACCAGTGAAAAAAAGTTATCTGTTTTTAATACAACTGGTCATTCTCTCTCTTTCTCTTCCTTTCAGATGTTTCTCTCTCTCTGTCGTTGGGTTCTGACCGTTTGAATATTCAGTAGTCCTGTATGTAATGTCTCTCTGTCTGAACACTCCTTTGATTGCCTTGACAATGGGCAGTTGGAAAGATTATCTGTAATCACCAGGCATTGTTCTCTGACTATATATGCGGTAACCATCATGGAATCCCACACTCACCTGACGAAGGAGAAAGCCTCCGAAAGCTTGTGATTTTCAAATAAAACTGTTGGACTATAACCTGGTGTTGTAAGATTCCTTACATTTGTACACCTCAGTCCATCACCGGCATCTCCACATTATGATGCATAGAGGATTGGGACAGAATAGCTGCCACAGAATCCAGCCAATTCAGACAGCAGATCGGTGATAATCTAGATTGTTGGAAAAGATATGAGTTTATTCTTAGTGGTACTGAGTTATTGGAAAGGTAATTTAGGGGTCATTATTCAACTTATTAGTGAAATGTTGCATCATTTTTAGAAATGTTGTATTCAGGGAGATGTATTTATACATTCTGTAATCAAGAGAAATCTGCCGTATTAACTTTCTGCTACTGTTTGTTACTTTTAATGCACATTAATGCTGATGATGACACAAAATTACAGTGATCACCCAATAATGTGAGGTACAGAATATGTTGGATCAGAATTTTGGAAGGCTGGAAGCCCTCTATCTCCAAGATATTATGCAAAACCTACATCTTTGATCAAGCTTTTGGTCTCCTGTCCTAATATCTCCTTATGTGGCTTGGTGTCAAGTTTTGTTTGATATTGCTCCTGTGAAAGCAACTTGGGACATTTTATTATGATAAAGGTGCTATATAAATACAAGTTGTTGTTGTGTTGGATGACCAAATGATGTCTACTGTCTGGTGGCTCAGATTTTGATACACAGAGGAATCCATTCAAAGTGACTTGGCTTTGGCTGTGTTTTGGTCTGATGTGGGATCAACTGATGAAGTACCTTTTTTAGTTAGGTTGAGAGAAACAGAAAGAGAGAGAGAGAGAGAGAGAGTGAGATGGCTCCCCCCCACCGAGGTGATAACAAATGAGATCCTAAAACATAGATCACCTTTCAGACAGATATAATAAGGATCCATTTTCTCAGTCTCTCTCCCAGAGTGAAATCAGCTTTATGAGGGGAGACCTTAGCAATGTGGAGGATGATGAGGAGGGGATTAAGCAGTTGCCTGGTGCCAGAGCTGTTTGTCAGCACTTAATTGAGGTGTACTTCAATGGATGAATCCTCTCAACATTTAATAAACCTTCCAAACATTTGGCCCAGTCCTTCCACACTTGAAGCGATTACTACTGCCCAACTGGTAAAATAGCTTTTCATGTCGCATCACAAAAGTCACAAACCATTAAGGAACATTCTCTGCACAGAAAGCTTGAAAGGTAAAAGACTAGAAAAATGTCGGCTTTTCAGCTTAGAGAAGAAAGGTGGTGGGTAATTCCTGGTGGAACAGAGCGCTGGCCATTGTAGAATCTGACCAATTTTCATCCCATTGATCTGTTCCACTCAATTACTGACCAAGTAACAAGGTTGAAAATTAACCCCATGATCTTATAGAGGTTTCTAAAACTGTTAAGGGGTACATAAAAAATTAATTCAGAATAGTACTTTAAATTAAACTGCGCGAGTAGAAATTGGGGACACAGGTTCAAACTAGCAATAGGTAATTTTAGGACTGGTGCCAGGAAATTCTTCACATAAAAAGTAATCAACGTGTGGAATAAACTTCCAGATAGACTAGTGCAGGCAAAAAATTGTGGAATTCTTTGAAGAACAATTGGATGCTACAGTGGGGGGAGGGTGTTAGGATCTCTCTGGTTGTATGAAATAAGATGGGCTGAATGGCTTTCCTCATCTGTAATTATCTTGCCATCCCCTACTCCATTAGCCATGATGGTAGTTTCCCCCTGACAATGTTATTAGGCACTTTCAAATTTGAATGATACTGCCATTTCACCATTTGTCCTGCTACAAAGTATAGTTTTTCTAAGGATGGCTATCCAATTGTCTATAATTGAAATTCTGAAGACATGCATTGACTCTTCAGATTTGTGGGCTATCCCATTTAAGTGCATTCCTGTTAAATGTATTTTTGTTTGTTTTATTAAAACCAAGTTTTCCCTTTTTCATTTCTATGGAAACCTGTCTGCTACATATATGATAATGAGGGTAATTTTCTATTAAGTGCATAGCTTTCACAGTCCACACTCCCATTCTGACCACTGTAAATGCTGATTTGTTAATTAGTCATTTATCTGCTAGTGTCTCACCGGTGTAAACAGCATAGTGTAAGCTCTTGAAGCTGTCTAAAATTGTCCTATTACTATAAACACAAAAACTGTATCAAAATTGTTTTTGTTATACTTTGAATTTGCTACTCTTAAGCATTGCACAAAAAATTACAGAAAATCGTTTTTACACATAACAAGCCAACTGAGCTTCTGAAAGTAATTCATGTCATAATGTTTTCGTACTGCTGGGGAAAAAACCTTTCTTCATACAATTTGCGTTGCTTTTAAGATAATGGAATAAAAAGATTTTTGGGGCTACATTCATTATAGCCCATTTTCGGATACATAACTGACAGCACACTTTTAATGTGCACCTGAACCAGAAGGCCTGGGACTCGACAGAAATTGGGTTTCAGGCCTCATTGTAATGTGGCTGGATCAAATAACTCCTGTGGGGGGGGAAGAAAAACTTTATTTTATATTTCAAAATAAATTTTATTCATAAAATTTGTAAAGGTACATACAATGCAAGTCAATTCATGCTTCAAACAATACAATACAGGTCATACAATTTGCAATGGTACATACTGTACAGTTCAAAGGTTCTGGAACAATCATTACAGTTACACTCTACATGTTGTTCATGGCACCCTAGGGTGCCTCATTGCATTACAGTTATTACCAGTTACAGATACAGTACATTTCGTTACGTTCATTTATCATTTTACATTCTGCCCGAGGGGGATTTTCCCTGATTCCAGCCCCTTGGTATACAATGGCGGGAGAGCTCTAAACAGTGGCCTTTCCCCATACAGCCTTTGCATAGGTCGTACCTCGCCTCAGTGCGTCCCGCAGCACGGACTCCCGCACCTTGGAGTGTGTCATATGACAACACTCGGTCGTGGACAGCTCCTTCAGGTGGACCAAAGGGCTTCCTTCACAGAATTAATGGTCTTCCAGCCGCAGGTGTTATCTGTTTCGGTGTGCGTCCCAGGGAACAGTCCGTAGAGCACAGCATCCTGTGTTACCCAACTATTTGGGATGAACCGGGACAGATACCAATGCAGCTCTCTCCACACCCTCTGCGCAAAGGGACAGGCCATCAGGTGGTGGGAGACGGTCTCCTCCCCGCCATAGCCTCGAGGGCAGCTCGCGGTGGTGCTGCAGTTTCGTGCGTGTTGGAAGGACCGCACTGAGAGGGCCTTTCTCACCACCATCCAGATTATATCCTGATGCCTGTTGGTCAGTTCCAGTGACAAGACATTCTGCCAAATGGCAGTCAGCCGTCTGGTCGGGGAAGGAACCGATCGAGACCATCCTCTCAGTTCCTTGCAGGACTCTGAGAACGTTTCATGTCGACCACTGTCTGATGGCCTTGTGGTCGAAGGGGTTCCTCCTCTGGAACTTCTCCACCTGGGGCAGATGGGGGGGAGACGATCCAGCTGGACGGGACATTCTATGCCTGCTCGGCCAGCTTAGCCAGACCCAGCCTTCCCAGTGTGTTGGACGGGTAGAAACCCAGCTCGTAGTGACATGTTTCTCACTGCTGTTCTATTTCTTTGCTTGTCGGTAAATTTTTCCAGTTTATTTTCCCTAGTTCCATTCTCATCCTCTTAAGTTCAGCTTTTTCCCAATTTATTACTTTGGTCTTTGTCTTGCTTATGTCCTTCTCAATCATTATCTTAAACCTTATAATGTTGTGGTTGCTATTGCCTAGATGTTCCCCTATGCTTATGTCTCTTATTTGTTCTGGTTCATTTCCCATTACTAGATCCAGCAATGCTTCCTCTCTTGGGCTTTTTATATAAGAAAGGAGGTAAGAAAGGAGTCTTGAAAAATCTCAACTCCCTGTACCCCTTTACCTATATTGAAACAATTGGATGTATTTCCGGAAAGAGGAGTGATTGAGAAATATGGTGAGAAGGTAGGTGGGTGGGGTTGAATTATGAAAATGGGACAGACTTGTTTGGGCCTAATGGGCTTTTCTGTTCTTAAAAAATATATATTCCATAAATTGTTTATAATGCAGAATCCCAAAAGGAGGAAGAAAATATGTTTTGTATGTAGATGTGTGTTTATATGTGTGCGTATGTGCTCATGTGTGTGTATGTCTGGTGTTTAGTCAATATATTGAAAACTCAGTTCGATAAATGTTAACTATTGCAGCCCCAAAGACAAAATAATTCTATTGCAAAGCTTGGACATTGTAAATGCTGACATTATTGCTGGGCACTAATGTCATTCCTGATGGGTTAAAATTGGGCCCATGTCTGTACAACTGAAACTCCTCACACTGGAGAAGATTTAAGAAGATGGGCAATGTTCCAGCTGGCTTCGGAAGAGTTATTCAAAAATATCTTTTGTCATGTCACCTTGAAGTAAAACCAAATGTAGCATTTCCGGTAATATAAGTAACTGTAAAAGTAACATGCTTGCAGGGTTGGTTAATTTGTGAATCTGAGTTATAGCCTATAGATATTTTAAGACATAACCAGAAAATTGACAGAGTCTGTGAAGTGCAGGGCAATTAATTTAAAACCATGAATTCAACAATTCCAGTCTGTGATAAATGGCTACATTTAAATCTGGATGGGAATGAGGAGTATCATCCTCCTGATAGATAGGATATGAGAATTATCTTGATACAAAGTCCCACAGAGGAGAAAGGAATGGAGATTGCAATAAATCTGATACCATTTGCTAAACAGGATGTATGATGAGAGAATTAGAGGACACTGACACAAAATGAAAGGTAATGTATAGTGGTGCTTGCACACTGCGATCGGTTAAAACTTACACCATTCAAAACTCGTCTCAGCTCTGTAGCTTTACTGTATAAAGATGGGAGGAAAAGACTCACACTGAGAGGCTAAACAGGCCATATACATATACAGAAAATAGCGCTAGGGTCATCCCCCACTAAAACATTATCAATCATTTTAATGGGGTATTATATCGGTAATGAGCCTGAAGCTATGTTTAAATTAAAATTTACATGACTATAATTTTGAGGCACACATGTCTTTGGCAGACGTCCAAGCAAAAGATGGAATATTTTTAAAGTGCCTCCACAAAGTAAATAAAGATGAAAATAAAAAAACTTGCATTTTATACAAAGCCTTTCACAGACTATGGATGTCCCAAAGCATGAATTATTTTTGAAGTGTAGCCACTGTTGTTATGTAGACTAAAGTGGCAGCCAATTTGCACACAGCAAGATCCCACAAACAGGAACAAGATAAGTAAGTAGTTATTCTATTTTGAGGATGTTGGTTGAAGGATAAACATTGGTCAGAGCACCAAGGGAACTCATTTGCTCTTCTGCAAATAGTAGCCATAGAATCTTTTGCACCCATCTGAACAGGCAGATGGTACCTCAGTTTAACATCTTGTTCAAAAGACAGTACCTTAAACAACGTGGTACTTCCTCATCTCTACGCTGAGGTGTTAGCATAGATTATGTGCTGAAGTCCCTGGAGGTAGAGCTTGAACCAATGATCTCCTAACTCACAGATGAAAGCACTACCACTGAGCCAAGTTGGCAAAGGGCAAATTGGCAAAGTATGTTTTGTTCAAGACAGAACAAGGATATCAAAATTGGTAGTTAATTATTAGCAAGAACTTAATAACAAGAATTGAAAATGGTTTGGAGACTTGAAGACATAAAGAACAGATACTGAAAGCAGTTACTTTCATGGGCACCTTATTAGTATTTTAACATCGCACCCTCTCTTTGTGACACCATAGCACCATCTTAACGGGTTCTTCTTGCAGAACATATATTTGCACAGTTCAAAATTATGTAGAAGTTTTAGCTAGAAAGTAGAAGAAATACATGGATATATCTGTAGATATACAGAAGATATACTGAAGAAATACATGCTCAGGGGAGCCATTGCATGATTTTACTGGGCCTCACAACCATTGCAATAATGTGTTATGGTTTAATGACCATCTCTTTAAATTGGCACTGTCCTTATGACTAAAGAGGGAGAACACTAGAGTGCCAACTTTGTTGCAACAACATCACACCAAAGCAACACAGTAACATTTCCGTGATGCATTTCAATGCTAGAAATATACAGCAGGTCAGTCAGTATCTGAAAAACAACAGGAGGCTAATATGACACTGAGTTTCTATGACCTGTCTTTTTCTTTCAGGTATGGATTAAATGAAATGCTGCCCATTTCCAGCATTTCTATTTTTATTTCAGATTTCCAGCATTTTTATTTTCTTTTAATTTTTAACTTTAAACTACAGTCTATTTATTCAAAGTGATCTTCCATTATGGTTAATGTAGTTACAAAGCACTTTGCATAATGTTTGCCATAATAAGCTTGGGTAATATCAATTTGCAAAATCTCTAAGATATATGCGTAAAGTCCTTTGTAAATATTTCACAGCTGCACTCAAGCTGCATATATTATTCTCTGCCAGTCTGGCATCGTAGTAGTTCTTCTCTATTTCCTTTGCATGTCTACTCCCACTACATCCATTCATAGGGCCATAACCATCTCAGGCATCAGTAAAGAAGCACAAAAAAGCCTTGATGAGGAGGTGTGCATCTGGTTAGGCAAGTTATTGACTATCTTCATACCAATATGCAATCTGCCTGTTGGTAAAGATATGGGGATGAAATTTCCATGTGGTTCTCCCCATCTCCCACCGTGATCCCAGAGAAATGGCGGAAACGGCTGTTTACAACATTTCTCCAGGATTTCCACTGAACTCCTGCTGAAGTTACGATGGGAGATGGAGGAAAACTCCATGGAAGTTCTACTGCGTATTGATTTTGCTCTGTTTGCTGCGGTGCTCACATTTCCAATATATTATTGATGTGCTGATCTTGCACTATTGTTTTAATTACAATAAAGGGATTAACAGGTCACATGCATTAAAACAATAGTGCAAAATCAATAAATCCTTAAGGTATTGAGAGTGTTAACAATGCTGTGAACAGAGCCAAATGAATAGGGAACCGAAGTGTCGCTCCACCAATGGAAGTGTGTAGAAAAGAACTCCTGTCCATACTTGGATTGTAGAAGAATGCAGACTCCAATCCCAACAGTGGGGACGGGGTCATTTAAATACTCAGAACTAACTCTAAACACAGCCCGTGCCTGTAAGGATGCATCAGAGGTCCCCACCCCAGCAGTAGCCAGGAAATTTGGAGAGCATACCTGAGGCCTGCGAAGGGCCGAAAAGAAAGATTCTTTAAATTTAAAAAATGCATCTAAGGGAGCACATTCCCATTTCTTCTGGGATCCATTACTTCTGCTAATACAGCCCTGGGGCTTTTACTTAACTTTACTGGCAAAAGTCTCATTAGGCCTAATAAGGGCATAAGTGGAGTAATCCCTGTGGTAGTTCAGGAACCCCCTAAGAAACAACCCCTTGACGTGGGGGTGGAGGAAGGAAAATGTAATGCAGGATTACAGACAACCAGGAACAGAAGGATATTTGATAGCTGCTAGCATGTACTTTTTTTGAGAGATATACCCTTCTATAAACCTGTTTAATTTCTTTTATAACAAGAGACTTAAGGCTAGAAATTACTTGTGGTAATAATGGATGAATGCTTAACGTGTTTGAATGACATTCCTCTGACCATTTTAATGTAGGCGTTAATCCATTTATTTTAAGCAGGTTAATGCCTTGCTAAAATAGTAGACACATGAATATCAAATGAACATGCTAAGTTCTTATCAGCTAACATCACCAATAGTAAATTCTAGCTTTATTTCTTAAAGTCACCAGAGAAATAATTCAAATTGATTTTGTGGAGCATCTAGCACAGATTAAACACCTCATAAATCTGCTGTAGATTTTGTTGTTCATTGATAAAAACTGCATTCTACCATTGGTTTATGCTATTTGAAGAGGTGGAGATTTAAATATGATGTCACTGATTATAATACAAAGTAGTCATGCTGCAGCAACAGGCAGCTGTTACATACTGAGCATTTTTGGTTGGATGAATTACATAGAATTACATAGAGTGTACAGAACAGAAACAGGCCATTCGGCCCAACTAGTCCATGCCGGTGTTTTTGCTCCACACAAGCCTCCCCCCCCCCCCCACTCTTCATCTAACCCTATCAGCATAACCTTCTAATGCATTGGTGGATGCAACAACTGAACGATAAAGAGAAACAGGGTCCCAAGATGCAGTGAGAACATTTGGACAGTACCTAGGAAGTGAAGTGATTTTGGGTGGAAAGTCCAGCAGACTTGAAGTAAAGGGAGGGATTTTAACTGCCAGCAGGTTTTTGGCAGGAATCCATTGGCTTCAGTTAGTTTCCTGTCTGCCTGCGGCAGTATGAGGCCACGGTGACTGGGCCTCATTAACATGCATTATGCGGATTGGGCGGGGAAGTGGAATTGAGGTCGAAGATCAGCCATGATCTGATTGAATGGCAGAGCAGGCTCGGGGGGCCGTATGGCCTACTCCTGCTCCTATTTCTTATGTTCTTATGCTGCTAGTCCATTTCCTGAAAGGGGGTAGGTTAAGAAAGAAAGAATTCATGTTAGTATAGGACCTTATCACATCTCTTAGAAACATCCCAAAGAACATCATGGAGGATATTATTGAATCATATTGCACACTGCAAGATCCCACAAAGAGAAATTAGACGAGTTAATCTGTTTTTTGTGGTATTGGTTAAGGGAGGAATATTGCCCATGACATTGCGAGAGCTTCCTGCTCTGATTTGAATAGTGCCAAGGGATATTTTTGGCCACCTGAACAAGCAGATGAAGCCTCAGTATAATGTCTTGTCCAAAGGATGGCATCTCTGACCATGCAGCACTCCCTCACTACTGAACTGAAGTGTCATCCTAGATTATGTGCTCAAGGCTTGGAGTGGGGCTGAAACCCACAACTTTATAACTCAGATGTGTGAGTGCTATCATTGAGCTAGGCTAACAGTACTAAGAAAGGAATCCTATCAATCAGCTTTCCTACCCGGGATATTATTTAATTTTTTTCTTTGAAAGCTATCGTTTCCTTACCTGAAAATTTGAAAACGTTGTTCAGAGATAGTAGAGAGGAGACTAGGAGTATTAAATCGAAAACTGGGAGAGAGGGAGTGCTCATATTCCATTCTTCCCTTTCCCAATTTTTTTTAGTACTCTGCTAATATACAAGAATGGAATGAAAAGAATTCTTTCTCCCCATTTTTTTTGCTATAGCAAGGTGGTGCTGGTATAGCTGGAGGCAACTGTAATTAGGATAAATGTCTTACAAATTTGACTGTGGTGGCAGCTGGAAGTGCAAAATTATATTGGATTATCAGTGTAGATTTTCTACAACATATTGTGTGCTCCAGGACTATAGCCCACTCTTTTTAATGAACCATGAATTATTTGTCATGTCATGAACTCTTTCTAATTTAGGGTGGTTTCTTAAGGGAAGTGACTAATTGCAGGTAAAAATTCCAAGAAGAGAAATTACTATGAAATTCCTCTCTGACTCCCCACCCTTGAAAGATATCAGAGTAGGGAATCATTACAACATGAATCATCCCTGACCTGTTGCTTTCCACAAATGTAGGTTAATGATTATGTAAACACAGTTAACAAATCTACTGTTAGGGAAGGTACGAATATAAATTACATAAACAATATCTCCAGGGTGGGAAGGTGATCAGTGAGCTCTGGTACTCTTGTTTATTGGAAAAGCAAAGCAAGAAAGGCGTCTCACTCCAGCCCAACTGTTACTTGGTATCAATGTGCATATGGGATAAGTCGTTTTACAGTTACCAGTATTAATGGCGTGATTGTTAAGTTTCTGGAGTCCATGTTTACCGACACTCTTTTGAGACGGGCTGTTTGGATCAGATCTTAAGATTGTAATTCACAAATTCCCCTGAACTATGAATATCCAAAGCTGCACTTGAGGCTGAATTCTGAAGGAAATTAAATTGTCCACCACAATTGAACACAGCGGGGGGACGTTGGTCTTGGACAGCAGTGCAAAACCGGCGAAAGTCAATTGGCCGCCTGTTTTACATCCCAATGGAAAAAAAAATTGGGCGGGGTGTAAAGTGGGCTGCTGATTCGCTATCAGCCTTTTTTGTCTTGTTGCTCAAAATCAATTTCACCCTCAGTGTTTCTTGAATCTTCAAAGCAGCTTTCAAAATATTCCAACCTCCACATGACCTACAAAGACTTAGGGGCCAATTTTCTTGACTTTTTCCCAAGGGAATGTCTATTCCCCAGCTGCAAAGGTCAGGAAAAAGAGGCTGGAGATGTTTACATTGTTGTGGAATTTATGGGGCATTCCCTAAGAGACAAAGCAAAATGTGGGCCTAGTGTTCCCACTGTAATGAGGTAGGAAGGAGTGTTCCCAGCCCTTTTGCCTCAATTTCCTGCAGTAATGTTCATGGAGTGCCCATTGCCAGTAGTGCCCCAAGAAACTAGAACTAGGCCTTGCACCTGGATCCTCCTCAGGTGGGTGGGTCTGAGGGAGCCAGGCAGTAAACCAAAGAAGGCCTACCTTTTTTTCAGGGACCCAGCAGATTTTTGGGCCCATTGACCTTTTGCCTATGGTAAAAAATGGTAAAAAGTCAAAATTAAAGGCTCTTTATCTGAATGCATGGAGCATTCGTAACAAGATAGATGAATTAATTGTACAAATAGAGATAAATGGGTTTGACCTAATGGCCATTACAGAGATATGGTTGCAAAATGACCAAGGTTGGGAACTAAACATTCTAGGGTACAGGACATTTAGAAAAGACAGGCAGAATGGAAAAGGAGGGATGTAGCACTAATAATAATGGATGACATAAGAACAGTAGAGAGAAAGGATCTTGGCTCAGAGGATCAGGAAGTAGAATCTGTATGGGTGGAAATAAGAAATAACAAGGGGCAGAAAACACTGGTGGGAGTAGTTTATAGGCCCCCTAATAGTAGCCATACTGTTGGACAGATTATTAATTATGAAATAATAGGAGATGTAACAAAGGTGATGCAGTCATCATGGGGGACTTTAATCTGCATATAGACTGGGCAAATCAAATTGGCAAAGAAAGTTTGGAAGACGAGTTCATGGAATGCATTCGAGACGGTTTCCTAGAGCAATACATCATGGAACCAACCAGGAAACAGGCTATTTTAGTTCTTGTATTATGTAATGAGATAGGGTTAATTAGTAATCACACAGTAAAGGATCCTCTGGGGAAGAGCGATCAAAATATGATAGAATTTCACATTGAGTTTGAAAGTAATGCACTTAAGTCAGAAACTCGAGTCTTAAACTTAAATAAAGACAATTACATAGATATGAGGGGCGAGTTGTCAAAGGTAGATTGGGAAATTTAATTAAAGGGTTTGACAGTTGAAATGCAATGGCAAACATTTAAAGAAATATTTCAATAGTCTCAACAAATATACATTCCATTGAGAAATAAAAACTGCAGGGGACGAGTGATCCACCAGTGGCTAAGTAAAGAAGTTAAGGATAGTATTAGATTGAAAGAAGAGGCCTATAATGTTGCCAAGAAGAGTAGCAAGCCTGGGGATTGGGAGAGTTTTAGAAACCAACAAAGGATGACCAAAAAATTGATAAAAAGGGAGAAAATAGAATATGAAAGTAAACTAGTAAGAAAATTAAAAACAGATTGTAATAGCTTCTACAAGTATGTAAAACGGAAGAGAGTTGTAAAAGTAAACGTTGGTCCCTTAAAGGCTGAGGGGAATCAGGAAATGGCAGATGCGCTAAACAAATATTTTGTATCTGTCCTCACAGTAGAAGACACAAAAAGCATAACAAAATTAATGGAGAATCAAGGGGTAAATGAGAGTGAGGAACTTAAAACAATTAATATCACTAGAGAAAAAGTACTGGACAAACTAATGGGACTAAAAGCCAACAAATCCCCTGGACCTGATGGCCGACATCTGAGGGTTCTAAAAGAGGTGGTTGCAGAAATAGTGAATGCATTGGTTATGATCTTCCATCGGTTGTCGGGAAAATGCTGGAATCAATTATTAAGGAAGTGGTAACAGGGCACTTAGAACATCATAATATGATTAGGCAGAGTCAACATGGTTTTATTTAACGGAAATCATGTTTGACAAATTTATTAGAGTTTTTTGAGGATATAACTAGCAGGGTAGATAAAGGAGAACCAGTGGATGTAGTATATTTGAATTTTCAAAAGGCATTTGAGCTGCTAGATCTGTTCTGAATCTATCCCATTTAGCACGGTGATAGTGCCACACAACACGTTGGATGGTGTCCTCAGTGTGAAGACGAGACTTCCTCTCCACAAGGACTGTGCGGTGGTCACTCCTACAAATACTGTCATGGACAGATGCATCTGCAACAGGTAGATTGGTGAGGACAAGGTCAAGTAGGTTTTTCCCTCATGTTGGTTCGCACACCATCTGCCGCAGGCCCAGTCTGGCAATTATGTCCTTCAGGACTCGACCAGCTCGGTCAGTAGTGATGCTACCGAGCCACTCTTGGTGATGGACTTTGATGTCCCCCACCCAGAGTACATTCTGTGCCCTTGCTACCCTCAGTGCTTCCTCCAAGTGGTGCTCAACATGGAGGAGGACTGATTCATTAGCTGAGGGAGGACGGTAGGTGGTAATCAGCAGGAGGTTTCCTTGCCCATGTTTGACTTGATGCCATGAGATTTCATGGGGTCTGGAGTCAATGTTGAGGACTCCCAGGGCCACTCCGAGTGGTCCTGGTACTGTATACCACTGTACCAGGACCACTCGGCTCCAGACCTCACAACAGCCTGCGTCCAAAAATGAACAAAAGAGCTGAATTCCAGAGGTGAGGTGAGAGTGACTGGCTTTGACATCAAGGCAGCATTTAACCGAGTGTGGCACCAAGGTGCCCTGGTAAAATTGAAGTCAGTCGGAATTAGGGGGAAAACTCACCAGTGGCTGGAGTCATACCTAGCACAAAGGAAGATGGTAGTGGTTGTTGGAGGCCAATCATCTCAGCCCCAGGACATTGCTGCAGGAGTTCCTCAGGGCAGTGTCCTAGGCCCAACCACCTTCAGCTGCTTCATCAATGACCTTCCCTCCATCATAAGGTCAGAAATGGGGATGTTCGCTGATGATTGCACAGTGTTCAGTTCCATTCGCAACTCCTCAGATAATGAAGCAGTTGATGCCCGCATGCAGCAAGACCTGGACAACCTCCAGGCTTGGGCTGATAAGTGGCAAGTAACATTCGCGCCAGACAAGTGCAAGGCAATGACCATCTCCAACAAGAGAGAGTCTAACCACCTCCCCTTGACATTCAAAGGCATTACCATCGCCAAATCCCCCACCATCAACGTCCTGGGGGTCACCATTGACCAGAAACTTAACTGGACCAGCCACATAAATACTGTCAGAGCAAGTCAGAGGCTAGGTATTCTGCGGCTAGTGACTCACCTCCTGACTCCCCAAAGCCTTTCCACCTTCTACAAGGCACAAGTTGGGAGTGTGATGGAATAATCTCCACTTGCTTGGATGAGTGCAGCTCCAACAACACTCAAGAAGCTCGACACCATCCTGGACAAAGCAGCCCACTTGATTGGCACCCCATCCACCACCCTAAACATTCACTCCCTTCACCACCGGTGCACCATAGCTGCAGTGTGTACCATCCATAGGATGCACTGCAGTAACTCGCCAAGGCTTCTTCGACAGCACCGCCCAAACCCACGACCTCTACCACCTAGAAGGACTAGGGCAGCAGGCATATGGGAACAACACCACCTGCACGTTCCCCTCCAAGTCACACGTCATCCCGACTTGGAAATATAGCGCCGTTCCTTCATCGTCGCTGGGTCAAAATCCTGGCACTCCCTACCTAACAGCACTGTGGGAGAACCTTCACCACACGGACTGCAGCGGTTCAATAAGGCAGCTTACCACCACCTTCTCAAGGGCAATTAGGGATATGCAATAAATGCTAGTCTTGCCAGCGACACCCACATCCCATGAACGAATTTAAAAAAAAGATGAAAGATTGTTACACAAGGTAAGGACTCATGGGTTTGGGGGTAATATATTAACATGGAGAGAGGATTGGTTAAAGGACAGAAAACAGAGAGTACTGATAAACAGTTCATTCTCAGGTTGGCAGGCTGTAATTAGTGGGGTGCCACAAGGATTGGTGCCTGTATCTCAGCTATTCACAATCTATATTAGAGACTTAGATGAAGGGACCGAGTGTAATGTATCTAAGTTTGCTGACGATACAAAGCTAGGTGGGAAAGTAAGCTGTGAGGAGGACACAAAGAGTCTGCAAAGGGATATAGACAGGTTAAGTGAGTGGGCAAGAAGGTGGCAAATGGAGCATAATGCAGGGAAATGTGAGGTTATTCACTTTGGTAGGAAGAATGGAAGAACAGAATATTTTTTAAATGATGAGAAATTATTCAATGTTGGTGTTCAGAGAGACTTGCGTGTCCTCATACAAGAAACACATAAAATTAGTATGCGGATACAGGAAGCAATTAGGAAGGCAAATGGTATGTTGGTCTTTATTTCAAGGAGTTTGGAGTACTAGAGTAACAAAGTCTTACTACAGTTGCATGGGTATTGTTGAGACCTCACCTTGAGTATTGTGTACAGTTTTGGTCTCCTTATTTAAGAAAAGATATACTTGCCTTGGAAGCGGTGCAACAAATGTTCACTAGATTAATTCCTGGGATGAGAGGGTTGTCCTATGAAGAGAAGTTGAGTAGAATGGGCCTATTCTCTCTGGAGTTTAGAAGAATCTCATTGAAACATATAAGATTATGAGGGGGTTTGACAGGATAGATGCTGAGAGATTGTTTCCCCTGGCTAGAGAGTCTAGAACTAGAGGGCAAAGTCACAGGATAAGGGGTCGGCCATTCAAGACTGAGATGAGTAGGAATTTCTTCACGCAGATGGTTGTGAATCTTTGGAATTCTCTACCCCAGAGGGTGGTGGATGCTGAGTCATTGAATATATTCAAGGCTGAGATGGATAGATTTTTGGACTCTAGGGGAATCAAAGGAAACGGAGATCGGGCGGGAAAGTCGAGTTGAGGTCGAAGATCAATTATGATCTGATTGAATGGCGGGGCAGGCTCGAGGGGCCATATGGCCTACTCCTGCTCCTATTTCGTATGTTCTTATGTTCTTCTGCCTGCAGCTTCCCAATAGTGGCCAGAAGGCACAAGACCAGCAGCCAGACCTGTAGCTGCAGGTCTCTCTACTAGTTCCCCCATATTCTGGCGTAAGGCTCGGCCGGTGGGCTGGCTGGTATATGGTGTGCGACTGAGACATGTTAATGGCCCTGATCACCAAATTTGGGCACAGAGAGATCTGAACAAGCATAGTGCACTTTGGGCATGATGCACCGCTCAATGCCCAATGCAGGGCCCCCAGGAAAATCAACCCCTAAATAATTTAGGAGTAAGTGTTTGGCTGTTTTCATCAAACATTAGTGGCATAAATATTAATTACTTGAAAAGAACTGCACAAGTTTAATCAAACCATATCACTGTTTGTACAGAATTTTGAATTCTGCAGGATATCTGGGATTTCAATTACCATAATCCATGTCACAACATTTTTCAAACCTGAGATAACATTTGCATATTAAACAATTTATTTGCTTGTTTTTTTGCCTTTCACTTGGTGAAAGGCAAAAAAACTATTCAGGAATCTTCGACATGAAGTCCTGCAGTAGTGCCACAGCAGATGGCAGCTTTATGTAATTTGTTACTAGGAACAAATTCTCTTTTAATAACTGTGACAAGGGAAGAACTTGTGGATGTGCATGTGGCAATCTAGAAAACTAGCAAAAGCTGACCAACAGTTTTAATAAAGCTGCAGGTTCCTGTGACTTTGCCCCCTAGTTCTAGTCCCACCTGCAATATTGTCCCCTAGTTCTAGTCCCACCTGCAATATTGTCCCAATTTACAAAGGCACAGTTCACAGAGACACTCTCTCCTTTTACAACCCTCCCAGATCAATGAGTGCAGCTCCAACAACACTCAAGAAGCTCGACACCATCCTGGACAAAGCAGCCTGCTTGATTGGCACCCCATCCACCACCCTAAACATTCACTCCCTTCACCACCGGTGCACCATAGCTGCAGTGTGTACCATCCATAGGATGCACTGCAACAACTCGCCAAGGCTTCTTCGACAGCACCGCCCAAACCCACGACCTCTACCATCTAGAAGGACTAGGGCAGCAGGCATATGGGAACAACACCACCTGCACGTTCCCCTCCAAGTCACACATCATCCCGACTTGGAAATATAGCGCCGTTCCTTCATCGTCGCTGGGTCAAAATCCTGGCACTCCCTACCTAACAGCACTGTGGGAGAACCTTCACCACATGGACTGCAGCGGTTCAATAAGGCAGCTCACCACCACCTTCTCAA
Organism: Heptranchias perlo; assembly: GCF_035084215.1. NCBI lineage: Eukaryota > Metazoa > Chordata > Chondrichthyes > Hexanchiformes > Hexanchidae > Heptranchias > Heptranchias perlo. The sequence continues at coordinate 97,168,871 of NC_090326.1, read as the reverse complement.
GGGAAATTAGGGATATGCAATAAATGCTAGTCTTGCCAGCGACGCCCACATCCCATGAACGAATTTAAAAAAAAGATGAAAGATTGTTACACAAGGTAAGGGCTCATGGGTTTGGGGGTAATATATTAACATGGAGAGAGGATTGGTTAAAGGACAGAAAACAGAGAGTACTGATAAACAGTTCATTCTCAGGTTGGCAGGCTGTAATTAGTGGGGTGCCACAAGGATTGGTGCCTGTATCTCAGCTATTCACAATCTATATTAGAGACTTAGATGAAGGGACCGAGTGTAATGTATCTAAGTTTGCTGATGATACAAAGCTAGGTGGGAAAGTAAGCTGTGAGGAGGACACAAAGAGTCTGCAAAGGGATATAGACAGGTTAAGTGAGTGGGCAACCATCTGCGTGAAGAAATTCCTCCTCATCTCAGTCTTGAATGGCCGACCCCTTATCCTGTGACTTTGCCCCCTAGTTCTAGTCCCACCTGCAATATTGTCCCCTAGTTCTAGTCCCACCTGCAATATTGTCCCAATTTACAAAGGCACAGTTCACAGAGACACTCTCCTTTTAAAACCCTCCCAGATCAAGTTGGCACTCTTTTTCTCCTCCTCAATTCAACCTGTACTTTTCTTCCATCAACCAGTTCACGCTGGCACTTTCTCCCTCTCCCCCTCAATTCAATCTTGCAGCCTTATCTCCCTCCAACCCAGTTCAAACCGATGCTCTTCTCCCATTCCCCAGTTCAATCATCTGGCCCTCAGTTCAAGCTACTGGGTACAGTAGCATAGTGGTTATGTTACTAGACTAGTATTCTAGAGGCCTAGACTAATAATCTGTGAGTCATGAGTTCAAATCCTGCCACGGTAGCTGGAGAATTTAAATTCAATTAACTACTTAAAATCTGGAATTAAAAAAACTAGTATCAGTAATGGTAGCCGTGAAACTACCGGATTGTCGTAAAAGCCCATTTGGTTCACGAATGTCCTTCAGGGAAGCAAACCTGCCGTCCTAACCCGGTCTGGCCGATATGTGACTCCAGAGCCACAGCAATGTGGTTGATACTTAATTGCCCTCTGAAATGGCTGAGCAAGCCACTCAGTTGTACAATCTCGCTAAAAAAAGTCATAATAAGAACAAAACCGGATGGACCACCCGGCATCGGACCACTAGGCACCGGACACAACAAAGGCAAACCAAGCCCAGTTGACCCTGCAAAGTACTCCTCACTAACATCTGGGGACCTGTGCCAAAATTGGGAGAGCTGTCTCACAAAATCATACCTTTCAGCAAACGTCCCAGATTCTTCCATCACTATCTCTGGGTATGTCCTGTCCCACCGGCAGGACAGACCCACCAGAGGTGGTGGGACAGTGATATACAGTCAGGAGGGAGTGGCCCTGGGAGTCCTCAACATTGACTCCAGACCCCATGAAATCTCATGGCATCAGGTCAAACATGGGTAAGGAAACCTCCTGCTGATTACAACCTACCGTCCTCCCTCAACTGATGAATCAGTCCTCCTCCATGTTGAGCACGATCTTGGAGGTAGCAAGGGCACAGAATGTACTCTGGGTGGGGGACTTCAATGTCCATGGTCCAAGAGTGGCTCAGTAGCACCACTACTGACCGAGCTGGCTGAGTCCTGAAGGACATAGCTGCGAGATTGGGCCTGCGGCAAGTGGTGAGCGAGCCATCATGAGGGAACAACCTACTTGACCTCGTCCTAACCAATCTACCAGTTGCAGATGCATCTGTCTGTGACAGTATTGGTAGGAGTGACCACCGCACAGTCCTCGTGGAGATGAAGTCCCGTCTTCGCACTGAGGACACCATCCAACGTGCTGTGTGGTACTATCACCGTGTTAAATGGGATAGATTGAGAACAGATCTAGCATCTCAAAACTGGGCATCCATGAGGCGCTGTGGGGCAGCAGCAGAATTGCATTCCAGCACAATCTGTAACCTCATGGCCCAGCATATTCCTCACTCTACCATTACCAACAAGCCAGGGGATCAACCCTGGCTCAATGAGGAGTGTAGAAGAACATGCCAGGAGCAGCACCAGGCGTACCTAAAAATGAGGTGTGAAGCTACAACTCAGGACTAAAGGGTAACTAGGGAGAGAGTAGGGCCTCTTAAGGATCAACAAGGTCATCTATGTGCGGAACCACAAGAAATGGGTGAGATCCTGAATGAATATTTCACATCGGTATTTACGGTTGAGAAAGGCATGGATGTTAGGGAACTTGGGGAAATAAATAGTGATGTCTTGAGGAGTGTACATATTACAGAGAGGGAGGTGCTGGAAGTCTTAACGCGCATCAAGGTAGATAAATCTCCGGGACCTGATGAAATGTATCCCAGGACGTTATGGGAGGTTAGGGAGGAAATTGCGGGTCCCCTAGCAGAGATATTTGAATCATCCACTGCTACAGGTGAGGTGCCTGAAGATTGGAGGGTAGCAAATGTTGTGCCTTTGTTTAAGAAGGGCGGCAGGGAAAAGCCTGGGAACTACAGACCAGTGAGCCTGACATCTGTAGTGGGTAAGTTGTTAGAGGGTATTCTGAGGGACAGGATCTACAGGCCTTTGGAGAGGCAGGGACTAATTAGGAACAGTCAGCATGGTTTTGTGAGAGGAAAATCATGTCTCACGAATTTGATTGAGTTTTTTGAAGGGGTAACCAAGAAGATAGATGAGGGCTGTGCAGTAGACGTGGTCTACATGGACTTCAGCAAAGCATTTGACAAGGTACCGCATGGTAGGTTGTTACATAAGGTTAAATCTCATGGGATCCAAGGTGAGGTAGCCAATTGGATACAAAATTGGCTTGACGACAGAAGACAGAGGGTGGTTGTAGAGGGTTGTTTTTCAAACTGGATGCCTGTGTCCAGCGGTGTGCCTCAGGGATCGGTGCTGGGTCCGCTGTTATTTGTTATTTATATTAATGATTTGGATGAGAATTTAGGAGGCATGGTTAGTAAGTTTGCAGATGACACCAAGATTGGTGGCATTGTGGACAGTGAAGAAGGTTATCTGGATTGCAACGGGATCTTGATCAATTGGGCCAGTGGGCCGATGAATGGCAGATGGAGTTTAATTTAGATAAATGTGAGGTGATGCATTTTGGTAGATCGAATCGGGCCAGGACCTACTCCGTTAATGGTAGGGCGTTGGGGAGAGTTATAGAACAAAGAGATCTAGGAGTACAGATTCATAGCACCTTGAAAGTGGAGTCACAGGTGGATAGGGTGGTGAAGAAGGCATTCAGCATGCTTGGTTTCATTGGTCAGAACATTGAATGCAGGAGTTGGGATGTCTTGTTGAAGTTGTACAGGGCATTGGTGAGGCCACACTTGGAGTACTGTGTACAGTTCTGGTCACCCTATTATAGAAAGGATATTATTAAACTAGAAAGAGTGCAGAAAAGATTTACTAGGATGCTGCCGGGACTTGATGGTTTGACTTACAGGGAGAGGTTAGACAGACTGGGACTTTTTTCCCTGGAGAGTAGGAGGTTAAGGGGTGATCTTATAGAAGTCTATAAAATAATGAGGGGCATAGATAAGGTAGATAGTCAAAATCTTTTCCCAAAGGTAGGGGAGTCTATAACGAGGGGGCACAGATTTAAGGTGAGAGGGGAGAGATACAAAAGGGTCCAGAGGGGCAATTTTTTCACTCAAAGGGTGGTGAGTGTCTGGAACGAGCTGCCAGAGGCAGTAGTAGAGGCGGGTACAATTTTGTCTTTTAAAAAGCATTTGGACAGTTACATGGGTAAGATGGGTATAGAGGGATATGGGCCAAGTGCAGGCAATTGGGACTAGCTTAGTGGTATAAACTGGGCGACATGGATATGTTGGGCCGAAGGGCCTGTTTCCATGTTGTAACTTCTATGATTCTATGATTCTATGACTACATGCATGCTAAACAGCAGAAGCAACATGCTATAGACAGAGCTAAGCGATTCCACAACCAACGGGTCAGATCAAAGCTCTGCAGTCCTGTCACATTCAGTCGTGAATGGTGGTGGACAATTAAACAACTAACGGGGGGGAGGAGGAGGCTCTGTAAACATCCCCATCCTCAATGATGGCAGAGTCCAGCACGTGAGTGCAAAAGACAAGGCTGAAGTGTTTGCAACCATCTTCAGCCAGAAGTGCCGAGTGGATGATCCATCTCGACCTCCTCCCGATATCCCCACCATCACAGAAGCCAGTTTTCAGCCAATTTGATTCACTCCATGTGATATCAAGAAATGGCTGAGTGCACTGGATACAGCAAAGGCTATGGGCCCCGACAACATCCCGGCTGTAGTGCTGAAGACTTGTGCTCCAGAACTAGCCGCGCCTCTCGCCAAACTGTTCCAGTACAGCTACAACACTGGCATCTACCCGACAATGTGGATAATTGCCCAGGTATGTCCTGTCCACAAAAAGCAGGACAAATCCAATCCGGTCAATTACCGCCCCATCTACTCTCAATCATCAGCAAAGTGATGGAAGGTGTCGTCGACAGTGCTATCAAGTGGCACTCACCAATAACCTGCTCACCGATGCTCAGTTTGGGTTCCGCCAGGACCACTCTGCTCCAGAACTCATTACAGCCTTGGTCCAAACATGGACAAAAGAGCTGAATTCCAGAGGTGAGGTGAGAGTGACTGCCCTTGACATCAAGGCAGCATTTGACCAAGTGTGGCAGCAAGGAGCCCTAGTAAAATTGAAGTCAATGGGAATCAGGGGGAAAACTCTCCAGTGGCTGGAGTCATACCTAGCACAAAGGAAGATGGTAGTGGTTGTTGGAGGCTAATCATCTCAGCCCCAGGACATTGCTGCAGGAGTTCCTCAGGGCAGTGTCCCAGGCCCAACCATCTTCAGCTGCTTCATTAATGACCTTGCCTCCATCATAAGGTCAGAAATGGGGATGTTCGCTGATGATTGCACAGTGTTCTGTTCCATTCGCAACCCCTCAGATAATGAAGAAGTCCCAGTCTGCATGCAGCAAGACCTGGACAACATCCAGTAACAATTGCGTCAGACAAGTGCCAGGCAAAGGCCATCTCCAACAAGAGAGAGTCTAACCACATCCCCTTCACATTCAACAGCATTACCATCGCCGAATCTCCCAAAATCAACATCCTGGTGGTCACCATTGACCAGAAACTTAACTGGACCAGCCATATAAATACTGTGGCTACAAGATCAGGTCAAAGGCTGGGTATTCTGCGACGAGTGACTCACCTCCTGACTCCCCAAAGCCTTTCCACCATCTACAAGGCACAAGTCAGGAGTGTGATGGAATACTCTCTACTTGCCTGGATGAGTGCAGCTCCAACAACACTCAAGAAGCTCAACACCATCCAGGACAAAGCATCCCACTTGATTGGCATCTCATCCAGCACCCTAAACATTCACTCCCTTCACCACCGGTGCACAGTGGCTGCAGTGTGTACCATCTACAGGATATACTGCAGCAACTTGCCAAGGCTTCTTTGACAGCACCTCCCAAACCCACAACCTCTACCACCTAGAAGGACAAGAGCAGCAGGCACATGGGAACAACACCACCTGCACGTTCCCCTCCAAGTCACACACCATCCCAACTTGGGAATATATCGCCGTTCCTTCATCATCGCTGGGTCAAAATCCTGGAACTCCCTTCCTAACAGCACTGTGAGAGAACTGTCACCACACGGACTGCAGCAGTTCAAGAAGGCGGCTCACCACCACCTTCTCAAGGGCAATTAGAGATGGCCTTGCCCGCGACGCTCACACCCCATGAACGAATTTTAAAAAAACATGGCACTCTGATACTTCCCTCTTCCGCCCCCATAAAATGGCACTTTTGGCATTTCTTCCCATCCCCAAAACAATGCTCCCAACTTTTCCCCTTCAGAGTTCTGCTGCTGGCTTCTCTCATCCTCCCCGGCGAACAGCTCTTGGCTTCTGCTCTCTTCCCTCGACCTCAGTGCCACTCTTACTCATTCCTGCTGTTGCTGTAAGTGATTTTGGCTGCTGCTATGGTGAACAGGAATTTCTGCTCTCCTTAGAATTCCCGGCCCCAGCATGCAGTGAGCAGAATCACTTACAGCAGCAGGGCTAAGGGAGGAGTTGTGCTGGGAGAAAGGGTCTGGTCCATGCTGATTTACCTCCATTAACACGGATACACGGACTGGGCCCCCCGGATATTTGGCATATGTGAGGGTGGATAACTCTGTTATACAGCCAAAGCTACATCCTTGGGTTTGCTGGAAAGAATGGTGAAATACTCTATTTGAAGATGTAGTTCTATCGCTGACTTACTTATTTATCTTGACTTACTTATCATTCCTTATTATTTTCATTTTATTTTAACACAACAGATTGCTACAGTTTCTAGGTACGGAAATTATGCAATCTTGGTCGGGGCAAAGCAATTTGGAATGGAACCTGATTCTGCCAGGTATCATCTGTTCCTGGCTCCAGTGCCAAACTCTTACAGGAAGAGGGGTGGGTACTTGTTCCAGCCGCCTCAAATTCCCCCCTCCCCCACCTCCCCTCCTCCCTCCCCCTCCCAGCCTATATCACTGTAAGAGGCAGGCCTGGCAGGATCACATTCCCTCCCAAAAATTCCACCAACTCTAATTATTGTACAGCCAACGTACAGGACACCTGCATGATGTAGGTAAACTTGCCGTATGACAGGCATAACTGAAGCCCACAACTCCGTTTCCCAATGGCATTTGATCTCAAAGAGATCGATAGCTGCTGGGAAGCGGTATTTAAACTATAGACGACTTCAGGTGAAAAAAAAATTGATGTTTTGCCAGTTCAGTCAGATCGACCTGGTTTCTTTGAAAGAGCAGCAAGGTGCCATTCCAGAATTCTGGATCCTCCACAAGATAGATGCCCCGGCAGCATAGTAAGTGGTGTGGATCCCTGCTCCTTTTATACTAATGACCCTACCCCCAGGATTTGGGATTGGTTAAGTGCTGGGGCAAGCTAACAGACGGAAGTCCTGCCTTACCTCTGTTCCAGTGGTTCAGCAGCCCACAAAGATTTCCAAGCTTGTGTTTGCATTTTAGTGTAACATCCGGATTGACTAGCTAGCTGGCAACCAGATTAAGAAAACCTCAGGAATAGATAGATTACTTACCCTGATAGAATCCTCATTTTTGAAATGGATGCATTCCCCAAACAGCACAGATTTGTCCTGAGGAATCATGTGCTTGGCACTGCGGAAGTTAATGCCATGAGTGTATTTGTTGGGATATGATTGTCCCTTCTATAAAAGGGAGGCAGCTTGTCTGATCATCAATTCATTTTGACTGATAGCTGCATTATCTAACTGGGTGATTCACCCTGCCTTGATGATGGAGACCCCCATCAGAGTTTGTGGGTACGTCTGGGAGAGAGCACGGTTTGTGCAGCATCCATCCATTTGAACAACGCTGCCAAGGTACCTAAAGGTTGTTCCTGCATAGACAAGAATATCTGGACCAGGCTACAGGAAGAAGTCCCTAAGACATCAAGCCTAATGTGGAAGAATTTGCCTTCCGAAAGGGAAAGTTCTGGGATTCTGACAATGATAACCTGAATACCCGAGGAATGGTAATGTTGTTGGTGGGGAATCATTTACAACAGCAGGGTTCAGGGAGGAGAGGTGCTGGGGAGACTGGGGCTTGTCCATGCTGATCTATTTCCAGTAATGCAACTACTGGACATCAATTAGCATGGACAAGCCCCAATCTTGACAGGGTGGGATGTTAGAGAGAATTTAGGTGTGGGAAGAAAAGTTCTTGCAGGTGGGAAGGGCTTGTAAGAAATACGATTTCTAGACCAAGTCATAGTCATGTGTCCCATCCTGCAAAGCTTTAGGTACAGTGCTAAAAAGTGAAGCTTTACATCTGCGAGAACGCAAAGGAGCCAGCATCCCACAGGAAATGATAGGCCTGACATTAGGCAAAGTGATTGAGAATATTGCAAAGACAATAAAACTGTGAACAGACACATTGAAGACCAAATTGTCAGAAACAGATAACAAAACATCCCAAGGCATAATCAAAGACTCAGGACCTGGAAATAGCCTAATCCTGTAATGTTAATTGCACGAGCTTTGTTCAGATAATCAGGTAACCTTTGTGATTGGCATATACAGGATGAGACATCTTAAATGTCTGCATCTGAACAATCCAAATACACCGAAAGATATGGACATGTTCCTCCCCCATAAGATAGATAGAATTGACAATAGTTAACACCATAGAATGGTTATCAGAACAATGTCTGGAACAATGGCCACCCTGAGGGGAAGATGTCCAGGACAGATGATATCATGGGACTAATGTCGTTAAGCTACCAGAAGCAAATATGCTTCAGAAAGATATATAAACTGGGACACTGTCCCACTACAAGTTAGCTTGGAACTCCCAGGGACAGGTTGTACCATCCTTGTTTATTTGATATAACGTTGTTATATAAATACTTGTTGTTTGGTATAACCGCATTAGAATGTTGTTCTTGTGTCTATAATAAAGCTTGCATGTTCGGTCACACTCGGACCCGAATTATTGTGGAAGTTATTATTAAGAAGGATTAACAACCCTTGGTAGCATTAATAATAACATATTTCCAACAGGGCTATTCTCCATTCGTGTCCAGACCAAGGTCTAAAAAGAAGCCAATAGATCCTTCAGAGGAGTCTATTACCCAACAAGCAGTAAACAAGGTGCATATTTAAGGGTAGCTTGGCTCAGGTGTTTGGGGCGGGGGGGCTTTGCATGTAAAGTCAGAGGGGCACTCGAGGTAGGTACATGTTAGGCACTGATGACATTGTTGGAGGAGGCGTGATCTCTGTTCAGAACCTGTAGAAATGTTATCAGCAATGCCTTTCATAGCCTGCTTTAGGAACTCTATATGACAAAGTAGGGCACTCAAGGCAGCATGAAGATACAGGAAGTGACGGATGTTAAGGGGAGTCACATTGCCTAAAGGCACCGAAAAGTGAAAGGAGCTGAAGAGCATTGACTTGGGGGCCAGTCCTGGAATAGAATTTTTTCCTCTTACACATTCAGTGCTGAATTTGAAGTCAGTTCAGACTTGGAATTAGTATTTAAATGGTTTGCAGGCCTTTTGGTTCTGAGCACTGAAGATGTAGTACGGTCATTTTGAAGTAGCAGGAACGACGAATCTTCTAGGTCAGATGCAGTTGGAGATTGTTGGGGGATTTTCATGGCAACAAATGGTGTTGAAGATTACAATGTCTGCAGTGTTGACTTTGAAGTATTGAGTGAAGTAGAGATGGAATTTAGTTAATTTTTTTTCAGTACTTTTGTGTGATGCTGAGGCAAAAGATGGCATCATTGAGTTAGTTGAAGCTGTAGGTACTCACTCTCAGTTAAGCATGCTTATTTTATATTTATTAGATCTTTCACAACCATTTCTCTAAGAAAGTCATAAAGCCCAGTCTTTATGTGCACGATGTGAGGGCCTGAGGCAAATTCAACGGTTTTCAGTGTTGTGACCTGGAGGCAGGAACTTGATGCAGAGATCATCCTGTCTGTTATCGAGAATGGATTTTGGCAACCTTTACAGTGTTTGAAGCATCTGATGGGAGTTGATGCAGCCCTTCTGTCAGTTGTAGAACATAACAGCTTCACACCTCGGCGCAGAAACTTCGTATAATGAACATAAGAAATAAGAGCAGGAGTAGGCCATACGGCCCTTCGAGCCTGCCCTGCCATTCAATAAGATCATGGCTGATCTTCAACCTCAACTCCACTTTCCTGCCCGATCCCCATATCCCTTGATTCCACTAGAGTCCAAAAATCTATCTATGAGATGCTCCTCTCAAAAAAAAAGTTCCAAAAAGAACAAAATAGCTCAATAACAATACTTATCGAAAATGTACCGGTAGCAGACACAGAATTCTGAATGCGATTCGATTGGGGGCAGGCAGTGAGGACTCAATACTGCAACTGGAGGGACAAAAGCTGATGATTAGGCATGCTACCTGTCTTTCTATATAGGATGGGAGCACCAATTGCAGCTCAATAAGCATGCTCATGACATCAACTCTTGCAATGTGAAATATGTGACTCCCAGCACCAGTTAGAAGAGGGACAGATCCTGCATTGTGCAGGGATGCTGAATAAAGAAAAATCCAGGGTGATCAGAATGCTGTGGAAACTCTGGCATTACCAATGTCAGGTTCAGGCCTTAATCATCAAACATGTGCTTTTCCCCATGGAAAGTGATGAATGTAACAAATTGATTTTTAATTTCCACTAGAATAATAATAATCAGGAAGGACATATTTAATTACCTGCAAATCATTTAGAGTCTCCTGATCCACATCATCCTAAACACACTTTACTATAGAGTTACAACATTATGAGCGCCTGGCAGAACATCAAGAAACATTAGCAAAGTACTGCACATACTGTTCACAGACAGTCAAACGACCAGTACAGCTTCCTGCTTTGAATCTTGTGAGACCTTTCTAACATGCATAAAAGATGACTGATTTGCCTGCATTCTGTAAGAATCTCATTGCAAGGCACCGGATAAGGGAGGAAGCAACAGATGCGCTCCAAAAAGTCAGTTGTTCAAGTTTTTGTTAAATAACAAATGTGTTCTCTTTTTTGTTGGTGAGGTGGACGTCCCCAATGTCTGCTCAGTGTTCCAGTTGATGTTAAACTGAATAGATGTGAGCTGCTTCCTGATAGTCATTTCATAAGGCCACCTTCTTCTTTACCATCAACTTTGTTTAAAATCCCACTCTTCCGATGCCTTTCAATTGCTGTGTTAATTCCAAATCCCAATCTATTGTCGTTGGCCAACACATAGATGGATTGAAACGGGTTGTGCAATGTTAGTGAACTGTTATATATTAGTAATAATTACGTTAGTACGTTTGTAAAAAATTTCTCTGTCCTCTAATTTAATGAAAGTGTTAACTCATTTAATGCAACAACTGGATATTTACTTTAACTAGGTTAACGCCTTAATTAAAGTAGCAGAAAGAGAAATTTCATACGAGCACATTAATATGTTCATTGCTAATATAGAGAAAAGTGAGGTTTAAACCTATATGTTTCTGGTACATGCATAAGTAAGCAAGATTAGGGGCGGAGGAAGAGGATTGTCCAGAACATATTTTTAGAAGAAAAGCATTTGGTTCGGAACACATATAATTATAATTGCTAAAATATCAAAGAAATGTTTCAGAAATCATCAGGACGTTGTTTTTTTACCTAGTTCCTTTCCCTCCCCCAAATTTATCCTTCTTCTGAAGATGCTAACGAATGCAGGGATATGCCATCAATGACAACCATCTGTATTTATATAGCACTTTTAATGTAGTAAATGTTCTAAGGCACTTCACAGAGTTAAACACAGACACCAAGCAATAGGATGAAAAGAATTAGAGGAGTTAATCTAAATAGGTAAGTTTTTGAAGAAGCTTTTGAAGGTGAGTAAATAAAAATGCATAAAGATTTAAAGACTGTAATGCAGCCCGTAGGGTGGCTGGTAGTTCTGCATCAACAGTGGAAGAAAAGTGGGGAAGAGATATAAAGGAGGCCAGATTTGGATTGGCAAAGGATTCATACTGGCACAGATAGCTGGTGGAGACCCCCAGCACTGCGCCAAAATGGTCTTTCTTCATCGGTTAGCGGGGATAGTGAATATGTACAGGTTACTCGACAGACGGAGGCATTACAGCCAAGCCCAACCCTGTACCCCCAAACAAGCACATCTGTCTAATTCAAACAGGGGTCGCTGGATAGCAGTCAGTCTTCTTCCGGCATTGATTTTTGTCAGCAAATGTTGACTTATGGACCAGGCCCCTAAAATGCTTACTGGCGGTGTGAAACTGTCAGGCAACTGTCAGTGAAGATTCTACACAATGGATCGCACATCAGATGCTGCAAGCACCACTCCCCACCCCAGTTTTCTGAAGCTGTGTTGGAGGTTTTGGTGGGAGATGTTCTATCCACCGTGTGGTGGGAAAATAGCCCAGCAAGCTGCCTGGCAGAAGTGGGCAGTTATAGCAGAGTGTGTGAGTGCCAGAAGCATCACCCCCAAGGACTTGGCTGTGTAAGTATAGGTGACACGCTTTCGATGTCCTGAAGGAGTCTTTGATATGTGAGTTATATTGGGCTGGAAATTGCTTCAAAAAGAACGGTGAGCTCACCAGTGCTCACCGTTGTTAGTGGTTAAATGAAAGAGCAACTTCCGGCGTTCGCACATGTGCAGTCAAAAGGGGAAATCCGGAACTTGCTCTTCCTGGTTCACCAGCGATCTGTCAGTTTCTCCTTAAAGACATATCATTAGCTGCAATCAACAGGATCAACTGACCAGGGCCAACTTGCTTTTTTGCCTGGCTGGAAAGTAGCTAATATCGTCACAAAACAGGGACACTTAAAAATACCAGGTCGAAACTAAGTTTTAACAGTCTTAATGACTGCCAAATAACTAAAAATTAACTTCTAAAAACGTGGAGTCTCATTATTCCTTATTTTAATAGTTTTTGGTCATTAAAAAATAATTTCTTTAAATTACGGCCCCACGAACCTGCTTCGCGATTCAATCAGATCATGCTGATCTTCGACCTCAACTCCTCTTTCCCGCCCGATCCTCATATCCCCTGGTTCCCTTAGTGTCCAAAAATCTATCAATCTCAGCCTTAATGACTCAGCATCCACAGCCCTCTGGGGTAGAGAATTCCAAAGATTCACAACCCTCTGCATGAAGAAATTCCTTCTCATCTCAGTGTTGAATGGCTGACCCCTTATCCTGTGGCTATGCCCCCTAGTTCTAGACTCTCCAACCAGGGGAAACAATCTCTCAGCATCTACCCTGTCAAAACCCCTCATAATCTTATATGTATCAATGAGATCACCTCTCATTCTTCTAAACTCCAGAGAGAATAGGCCCATTCTATTCAATCTCTCCTCATAGGACAACCCTCTTCATAGGACATTTTGTCTCTTTTATTGAATTCAATTATTTCATAGCCTCTTTTTTAGTTGTCAATAACTGCCTTTACAAATGATTTTAATGTTGTACTTTTCACTTCCTGGATTTTACGTTCCAGCTTGCAGAAACTGTTCGCAGAGCATCAAAAATGCTTCAATCTGATTGGTTGAGGGGAGAGATTGCTCCTTTCGCTTCTCCCATGGGTCCTAGCTTCACTGGAGCTAACGCTGGGCTCGTCTCCGCTTCCTATTAGAGGAAGTGCACCCAGTAAAGGCCGCAGTAAGTTAGTGGCTTAGTATAAATCTATGGAGCAGCGAGCAGTGTTAGTTCACTGCTCAGAGCAATTTCTGGGCCAATGTTATAATATACATACCTATATCTCATATACACTGCATGTAAGGGGTTGTGTTTTATTATCTCATTGACTTGATTTAATAAAGAGTATTAACCAGACATTTCAATGTTTCCTAGTTCTTGAACTTGTATTAGAGGTAAAGGATGTATCACAATATCCTCCACAAAAGGGCAATAGGGATAAATGACAATATTCTATATAAACCCAATAGGCTGCAATGCTAAAAAAAAGTTTAATGACCTTGCGAGGAGAGCTAAGGTAAGCCTCCTAATTCATATCTCTCATTACTTTCTGCTTAGCCCTGAACCACCTGTTGCCCCTGCATTAACAACCCATCCATTCCCACCTCCCATCACTCTCCTCCAATCACTGCAGCACACTTCACTCCACCTTCTTCTACTCCAACTGCAGCACTCTGCTCCTGCTACTCTCCTCACTATTACTTCCTTCATACTTCTGCCATCTTTCACACACCAGCAACACCAATCTACCCTTGTTCTCAAAACTTTGGCCTCCATGGGGAAGCTAATGAACTGTTGACACCTTGCAAACAGTGCATCAGTGACCTGCTGGATGGCCGTGTGCACAGTAAACTGACTGATGTTACTGATGTCACCAGAAGCAGTTTGGAAGGAGGCAGAGGCATAAAAAGTTAGAACCACTATGAACCTTCACTGCCACGGGAAGTGTAGTAGATGCTCTGGTGTTGGGTTTCAATTCTTGCTGCAAGGTAAGTGCCTGTCTCCCTGTTGAAACACAGCAGCCTTACACACTGCTCCTCTGTGAGATTCAGGTATGACATTCTGTTTTTGAAGACCCACATGCTGTAATGCCTCCTTCATCCTCATCCTGCAGCCTGTGCAAGTCTTTGCTGCCTTCCTTGCTGCTGCTTCTCCACCTGATTTGGGAGCCTCAATGGTAAGACTGGCAGCATTACCATGTTCAGTAATTCAGAACAAGCAAATTCTGTGAAACAGTTCTTGCCCGCCACAAACTCACTCTGCAAAAGTGTTAAACAGAGAAATACTGGCTAAACAGCCAATAACCTGGCCCAAAAGCACCCTCGCAGCCTAGAACAACTAACCAGAGACTTCCCCCGATGGAGGTGAAGATCCCTTTGAATACCACTTGTGAAAACTGCTTGCTCCCAACATGATTTGCAGGGCGGGTTAAGGAAGTGACATTTCAGGGGTGCATGGACACCAATTTAACAGGACCCTAAGGTGCAGGACCCTTAATATCATATTTAAATGATGCCTGTCCTTGTTACAGATGGCAGCTGTGGACGCCTATCGAGCACCTGGACCAATATGGCATTGTGCACATTCGGCGTGGGAAGTCGTGCTGCTGTATTCGACTTCATCGCACCCGTTTTGTGACCCTGAAAACGTGCGAGGTGCATCGCAATTTCTCCCCCCATAAAACAATGGCCCAGATTTTGCGGTCAAAATAATAGTGAGGCTAATGGAGCTCGTCATTATTTATGTGCAACTTCAGGAAAGGGGGAAATGCACGGTTAAATATGAAAATCCAAAAGTTGCTGTGCCGTTAGCTTCGTGAAAATGGCATCTTGCAACTGCCCCACCTTTGAAATGTATTGAACGGGGTGAAGTTGCTGTATTTGCGTGGTAGATACGAACTAAATTCGCCACAAAGTCTTGTCCATTTCAGTCTAAGGACCCTTTTAATGACGTGACAAGGGTTAATCACTGCCAATCAACCTCTCTGACAATGAAAATTCACTATTGCAAGTGTGGAGTCTCATTCCTTCAGGTTTTAATTGTTGGAGATTTTAAAAATGTAAAATTTAAAATTACATTTTTAAAAAAACTTTTCCTTTCCATCTTTTCTTTCCTCTCTCTCTTAATTCAATCTTTCTTTCCCTCTCTTTATTTCTCTTTCTGTACCTGATTTGACATTGAATTCACCCACTCTAATTTACACTTCCTTCTCAGTCCTTGTGCTGTTAATTTCACAATTCTTCAGTTTGATTGGTTAAGGAGATACACAGTTGCTTGCCCTGTTCACTCAGGTCCCAGATGCCCTGTTTCCCTTGCTGCGACGTTATCAGCTCGTCCTTTCAGCAACTTGACACCAAAAAAATTAAAAAACCCAAACATGCAAGGGCAAGTCTAACTAACGGCAAATGCTGTTCGATGCCCTGATACAGCAAAATTCATAGAATCATGGAATCATAGAAAGGTTACGACACAGAAGGAGGCCATTCAGCCCATCGAGTCCGTGCCAGTTCTATGCAAGAGCAATCCAGCTAGTCCCACTCCCCCGCCCTATCCCTGTAGTCCTGCAAATTTTTCCTTTTCAAGTACTTAGCCAGTTCCCTTTTGAAGGCCATGATTGAATCTGCCTCCACCACTCCCTCGGGCAGTGCATTCCAGATCCTAACCACTCACTGTGTAAAAAAGTTTTTCCTCATGTCACCTTTGGTTCTTTTGCCAATCACCTCAAATCTATGCCCTATGGTTCTTGACCCTTCCACCAATGGGAACAGTTTCTCTCTATCTACTCTGTCTAGACCCTTCTTTGGTCCAATGTACCCTCCGATTAACCATGAGCAATGCTAGCACCTTAATTTAAAAAAAAGTCTTGTTACTCTGGTCTCACCTCTGGCTTCCATTTTTCCAATTAAAAGAAAAGATATCTGAGCTATGGTTTTTTTAACTACCAGTTTGGAATGGCTGAATTATGGGTCCAGATTGCAAGGTCATCCCCTGCTAACTCAGTTATGTACTCTGCTGAAGCCAGAGCAGCTCTCACACTCAATACGTCAAGCAGCCTCCACTGCTCAGTTTACACTAGTGGTTTCAGGTGTCCATGAGAATTTCTGGAAAATTTAATCTCATTATTAGGAATGAGCTCAATAATCTGATTCACAACTTTTGAGCACATCAACCCAGTCTCCCAAATAATTGAAAATGTCAGTTGGCTCCTCATGGCTGGCCACCTTTGCAGCAGATTCATACTGTTAAGTGCCCATTACAATTTAACTTTCTCTTAGAGGCTTTAAATTCAATTGATTTGATGAAGTGGTTTGAAATCATGAATCCATCCTTGGTGGAATGTCTGTAAATGATGCTGCTTTTTTTGTCTCAAATTTTGGCTCAGAATAACACTTTCAGTACATTTAGCTTTATAATTATAACGTTGGAAAAATAATGAATATTATGTTATATTTAATAGTGGAATTACAATTGCACACTATCCTAATTTTTTTTCAAAATGGGCTGAAGTGGGTTATGAGGCAAAAAGAATATTATGTGAATGTTGGAGATAATCTGATTTGTACAGACACAGCAATAAAAGTCATGATGTGGAGATGCCGGTGATGGACTGGGGTTGACAATTGTAAACAATTTTACAACACCAAGTTATAGTCCAGCAATTTTATTTTAAATTCACAAGCTTTCGGAGATTTTCTCCTTCCTCAGGTAAATGTTTCAAGATCTTGAAACATTTACCTGAGGAAGGAGAAAATCTCCGAAAGCTTGTGAATTTAAAATAAAATTGCTGGACTATAACTTGGTGTTGTAAAATTGTTTACAACAAGCAATAAAAGAGGCAGCAGTCACCTCTATGAATGGGCATGTTTCTCTGAATACAAGCTATTTCATTCTGCTCTGCAACAAGATGAATAACAGCAAGTTCTGCTCAGATGTCACTTTCATCCAAGTACAGATTTTCCCCATTCATGACTTCCATGTAAGTAAATTTATTCACCCTCTCCAATGTCCTACCTCTTTCCCGAAGGCATTGACTCTTGCTACTATATGGTTTCATTGTTGCTAGGCAATATCAGCAACTCTGCTCAAGTGGGCATTCAACAGCAACTTGGCATTAAACAGCACTGTTAACATAAAAACATTTCAACAGCTACTTCACAGAGGTGTGAGGAAATGGACACCGAGACAAAGGAAGAACGGTGACAAAAAGCTTGGTCAAAGGCATGGGTTTCAAGCAGAGTCCTGAGGAGGAGAGGAACGTGGGGAGGTGAAGGGGTTTACGGAGGGAATTTCAGACATTGGGACCTAGGTAGCTGAAGACACACCACCAATCTCGGGACAAAAAGTAGAACACAAGAGGCCTGAGTAAGAGGAACGGAGAGTTCTGGGGGTTTGTAGGCCTGGATGAGGTTACAGAAATAGATAGGGGCAAGGGCATGAAAGGATTTAAACATGAGGATGAGAATTATACATTTCAGGCTGATGTAGGTCAGCAGGACAGGTTTGATGGGTGAGCAGGACTTGGTGCAGGATTGGAAAAGGGCAGCAGAGTTTTAACTGAGTGGAGGTTTATGAAAGCTGGAGGATGGGAGGCTGGCCAGGAGAGTACTGGAGTTATCTATCTGGCAGTAACAAATGCTTGTATGAGGATTTCAGCAGCAGATGGGCTAAGGTAGAGTTGGAGGCAGGCAATGTTATGGAAATGGAAGTATGCGGTTTTTGTGATGGAGCAGATGTGAACTACATTACAACAGTGACGGTACATCAAAAATAATGCGTGTGAAGTGCTTTGAGATTTTTCTCAGAGATGAAATAAGGTGCTATATAAATGAAAGTTTTGTTTTTATCACAGTCCTCATCTGACGTCCACAAATATGCACCTCCTAACAGGGGCCATTGGCTATCTACCAGCAGTAGGAACCCTGAAATAATTATCTCCTTCTTAGCCAGGGGTCAATTGTAACACCCCTCACCTCACTCAGACTGAGATTACTAACATGGCACAGGCTAGGCATTAAATCGAAGACCTTCTTGGTTCTTAAGGCTTAGTTATACACTACACATTGCATATACCAATTTAACCATTAGTGAAATGTAATTTTACGTTGACTGCAGGCCATTCCACTTGTAAACTTGATTTCTGTACTTCATCTAAAGCACAGCCTCAGTGATATAGTGACCTGTAGTGATCAGACTTTTCCTGTATCACACTTTTCTCCTACATATTTTCCGTATATGCACAAGATGAATGGACTAAAAAGGGAGAAAAACATTTAGAATATAAAACTGTTTCCATACTTTTCACTCATATTTGCATACATGGTTGATTCTAACTTACTGTAATATTGCATCTCACTTTCCAGTCCTTTGGTTCCCAATCTGTTTTTTCTTTTCTGATTTAGTTCTTCTCTCCTGGTTCCTTTTTGAATTGTTAAACTGAAGCAGTTAGTGTAGCTTCGATATGGGCTCCTAGAACAAAGCCATCTGATGGGCAGGTTGAGCAATTACCTGTGACTTTGTTATATATGAAGCTCCAGCCATTGTGAGATTGGATCAGTTTGCGGTGCAGAACTTACCAGCCCAGTGCTGCCATTATGTAGACCATCGTGAATTTGGAATGCCATTTCCAAATGTTAAAATGGCCCTGAGACTGTTACAACCTCCTAAATTTCTTTTTGGAGTTATAGGAATCGGTGGACAAAGTATTGCATGTGCTTCTCTCAGAGAGATTAACATATTATTGTATTTAAGGTTTGAACTGTATACCATCAAAATTCAGTAAGCCCTTAATCAATCTAGGTGAGATGTCCGAAAAAAGAAAATGACCCTGATTTTCATCCTCATTTTTGGGTAGGAGCGGGGAAGCAGCATGATAAATATTGCAGTGCAGAACTTACCAGCCCATTGCTGCCATTATGTTGACTGCGACCTTCAGATAGGCATCCACGGCTCCTGTGGGAAACAGGCTGGAGCCTCATAGTGCAGTGGAAGTTAGTGTCCTATAAGGTCAATAGAACCCCAGTGCAATTTTCAAGTATCAATGGGCAGAGCGCAACAGCACAGAAAGAAGCTATTCGGCCCATCGAGCCCGTGCCAGCTCTTTGTAAGAGCAATCCAGTTAGTCATAAGAACATAAGAAATAGGAGTAGGAGTATGCCATTTGGCCCCTCGAGCCTGCGCCACAATTCAATAAAATCATGGTTGATCATCGACCTCAACCACACTTTCCCATCTGATCCCCATATCTCTTGATTCCCCTAGAGTCCAAAAATCTATCGATCTCAGCCTTGAATATACTCAATGACTGAGCATCCACAGCCCTCTGGGGTAGAGAAATCCAAAGATACACAACTCTCTGAGTGAAGAAATTTCTCCTCATCTCAGTCCTAAATGGCCGGCCCCTTATCCTGCGATTATGCCCCCTAGTTCTAGACTCTCCAGCCAGGGGAAACAGCCTCTCAGCATCTACCCTGTCAAACCCTCTCAGAATCTCATATGTTTCAATGAGATCACATTTCATTCTTCTAAACTCCACAGAGTGTAGGCCCATTCTACTCAATCTCTCCTCATAGGACAACCCTCTCATCCCAGGAATTAATCTAGTGAACCTTCATTGCACTGCCTCTAAGGCAAGTATATCCTTCCTTAGGTAAGGAGACACAGGTCTCACCAAAGCCCTGTACAATTGTAATAAGACTTCCTTACTCTTGTACTCCAACCCCCTTGCAATAAAGGCCAACATACTATTTGCCTTCCTAATTGCTTGCTGTACCTGGATATTAACTTTCTGTGTTTCGTGCACAAGGACACCCAAATCCCTCTGAACACCAACATTTAATAGTTTCTCACCATTTAAAAAATATTCTGTTTTTTCTGTTCTTCCTACCAAAGTGAATAACCTCACATTTCCCTCTATTATACTCCATCTGCCACCTCCTTACCCACTCACTTAACCTGTCTATATCCCTTTGCAGACTTGTTGTGTACTCCACAGAGCTTACTTTCCCACCTAGCTTTGTATCATCAGCAAACTTGCATACATTATTCTCAGTCCCTTCATCTAAGTCATTAATATAGGTTGTAAATAGCTGAGGCCCAAGCAACGATCCTTGCGGCACTCCATAAGTTACAGCCT
The DNA here is from genome assembly GCF_035084215.1 of Heptranchias perlo. Taxonomy (NCBI): domain Eukaryota; kingdom Metazoa; phylum Chordata; class Chondrichthyes; order Hexanchiformes; family Hexanchidae; genus Heptranchias; species Heptranchias perlo. The sequence continues at coordinate 97,148,690 of NC_090326.1, read as the reverse complement.
GCCAACCTGAAAATGACATGTTTATTTCTACTCTCTGTTTTCTGTCCATTAACCAATCCTCAATCCATGCTAATATATTGCCCCCAACCCCATGAGCCCTTATCTTGTGTAACAACATTTTGCGTGACACTTTATCGAATCCCTTTTGAAAAGCCATGTTGACTCTGCCTAACCAACTTATGATTAATGTAAGGAATCTTACAACACCAGGTTATAGTCCAACTGTTTTATTTGAAAATCACAAGCTTTCGGAGGCTTTCTCCTTTGTCAGGTGAGTGTGGGCCACACTCACCTGACGAAGGAGAAAGCCTCCAAAAGCTTGTGATTTTCAAATAAAACAGTTGGACTATAATCTGGTGTTGTAAGATTCCTTACATTTGTCAACCCCAGTCCATCACCGGCATCTCCACATCACAACTTATGATTGTCTAAGTGCCCTGTTACCATGTCCTTAATAATAGATTCCAGCATTTTCCCTACTACTGATGTCAGGCAAACTGGCTTGCAGTTCCCTGATTTCTCCGTCCTTCCTTTCTTGAATAACGGTTTTACATTTGCTACCTTCCAATCCACTGGGACTAGTCTAGAATCTAGGGAATTTTGCAAGATCACAACCAATGCATCCACTATAAGAACATAAGAACATAAGAAATTGGAGCAGGAGTAGGCCAATCGGCCCCTCGAGCCTGCTCCGCCATTCAATAAGATCATGGCTGATCTGATCCCAACCACAAATCTAAAGAACACAAGAAGTCGGAGCAGGACCCGGCCACATAGCCCCTGGGCCCTCTCCGCCACCCACAGGGCATTGACCGATCCGAACTCAGCTTCATGTCCAATTTCCTGCCCGCTCCCCATAACCCCTAATTCCCTTTACTTCTAGGAAACTGTCTATTTCTGTTTTAAATTTATTTAATGATGTAGCTTCCACAGCTTCCTGGGGCAGCAAATTCCACAGACCTACCACCCTCTGAGTGAAGAAGTTTCTCCTCATCTCAGTTTTGAAAGAGCAGCCCCTTATTCTAAGATTATGCCCCCTAGTTCTAGTTTCACCCATCTTTGGGAACATCCTTACTGCATCCACCCGATCAAGACCCTTCACAATCTTATATGTTTCAATAAGATCGCCTCTCATTCTTCTGAACTCCAATGAGTAGAGTCCCAATCTACTCAACCTCTCCTCATATGTCCGCCCCCTCATCCCCGGGATTAACCGAGTGAACCTTCTTTGTACTGCCTCGAGAGCAAGTATGTCTTTTCTTAAGTATGGAGACCAAAACTGTATGCAGTATTCCAGGTGCGGTCTCACCAATACCTTATATAACTGCAGCAATACCTCCTTGTTTTTATATTCTATCCCCCTAGCAATAAAAGCCAACATTCCGTACTTTCCAGTACTTTCCAGTCTCTCGCCATTAAGAAAATAACTTGCTCTCTGATTTTTCCTGCCAAAGTGCATAACCTCACATTTTCCAATATTATATTGCATCTGCCAAATCTCCGCCCACTCACCCAGCCTGTCTATATCCCCTTGCAGGTTTTTTATGTCCTCCTCACTCTCTACTTTCCCTCCCATCTTTGTATCATCTGCAAATTTTGATATGTTGCACTCGGTCCCCTCCTCCAAATCGTTAATATAGATTGTAAAGAGTTGGGGACCCAGCACCGACCCCTGTGGAACACCACTGGTTACTGGTTGCCAGTCCGAAAATGAACCATTTATCCCAACTCTCTGCTTCCTGTTCGATAACCAATCCTCCACCCATGCCAGAATATTACCCCCAATCCCGTGATTTTTTATCTTAAGTAATAATCTTTTATGTGGCACCTTGTCGAATGCCTTCTGGAAGTCTAAATACACTATGTCCACTGGTTCCCCTTTATCCACCCTATACGTTATATCCTCGAAGAACTCAAGCAAATTTGTCAGACATGACTTCCCCTTCATAAAGCCATGCTGACTTTGTCCTATTAAATTATGCTTATCTAAATGTTCCGTTACTGTCTCCTTAATAATAGACTCCAAAATTTTACCCACCACAGATGTTAGGCTAACTGGCCTATAATTTCCAGCCTTCTGCCTACTACCCTTTTTAAATAACGGTGTTACATTAGCAGTTTTCCAATCTGCCGGGACCTCTCCTGAGTCCAGGGAATTTTGGAAAACTATCACCAAAGCATCCACAATCCCTACTGCCACTTCCCTCAAGACCCTAGGATGGAAGCCATCAGGTCCAGGGGATTTATCCGCCTTGAGTCCCATTATTTTACTGAGTACCATCTCCTGAGTGATTTTAATCGTATTTAAAGAAGGATATTTGGTGATGATGAAAGAATAGCAAGCACTTTACACGCTGGCAGCGGTGGGATTCGAACCCACGCCCCCGCAGAGACTGGAGCCTTAAATCCAGTGCCTTAGGCCGCTCGGCCACGCTACCACCTGTCAAGCTATCTCTGCAGCCACCTCTTTTAAAACCCTAGGATGCAGGCCATCACGTCTAGGGGATTTGTCGGCTTTTAGTCCCATTAATTGCTCCAGTACTTTTTCTTTAGTAATATTAATTACTTTAAGTTCCTCACTCTCATTAAACCCTTGGTTCCCCACTGTTTTTGGTATGTTATTTGTGTCTTCTACTGTGAAAACAGATACAAAATATTTGTTTAACTTCTTTGCCATTTCCTTATTCCCCATTATAATTTCTCCTGTTTCAGTCTCAAAGGGACCCACGTTTACTTTTGCTAATCTCTTCCTTTTTACATACTTGTAGAAGCTCTTACAATCTATTTTTATATTTCTTGCTGGTTTACTCTCATATTCTGTTTTCTCCCTCTTTGTCAATTTTTTGGTCATCCTTTGCTGGTTTCTAAAACTCTCCCAATCCTCAGGCTTACCACTCTTCTTGGCAACATTACAAGCCTCTTCTTTTAATCTAATACTATCCTTAACTTCTTTCGCTGGCCGCAGTTGTATCATTTTCCCGTGGAGTTTTTATTTCTCAATGGAATGTATATTTGTTGAGAATTATGAAATATTTCTTTAAACATTTTCCATTGCTTATCTACCATCATATCCTTTAATCTAATTTCCCAATCTACCTTAGCCAGCTCGCCTCTCATACCTATGAAATTGGCTTTATTTAAGTTTAAGACTCTAGTTTCTGACTTAAGTATGTCACTCTCAAACTCAATGTGAAATTCTATTATATTATGATCACTCATCTCCAGAGGATCTCTTACTATGAGATTACTAATTAATCCTGTCTCATTACACAAGACAAGATCTAAAATAATCTGTTCCATTAGTCCCATCATCCCACTCTTTCCCCGTAGCCCTGCAATTTTTTTCCCTTCAAGTACTTATCCAATTCCTTTTTGAAAGCCATGTTTGAATCTGCTCCCACCACCCTTTCAGGCAGTGCGTTCCAGATCCTCACCACTCACTGCGTAAATTTTTTTTTCCTCATGTTGCCTTTGGTTCTTTTGCCAATCACCTTAAATGTGTGTCCTCTGTTTCTCGACCCTTCCGCCAATGGGAACAATTTCTCTTAAACTTTACTTTATCAAAACCCTTTATGATTTTGAATACTTCTTCAAATCTCCTCTTAACCGTCTCTGCTTTAAGGAGAACAATCCCAGCTCTCCGGCCTATCCAAGTAATTGAAGTTCCTCATCCCTGGAACCATTCAATAAATCTTTTCTGCACCCTCTCTAAGGCCTTCACATCCTTCCTAAAGTGTCGTGCCCAGAATTGGTCACAATACTCCAGTTGTGGCCGAAGCAGTGTTTTATAAAGGTTCAGCATAACTTCCTTGTTTTTGTACTCTATGCCTCTATTTATGAAGTCCAGGATCCCATATGCTTTTTTAACCACTTTCTCAACCTGTACTACAACCTTCAAAGATTTGTGCACATATACTCCCAGAACTCTCTCTGTTCCTGCACCCCCTTTAGAATTGTACCATTTAGCTTATATTGCCTCTCCTCATTCTTCCTGCCAAAACGTATCACTTCGCACTTTTCTGCGTTAAATTTCATCTGCCATGTGTCTGCCCATTCCACCAGCCTGTCTGTGTCCTCTTGAAATCTATTATTATCCTCCTCACTGTTTACTACACTTCAAAATTTTTTGTCATTTGCAAATTTTGAAATTGTGCCTTGTACATATACACATCATCAACTGCATTGCCCTCATCCACCCTCTCTGTTACCTCATCCAAAAACTCAATCAAGTTAGTTAAACACAATTTGCCTTTAACAAATCCATGCTGGCTTTCCTTTATTAATCCACACTTGTCCAAGTGTCTATTAATTTTGTTCCGGATTATCGTTTATAAAATTTTCCTCACTACCGAGATTAAACTGACTGGCTTGTAATTGTTGGGTTTATCCTTACACCCCTTTTTTGAACAAGGGTGTAACATTTGCAATTCTCCAGTCTTCTGGCACCACCCCCATATCTAAGGAGGATTGGAAGATTATGGCCAGCACCTCTGCAATTTCCACCCTTATTTCCCTCAGCAACCTAAGATGCATCCCATCCGGACCAGGTTATTTATCTACATTAAGTACAGCCAGCCTTTCTAGTACCTCCTCTTTATCAATTTTTAGCCCATCAACTATCTCAACTACCTCCTCTTTTACTGTGACTTTGGCAGCATCTTCTTCCTTGGTAAAGGCAGATGCAAAGTACTCATTTAGTATCTCAGCCATGCCCTCTACCTCCATGCGTAGATCTTTTTGGTTCCTAATCGGCCCCACCCCTTCTCTTACTACCCATTTACTATTTATATGCCTATAGAAGACTTTTGGATTCCCTTTTATGTTAGCCACCAGTCTATTCCCATACTGTCTCTTTGCCCCTCTTATTTCCTTTTTCACTTCTCCTCTGTACACTCTATACTCACCCTGAATATTCTCCATGATTATGGTAATGCAGCCTGACCATCAAAATGGTTCGGGGCTCTGACTGCTTTCACTGACTGGGTGATGGATTCAATCTGTCTGCCTCCAGCCTGATGAAATAGGTCACATCAAAGTCAGCTCCAATGAGTCCAAAATTCAGATATTTTGGAGGTGGCACAAAGTGGTGTATTTCCGATGGAATGAGGCGAGATACGATAAAGTTACACCTATTCTAAGATACACTCTAAATTCTGATGAAGCTGGCTGCTGGCAGATGTGCCCACCCCCAACGTGTTGCACGTACATAACTGACATGATAATGAGAGTAAAACCTGCTGTCCCAGAAGTTCCACCATTTACACCAGAATTGCATCTGATTTAAGTAAAGCCAATAGAAAATAAGGGGAAGTTACCTACATCACTGTCAAATCAGTAGGTGGTTAAATCCACAGGCTTTGTCTGTCCACAAACTCTGAAATATCAGCTATAACTGAAGCCAGCTATGTAACTAAGAAAGGATTCTGCTAGCTGCATTTCGGCAGTTTCAGGCAGGGAAATATATTTCTACCCACCCTTCATGGAGCCCTTACCATGGAGTTCACTATTGCCTGTAGGATTTAGAGGTAATAGTAGAAACATGACTTACGTTAGGATAATTTGACATGAGCAGAAAGCATCATGGGTTAACTATTATAGAGTGCACAGCATGTGTTACAAACATCTTTTTGCAGAATGAGCAGTCTTAGCAAGATAAGACAGCTGGTGTAAAATTAACTGTATTCCTGTAGACAATAGACCCTTAGATGAGAATTGTATCACATGACTTTAGGAGTGTATCCATTTAAAATAGTTAAGCGAGGTTACCATGGATACAGGCAGAGAAACCATGAAGAGATAAGGGATGGGGCCTACTGTCTGAACTTCAGAACTGAACAAAACCAGTTTCTACCATTTTCCAAACAAAGAGTTTAGTCCATGGTGCTGTCGTTACATTATATCCTGTGACAGAGATAGGTGTGATGGGGAGAGAAGTATAAAGGTTGTACTCTCGTAGCCTGGTAGGTGCAGCTTCGACTTAGGACACTTTCTACTCCTTGAAGCTGCCTGGCTGGAAGACATTTTGTTAAAAGTTTAATACAGTTTTTTGTTTACAATTTTTGAATTTGGGAAATGTTTGCACTCTTATTTATGTTTAAATGTTAAAGTTTAACACAGTTTTGCACAATTTTCAAAAAGTTTACATAATTTGGTCTTCATAGAATCATAGAAGTTACAACATGGAAACAGGCCCTTCGGCCCAACATGTCCATGTCGCCCAGTTTATACCACTAAGCTAGTCCCAATTGCCTGCACTTGGCCCATATCCCTCTATACCCATAATTTGGTCTTAAAAATTGTTACATTCATTTTTTGCACTTGTACATAGTTATACTTTGAGAACTGCTAAAGAAGTTTAATTTTATACATGTTTTCTATTTATCGTTGACAGTTGTAGCTTTAAATTTCTTGTAATAAATCTCTTGAATTTGAACAGAGCAGCGTCTGAGGCTTCTTCTGCTTGCCAGCCCGGGGAGTAAATGAGGAAGGAGGCTCACAGTGTCAGCCATGGTTCAGTTGGTAGCACTCTCATCTCTGAGTTAGCAGGTGTGGGTTCCAATCCCATCTCTAGAGACTTGAGCACATAATCCAGGCTGACACTTCGGTGCAGCACTGAGGGAGTGCTGAGGTGTCCTGGCAAATATTTATCCCTCAACCAAGATCACTAAAACAGATTATCTAGTGATCTATCACGTTGCTGTTTCTGTTTGTGGGAGCTCGCTGTGTGCAAATTGGCTGCTGTGTTTCCTACATAACAACAGTGATTACACTTAAAACAAAAGTACTTCATTGGTCGTAAAGTGCTTTGGGACTTCCTGAGGTTGTGAAAAGCGCTATATAAATGCAAGTCTTTCTTTCTTTTCTTTTAAAGCCTGCACCACAAGCCGTGCTCAGACTGCCCTGCCCTGTCAGATGCTTGCCTCCTGCACAGGTGCCGCGTCCCTCTGCTCCGGGTCCCACGGTGCTGCATATTCCATCTGTATTAGCTACTCTTCCAGGATGTGAAGGTCAAGACCTTCTGACAATGCGAAGTTGTGCAGGGCTCAGCGCACCAACGTGATCCTAGCCACCCTCTCTGGGGAATACCGAAGTACACTCCCAGACCTGTTCAGGCACCTGAAATGGCTCTTCAGTACCCCGATTGTTCTCTCCATGACCTGTACCTCTCCTCCGCCTCAGTCTGTGCCATCCGAAATGGTATCATAAGTCAGGGCAGCAGGGGGTGCTATGCCTTGTCACCAATAAGCCATCCATCGACCGATTCACCTTCCCCAAGCTTGCGGACTTGACAGACACCCTCATGCTGCGAGTTAATGTGCAGGATGTGCAGCTGGGCGTCGTAGACTGTCTGCATTTTAAAGGAGTAGAACCCCTTCTGGTTTGTGTAGCTCTGCACGTTTTTAAGCGGAGCTTTGAATGCCACATGCCTCCCGTCAATCACTCAAGCACCTTGGGAAGCCAGCGATCCCACAGAAGGACAGTGCCTAATGCCTTTGCTCCACCAGTGACATCTCAAATTCTATGAACTCTCCACCCCATGGGCTGTGGACTCGCCATCACCCGTTTTACCCTACCGCACAGTCATGATCTGCCCGTGAGGCTCTACAAATGGGTCTTTGTCCTGGCAGTGATTGGTCTGGGTCTGGGTCTGGGTCTGGGTCTCTGTCTGCTGCCACAAAGTCACTGGGCACCTGGAAATGCTACTACTTCTGATGTCCCCGTACCCCTCCCCACCCTCGAAAAAAGGAAGGTAAGTATCCAAAATAAAAACAGAAAATGCTGGAAAACCCTCAGCAGTTCAGGCAACATCTGTGGAAAGAGAAAAAGAATTAATGTTTCAGGTCGCTGACCTTTCATCAGAACTGGTAAGTATCCAGCGGAGTTTAACATGCCAACAAATGCTCTAAATCACTTATCTGCTTTCCCTTCACACAGCTGTTGCCACTTTAAATTGTTGCCAGCTTTTAAACCCTAGAGCAATAAGTTTCCTTCCCCCCACCACCCCCAACCCCCTTCTGGTGAATTTCTCCCATTTTACTCAGAAGTTGCATTCCTAGCCTACCCAAGGATATGCAAATGTATGACCATTAAAATTCTAGCAGAGCCAGCAGTGCATGTAACTAGAAGGCCCACCTGATATGCTGATCCTGGCAACCTTGTATGCCTCATTTATATGGGTGTTTGTTGGACTGAGTGCGGTAAATGACAAGACTTTGGAAGCATGATGTTCCTCCCGTCATTACCATATGATTTCCTTATGTTTGCTGAACAAGATTAGGGCGCAGAAAGCCCCCACCCCCACTGCCGCCTACTGAGCTCAAAACAGGGTAAAAACACAGTGAGATTGAGTCATGCCCCAAAATCTGTCCCCAGTGCCATTGTACCACAATCTCACCAGAAATAGTGAGGACATTCATGGCCTCTGTGCAATAACACAAGATATTCATGTTTTTGTCTTTGTAACAACTGTCTAGTATAAAAAGAATTGTCACAATTATGACAACAGTCACTGCCTTTTGGCTAATGTTCCTTCTTATTGACAAGTCATCATGATTTTACAAAACAACATATGTCGACCAATAAAGAATATACAGAGGCCATACTTAGCTGAGTTTAGAATGTTTACAGACCATTTAGATGCAAGTCTTAATCCCCATACTAAAGCTGCATAACTGAGACTATTCACACTGCAACACATCTGGAGAAATTCATCGTACATGAGAGAGTGCACATTTATAGAATTACATAGAATGTACAGCACAGAAACAGGCCATTCGGCCCAACAGGTCCATTCTGGTGCTAATGCTCCAAACAAGCCTCCTCCCTCCCTACTTCATCTAACCCTATCAGCATATCCATTTATTCCTTTCTCCCTCATATCTTTTTCTAGCTTCCCCTTAAATGCATCTATGCTAGTTGCCTCAACTACTCCTTGTGGTAGTGAGTTCCACAATTTAAACACTCTCTGGGTAAAAAAAAAAATCTCCTGAATTTCCTGTAGGTTTTATTAGTGACTATCTTATATTTATGGCTCTAGTTCTGGTCTCTCCCCCAAGCGGAAACATCTTCTCTACGTCTGCTGTTTCAAACTCTTTCATAATCTTAAAGACTTCTTTCAGGTCACCCCTCAGTTTTCTCTTTTCTAGCGAAAAGAGCCCCAGCCTGCTTAATCTTTCCTGATAGATGTAACCTCTCAGTTCTGGTATCATCCTAGTAAATCTTTTTTGCACCTTCTCTAGTGCCTCTTTATCCTTTTTATAATATGGAGACCAGAACTGTTCACACTGCTCCAAGTGTGGTCTAACCAAGATTCTATACAAGTTCAACATAACTTCTCTGCTTTTCAATTTTATCCCTCTAGAAATGAACCCCAGTACTTGGTTTCCATTTTTTTATGGCCTTATTAACCTGCATCACTACTTTTAATGATTTGTGTATCTGTACCCCGAGATCCCTCTGCTCCTCTACCCTATTTAGACTCTTATTATCCAAGCAGTATGTGGCCTCCTTATTTTTCCTACCAAAATGTAATACCTCACACTTATTTATATTGAAATTCATTTGCCAATTACATACCCATTCTGCAAGTTTATTAATGTTTTCCTGTATTTTGTCACAGTCCTCCTCAGTATTAACCAAACCCCCCAATTTGGTGTCTTCTGCAAATTTTAAAATTTTACTTCCGATTCCCGAGTCCAAATTGTTTATGTAAACGGTGAACAACAGTGGTCCCAGTACCGATGCCTGTGGAACACCACTTCCCACCCTTTGCCAGTCTGAGCAGCTACCTTTATCCCCTACTCTCTGTTTTCTGTTTTGTATGATGTGGAGATGCCGGTGATGGACTGGGGTTGACAATTGTAAACAATTTTACAACACCAAGTTATAGTCCAGCAATTTTATTTTAAATTCACAAGCTTTCGGAGGCTTCCTCCTTCGTCAGGTAAATGTCATTTACCTGACGAAGGAGGAAGCCTCCGAAAGCTTGTGAATTTAAAATAAAATTGCTGGACTATAACTTGGTGTTGTAAAATTGTTTACAATTCTGTTTTGTAGCCAGCTTGCTATCCACTCTGCCACTTCAGTTCATCTTTTAGTTCAAAATGCAAAATGGACAAAAACAGCAACAGATGGAACATAATATTTGACTCAAAAAACACTGTACTATATAACCCTTTGGGGTTGTCAGACAACTTTTGGCCAGCTGACTGGTGGAGGGCGCTGACAGCCCGCCTGTACCGGAGGCAAGGAAGCCAGATCCATTTGACACACCAGCTTCATTTAAATGGAACCAGTGAGCTAGGGGCACCAACTGGCATCCAGAAGCAGCTCGCTGGATTCAGGCTCGCCAGCAAGATAAGTCTGAGGGGGGAGTGTCGTGGTCGTGGATGGAGGGAGTCCGGGGCAGCAGCAGCCCAGATTACTTTTGCTGCTCCTCCTGGTCTCACAAAAATAATTTAAATTTAGCCTTTTCGGGGCCTCTTTGGCTCTACCTCCTGTAAAACAGATCAGAGAGTGCACGGTGCACTCTCCTACCAGTTCTATCCTAAAATGGCAATCGGGGTCCGATGTACATCATAGGAGCCCAATTTGCATATTAAAAGGGGCCTGTTACCTGAACAGGCAGGTTTTTTGGCTGCCCAGTGGTAAGCCCCTCTGAAGGTAGCAGTGGTCCAATCGTCGGTCTTGCCGGGGCAGCAATCCTAACAATCCCATTTTAAGACCATTACAACCACGTTAATGCCAATTTCGGCAAATTAGAAACAACCCCCTTATGTTTCAAAGCAGCAGTGACTGTTATGCAGGCAAAATACTACAGTCTGGTAGATGATACAATTGATGCCTCGCTTGTTGCAGATGTTTTGCTTTTCTGTCAATTTAAATGGGCAGCATGCCCCACAAATTTAAAATGTCTTTGGCATAGCAGTCTATAATATTCATTAGGTTCGATGCCGAGCAATGCACTCATCACTTGACATGATTTGCTGCATATTTAAAGGCACAATTAAGCTTGCTTTTGATTCCAAGCTGAGCTGGTAATTTAGATTTGAGAAAACTAAATTAATAAAGAAGTTCACTGGTCAAAAAAGTGCAGCTTTAGTGCTCTTTCATAGCAGTTACCTTTAGATTAAACGAAGCAACTGCTGTTGCAATCTGGCTATGATCTCACACTTAAACGCAATGGGCCGGAATTTGTTGAAAAAATAACGGCGTGTGAATGACGTACCATTTGCTTCGTACAAACAGCATCTTGCCCTTAGCTTCCCTGTTATTTTTATGAACTTGCTGGATTTGCACATTAATTGCTCATTAAACAAGTCACAGAAAGTTAAATCTAGTAATTAATAGCACAAGTACCCTTTTAACGACATGATAATGGTTATTAACTGTCAATCAACCTCTCTGGCCCAGAAAGTGAACAATTTTAACTGTATGTAGTAAATTGTTGTCAGAGATTTTAAAAATGTCAAATTTTAATTTTTTTTTCTGTCTGTCTCTTTTTCTAACTCTTTTTTCTCTCTTAATTCAATCTTTCTTTCCCTCTCTTTATTTCTCTTTCTGCACCTGATTTGACTTTAATTCACCCTCCTTCTCCGTTGTTCCTCTGTATCTTTTTCAATCCTTAAACCTCATTGGTTAAGGAGATACACTGTTGGTCCCGTTGTAGACTGAGGTCCCAGATGTCCCATTGCCCTCACTGCGCTGTTATCAGTTCACACTTCCAGCAAGATAAGGTGCAACATTTTTTGAGTTGAAGGGTGCAGGAAAATGTTTAACTAACGGCTTACGCTGCGAGATGCCCCACTCCAGCAAGATCCGACCCAATATCTTTTTCTTTTTTGTGTTCCTTTTTAAAAATCTAAATGTAATATCTACATTGTGTAGCACTAAGCCATATACAACTTAATGTATAGTGCCATTATAGACCCGCCCAATTTTTCTTATACAACTAATGCCACATTACAACAGGTTGACATAAGTCTGCAATATATAGCAATAGACTACGTAATACAATGTAGTGAATTGGTGAAATAGTAATGTGAAACTGTTCTGGAATTCATAAAGGAGCTTTGTCCCTCCACCCAGCCCCTGCAACTTGACTCTCGTAAAGAGCATTCACTTTCCCAAGTATCGTTCTATTGGCATTTGCTCCACTGATGCACTGTCTTCAGGGTAAATCATGATTTTCTCAATTTTCATGGAGCCATTGTGCACAAGTAATGTCTCTTTCACAGCTGGATTATTGAACTTTTTGTCAGTTATACAGATTAAGTGGCAATTTAGTTGCTTGAGAGTGCGAAAGGAGTTTTATTACAGGTGCACCATGATTGGCTTGTTTTCTCCCATCCCCACTAATGGATTCATGTTTCACAAAATTGCCCACAGGAAGACAGTGTCGAGCTGTTGGTTGGACTGGTGGTAGTTAAGAGCTACAAAGAATATCTTTAAAGAGTTAGTCTTTAAAAAGAAGAAAAAATGCCCATAAATGACTTCAATGGACCAGAAAATCGGGCGCAGTGTAAAAAGGGCGGCCAATCCACTAACACCCACTTTCAGCTAATGCCCAAAACAAATTTATATCCCAATGTTCCCTTGTTCTAGATTCCATTACTAGAGGGAAGTCATTCCATGGACTATAATCCAGTCCAACTGGTCTCTAATTGTAACTCAGTTAATTCATTACAGCTATCATTGTGGTGAACTGTTGCTGGACTTTGCCCAAAGCCTAAGGTGGAATACCCAAAATTGATCACAATATTGCAAATGAAATCAATAGAAAGGAAAATCAGGACATGGTCTATAATGGGCGGCCGACCCGTTACCGCCAATTTTCTGCCCAGCGGTAAAAGTTAAAATCTACCCCCATGTCTGTATAACTGTAGCAGTACTTCCTACCTTTTATATTCGATAGGAATATTTTCCTTATCGCAGCACCTGGTGAACTCTCAGTTCCCAGGTTTTGTGGAGAGGAAAAGGAGGCAAACACTCACTACGTCAGGTCTCTGACCCCAATACGTTGCTCAGGGATTTCTGGGGCTTTCCCAAATGAGCTTACCTATGCCTATGCTTGCAATATACACAGGCCCACTGTTGCTAGGGGATCAAGGCTGGAGTGGTCATTCCTGGACCTCCCACCTCCACTCCTTTCTTGTCAGTCCATGCGGTGCCTCATCGCAGATTTGCCCCAAAAAAGCTGGTGGTGGGGTTTGTGCTAGGACCGTGCTCAGTCTGGAGGGTCTGAGGGGTGCCCAGAAACAACCCGAAGAGATCAGAAGCTGCAGGTAAGTAATCCCTCTTCCCCCGCCTCTCCAGCAACAGTCAGAAGGCCCAGCAGCTGACAGACAGGAGCTGAATTCTAATGGTCTGGAAACATAGAAACATAGAAAATAGTAGCAGGAATAGGCCATTCGGCCCTTCGAGCCTGCTCCGCCATTCAATAGGGCTGATCCTCTATCTCAATACTGTATTCCCGCTCTCTCCCCATACTCCTTGATGCCTTCTGTGTCTAGAAATCTATCAATCTCCTTCTTAAATATATTCAGTGACTTGGCCTCCACAGCCTTCCGTGGTAGAGAATTCCATAGGTTCACCACCCTCTGAGTGAAGAAATTTCTCCTCATCTCAGTCCTAAATGTCCTACCCTGTATCCTGAGACTGTGACCCCTCGTTCTGGACCCCCCAGCCAGGGGAAACATCCTCCCTGCATCCAGTCTGTCTAGCCCTGTCAGCATGTTCAACTGATCAGAGGCCTTCACATGCACAGCACATTTAGTGTGCACCGCACTTGCCTGGTGAGGTAGAATCAGAAGAAATTCATCCAAATCTGGTCCCTATTCTTGACCTGCACTGAAGGTTGGCAGGCACACCAATAACAAAACTCAGGCACCGTGCAACAGCGACATCACCTACCTAACTGACTGTAGAAGCTCATGAAATTATGGCAATTAAGGTAAAAAAAATTCTAATGGATATTGATGCAACAAGTTTGTCCACAAGCCATTGTGTAAAACTCACTCCCTGCCACTCTATCTATATAAATACTGAACCATGGGTGCAACTTTAAAAATCAGGCTCCAGTTGCCACCAGTGGTGCAAATGAGAAATCCACTGCCCACTGTTTTCTTGAATATTCATGGGCTTTACACACCCGAGTTTCCGATATATTCCTGCAAGAGGCAAGGCTTCCCATTGGCAGAGCAGAGCCATGAAATTACCCCACCCCCATGTATGCTGTACACTATGAAAATAATGTATTAATATCTGGCTGTGCGCTGTAACTGAAGAAAAAGAATATATACCTTAAAAAGACATTCACAGTTTAAACAATGATGGAACCTCAGATTAAATGAATCAGTAAAGAATTCAAAAATAAAGCCTGAAGGGGCACACCTTTACCCTGACTCCTTTCACTGCCTGGGTTTTCTAGAAGAATTAATAACACTGAATGAAGATGACAGGATGTCAAAATTATCAACCTTATTGAGGGGGAAAAACCCCTTTGAGTCATAACATAATTGTATGAGGCACATGTCTGTGCTACACCCTCAGGCTATTTATCTCAATAAGGTAATTTTGTCTTTGTGCTTTCATTCAATCCCTTACTTCACTATTGATGCAGATTTAGTTGTACACTTGAATATAGAGCTGTGGTGAGAAGATTGCAAAAGCTGGAGAAAAGCCTCATTGATAAACACTATAAAGCTAATCCTGCATTTGTGTAAAATTACTCTGCATCAAAGTAAATTAAATGTTTGATTAGCATCAAATTTCATTTTAGTGAATCACTGACTTGCCAAAAAGCCCCTCAAAGGAACCTTATTCAGTGTCTCATATCATCTGTTCCCTTTTCTGAATACTTTATACCATACTGATTACAGGGCATCTTTCAGGAAGGCATTGGGCTATTTAAATTACATCACTGGATTGTGAAGTCTTCAACTTCAGTGGGTATATCATAGGAACAATGATGCCTGCCAAAGTAATAGAAAATGCTTTTAGTTGTGAGACAGGTGGATATTTCACCCTCCCATGTTACAGATCTTGTGAGGAGGGATGGCTCTGGTGGCTGTGTGTAGCAAAATTATAAATTCATTCAAAATGTATCTATTTATAATCTTGCTATGCCATAGCAACTATATTAATTTTTCCCTCTATGAAACAATCTTAAATTTACACATTGAAGTTCATTGAACTTGTATTCAATGCTGACTTATTTATTCCTGTTTTTTGATCTTTTCAGAGATGATCCAGCAAAAATAAAATGTTATTCAGATAAATAAATAACTAGGGAACGGCATACACGCTCCAGCAGCAACTTGCCAGCTATTATTTCTCTAACCTCCTCGATCAAAAGAATATTTAGGAATACAAGTCTTAATGATTTTATAATATGGTATCAAAGCAGATTTAACAGACAGCTGTTGGTGGGGGAGTGAATCTCTAAATAGATCTGCACTTGGTAACTAAGTTTTAAAACTAAGTAAAAAAAATAGTAATACATTTTTCGACTGGTGTTCGTCCCATACAAATACTTAATGCGCTCACAAAGTTCCTCTATGCACTTTTTTTTAATGCAGACATTAACTTGTTTATTTTATGGGCAACAGACTGCATTAAAAAAGCACATGGAGGGATCTAGAGTGAATATGTTAAATGTTCATCTGTGAACAGCACTGGAAGTATGACTGAACAGCAAAATTGGACTTTAAGCATAGAGCCACACCAGGTAGAAGATAAGCTTAAAGACTCAGTGGGGGAGATTTTCTTAAGTCCGTGTATGGGCTCACTGAATCGACTGGATTCACTGGGCTCACTGGATCGATTGGCCTCACTGGATCGGCTGGGCACACTGGATCGACTGGGAACATTGGATCGATTAGGCACACTGGATCGACAGGGTAAATTGGATCAATTGGGCACACTGGATCGACTGGGTACATTGGATCAATTGGACACACTGAATCGACTGGGTACATTGGATCAATTGGACACACTGAATCGACTGGGTACATTGGATCAATTGGACACACTGAATCGACTGGGTACATTGGATCAATTGGGCACACTGAATCGACAGGGTACATTGGATCAATTGGACACACTGAATCGACTGGGTACATTGGATTAATTGGGCACACTGGATCGACTAGGTACATTGGATCAATTGGGCACACTGAATCGACTGGGTACATTGGATCAATTGGGCACACTGGATCGACTAGGTACATTGGATCAATTGGGCACACTGGATCGACTGGGTACATTGGATTAATTGGGCACACTGGATCGACTGGGTACATTGGATTAATTGGGCACACTGGATCGACTAGGTACATTGGATCAATTGGGCACACTGGATCGACTAGGTACATTGGATCAATTGGGCACACTGGATCGACTGGGTACACTGGATCGATTGGGCACAATGGATCGACAGGGTACATTGGATCGATTGAGCACACTGAATCGACGAGGTACACTGGATCGATTGGGCACACTGGATTGACTGGGTACATTGGATCAATTGGGCACACTGGATCGACTAGGTACATTGGATCAATTGGGCACACTGAATCGACTGGGTACATTGGATCAATTGGGCACACTGGATCGACTAGGTACATTGGATCAATTGGGCACACTAAATCGACTGGGTACATTGGATCGATTAGGCACACTGGATCGACTGGGTACATTGGATCGATTGGGCACACTGAATCGACAGGGTACATTGGATCAATTGGGCACACTGAATCGACAGGGTACATTGGATCGATTGGGCACACTGAATCGACTGGGTACATTGGATCGATTGGGTACACTGAATCGACAGGGTACATTGGATCGATTGGGCACACTGAATCGACTGGGTACATTGGAGCAATTGGGCACACTGAATCGACTGGGTACATTGGATCAATTGGGCACACTGAATCGACAGGGTACATTGGATCAATTGAGCACACTGAATCGACTGGGCACATTGGATCAATTGGGCACACTGAATCGACAGGGTACATTGGATCGATTGGGCACACTGAATCGACTGGGTCCATTGGATCGATTGGGCACACTGGATCGACAGGGTACATTGGATCGATTGGGCACACTGGATCGACTGGGTACATTGGATCAATTGGGCACACTGAATCGACTGGGTACATTGGATCAATTGGGCACACTGGATCGACTGGGTACACTGGATCAATTGGGCACACTGGATCGACAGGGTACATTGGATCAATTGGGCACACTGAATCGACTGGGTACATTGGATCGATTGGGTACACTGAATCGACTAGGTACATTGGATCAATTGGGCACACTGAATCGACAGGGTACATTGGATCGATTGGGCACACTGAATCGACTAGGTACATTGGATCGATTGGGCACACTGAATCGACAGGGTACATTGGATCGATTGGGCACACTGAATCGACTAGGTACACTGGATCGATTGGGCACACTGAATCGACAGGGTACATTGGATCAATTGGGCACACTGGATCGACTAGGTACATTGGATCGATTGGGCACACTGGATCGACAAGGTACATTGGATCGATTGGGCACACTGAATCGACTGGGTACACTGGATCAATTGGGCACACTGGATCGACTAGGTACATTGGATCGATTGGGCACACTGAATCGACAGGGTATATTGGATCGATTGGGAACACTGGATCGACTAGGTACATTGGATCGATTGGGCACGCTGGATCGACAAGGTACATTGGATCAATTGGGTACACTGAATCAACTGGGTACATTGGATCGATTGGGCACACTGAATCAACTGGGTACATTGGATCGATTGGGCACACTGGATCGACAGGGTACATTGGGTCAATTGGGCACACTGAATCAACTGGGTACATTGGATCAATTGGGCACACTGAATCGACTGGGTACATTGGATTAATTGGGCACACTGGATCGACTGGGTACATTGGATCGATTGGGCACACTGAATCGACAGGGTACATTGGATCAATTGGGCACACTGAATTGACAGGGTACATTGGATCAATTGGGCACACTGGATCGACAGGGTACATTGGATCAATTGGGCACACTGGATCAACAGGGTACATTGGATCAATTGGGCACACTGGATCGACAGGGTACATTGGATCGATTGGGCACACTGAATCGACAGGGTACATTGGATCAATTGGGCACACTGGATCGACAGGGTACATTGGATCAATTGGGCACACTGGATCGACAGGGTACATTGGATCAATTGGGCACACTGGATCGACAGGGTACATTGGATCGATTGGGCACGCTGGATAGACAGGGTTACATTGGATCAATTGGGCACATTGAATAGACAGGGTTACATTGGATCAATTGGGCACACTGGATAGACAGGGTTACATTGGATCAATTGGGCACACTGGATCAACAGGATATATTGGATCAATTGGGCACACTGAATCGACAGGGTACATTGGATCGATTGGGCAGACTGGATCAACAGTGTACATTGGATCAATTGGGTACACTGGATCGACAGGGTACATTGGATCGATTGGGCACACTGAATCGACAGGGTACATTGGATCGATTGGGCAGACTGGATCAACAGTGTACATTGGATCAATTGGGTACACTGGATCGACTGGGTACATTGGATCAATTGGGCACACTGAATCGACAGGGTACATTGGATCGATTGGGCACACTGGATCGACTGGGTACATTGGATCGATTGGGCACACTGGATCGACTGGCTACATTGGATCGATTGGGCACACTGAATTGACTGGGTACATTGGATCGATTGGGCACACTGGATCGACTGGGTACATTGGATCGATTGGGCACACTGAATCGACAGGGTACATTGGATCGATTGGGCACACTGAATCGACTGGGTACACTGGATCAATTGGGCACACTGGATCGACCGGGTACACTGGATCGATTGGGCACACTGGATCGACTGGGTACATTTGATCGATTGGGCACAGCGAATGTCAGAAAATTGGCTGGGTCAAAGCATGTTCTATAAAGGAGCCGGCCCAATTCTTCACTATTCAAGTTAATGGCCCTGAATTACCTCAGTATGCTTTACATTGCTGCTGCACCTTTAAAAGAAGTATTAGATCTGCCATTGGACTTTGGAGGAAGATACACGGAAGTTTCCTGTAGAAGCACATTTGCATTTATCTTGGTGTAAGCTTTAGTTTAAGCTTGAGCTGAAATGTCTGTGCAGTCTTTTAAATGCTCTGTTCAACCTGCGCTCTGCAGCAGAACACTGGGTGTCAAGAAGGAAAAGAAGGAACACTGCTTGGCTCTGTCACTTCTCCCTTACATTACTGCACTGCATGTCTTACCAATATATTTATTACACTTGGTCAGGAGTTATGAATATTCAAGTGCCATCAGTGCCCAGAGGGCAGCAGGGCATGAAGTCAAGTCAGAGGTGAAGAATTTACAACTTCATTCCTTCAGGCCACCAGCCCTTCTGAGGGGCAGTGAAGGCAGAACAAACAATCATCTGCATGCAGGTGGCATTAAGTCATTCAGAATTATCACTCGTGCAACCTGCAACTCCCTGATCCCCAGGACTGCAACTCCCTCACCCCCAAGACTGCAACTCCCTCACCCCGAGGACTGCAACTCCCTGATCCTCAGGACTGCAATTCCCTCACCACCAGGACTGCAACTCCCTCATCCCCAGGACTGAAACTCCCTCACCCCAAGGACTGAAACTCCCTCACCCCCAGGACTGCAACTCCCTGATCCTCAGGACTGCAATTCCCTCACCACCAGGACTGAAACTCCCTCACCCCCAGGACTGAAACTCCCTCACCCCCAGGACTGAAACTCCCTCACCCCCAGGACTGAAACTCCCTCACCCCCAGGACTGAAACAAGTTCCACATCCTCAACAGGGCATGCAAGAAAACATACTGCACACGTCTTCATTTCTTTTCTTGCCCACACTAGGCACAGCATACTCTTCACACAATTAAAGCAACACTCGTACAACTAACCCTTCAATCTGCACCCTGGTTAAGGGCACCCCTATTTCCCTATCCTTCACTATGGCTACACAGCTCCCCGAACACACAGTTACTGCCTCAGACTACCCCACAACACCTTTCTCCATTTTAACACCCTCACACCCCTAATTCTATTACTTCACCTTTACCATGCCACTCGCGACACAGTCCTCAAATCACACAGATGCAGCCAGTAGGGGCACCATGCCATGAGACATGCGACGAGAGCTACCTCAATCCCATGTCCTTTCCGTGTAGCATGAGGAGCCAAACTCCTCTCATGATCTTGGCTGTGAGATGGCACCTAAAAGGTACAAGAATAGGTGTCCATAAGGAATGCCATGCCTACTCCTGAATACTCCTGACTTTTGGTGCAGCGAGTATGGGAAGTCTGAAAATCTGCAGGTACTCCAACCCCCTCAGAAGTGGTCAGAAGTAAATGTAGGTGCCTGCAGGCAGAATGCAAGAAAAAAACTTTAAAAGAACGGTTCCTACCTTCAGAAATTATAGATCTCCAGCCTCTTCTACTGTAGGAACTCCTCACTTCTTAACAGCCGATGCTGACAGTTGCTGCACCTCATCTCAACAGGTTTAACTTAGTGAACACTAACAGGAAACTCACATACACAGCGCCACTGGCTCTCAGGAGGCCACATGTAAATGAGGCCAGTGGTGACTACCAGGAGAATCATGGAAAAGCTCCAGGGTTATGAGGAAGCTCCGGGGGAGCTTCTTAAAGGTGCACGTATGTCGGAATAATTTCTAACGCTATTCCACTATTGCTCAAGTGCTGAAAAGAGTGAGGAAATTCAGGGCTATAACGTCCCTTCAGGGAATAATGGAAAGTGGAGGGAGAACTGATAATGTGAGTGGGGAGGGGTTCCTCCATTAGGCATGTCAGCTATGCAAGGTTTTACAAAATTTATAATGTACTGTATAGCTGAAACATTTGCCTGAAGATTGAATATATTGGGGAGATTTTCTTGGGTCTGTACCCAGGTGCACTGAATCACCTGTGCGCTCTGAATATTGGGTGGGTTCCTATACTGGTGGGTTCCCTTATGAGGTGCCATGCTTTCTGCTCACTTTTCCTATACATGCTTGTGCCTAGGCGATTCAATACAGCCTAGGTGCAGGAACAGGCCTAAGGCCCTTTAACTCAGGTCAAGCCAGTATTGACAGGGGAATAGTGAAAATAGTACACTTGGCCCCATAGTTCATGACTTGCCTTCCAACAGTTGTAATAGTCTAGATACAGTTGTTAGGATTCGGGCTATTTCACTATACTCTTTACTCATGCTCAGCACAATTCAGCTTCCATAGGTAAGCCTGAGTTTCCTATTAACCAGAACTGACTGGCGAGCTCCATGTGAGCATTGGAGAACTCATCCCACTATCTGCCTGAACTTGCCAAAAGTTAAAATCGACCCCACTGAACTACCTATTGTCCCATGTCATTATGGATAACAGTTTTAATGGTTTTCTTATTAACATACAAATTCCCCTCTTTGCCCCAGCATTTCTCTAAATGAATTGATCCTTTAAACCCTAAACCTGAATTGATAGCAGAAACATCTTAGAGCTTAAAACAAAAAATCCTCAGGTTAAATAGACAATAATCCCTAATCATCACAGCATTTATTCAGAGCAAGTGATATACACAGAAGAAAGTTAAATCAGCAGATAAAATAATACTTCTACTTATATTTAGCTGCCACTCAGATATATCTGCCATTCAGATATATCTGTCATTCAGATATAAGAACATAAGAACTAGGAGCGGAGAGTTGAAGAACTAGAGGAAATAGATTTAAGCTGATTGGCGGAAGGATTAGAGGGGACATGAGGCAAAAGTTTTTTACCCAGAGGGTGGTGGGTGTATGGAATTCGCTGCCCGAATTGGTGGTAGAGGCAGGGACCCTCAACTCTTTTAAAAAGTACCTGGACCGGCACCTAAAGTGCTGTAAGCTGCAGGGCTATGGACTGGGTGCTGGAAGGTGGGATTAGAATGGGAACCTGGTTGTTCTTTGAGCCAGCGCGGACACGATGGGCCGAATGGCCCCCTTCTGTGCTGTATCTTTTCTATGGTTCTATTCACAACCCTCTGAGTGAAGAAGTGTTTCTTCAGCTCGGTCCTAAATGGCCGACCCCTTATCTTGAAACTATGACTCCTAGTTCTAGACTCTCTAGCCAGGGGAAACAGCCTCTCAGCATCTACGCTGTCAAGCCCTTTTTATATGTTTCAATGAGATCACCTCTCATTCTTCTAAACTCCAGAGAGTATAGGCCCATTCTACTCAATCTCTCCTCATAGGACAACCCTATCACTCAGATATACCTGTCACTTAGATATACTTGTCACCCGGGTATACCTATCACTCAGATCTATCTGGCACTCAGATCTAACAATTTAACCGTTATGGATAATGGTTCTTAACATCCAAGTAATCAAAGTTAATTATTTCTACCACCTGGGCAGGTGGGTAATAGGAGAGCTGTTTGAATGGGTTATCTACCTAGTCAGGCTTGAGACAGAGCTTTGGAATGTATGAGATAAAAACATAAAATTCTGGGATTGCACAGCAGGGTAGCCAGTATCTGTAAAGAGAAAAGACAAATTAATGTTTTGAGTGCATATCCTTCATCAGAATGAAAAACCAGAAGTTAAACAAGCATTTTAATATGGTTGGAAAGTAGAGAGAAAAAAAGTGGAGGAGAAACAACAGACAGTTCAATAACAGAGAGAGGGAGTTAATAGGTTGAATGATCTGCTAACTATTTAATAGAAAACCGTTAGATGGCACAAAAGATCATCATTGAGGTAGTGGAAAGATATGAAAAGCACAGGAGAACCTTCTAATCAAGAGGATGAAAGGACGTGAGCGAGACCCACAAACAAATTGAGAAAATAGGGGAAATTAGAGAAAGAGAAAAAAACCTCTGCAAATGTCGTAGGTCTGAAATGAAGACAGAATATTTGGCAAAATACAGTGGGTTCGCCAGTCAAGAAAAGAGAAAACATAGGGCAACACCAAGGTTGCAGCCAGCACTATGTTCTGACAAAGGGTTTACACCCAAAATGTCAACCTGTCCCTCCTCCCGCTATACACCAACATAAAGAAAACGGAGGATATAGATAAAATCAGGTTACTAAAGTCAATGTTCAGACGAGAGGTCTTTAAAATGCCCAGGAGAGAGATTAGATACAGTTCCTAAAGCTTGAGTTGAATGGAAGGGCAAGCCACAGGGTCGCCCCTCCATTCTAGAGTGTGCTAGAGTCACACTAGCAGATAGAGTGGTGGTGTTCGGCAAAGAAGTCACTTAAACTGCATTTAGTCTCTCAAGTGGAGAAGACACTGCACCATGAGCAGTGAATACAGTATACCAGATTGGAGGAAGTACAAGTGAATTGCTGTCTCACATGGAAGAAGCGATTGGAGCCCTGGACAATGGTATGGGAGGAGATAAATGTACACTTATTGAATCACCTGCAGTTGAATGGGAAGGTGAGAGGCGCAGGAAGGCTGGAAATAGGGATGGGGAAGAGTGAACAAGGATATCATGGAGGGAAAGGTCCCTCCAGAAAGCAGAGAGGAGAATGGAAGATACAACATGTTTGAGGGTGAGATTGGTGGCATAAATGGTGGAAGATGATCTGATGAATGTGAAGGCTGATGGGAGGGAAGGCAAGGACAAGAGACATCCTGTTATTATTGTAACTGGAGTTGGAAGGGATGAGGGTAGAGGCATGGGAAATAGGATGGACACACTCAAGGGTTCTTTTGATTACAGTAGAGGGGGAACCTTGGCTGAGGAAAGAGGAGGATATTTTAGAAACTCTAATGTGGAAAGCAGAGTCAAGAGTAAATTCAATGAAGACAGAGAAACTGGAAGAAATAAATGCAGTCTTTACGGAAAGTGAGATTTGAAGAAGCAGAATTCTGATATTTGCAAATTCAGTATGCTTGTAGCAGATGCCTGTGGAGGCAATAGGGGGGAATATCCCCAGAAGCAATAAAGTTGGTAACAGTTTGACAGCTGCTGGCTTGGTGTTCAGTAGTGGGGTTGTGGTCCAAGGAATTGGAACTTCTGTCTGGTTACTGAAGAAATGCTAATGCTGACATTGTAAAACCAAGCTCAATTTGATAGCCCAGCTATTAGGGAATTCCTTGTTGCACTTTAACATCTAATGTGGCCAGACAATTTGTGTATTTGGCAACTAGATACCAGGACAAAGATATGAAGGCAATCTCAAAGTACATTAAAGTAGGCTTACATTTTTAAAATTGTAGTACCTTGGTCATACAACAAGTATAAATAAAAATATACAAAATAGAAATTCTGACAACTTGAAGCAGGACAGATATCGTTCTGTTTCAATTGTTTGGTCTTAAAATTCTGTTCCGAAGAAGAAGATGTTTTCACAGATTGATCTTTAGAGGAAAATGTACAGGAAAATATTCACAGACTTACAGGAAAAAGCAAGACAAAAATATATTGTACAGAAGAAAAATGGGATTACGACTGGGCAGCACTATTGTCATCCTGTATTGATATGAACAGGGAGAATTTTCTTAAAAGATGACAGGAATCAATTTAGTAATAAATCATTATCCGAGGGGGCTTGACAGGGTAGATGCTGAGAGGTTGTTTCCCCTGGCTGGAGAGTCTAGAACAAGGGGGCATAATCTCAGGATAAGAGGTCGACCATTTAAGACTGAGATGAGGAGGAATTTCTTCACTCAGAGGGTTGTGAATCTTTGGAATTCTCTACCCCGGAGGGCTGTGGATGCTCAGTCGTTAAGTATATTCAAGGCTGAGATAGGTAAATTTTTGTACTTTAGGGGAATCAAGGGATTATTGGGATCGGGCGGAAA
This sequence comes from Heptranchias perlo, assembly GCF_035084215.1. Taxonomy (NCBI): domain Eukaryota; kingdom Metazoa; phylum Chordata; class Chondrichthyes; order Hexanchiformes; family Hexanchidae; genus Heptranchias; species Heptranchias perlo. Next base: position 97,123,790 of record NC_090326.1, on the reverse strand, counting down.
AGTGAAATTGAGGTCGAAGATCAGCCATGGTCTTATTGAATGGCAGAGCAGGCTCGAGGGGCCGTATGGCCTACTCCTGCTCCTATTTCTTATGTTCTCATGTTGAAAGATTTTTTTTGTAAACAGCCAATCATAATGCTTGCACCTAAGCAGCAACGTGCCAGTCACCCTTGAGATGAAAGTGTCTGGATATACTTTGAAGAATAAGCACTAAGGCTGATATTTGCACATTGATGGATATTATTAGCATAGCAACCCCACCCACTTGAAGAGGCTGCTGTATGAACAATATTTATTTGAAATTTAATGAAGCTATAAGCTGTTGGAGCAGAGCCCAAATAACTTACAGACAAAGACATAAGATTAAACATTCTTTTCGTAATGTTTAAATAAGAAATCTAAAAGGTTTTACAATGTTCTTTCTATAGTTATGCAAATTTTAGTTAATGCATTATTTAAACAGCAGATACAAGGCAAAATTTAATTAGAAAAGGAATCTAAATACATCTCAAAGGTTGTTTCCACTCTGAGAGCACTTCATCTTTTTACCATTGCATTCACCACTTCAAGAATATCCCAGAATGACTTATTCAGCTGAATGATTCTGCCATAAGAGGTTTATGCTATGACCAATTTCACCCTTTGGAAACAACTGGAATACAGTGCACTTGTGAAGGCCATCCTGCCAGTGGTGCATGTTCCTTTTATTCTCTCTTTTGCTCCAGGTCCTTTTCATCGGGAGAACATTAAAGGACACGTTAGCAGATCAATTCATGAGAATCAGCCATTAACAACTGTTTGATGCTTGGAGATTTTAGCCTCATCTCTATGTTTCCATGAATATTCACTAGATTTGGTTAAGTGCCAGAACCTTTGTTGCCATATTCTGTCATGTGAAATGTGAAATATAATCGTGGGGAATGTTACAGCAGACATACATTTTCATCTTTAAAATGTAACCAAAACTTGATGAAAGCATGTCCAATTTTGTGCTCCACTTTCAGTTTAGCTGTGATCTGAAGATCAAAAGTTGTGCTTCCTGTGACAGCAGGATGCAGAAGGATGGGGCTCTCAAGCTTTGATTCTTTAGTACATCTATTAAGGAAAGAGATAGGAAACATCCTGATGGTAGCATAGTGTTTTTAGTTGTACAATGGTGGGTTTGTACCTGCCACTTCCACATAGCAAGTTTTTAGTCTCAGGCATGCCATTAGGGGAAGGTGATGCATCCAGTTCCCTTGTGGTTCAGTGATATTGTAAAGGATATGATAACAGGACACTAAGAAAATATCAACGGGATTAGACAAAGTCAACGTGGATTTATGAAAAGGAAATCATGTTTGACAAACCTACTGGAGTTTTTTGAGGATGTAACTGGTAGAATAGATAAGGGAGAACCAGTGGATGTGATTTATTTGGATTTTCAGAAGGCCTTTGATAAAGTCCCATATAAGAGGTTAGTGTGCAAAATTGAAGCACATGGGATTAGTGGTAATATAGTGGCATGGATTGAAAATTGGTTAGCAGACAGGAAACAGAGAGTAGGAATAAATGGATCTTTTTCGGGGTAGCAGGCAGTGACTAGTGGGGTACCGCAGGGATCAGTGCTTGGGCCCCAGCTATTCACAATATATATCAATGATTTGGATGAGGGAACCAAATGTAATATTTCCAAGTTTGCTGATGACACAAAATTAGGTGGGATCGTGAGTTGTGAGGAGGATGCAAAGAGGCTTCAAGGCGATTTAGACAAGTTGAGTGAGTGGGCAAATACATGGCAGATGCAGTATAACGTGGATAAATGTGAAATTATCCACTTCAGAAGGAAAAACAGAAAGGCAGAGTATTATTTAAATGGTGATAGATTGGGCAATGTTGATGTACAAAATTTACCTGGGTGACCTTGTACACCAGTCACTGAAAGCAAACATGCAGGTGCAGCAAGCAGTTAGGAAGGCAATATAAATACTGTGGCTACAAGAGCAGGTCAGAGGCTGGGTATTCTGCGGCGAGTGACTCACCTCCTGACTCCACAAAGCCTTTCCACCATCGACAAGGCACAAGTCAGGACTGTGATGGAATACTCTCCACTTGCCTGGATGAGTGCAGCTCCAACAACACTCAAGAAGCTCGACACCATCCAGGACAATGCAGCCCGTTTGATTGGCACTCCATCCACCACCCTAAACATTCACTCCCTTCACCACCGGCGCACCGTGGCTGCAGTGTGTACCATCCACAGGATGCACTGCAGCAACTCGCCAAGGCTTCTTCGACAGCACCTCCCAAACCCGCGACCTCTACCACCTAGAAGGACAAGAGCAGCAGGCACATGGGAACAACACCACCTGCATGTTCCCCTTCAAGTCACACACCATCCTGACTTGGAAATATTTTGCCATTCCTTCATAGTCGCTGGGTCAAAATCCTGGAACTCCCTTCCTAATAGCACTGTGGGAGAACCTTCACCACACGGACTGCAGCGGTTCAAGAAGGCGGCTCACCACCACCTTCTCAAGAGCAATTAGGGATGGGCAATAAATGCTGGCCTCGCCAGCGATGCCCACATCCCATGAACGAATAAAAAAAAATGGTATGTTGGCCTTCATTGCAAGAGGAGTTGAGTATAGGAGCAAGGATGTCTTACTGCAGTTATACAGGGCCATGGTGAGACCACACCTGGAGTATTGTGTGCAGTTTTGGTCTCCTTACCTAAGAAAGGATATACTTGCCATAGAGGGAGTGCAGCGAAGGTTCACCAGACTGATCTCTGGGATGGCAGGACTGTCATAAGAGGAGAGATTGGGTCAACTCAGCCTGTATTCACTCGAGTTTAGAAGAATGAGATGGGATCTCATTGAAACATATAAAATTCTGACAGGGCTAGACAGACTGGATGCCGGGAGGATGTTTCCCCTGGCAGGGGGTTCCAGAACGAGGGGTCACAGTCTCAGGATATGGGGTAGGAATTTAGGACTGAGATGAGGAGAAATTTCTTCACTCAGAGGGTGGTGAACCTGTGAAATTCTCTACCACAGAAAGCTGTGGAGGCCAAGTCACTGAATATATTTAAGAAGGAGCTAGACACAACAGGCATCTAGGGGTATGTGGAGAGAGTGGGAATATGGTATTTAGATAGAGGATCAGCCATGATCATACTGAATGGCAGAGCAGGCTCGAAGGGCCGAATGGCCTACTCCTGCTCCTATTTTCTATGTTTCTATGTTTCTATGATGGATTTGCATTTGGCAAACAGAGTAGCAATTTTAGAAGGGCATGTTCCTTGTAGTATAGTGTGGAGCAGATGGGGCAGCAGAACATTTGATTACAAAAAAATATTGCAATGGCAGTATTGTACAATAACTCTCGATTGGCTACAGAAGGGTGGAGGACATTTTGTTTTTATCAGGAAATGTAGGTGAATGATCAAAATTCATAATGCAGGACACACCAAGGTTGAAAAGTAAGGGAGGGAAGATGTGGTAAATCAAGAAGCGTGCTATGGTGACACCAAGCTTGAGCTTTAAATACCTATAGATTGTAGAAGGGAGGGAAGACTGAGGTGGTAAGGAATTCTCCAGTTTTGTGGTCCTGAGAAAGATTGAGTAGGTGATGGTGTGATGAATTTTGATTTCAATGCAGTGAAGATGCAGGGAAGAAGAAGGTTCAACACAGCTTATGGTGAACAGGAGAGAAAATGACCATATCAGTATTGATAAAATAAAAAGAGACAACAAATGTTATGATGGAGAAAAAGAGCTGGAGGCTCACATTTTGAGACGGACCACCTAATAGATCACAAGGTTTTTCTTGTTTCTTGTCCAGGAAGTGCAAGAGATTGGAAAAAGGACGAAAGTTACAAGATCCTCCCCAGATATTGAAACAGTATTCAAATCTCAGAACAAATTTAGGCTTTAAAAAATGTTAAGAACTTGTTGAAGGAAAAGAAGTATTTGGCATGAAAGAGGAAACCAGGCTCCTTGGAGACAGCTTTCGCATAAGAGATAATTAGAGGAGATAATAAAGCCAAGAGTGTGAATAGATGAAGAAGGACTGAGCTGGTGAGATGGTAGCTCTTGGTGGGAAAAGAAATTGGGTTGATTTCTCCTCCTTGCATTGGTATGGCAGCAGGGCAGAATTTCTGCCTAACTCTCTGAGACCACTGCAACCTCAAACTATTTTCCTAGGTTGGGGGTCATCTGGCATGTAGGATGGGCTCTGAGTGGGATCCCTGCCACCAAGCAGGAGACTGCTGTTGTGTGGGAGCAAAATCTTGGTAATGCCATAGCTCAACTGCTGCTACAGCACCAGAAGAGTTGGTGAGGAAGTTTAAAGAGGCAGAAGAGCCCCAAAGATGGATAAACCACCTGGCTCTGTAAATCTTGGCAGATACCAAGGCCTACAAAGGTAAGCGCTGGGGCTGGATTGGAGTCGCTGTAAGGCTCCTCTGGTATGCTCTCTTCCTCCATTTAGAAAATTCAGTGTCTTATTGCAGCCAACCCGGACCTATTGCTATCTTTCACTAGGAGATTTGGAGAGTGGCAGTAATAAGGTCGTATGGAGCAAAATGGGCTGGGAAGTTGGGCCCTGCCCCTTGCTGGCATTTACATGAGTTAGACAGTGAAGGGACAGCATTTACATGAGTTAGACAGTGAAGGGACAGCATTTACATGAGTTAGACAGTGAAGGGACAGCATTTACATGAGTTAGACAGTGAAGGGACAGCATTTACATGAGTTAGACAGTGAAGGGACAGCATTTACATGAGTTAGACAGTGAAGGGACAGCATTTACATGAGTTAGACAGTGAAGGGACAGAATTTACATGAGTTAGACAGTGAAGGGACAGCATTTACATGAGTTAGACAGTGAAGGGACAGAATTTACATGAGTTAGACAGTGAAGGGACAGAATTTACATGAGTTAGACAGTGAAGGGACAGAATTTACATGAGTTAGACAGTGAAGGGACAGCATTTACATGAGTTAGACAGTGAAGGGACATAATTTACATGAGTTAGACAGTGAAGGGACAGAATTTACATGAGTTAGACAGTGAAGGGACAGCATTTATATGAGTTAGATAGTGAAGGGGAGGGAAATGGAACTTGGGACGGGATGGTAGTGGTAGGCTAGCTATCAGATTTTGCCTTATTTTCCCCAGAGGAAAATCCAGCTCACTGTATCTTTGAAGAGTTGATAGAAGCAAGATTTTCATTGCCCATTAAAGGACATGGAGGCATGGTGATTCAATCATTGTCCTGCAAGAGGAATGAAGGCTCTGTCAAAAATTAAATAAGGTAATAAGGTAAGTTTTTGAAATGTACTTACCTGAATGTAGAATTGTGAGGAGCAGGAGTGTTCCTCCCGCCCCACATTTAAAGAATGTGGGCTGTTGGTTTCCGATCTCCCTCCCCAGCCTCCGTTTCCCTGCCTTCTGATCTCCCACACAGCCTCCATTCCCTCTCCCCCCGAGGCTTCCATTACAACAATGACACTTCAAAAGTACTTCATTGGCTGCAAGTTGCTTTGGGACATCCTGAGATCGTGAAAGACACTATATAAATGCAAGTGCTTTCTTTCTAGCTAAAACTATGCAGCTAATTAGCACAGAGAGGATCTCTCACCCATTAGAACATTAACTTGAAGGTTATCTACAAATGAATAGGAAGAATCCCAACCCCAGTGACTGAACTACTGCTCTAGGTCCCATCATTGAGCTAGGCTGACTGGTCCATCATCAATAGCATCCAGGAATACTTTGGCCTTTTCTGGCTCAGGAATAGGATTACGGAACCTGCCACAAAGGATTAATTCAGTTCCAATTTCCCATCATCAAACTTGTCTTTTTAGTGTCAATTTTACCCCATAGAAACCCTTCTTTCTTCTTTCCCAAGGAATATAATCACTAGTTAGCTATCAGATAACTGACAAAATTGGTTTGAGCCCTTGCTAGGTGGACAAGAAACAACAACAACTTGGCCATTGGTTCGTAACCAGGTTTTGTCTCTCCACAGCAGACTGTACTGTAGTGCAACTTAATTCTTACTTTGCCTGCAACTTAACTTTTACTTTGCCAGAGGCACAAGAATTGCACCAAAGCCCATTATTCTATCATTTGAGTACAACATCATTATGACAAAAAGAACTTATGAGGTTGAAGATCAGCCATGATCTGATTGAATGGCGAAGCAGGCTTGAGGGGCCATATGGCCTACTCCTGCTCCTATTTCTTATGTTCTTATAACTGTTCTAGCTCTTTTCTTTTCCCAAACACAAGGTTTGCCAAACACCATTGCATACTCTTCCACCTTTCCACACCCTTCAATACAGTTGACCATTCCATCTTCTTCCACTGATTCTTCTCCGCTGTTCACCTCTATAGCAATACATTCTCTTATTTCCATCCTTACCAGTTCCAATACAGCACATTCACTATAACCTCTCGTATTCGCCTTGTTTCATCTTGTCTAGTGTATTCCAAGGCTCCATTCTCGGCCCCCTCCTATTCTTTATCTCCGTGCTACTGCTCCGCAGCATTTTCTGTAAATATGGGATCAGCTTCCATACATATGGCGATATGAACCAGCATTATCTCTCCACCACCACTTTCAACTCCACAACTGTTGTGCTGTCCAACTGCCTGTTACACATCAAGTCATGGATAAGCTAAAACTTCCTCCAGCTAAACAGTAGTGAAACCGAAGCCATCCTGTTCAGTTCCTGTTTCTTAATCTCCGATTCTATTACCCTCCTCAATGCCTGCTAGAACCAAACCTGACAGTGTGCAACAACTGTGTTCTGTTTAACCCTGAACTGAAGTCCTCAAGCCTGTATTGTTTGGGAATGATGCCTCCTGGTTTATTTTCCATAAACCACTGATTCCTGACATGTGTCCTGTAAATAATAGATTGCAGACTCTGTGTTATCCTATACTTAATGCTGAATAATGTGCTCTAGGCCAAAAGTAGAATTCACCATATAGGCACGCATCAGGGGCCTGATCACTTATTTATTTCACCCTGCCTCTGAATATGTCCTTCCAGATAGGAGGTAAGAGATTTAGCCTGGGGTGCTAAAATGAACTTTCAAACGTGTCAAGATTGAAGTAATGCCAGTGACATCCTACTAATGAGGCAGTATTATATTTATTGCAGCACACATGGCAATTTAGAAAACTAGCAAAAACTGACCAACAGCATTGAATGCTGAAGGCAAAAAACAAGTGGTGCATTTCAGGAGGAGGGGTGTCCAGAGGCATGCTCTCCCAGAAAATGTAATGGTTTTTGGATTGAAAATGGTGCATTCTGATTAATTTTAAGCACTTTTATACTTCACAGTTGATTTATTTTTAATCTTGAGAAGGAAAAACAAGTGAAATTTGAATTTTCAACAGCTTAACCAGACCATCACTTCCCCAAAAGTTACCTTAACACTCACTCTTCAGACTCAGTTCACAGCCCTGTACCTCATCCAAGTCTCCACCCTTTCACAGAGACCCTCTCTCCTCGTCCAATCCTTTCAGTTCAACCTGGTAATCTTCTCCCCCTGCAACCCAGTTCAATCTCGTACAGTCCCTTCCCCCCCTTCCCAAGCCCTGGTGAAGCTGGTAGTCATTCAAGCTGGGGTTCTTCACCCCCAACACCCCCACCCCCCCACCCTCCAGCCCAGTTGAAACTGATACTCTTCCTCGTCCTCCTCCTCAACAGTTAATGCTAACATTCTCTCCTCCCACCTTATTAATACTAACACTGTTTTTCACTCACCTTAGTTAATGCTCCTTCTCTCCATTAACATTGGCACTGTTCCCTCCTATCCTTAGTGAATGCTATGACAGTCCCTTCCCCAGTCCAAAGCATTGCTCCCAGATTCTGCTCACTTTCTTTTCTCCTTCCATTTCCCTATTTCCTCTGCTCTCCCACAACGCTCTTACCTGATTCCGGTTGCTGCATAGTGCGGGTGGGAATTCCTGTTCTCTTGAGAATTTACGCCTACAGCTTGCAGTGGCCAGGGTCACTTCAAATGGTATCAGGACTCAGGTAGCAGTGTTGAGGGAAGATTTGGCCCTGGTCCATGTTGATTTTCGTCAGTAATCTCTGACAAGCAGCTTCTAAACAATGACTGCTATTGTGAAACACTGATGATTGGCTTGTATACTGTGTTATTGGGTTCTCATTCACTCAAATTCCACTCTTGAGACACACCAATAAGCAGGCAAACAAAATGTATTTGCTTTCCATAAGTACTCTGTAGCGTTTAACACTCGTCCAAGGTTCAAAGGTTGGGGGAAAGGGACTTTCTTCACTTGAGTTGATCTGTTTTGATGTTTTTTTCTTTGCCCATTGTTTTCTATTTCAGTATTATGTCGGTAATTATACAAAGCCAATGTGATTATGACTAATGCTAACATCTTGACACCCAAAGGGTGCATATTAACACATTTGAACCTGCGCTTTGTCCTATACACATAGTGAGGCGGATTTTAACTCGGAGCGGGATTCCAGTGGGAAACCACTCCAGTGAGTTGATTTCCCACTCGGCAGAGGCAGCAGGAGGCCACGGTGATTTTAACCGCCCAGGATCACTAAAATGCCTCCGGTCCAGGAACAGGCGTGAAGACAGTGCAGAGTGGCTCTGAGGAAATTCCCGGCCCTAGTCACAAAGATAACCGTATGATTTAGTTTATATATTCTTAAAAAAAGGGTTATATTCAATCTAAAGGAACCTTACTTGAGAAGAGTGACGCATTTCAAAAACTGTATTTTGTATCTCTACAGCCTGATAAGAACATAAGAACATAAGAAATAGGAGCAGGAGTAGGCCAATCGGCCCCTCAAGCCTGCTCCGCCATTCAATAAGATCATGGCTGATCTGATCCTAACCTCAAATCTAAATTCATGTCCAATTTCCTGCCCGCTCCCCGTAACCCCTAATTCCCTTTACTTCTAGGAAACTGTCGATTTCCGTTTTAAATTTATTTAATGATGTAGCTTCCACAGCTTCCTGGGGCAGCAAATTCCACAGACCTACTACCCTCTGAGTGAAGAAGTTTCTCCTCATCTCAGTTTTGAAAGAGCAGCCCCTTATTCTAAGATTATGCCCCCTAGTTCTAGTTTCACCCATCCTTGGGAACATCCTTACCGCATCCACCCGATCAAGCCCCTTCACAATCTTATATGTTTCAATAAGATCGCCTCTCATTCTTCTGAACTCCAATGAGTAGAGTCCCAATCTACTCAACCTCTCCTCATATGTCCGCCCCCTCATCCCCGGGATTAACCGAGTGAACCTTCTTTGTACTGCCTCGAGAGCAAGTATGTCTTTTCTTAAGTATGGAGACCAAAACTGTATGCAGTATTCCAGGTGCGGTCTCACCAATACCTTATATAACTGCAGCAATACCTCCCTGTTTTTATATTCTATCCCCCGAGCAATAAAAGCCAACATTCTGTTGGCCTTCTTGATCACCTGCTGCACCTGCATACTAACTTTTTGATCTTCTTGCACTAGGACCCCCAGATCCCTTTGTACTGCAGTACTTTCCAGTTTCTCGCCTTTAAGATAATAACTTGCTCTCTGATTTTTCCTGCCAAAGTGCATAACCTCACATTTTCCAATATTGTATTGCATCTGCCAAATCTCCGCCCACTCACCCAGCCTGTCTATATCCCCTTGTAGGTTTTTTATGTCCTCCTCACTCTCCACTTTCCCTCCCATCTTTGTATCATCTGCAAACTTTGATATGTTGCACTTGGTCCCCTCCTCCAAATCGTTAATATAGATTGTAAAGAGTTGGGGACCCAGCACCGACCCCTGCGGAACACCACTGGCTACTGGTTGCCAGTCCGAGAATGAACCATTTATCCCAACTCTGCTTCCTGTTAGATAACCAATCCTCCACCCATGCCAGAATATTACCCCCAATCCAGTGATTCTTTATCTTGAGCAATAATCTTTTATGTGACACCTTGTCGAATGCCTTCTGGAAGTCTAAATACACTACGTCCACTGGTTCCCCTTTATCCACCCTGCACGTTATGTCCTCAAAGAACTCAAGCAAATTTGTCAGACATGACTTCCCCTTCGTAAAGCCATGCTGACTTTGTCCTATTAAATTATGTTTATCCAAATGTTCCGCTACTGTCTCCTTGATAATAGATTCCAAAATTTTACCCACCACAGATGTTAGGCTAACTGGTCTATAATTTCCAGCCTTCTGCCTACTACCCTTTTTAAATAAGGGTATTACATTAGCAGTTTTCCAATCTGCTGGGACCTTTGCCGAGTCCAGAGAATTTTGGAAAATTATTACCAAAGCATCCACAATCCCTACTGCCACTTCCCTCAAGATCATCGGATGTAAGCCATCAGGTCCAGGGGATTTATCCGCCTTGAGTCCCATTATTTTACTGAGTACCAATTCCTTAGTGATTTTAATTGTATTTAGCTCCTCCCCCCCTCGAGCCCCCTGTTTGTCCAGTGTTGGGATATTCTTAGTGTCCTCTACCGTAAAGACTGAAACAAAATATTTGTTCAGCATTTTTGCCATTTCCATGTTTCCCACCATTAATTTCCCGGTCTCATCCTCTAAGGGACCTACGTTTGCCTTAGCCACCCTTTATCTTTATATATAACTATAGAAACTCTTGCTATCTGTTTTTATATTTTTTGCTAATTTATTTTCATAATCTATCTTCCCTTTCTTAATCAATCCTTTCGTTACTTTTTGCTGTTTTTTGAAGACTTCCCAATCTTCTATCCTCCCACTAAGTTTGGCTACCTTATATGTCCTTGTTTTTAGTCAGATACTGTCCTTAATTTCTTTACTTAGCCACGGATGGCTGTCATTTCTTTTACACCCTTTTTTCCTCAGTGGAATATATATTTTTTGAAAGTTGTAAAATAACTCCTTGAATGAACACCACTTCTCATGTACTGTCTTACCCTTTAATCTATTTTCCCAGTCCACTTTAATCAATTCCGCTCTCATACCATCATAGTCTCCTTTATTCAAGCTCAGTACGCTTGTTTGAGAACCAGCCTTCTCCCCCTCTAATTGGATATGGAATGTAACCATGTTGTGGTCACTCATTCCAAGGGGATCCTTAACTAGGACATTATTAATTAATCCTGGCTCCTTACACAGGACCAGGTCCAAGGTTGCTTTCCCCCTTGTAGGATCAGTTACATACTGCTCAAGAAATCCATCCCTAATACGCTCAATAAACTCTTCCTCAAGGCTGCCCTGCCCAATTTGATTTGTCCAGTTAATATGACAGTTAAAATCATAGTTATTATAGCTGTTATTATAGCTGTTCCCTTATTACATGCTCTGACTATTTCCTGATTAATACTTCTTCCAGCAGAGTTGCAACTATTAGGAGGCCTATATACTACGTTCACTAGTGTTTTTTTCCCCTTATTATTCCTTATCTCTACCCAAACTGTTTCATTATCCTGATCCTTTGTCCCAATATCATTTCTCTGTATTACAGTGATTCCTTCCTTTACTAACATAGCCACCCCACCTCCCCTTTCTTCCTGCCTGTCCTTCCTGATTGTTAAATAACCTGGCATATTTAATTCCCAGTCGTTGTCACCCTGCAGCCATGTTTCTGTAATGGTCACAAGATCATACCCATACGTAGTTATTTGTGCCGTTAACTCGCCCATTTTGTTACGAATGCTACGTGCATTCAGATAAAGAACTTTCAAATATGTTTTGTGACACTTAGTTCCTGCTTTTTCCTTTTTTAACACTTTACCTTTTACTCCATACCTTCTGTCCCTTCCTGACACGCTTTCCTCTGTCTCCCTGCTCAGGTTCCCAACCCCCTGCCACAGCTTTGATGCTGGGTTAATCGCCTTACGCCTTCTAGTTTTTATTTTTTCTGTCGTGCCTAAAGTACACTTTCTTTCCGCTGCTCTACGTTTTTCCCTTTCACTTGTTCTTGAACAACTGTTTGTACTATTTGTATTGTAGATTTCCCCTGGGTCTTCCCCTCTCTTGCTGCTCTCAATTTTATTCCCTTCTGTCTCCCCGCTCAGGTTCCCATCACCCTGCCACTCTAGTTTAAACCTTCCCCAAGATAGTTGTGACTACAGGGGTAGTGAATTAATTAAGCTGACTGAGTCCAGGCTAAGTCCCTAGAAAACATAATCATGGACCTAATATTTATCTATTTATTCATCTTTTCTTGGTTTTAATGATCTAGGTTGAGTTTTGATATTCCCTCTCTCTCCCTACATGACGTATCTGCCCACTACTACTCAACCCCCTCCCAAGACCCAGCAGAGATTACAAACTCACTACTTGGGGAATTGTGGTTTAAACTCATGTTGCACCATTGCATGCCACAGTGTGGTACTGTCATTTTTCTAGTTGTGCTCAAATTGTATGAATGTCCGGCAGGGTATCTTTAGAATGTCCTTATTGTAAGAATGAATTTCCCTCTAGAGGCTGGCCCAATAGATTAGAGTAACTCTGTCCCATTCACCTCATACCAAGACCTAGGCTCATAAACTCAGACACAACAGTCTCTCAAATATAATTATTCTTTATGAGCAGATTTCAGCAGTGACTGGCCAGGCAGTCTGTGTCTCTCATGGATGGGGAGAAACAGTTGGTCAGGATCCAAATCCCTCGCTTCTTAGAGAGCCTCCTGTTGGTTGATACAGAGTAACATTGACAACAGATATGGAGATGGTTTGTGGCACAGTGATTCCTAACCACCTGAGTGAAATGTAATAGTGGTGGTGAAGGTGGTGAAAACAGGGCTATAATATGGAGAAAAAAGTGAAAGGATTCTTGTCTGTTTACAAGAAAACATATATTAATATATTTTAATAACTGTATCTAAGTATATATGCACACAACTTTAAGTACATTTAATTTGAGACATGATAGCACTGTTTAATTTGTAGAATCTTAAGAAAGTTACATTGTTCTAATGACGGATATTTGGGAGAGCTGCAGTATTTCAAGGGGCACATTTTATAAAATCTGAAATGTGAATATAGGTTGGGACAGTAGGCCAAGAAAAATACTTTTTGAAATTTAATTTTCGAATAGTTTACTAAGATAAGAATACACAGACGTGAAATATGCCTGCAATATTTTTGAAGTACAAAAGGCATTCAATGCTCAGAGCATTCAGCTACCACCGAAAATGTTTTTCATTTTTGCAAATGACTACAGTGATAGTTCAGGTATTTTAGCATAGCTTTGACTTAGATTGATGATACTGTAACTGCACTTTTTTATCCAACTATTTCTATATTAATTCTGCATAGCTGAGAGGTTTTGATAACAATCTGAGTCTGTATTGTGTATCAATATGATGTACAATGCAAGGTGTGATTGATAAAATCAATGTTAAGAAATATATATACAGGCTCCGAGATCATGGTTCATCAGTAAGATTTTCCGCTTTCCTGCTAAATGGAGGTTATCTGTCCAATGATGGTGAGCAACAATAATTCCTCCAAGATTGTGCTTGTTAGTTACAACAGTTTTTTGTGTATGTGAATGATTACCAGGGAAGCACTATCACTAGCGAGGCATTCTGTTTATTCCACAACCATCTCCTGAGAAATTTTTAAGTACTTCTTTTCAAATTCGTTCTTAAATGCCATATGCTGCTGTTAAATGTGAATTATGATTTTAATTTTCTGGGAGTTAATTATTCATTTGCGAGTAGTAATGTCACACATGCGGGACATGGCTTCTTTCTTACATTATCTCAGATCTTCACTTTGCATCACTGTAAAACTGAGGTGACGAGGTTATAGTTGTTGACTTTACATTACCTGAATATAAAGACCCTGAAGCTTCTTTCTTAATTTTATGTTTAAGAACTTATTAATAGGAATTGTCTTAGAATATTAATTCTATTACATCATGTTAGGACAATATCCATAGATGTTTGGCATTGGCTGTACTCCCATCTGCATGCGGATTTTCTGTAATTTATTGGATTTCCTGCAGACGTGTGAAAATGAGGATGAGTTCCCAAAATCCAGTTTTTTAATTGGAATTTTACACAAGCCAGAAAAATGGTGGGGCTGCAGTCATATGTCTTCAAGACTGTGCCGTTGACTGGGAAAAATCTAAATTGCCCACGGCGTATTTGTGCTGTGAGTTACATGTCACAGAGTAGGTGGGGAATACCGTTTAAAGAATTTAACTGTGGCAACATCAGTTGACTCCAGATTAGATAAAGGCCACCTGAGGGCACAAGAATCGATGAAAGATGGTATAGGCAATAACAATTTGGCATAAACAGTGAAAAAGACTAGGGAAAGCAGGGGGAGTATCAGGAGGGAAAGTTGATAGGAAAGAAAAAAGAAACAGAAGACAAAGACAGACAAAAGAAACAAGACACAGAAATATTGGGCTGGATATCAACTCTGAGGCGGGAAGATAGCTGGGGGATTGGGGGGGCGGGGAGAGAATTTAAAGGCGGGAAACTTTGAAGTAAGGGTTTTCAGCAGGTCCTGCTGATTTTGATGGTAGGACCTGTTTTAAATTGTTTCAACATGTTTCGTGCCCAGCAGCCAGCCAAATTGACAGGCTGGCTGCCTGTCGGGCAGGAAAGCAGCCAGGGAACAATCCAGGTATTTGGGGTTTGGATCACTTGGGTTGGGGAGCAATCGGGGTCTTTGGGGTTTGGATCACTTGGGTTGGGGAGCAATCGGGGTCTTTGGGGTTTGGATCACCTGGGTTGGGGAGCAATCGGGGTCTTTGGGGTTTGGATCACTTGGGTTGGGGAGTGATCGGGGTCTTTGGGGTTTGGATCACCTGGGTTGGAGAGCGATCGGGGTCTTTGGGGTTTGGATCACGGGGGTCCGATCGTGGGGGGGAGTTTGAATGTCGGGGGGCGGGATGGAGGGAGCCAGACATCGCAGGGGGTGGGGCGAGTTGGATATCATGGGGGGATGGGAGGAGTCGGACTGTGCTGGGCAAGTTGGACATCATGGGGAAGGAGTTGGACATCGTGGGAGGGGTTGGGGGGTGTTGGACATTGTGGGTGGGGTAGTTGGACTTCATGGGGGGTAGGGGGAGTCGGACATCGTTGGGGGGTGGGGGAGTCGGACATCGCGGAGGTGGGGGAGTTGGATATCGCAGGGGTTGGGGGAGTGGAGGGAGTCGGACATCGCGGGGGTGGGGGAGTGGAGAGAGTCGGACATCGCGGGGGTGGGGGAGCAGAGGGAGTCGGACATCGCAGAGTGGGGGAGTGGAGGGAGTCGGACAGCGCGGGGGTGGGGGAGTGGAGGGAGTCAGACATCGTGGGGGTGGGGGAGTAGAGGGAGTCGGACATCGCGGGGGTGGGGGAGTAGAGGGAGTTGGACATCACGGGGGTGGGGGAGTGGAGGGAGTTGGACATCGTGGGGGTGGGGGAGTGGAGGGAGTCGGACATCGCGGGGGGAGTGGGGGAGTGGAGGGAGTCGGACATCGTGGGGGGAGTGGGGGAAAGTCAGTCATCGTGGGGATAGTTGGCTGATCGTGCGGGTCCCATCGTGGGGAGTTTAAAGGTGAGTTTGGTGGGCCATGGGGAAACACTCCTGCTCCTCCTCGCCCACAAGTAGTGCAATAAAGGCACTTACCTCATCGATCTGGCCCTTCTCGCCTCCTTTTACCTGCCAGGATTTGTGCGGCCCAGGAAACCCGGCCTCCAGGAGTTAAAAATAAAACTTGAGTTAAAATGGAGGCACGCAGCCTCCTTAAAATATTTTAGTGACTGACCAGCCTCCTGACAGCGGATTGGTCACCGGCCCCCAGTCCCTCCTCCTTTAAAACCAGAAATGGGCGGGGTGGAGGCGGGTTTCCTGTTTTTGTTATTTTTAACCCCCCACCTGTTTCTGCCCCTATCTGCCCAGGGGTGTTAAAATTACCCCCATTATATAAATAAACAAGGAAAGAACAAGTAATATAAATTGTTTTAATGCTGGTCCATTACATTTACGGTAAACACTCTGAGCCTGGAAGACACCATGAACACTGCTATTGAATGAATGCTTAAAACAGATGGATTAATGGATCTATTAAAATAATGGAGAGAGGAAATAGATACAAGCCCATTAGGCATTGCCATCGCTGATAATAATTCCCAGGCTACTAACAGAAGTATTTTTTTGGTCCGTTCAGATAGAACTAGGAAAATATGAAGCAAAATACATGGAAAGCAGACAAAAATAAATCAATTTTGTACAGGAAAAGTCTGATTGTGATATAGGAGGAGTACTACTGTAGCTCTATTGACATATGGATGATGTTTTCCTCTGGGTGTTAATTTTAATGAGTAGACAAGAGAGCAAGAATGGTAGACAAACAGCAGTGAACTTTCGTCTATTTGTGATGCTGCTCCGAGTCATGTTCCCATCCTAAAGTGTGTTAACCAAAGAAAAACATTATTCACTAAGGACTGTTAAAGATCAGTCAGGAAAAATTCATGCAATATTCTGTGAAGGGGAAGATGGAGAGAGCATAAATAAAAAGTGAACTCCAACTCATACCTGGAGTTGTGCTGTCAATGAAGGGCAAGAAGTGAGTATCAGAGAGAAGTTTTCAGCCCTACAGCATAGGCCAGCAGTAATTGTCACCTATCTATTACATTTTAATGGACATAAAATTGTATGAGATGTGCTGCTCTCCATGCCCAAATTCCTGATATGTGCTCCTAGTGCACAAATCTGCACCGGGAGCATGAATTTGTACAAATTATTCTGATAGAATCATATAAATTCCATCACAGGAGACAATTCAACTAAGCCTGTGCCAGTGCTAGCTCATCATCTGGAACTAGCTGTCCAAATTCTTTATATAAATGAAAAAGCAAAAGGGTTCCCCTTCATTGAGCAGACATTTGGGGTGCTAAAATAACACTTCAGATGTTGGGATTGGGAGGGGTGACTTGAAGCATGCTTTGGAGAATGTTATCAAAATTATAACAACATGTTGCATCCAACACAATACTCCTGTGGGTAGAGGTATTCATGAAATTGCTAGTAGTTTATCTCTATACCTTTCACTAAGAACTAAATATGTTCAATTTGCTTTGATTTTAGATAATTTGGCCTAGAAATTCAATTGAATAGCCCAATATGGCGTGTGGAGTGCGCATGCTCAGTCTGCACCGGAAGTGCGCTGCATACCGTATTTGTTAGGGCGCCCTATAGTTGTCCAGGGTGCGCACCCGAAACTGGCATTAGGCAGATTGCCACTGCAAATCGGGAGCCTAACGCTTGTTTCAGGACCCTTTGTGAAATTGGTTCAAGACTGCAACATGCACTGTGCATTCTGCAGTCAGTCTTCTCAGGCGCACAGCAGCTAAAGGGGTCTC
The DNA here is from genome assembly GCF_035084215.1 of Heptranchias perlo. NCBI lineage: Eukaryota > Metazoa > Chordata > Chondrichthyes > Hexanchiformes > Hexanchidae > Heptranchias > Heptranchias perlo. The sequence goes on along the minus strand of NC_090326.1, from coordinate 97,106,449 downwards.
AGGAGGCTGCCAGCCAAAAGATTCGCCCCTACATTTCAATTGCCTCCAGCCCCCACCCGAACTTACCTTAGCCCCTTGGCCAGCATCCCAGATGGCCGATTTTGCTACCCAGTGTGACCGGCAAGCTTCCTGTGAGGCTGCAACTGGTGCCTATAACTCGTTGATAACATACAAATGGAAGTGGTGGTCTCTTGATGCATGTTGCAGACCATTTGTTTCTTTTTACTCTGTGAAGAGAGCCGATGAGACATTTTGATTATGTATGAACATTTATCTATTTAGGAATTTCAGTATTATTACATGAAAAAGTAAACAATTGTGCACTCACAGTGTGTTTAGATACCTTGATATGGTGAACATCATAGAATATGATTAAAATGACACACGAGTCGGTTTGCAAATTTGTCCATTCCCATCAGACCCAAAGTCCAAGAAAGCCTCCCTCTGTAATTCCACAACCCTCTGTTCCCATGACACTAGCAGTTTTTCCTGGCTGGGTTTGCCATTTGTTGTGTTCTTTGCCCTCATTTCATGTGCAATTTCAGCCTTAAAAAAAACAGTTGGGTTGAAAATCCTTTTGGCCTGTATTTGGGCCTGAAATGGGCACCGCGCAAAGGCCATCCATCTCCATATTAAAACAGATTGATTGATTTTAGTTCTCTTTGTGAGTACTGCATTTTTTGCCTTTCTATCCATAACTATTCATATTTAACTTCATCCCAATGGATGTCTTTCACTTCCACATTCAGACAGGCTAATATTCTCACTTTATCTTGGTGATCTTTATCTAATTGTGAAATGTCTTCTGGATCTCTTCCCAGTTCTTCACATTAGCTGAGGCTGAGTTCACATGTTTGTAGGTGTATTCCCAAGCTCATTGTCTCTGTTGCTTATTTGTCATCTGTTCTGCCACACCAAAAAGGTCAGCAGCTTCCCATTGTGCAATCCAAGAGGCCCTCTGATGCTCTTTTCAAATTTCATGGTGTCATTATTGTAAGGTTTTCACTCCACACCTGGACTAATGAAATGTTTGTCATCTATACTGGTTACGTGGCTCATTAGCTGCTTGAGAAGTGTGAAAGAAGCACAAGTGCATTGTAATTGGTTAGTTTTCTGTTTTCGTTAATAAAATCAAGTTGCACAAAACTGGTTGCAGCAGATTTGCTCTCATCACTTGGTGCTTATTAAAATCCAAGAAAAGGGTTTTATTTTCAAAAAAAGAGGAAAATATAATCCATAGTATTTCAACTGGAGTGGTTCAATACAGTTTTTATAATTGTTCTGCAATAACCTTTATATATCTGATGCTATTTATCGATTTAAGAAAATCAGTGATTTTAATAATAAATCTGAATTGTTTGATAATTGTTGCTAAATTTTGTAACAGTAGGAAGTTACATGAAATTGTGGTGAAGTTGTGATGATTAAATAGAATTACATAGAATGTACAGCACAGAAACAGGCCATTCGGCCCAACAGGTCTATGCCGGTGTTTGTGTTCCACATGAGGCCTCCTCCCTCCCTACTTCATCTAACCTCACCTTTTCTAGAGAAAAGAGCCACAGCCTGTTCAATCTTTCCTGATATGTATAACCTCTCAGTTCTGGTATCATCCTAATAAATCTTTTTTGCACCTTCTCCAGTGACTATATCCTTTTTATAATATGGAGATCGGAACTGTTCACACTGCTCCAAGTGTGATATAACCAAAGTTCTATACAAGTTTAACATAACTTCACTGCTTTTCAATTCTATCCCTCTTGAAATTAACTCCAGTGCTTGGTTTGCTTTTTTCATGGCCTTAATAACCTCCTACTTTTAGTAATTTGAGTATCTTTACCCCCAGATCCCTCTGCTCCTCTACCCCATTTAGACTCTTATTATCCAAGCAGTATGTGGTCTCCTTATTCTTCCTACCAAAATGTAATACCTCACACTTATCTACATTGAAATTCATTTGCCAATCACACAACCATTCTGCAAGTTTATTAATGTATTTCCATATTTTGCCGCGGTCCTTCTCAGTATTAACTATAACGCCAATTTGGTGTCATCAGCAAGTTTTGAAATTGTACTTCCAATTCCCGAGTCCAAATCGTTTATGTAAATGGTGAACAACAGTGGTCCTAACACTGATCGCTGTGGAACACCACTTCCCAACTTTTGCCAGCCTGAGTAGCTAACTTTAACCCCTACTCTCTGTTTTCTGTTTTGTAGCCAGCTTGCTATCCATTCTACTACTTATCCCTTGACTCCACATGCTCTGACCTTATCGAAGGCCTTTTGAAAATCCAAGAATATTATATCCGCTACATTACTCTTGTCTACCTGTTAGTTCTTCAAAGAATTCAATAAGTTTGGTCAAGCAGGACCTTCCCTTTTGAAACCCGTGCTGACTGTTCTTTATCATATTTTTGGTTTCTAGATTTTTCTATTACACTTTTGAGTAAGGATTCCATTATCTTTCCTACTACCGACGTTAAGCGCCACTTACTCACCAATAACCTGCTCACCGAAGCTCAGTTTGGGTTCCGCCAGGACTACTCGGCTCCAGACCTCATTATAGCCTTGGTCCAAACATGGACAAAAGAGCTGATTTCCAGAGGTGAGGTGAGAGTGACTGCCCTTAACATCAAGGCAGCATTTGACTGAGTGTGGCACCAAGGAGCCCTAGTAAAATTGAAGTCAATGGGAATCAGGGGGAGAACTCTCCAGTGGCAGGAGTCGTACCTAGCACAAAGGAAGATGGTAGTGGTTGTTGGAAGTCAATCATCTCAGCCCCAGGACATTGCTGCAGGAGTTCCTCAGAGCAGTGTCCTAGGCCCAACCATCTTCAGCTGCTTCATCAATGACCTTCCCTCCAACATAAAGTCAGAAATGGGGATGTCCGCTGATGATTGCACAGTGTTCAGTTCCATTCGCAACCCCTCAGATAATGAAGCAGTCCATGCCGGCATGCAGCAAGACCTGGACAACATCCAGGCTTGGGCTAATAATTGGCAAGTAACATTCACGCCAGACAAGTGCCGGGCAATGACCATCTCCAACAAGAGAGAGTCTAACCACCTCCCCTTGACATTCAATGACATTACCATTGCCAAATCCCCCACCATCAACATCCTGGGGTCACTGTTGACCAGAAACTTAACTGGACCAGCCACATAAATACTGTGGCTACAAGAGCAGGTCAGAGGCTGGGTATTCTGCGGCAAGTGACTCACCTCTTGACTCTCCAAAGCCTTTCCACCATCATCAAGGCACAAGTCAGGAGTGTGATGGAATAATCTCCACTTACCTGGATGAGTGCAGTTCCAACAACACTCACGAAGCTCGACACCATCTAGGACAAAGCAGCCCACTTGATTGGTACCCCGTCCACCACTCTAAACATTCACCCCTTCAACACCGGTGCACCGTGGCTGCAGTGTGTATCATCTACAGGATGCACTGCGGCAACTCGCTAAGGCTTCTTCGACAGCACCTCCCAAACCCGCGACCTCTACCATCTAGAAGGACAAGGGCAGCAGGCACAAGGGAACAGCAGCACCTGCATGTTCCCCTCCAAGTCACACACCATCCCGACTTGGAAATATATCGCCGTTCCTTCATCGTCGCTGGGTCAAAATCCTGGAACTCCCTTCCTAACAGCACAGTGGGAGAACCTTCACCACACGGACTGCAGCGGTTCAAGAAGGCGGCTCACCACCACCTTCTCAAGGGCAATTAGGGAAGGGCAACAAATGCCGGCCTTGCCAGTGACGCCCACATCCCATGGTGATGATGGTGTCAAAGGCTGCACACAGGTCGAGAAAGATGAGGAGGGATAGTTTACCACGGTCACAGTCATGTAGGATGTCATTTGTGACTTTGATAAGGGCTGTGTCAGTGCTGTGGCTGGGGCGGAAACCTGATTGGAGGGTTTCAAACATGGAGTTGCGGGTAAGGTGGCACAGATTTGGGAAGTGACAACACGTTCAAGGACTTTGGAGAGGAAAGGGTTGTTGGAGATGGGGCGGTAGTTTGCATGGACAGTGGGTCAAGGGTGTGTTTTTTGAGGAGGAGGGTGATGACGGCAGAATTTAAGGGGAGGGGGATAATACTAAGGGGAGGGAACTGTTAATAATATCAGCTAACATGGGGGCCAGGAAGGGAAGTTGGGTGTTCGGCAGTTTGGTGGGAATAGGGTCGAGGGAGCTGGAGGTGCGTCTCATGGTCAAGATGAGCTTGGAGAGGACATGAGGGGAGATAGTAGAAAAATTAGAGACAGATGTGAGTTCAGGGCTAGGGCAGGGGGCATCCTAAGGAGAAGTTTGGTTAGTGGGCTCGGGGAAGGGAGGGAAGCAGCAGAGGCAGCTGAACGGATGGTCTCAATCTTAGTGACAAATAAGTCCATGAATTCCTCACACTTGTTGGTGGAGTTGAGGGTGGAGGAGGCAGGGGAGAGGGGTTTAAGAAGACAGTTTTAGTGAAGAGAAGCCGGGCATTATGATTGCATTCCAGGATGATCCTGGAATATTGAGCAGTTTTAGCAGAGGAGAGCAGGACCCAATAGTGCTTTATGTGATCCAGCCAGATCTGGATCTGCACTGCACGTAAGCAGAATGCAAATTTAAATTCTAAAATTATCCAAATGAGGTTCCATGCTGTATTTCACGACTTTGGGCAGAGCTCTGCTCCCATCGTGCAACAAGTCCGAGTCCAAGTTCTCCATCTAATCATTTTACAGCTCATCCTTGTTCTTTTCATATATATGAGCTTTCTCCCTTTCCCACACTCTGGGTGCTAAATTGTGCTGTGTAGCACCCGTTGCTTCGGCGCTACACAGCTTCTCCGTCATCCAATATGGCGTCTTGGTTGCGTACGCACGTTTCCAGCATGACATGCGCCAGACGCCATCTTGGTGTAGGAGTTAGTGCAGGCGCAGATAACGAATGCTGGAATCATGTAAAGTAGGGAGAAAATGACTTCAATCAGTGTGCAACGCTGATTTAAAGTGATAGACACCATTTTGGGACTTAACGCTCAACTCAGCGCACAGTCTTAACCCCGACCATCTGAATGTGTCGTAGAGTGCCTGGAGGACCCCCAGCGGCACTATTTAAAGGGACCATGCAGGATTTACAGGTTTGTGGCTGGATTATTGCTTCCGGCTGCCGAGACATTTGTAACTGTTTTTGGAGGTCTCCTAGACTTGATTACTAGGATTAGTGGGCATAGACTAGCAGTTAGAGCCAGGACATGCAGGAGTGAAGTTAGGAAATGCTTCTACACAAAGGGTGGGAGAAGTTTGGGAAGCTCTTCTGCAAATGGCAGTTGATGCTAGCTCAATTGTGAATTCTAAATCTGAGATTGATAGATTTCTGTGAACCAAGGGTATTAAAGGATATGGGGCTAAGGGATATGGAGTTAGGTCACAGGTCAATCATGATCTCATTGAATTGCGGAACAGGCTCGAGGGGCTAAATGCCACCGCCACTTGCTGCCTCTTGATATGCGCAACCTTCTCCTGCAAGAAAACGGGACGTGTGTCTGGGTGATGTGCCTGTCATGGTTGAATAGCTGCCAGTATGTGCGGCCTGTGAGTTGTGGGTGGGTGGCTTAAAACAGTGGTAATGTGTAAGGGTGAGAGGAAGCATCTGATTGGAAGAGTTGAGTACTGATGGAAAGAGTTTGTTGGTAGGTGGGTGTTGGGGGGTTTAGTGCGTGGAGGAGTGGATGCGGCTAGTGGTGCAGTTGGTAGGAGACGCCACTTGACAGTTGACCTCACTCACCTTGACCACTCATGTCAAAGCATTGAACTTCTTCCTGCACTGCATCCATGTTCATGGTGCTCTGCGCCTGGCATTGACTTCATCCCCTACTGCCTCCCACCGCCTTTTGGGTGTATGTCTGGAGGGCCTCTTGCTCCCCCTCCCCACCCCACGGATATAGGATCTCCGTCCTTCTGTCCAACTCTTGCACCAAGGCCTCTGGTACATCAGCAGAGAACCTTGGTGCACGGATTCTCAGATTGGCAGAGTGGTGAGGTCTGGCATGCAGATTGGAGGATGTGGTATTTAGTGGTGTGCAACCTTTATTCAATGTTTTAACATAACTCATCAGTATGTAAAAATAGGGATGGGACCTGCATCTGTGCTTTACGTGTGCGATGTCTGATCTCCATTCAGACTCCGTGCAGACAGCAGGCTATTATATTCAGCAAGTAACAGGTAACAGCCACCTTTAAGCGATTTCTAACATACAGCCTGCCTTTAAGAGATTGGAGCTTCCCCTGCTGGCGGAAAGTGCGAATTGCATGGAATCCTCTTTCAATGCTGATTTCCAACGTAGATTGCAGGTGAGTCCTCAGGCCTGACAAAAATCTCGTCCTGCCTGCGCAGGGACCATTCGACGCGGGGTAATGGTGGATCGCGCTACTCCCGCCCAAAAACAGGCCCTATCCAATTTTTCCCCCTCAGTTCCTTCTTATAAGTTGTTCATCTGCAATATCTTCCAGTTCTAATGAAGGGCTATGCCTGAAACGGTAACACTCTCCATCCTTTACGACTCTGCCTGCTGCCTGACTCGCTGAGTGATTCCAATATTTTCTGCTTTTGTTTACTTCAGGAAATGTATTCACTCCCATCAGAACCTATGTCCATAAACCATGGCACTCATGACACCTCAAGCTCCCGTCAGTACACAAGGACCTGTCTTTGTTGAACACACCACTGCTACCTGTGTAATCTCGGTATGCCAGAGAAGACTTATCTTCACTGCTTCCACTTCACTACAGAGACATTGACAGAGCTTTGCTATCTGCTGCAGGTTGACTCACAGACAATTTCAAGAATGCATTTGTGAGAGAAAGTTGTTCAGTGTTTACTGTCTCTGTGCTTTGGGGTTCTCCTGCAGATGACCGTGAAGATGTGATTCGCTCCATGTTACACTGCATTTGAGAAACTCCCTTGCACATTCCTGCAATAATGTAGGAGATGCACAGCTGCACATACTCTGCCAGCTGCTACAGGCCGTTTATGGAAGACTGAAAAGGGGGCACAAAGTCTTTCTACTCCTGCACTATCTCTCTTCTGATGGCGGGCCTAATAGGATCTGTTCCCCATGTAACAGATATACGACTTGCCTTCTCAGCTGGCTTGCTCTTTGTTGTTCCTCTCCTGCTATCTCCATTTGCTCCCCCTCACTGGTAAGGTGTGAATCATCAGGTGTACCTTCCTCAAACTACAACATACAACCTATGTTCTCCTAGGCTCTAGGACCTCTGCTGGAGAATGGGACAGGTGGAGTACTTCATGCAACTTGTTGCAGTGTTCCAGGGTGCATGGTGATACTTGCTCTGCCTTCATCATCTTAGAAAGAATCTACAGGAAGAAGAAAAGGAAGAAGAATTACAATGCATCTCCAAGATAAAGCCTCCAAAGACAAACAACAACAACAACTTGCATTTCTGTAGCTCCTTTAACGTAGTAAAACGTTAAACAAAATTTGACAATGAGCCACAAAAGGCGATATTAGGACAGGTGACCAAAACCTTGGTCAAAGAGGTAGGTTTTAAGAGCATCTTAAAGGAGGAGAGAGAGGTGGAGAGGCGAAAAGGTTTAGAGAGGGAATTCCAGAGCTTAGGGCCTAGGCAGCTGAAGGCACTTCTGCCAAAGGTGGATCGATTAAAGTCAGGGATACGCAAGAGGCAAGAATTGGAGGAGCGCAGAGATCTTGGAGGGTTGTAGAGCTGGACGAGGTTACAGAGATAGGGAGGGGCGAGGCCATGGAGGGATTTGAAAACAAGGATGAGAATTTTAAAATCGAGGCATCCCTGGACCGGGCCCGAGCCAATGTAGGTCAGTGAGCACAGGCGTGATGGGAGAACGGGACTTGGTGCAAGTTAGGATATGGGCAGCAGAGTTTTGGATGAGCTCAAGTTTATGGAGGATGGAAGATGGGAGGCCGGCCAGGAGCGCATTGGAATAAGAACATAAGAACATAAGAAATGGGAGCAGGAGTAGGCCATCCAGCCCCTCGAGCCTGCACCATCATTCACCAAGGTCATGGCTGATCTTCTACTTTAACGCCATTTTCCTGCACTATTCCCGTATCCCTTGATGCCTTTAATGTCTAGAAATCTATCGATCTCTGTTTTGAATGTACTCAATAACTGAGCCTCCACAGCCCTCTGGGGTAGAGAATTCCAAAGATTCACCACCCTCTGAGTGAAGACATTTCTCCTCATCTCAGTCCTAAATGGCCTACCCCTTATTCTGAGACTGTGATCCCTGGTCCTAGACTCCTCAGCCAGGGGAATCACCCTCCTTGCATCTACCCTGTCGAGCCCTGTAAGAATTTTGTATGTTTCAATGAGATCACCTCTCATTCTTCAAAACTCTAGAGAATACAGGCCTAGTCTACTCAATCTCTCCTCATACGACAATCCTGCCATCCCAGGAATCAGTCTGGTGAAGCTTCATTGCACTCCCTCTATGGCAAGTATATCCTTTCTTAGGTGAGGAGACCAAAATTGTACACAATACTCCAGGTCGGACTCACTAAGGCCCTATATAATTGCAGTAAGACATCTTTACTCCTATACTCAAATCCTCATGTATTAAAGGCCAACATACCATTTGCCTTCCTAATTGCTTGCTGCACCTGCATGTTAGCTTTCAGTGACTCATGGTCAAGGACACCCAGGTACCCTTGAACATCAACATTTCCCAATCTCTCACCATTTAAAAAATACTCTGCATTTCTGTTTTTCCTACCAAAGTGGTACCATTTTTCCACATTATATTCCATCTGTTATGTTCTTGCCCACTCACTTAACCTGTCTATATCTCATTGAAGCCTCTTTGCATCCTCCTCACAACTCACATTCCCACCTAGTTTTGTGTCATCAGCAAACTTGGAAATATTGCATTTCCATGAAGACAGACACAAAGGAGGCAATTTTAGAAGCTGGCTCCAACCCTCCGACTTCCGAGTTTTCCAGTGACCCACCTGTGTGCGCGCGGGTGACCCGAAAACGGAAGTCATTGAGGTACTTAAGGCACTTTACCTGTAACAGATTAAGTACTTAGAATGATTTTTAACTTATCTGGGCGGCTTGCCCACCGCTTCTGATTCACGCCTGGTAAAGAGGGGGACATTGGGGGAAGATCGGGGGGGGGTGAAGAGGGGGACATCGGGGGGACATCTGGGAGGGTGAAGAGGGGGATATTGGTGAAACCAGGCATGAAGGGCCGGATCAGGGAGCAAGAAACTAAATAAATTAAATAAAAAACCATAGACGGAAGCGAAAACACTAAATGAACCTATCTTTGCACCCTGCTTCGATGTCCGATGTCTCCCGCTCTGATATCCCCCTCTTCACCCCCCATGTCCCCCTCTTCACCCCGATTTTCCCCCGATGTCCCCCTCTTCACCCCCTGATCTTCCCCCCATGTCCCCCTCTTTACCCCACGATCTTCCCCCGATATTCCCCTCTTCACTCCCCTGATCTTCCCTGACCTTTCCCCTCTCCCCCCCCGATCTTCCCCCTCCCCCCTGATCTTCCCCACTTCAACCCAATCTTCCCCTCTTCCCCCTGATCGTCCCCTCTCCCCCTGATCTTCCCCTCTTCCCCCTGATCTTCCCCTCTTCCCCCTGATCTTCCCCTCTCCCCCCGATCTTCCCCTCTTCAACCCAATAGTCCCCTCTTCCCACCGATCTACCCCTCTCCTCCAGATCTTCCCCTCTCCCCCCCCCGATCTTCCCCTCTCCCCGGATCTTCTCCACTTCAACCCAATCGTCCCCTCTTCCCCCCGATCTTCCCCTCTCCCCCTGATCTTCCCCTCTTCCCCCTGATCTTCCCCTCTCCCCCTGATCTTCCCCTCTCCCCCTGATCTTCCCCTCTCTCCCTCTTGATCTTCCCCTCTCTCCCCCTGATCTTCCCCTCTCCTCCTCACCCCGGTCTTCCAGTCCAGGGCCGGATGACGTCCTGCTCTCTCTCTTTCCTGCCCCTCCCCCTCGCATTGCAGCTCCTGACGGCAGCCAACCTGTCAATCAGGCTGGCTGCCAGGCACGAAACCCAGAGAGGACGTTAATCATCAGCAATCAACATGCGTCGGAAACGGTAACGTTTTGTTATTTGGGTTTGCCACACGCATCTTCACCCCCCTCCCCGCTGCCAACCCGCCACCATTGTAAAATCGAGCCCAAAGTATTTGTTTAATTTCTCTGCCATTTCCTTATTCTCCATTCTCCCATCTCCGTCTGTAAGGGACCCAAATTTGCCTTCACCAGTCTTTTACAGTCCATTTTTATGTTTCTCGCTAGTTTACTCCCATATTCTATTTTCCCTTTCTTTATCAATTTCTTGGTTCTCCTTTGCTGAATTCTAAAATGCTCCCAATCCTCAGGCTTACTGCTTTTTCTGGCCACTTTATATGCCTCTTCCTTTGATTTAATATTATCTTTAATTAGTCCAGTCTAGAGGTAACAAAGGAATGAGCAGCAGATGAGCTGAAGCAGGGGTGGATTCGGGCGATGTTACGGAGGTGGAAGTAGACGGTCTTGGTGACGGAGTGAATATGTGGTTGGAAGCTCATCTCAGGGTCAAGTAGGATGCTAAGGTTGCAAATGGTCTGGTAATTTTATATGACAGGCACCTGTAAGCAAAGGTAGCTCCCACCCGGAGGATTAAGAAAAGTGACTGCAGGAAGGATAATAATAAATTGAAGATACTTGCTAGGTGGCACCACACTTGGTCAATGCCCAAAAAGGGTCAGGGCCATCCTGAAATATCGGGACAGCTGCTTCAACATGGGTGGTTCATTGCCTGTACTAGTCCTTGGTTGTATGCTGTCTCGGCCTGTAAATGGAACACATTATGAAGATGTTTGCAACTGCCTAAGCGCACCAAGCTCTACCCCTGAGCCCAGTGCACCTCCCTCCCCGTGGACCTCCCTCCTTGTGCACCTCCCTCCCTGTTGGCTGCCCTCCCTGTGGACCTCTCTCCCTGTGTTAGGTCATTACAAAGTAGCTTGTATATTGTTTCGCTGGCAGTATTTGTTGTGAGCTGAATTTGAACTCCACTGCGCACGTTTTACTCTGTCCCATTAGAATTATGCTCTACAGGTTGTGTTGTGTTAAATAGTGTTGTGAAAGGGGGGTGAACATTTAGATTTGATTCAACCTTTCAACCTTTCTTACGAAGATTAAGCATGTGTACAAATAAGGTATACCTTTTTGGCACTTCTGATGCCACTGAACCTCATATGCATTTGTTTTTATGTGCAACAGACCTGCTAGAGTGCATTTACTTATTTGGCTGGTACAGCTGACATTGTTATCCTACAGTGATACTATGAGAAGTGCAAATTCATGAATTGCCAATCAATTGTACTCAGGGAGATCACAAAGTTAGCTGGTATAAGAAGAAATGCCATTTGGAAAGGATAACAAATGGACTGGTGCTTTTAGTGCTAGTTAAAGTTAACTTATCTGCTATAGTAGAATTTTTAGATATAGGTACAGTTTCTTTCATACATGGGTCTAAAAATGACAAAGTGTAGTGATTAAAAATCTTTGATTTTAAGTAACACATATTGAATGAATTATGAATTTTGATGTAGGATATTAACAAAATCTCATAAAATCATATTGATTTGGACTAAGCAGTAAAACTGTTTACTGTAATCACAGTTTATTATTCTCTACTTAAACAATGGCAGGATTGAATTAGTCTTATCTTATCTCACTATAAAGTATTAATCAACCTCAATGCTCATCCTGTATCATCTTCCAGCCCTTTGTGCTCTCTTGTTTTGTGAGTTGCACAATCTACGTAAATATCTTCAAGAAGATAGTTCATTGAAGTACTATCCACCCTTTACTTTCGGATCATATGTAGGTTCTCCTTTTGCTTCGCCTTTGAACATAAGAAGATTTTATATTAATGTTCTCAAGGGTTTTAGTTCAATCAGAGTCTTAATGATCACCTACTGTGCTCTGTAAAAATTTCAAGTGTCAAAGAAACTGACTTTAGTGGAATAATAATTCTGTTTACTTCTCCCAAGGGCAGTGACAAAAGGAGATAACATTTGTAAGATAATGGCCTAGGTTTTCCGATTGTAACACCGATGGTGACTCATTCATTTTAATGGTTACCATCGGCGTTTCGATTGGAAAACTTAGGCCGATATCAGGAAATAGTTAAGCACTGATTTTCCAAATCTGGTAAAAATGGGTTTGAGTTAAGGCAACTCAAAGGGTAGGTTGTGCTGAATTTTCCAAAGTAAGTCCCCATCCCTAATTTGAATAGATTACTTGCACATGAAAGGCTTACACAAATAGCTTGACCTGAAACTGAAAATCTGTCATGGCAGTTGTCACTTAAAGGGTTGCAGTTTGTTATTAAAGGGCAGGTTGCAGTAGTGACAGAAGAATTGACTAATTGTTCACAATGGTACAGTGGAAATACATGATCAGCCCAGCTCCTTACAGTGCTGGAGGTCCGGGCGTTCTATAGTCCTCAGGTTACCACCAAACAAGATGGTGGGCAAAGGGATTGAAAAAAATATTTGGACCAATTTCATTGGTTCCCCTTCTCCTTCTTTCCAGTTGTGTTAGCTGACTGCTGTTAACTGGTAGTTTTCATCCATTCCTAGTCATTTTTGATTGGTAGTTTCATTTCACTTTTGTTTGGTTTGTTCAGTTGCGATCCCAAGATAATTACAATGAGGAAGGCTTTTGGGCCCCTCAATTTATCCATACAGAGAGATCCTAATGACCTCCCATTGTAGCGCCCAATAGTTTCCTAAATGATTCCAGAGGTTTTGCTCTATCTGGAAGTTTATTCCATACATTGATCACTATTTTTGTGAAGAAGATTTTCCTGATGTCAGGTCTAAAATGACCTTTTACTAGTTTAATCCCTAGTTCTACAGTCACATTTTAATAGAAAGTAGTATTTTGGGTTAACTTTTCCTATACCCTTAACAATCTTATATATGTCTATAAAACTATTGCTCCGATGACTCTTATTTGGCAGAAAAGCCCAAATTTCTACAGTCTTTCCTCATAACTCAGACCCCTGACACTAGGGATCAGTGTTGTGGTTTTTCTCCGAATTGCTTCCAGTGCTTGGTTCTTGTTTCTTGGCAACCAGAATTGGATGAATTATTTAAGATCCAGCCTGACCAGAGCACCACAAAATGTTACTATTATCTCCTTTGACTTATATTCTAATGTTTTAGCTTTGTAGTTCAACATCCTGTTATATCTGTTGACGGCTACCTTGCAATGATTGGGCGTATTTAGCATTAAGTCTACTAAGGTTCCGAGGTCACTTTGACCTTCATCCTTAGCTATTTCAACATTGTTCATGGAGTATGTGCGTTGTCTATTTTCCCTTCCTATGTATTACACTTTACATTTGTCTGCATTAAATTTTATTTGCCATCGTTCCAACAGGGGTGCTATGACTTCAATTTGTGTACATTTTCTGGGTTCGCTTATGTATTGCCTCTTGTGGCTTTCTTGACCACTGGGTTAAGAAGCAGTCATGCATTACATTTACTAACTCTTACTCTTATCCACTTAGGGTTTCCCAGTTGATATTAAGTTGATTGAAGTCTCTCATTAAAATAACTTTCCCGTTCTCGCCCCTTTTTTATCTCCTCATAATAGAGGAAATTGTCCTCCTTTTTATGCTGACCTAGTGCTCTATAGCATGCTCCTACTGTTAGCTTGGATATCTTTTTTTTGCATTAGAATTGTCTAATCAGAGTAATTCACTTTGTAGCTTTGTACCTTCTACATGGTCAACTTCCCTGACATATAGGGCTATAGCACCTCTTTTTTTACCTAAACACTCAATACTCCTATGACCACAATAGCCTCCAGTTCTAGTACCTTATTTCTAAATCTTCTAGCTTTCATGTACAAATAAATATTACAGATTTTCCTCCTTTTGCATCCTCAAGTGTCTGCCTAATCCTGGTCTCCACTTTATGTATGTCTCTCTCGGTATCTGACAGTCTTCTATCATACAATTTGTTTCATCTGAGATCCTATTTTCTTCCTGCTCTACTCCCCATCCCCCTAACCCCCATCTGTTTGGTTTAAATTATATTTTATTGATGCATCAATGTTCCTCATAATTCTCTTTGTCCTTACTCGGTTTAAGTGTAGCCCATTTCTCCTGTACCATTCATTTTTATTTGGAAGGATTCCCAATTATTTCTGAAGGTAGAATTATTGCACTCACACTGTGTTACCAGCTACTTGTTTCCTGTTCACACCCACTTCTTATCTTCTCATAGAGCAAATTATCTTTCTTCTTATGCTGACCTGGTGCTCTATAGCATGCCCCTACTGTTAGCTTGGATTTCTTTTATTTTCCTTTAGAATTGTCTAACCAGAGTAGTTCACTTGGTAACATGCTTTTGTTACCTGTAGACTCGACTATTCCAGTGCTCTCCTGGCCGGCCTCCCACCTTGCACTCTCTGTAAATATGAGCTCATCCAAAACACTGCTGCCCGTATCATAAGTCGCATCAAGTCCCGTTCACCCATCATCCCTGTGCTCGCTGACCTACATTGGCTCCCGGTCTGGCAACACCTCAATTTTAAAATTCTCCTCCTGGTTTTACTATCTCTCCATGCCTCACCCCTCCCTATCTCTGTAATCCCCTCCAGCCCTACAACCCTCCGAGATCTCTGCTGTCTTCCAATTCTGGCCTCTTTCGCATCCCCGATTTTCATCGCTCCACCATTGGCAGCCGTGCCTTCAGATGCCTAGGCCCTAAACTCTGGAATTCTCTCCAAATCCTCTCCGCCTCTCTACCTCTCTCTCCTCCTTTAAGATGCTCCTTAAAACATACCTCTTTGACCAAGCTGTCCTAATATCTCCTTAAGTGGCTCGGTGTCAAATTTTGTTTGGTAATGCTTCTGTGAAGCTCCTTGGGACGATTTACTATGTTAAAAAGGTGCTGTATAAATACAAGTTGTTGTTGTTTATGACCTCAGTTTTTTTGTTGGATTCCTAATCAAGCCCCGTCCTGATATACCGATCATCCCCTCCCTCCCCCGTCACAATTGACCCCTGTCGCAGTCATCCGATTGGCCCCGGTCCAATTGACCCTATTCTAATTTGGACCCCCTCCGCCCTTCCTGGTCGTCCCCTGCCTCTTAATCGCTTCCACTGCAATGTACCCGTGAGCTGCTGCATCATGAAATTCCAGAGGTGCCCAGGGACACCCACCGGTCTGATGTTAATGAGGCCCGTGACCCAAAATCGGGTGGGCCTTGGGCCTATCCGTTCCGGTACAGCGATCGTTCCCTGTACCAAGTTCACACTAGCAGGCCGATGCGAACTAGACATTTGAAGGCATAGCTTCCAATGGTGGGGCGAAGGGAGGGAGGGATGCACAAGAGGCCAGGGAAAAGGGGTTGTTAGGGCTGGTGGAAACTACAGAGACAGGGAGGGGAGAGGCTATGAAGGGATTTATATACAAGAATGAGAATTTTAAATGACCGTTTGGAGAATGGAGCCAGTTTAGGTCAGCGAGTGGGACTTGGAGGGCAACTTTAGCCTAACCGGTCAAGTGGGAGAAGGGCAGGTTCGGGTCTGACACCCGTTTTACACCCAGCCTGATTTTACTCTCCATTGACTGTTTTGCAGTGACTGAATAAAGGAAAGGACTTGCATTTGTATAACACCTTTCACAACTTCAAGACATCCCAAAGTGCTTTTTTAAGATTCGTTCATGGGATGTGGGCGTCACGGGCAAGGCCAGCATTTATTGCCCATCCCTAATTGCCCTTGAGAAGGTGGTGGTGAGCCGCTTTCTTGAACTGCTGCAGTCCGTGTGATGAAGGTTCTCCCACAGTGCTGTTAGGAAGGGAGTTCCAGGATTTTGACCCAGCGACGATGAAGGAACAGCGATATATTTCCAAGTCGGGATGGTTTGTGACTTGGAGGGGAACGTGCAGGTGGTGTTGTTCCCATGTGCCTGCTGCCCTTGTCCTTCTAGGTGGTAGAGGTCGCGGGTTTGGGAGGTGCTGTCGAAGAAGCCTTGGCAAGTTGCTGCAGTGCATCCTGTGGATGGTGCACACTGCAGCCACGGTGCACCGGTGGTGAAGGGAGTGAATGTTTAGGGTGGTGGATGGGGTGCCAATCAAGCAGGCTGCTTTGTCCTGGATGATGTCGAGCTTCTTGAGTGTTGCTGGAGCTGCACTCATCCAGGCAAGTGGAGAGTATTCCATCACACTCCTGACTTGTGCCTTGTAGATGGTGGAAAGGCTTTGGGGAGTCAGGAGGTGAGTTACTCACCGCAGAATACCCAGCCTCTGACCTGCTCTTGTAGCCACAGTATTTATATGGCTGGTCCAGTTAAGTTTCTGGTAAATGGTGATCCCCAGGATGTTGAAGGTGGGGGATTCAGTGATGGTAATGCCGTTGAATGTCAAGGGCAGGTGGTTAGACTTTTTCTTGTTGGAGATGGTCATTGCCTGGCACTTGTCTGGCGCGAATGTTACTTACAACTTATCAGCCCAAGCCTGGATGTTGTCCAGGTCTTGCTGCATGCGGGCATGGACTGCTTCATTATCTGAGGGGTTGCGAATGGAACTGAACACTGTGCAATCATCAGCGAACATCCCCATTTCTGACCTTATGATGGAGGGAAGGTCATTGATGAAGCAACTGAAGATGGTTGGGCCTAGGACACTGCCCTGTAGAACTCCTGAAGCAATGTCCTGGGGCTGAGATGATTGGCCTCAAACAACCACTACCATCTTCCTTTGTGCTAGGTATGACTCCAGCCACTGGAGAGTTTTCCCCCTGATTCCCATTGACTTCAATTTTACTAGGGCTCCTTGGTGCCACACTCGGTCAAATGCTGTCTTGATGTCAAGTGCAGTCACTCTCACCTCACCTCTGGAATTCAGCTCTTTTGTCCATGTTTGGACCAAGGCTGTAATGAGGTCTGGAGCCGAGTGGTCCTGGCGGAACCCAAACTGAGCATTGGTGAGCAGGTTATTGATGAGTAAGTGCCGCTTGATAGCACTGTCGACGACAACTTCCATCACTTTACTGATGATTGAGAGTAGACTGATGGGGCGGTAATTGGCCGGATTGGATTTGTCCTGCTTTTACAGTGACTGAATAAAGGAATGGACTTGCATTTGTATAACATCTTTCACAACTTCAAGATATCCCAAAGTGCTTCACAGATAATTAATTACTTTTTTTGCCATGGGATCTTTTGTTTCCGCCGAAAGTGGCAGATGAGGCTTGGTTTAATATCTCATCTGAAAATGAGCAAAAAAAGTAATGAAATTACCCTCCAAGTCCCATTCGCCCATTACCCCTGTCCTCGCTGACCTACACTGGCTCCGTTCTCTAACTGACTCATTTAAAATTCTCAATCTCGTGTTTAAATCCCTTCATAGCCTCTCCCCTCCCTATTTCTGTAACTTACATCAGCCCTAACAACCCATTTTCCTCCTGATTTCTCTGTTCCCTGGACTTTGGCCTCTTGTGCATCCCTCCCTCCCTTTGCCCCACTACTGGCGGCTATGCCTTCAGTTGTCTAGGCCCTACCTTCTGGAATTCCCTTTCTAAACACCTCTGCCTCTCCACATCCCTCTTAAAAGACTCTCCTTATAACCCATCTCTTTTTCCAACGATTTCATCGCCCTCCCCCACCCCCAATATGTCCTTCTTTGGTTCAGTGACCATTTTTTATTGATTACACCTCAGTGGAGAGCTTTGGCACATTTTTCTATGTTCAAGGTGCTATATAAATGCAAGTTGTTGTTATATTGGAATATAAGACATTATAAAATAATGAAGCTTTGGGAAGTCTTATCTTTGAAAGATAAAGTCCTTTGCACCTTCTTTGAATAACTCAGGAGTTCTTGTGATGCCACTAACCAAGATAGCATCATTGTGTCCTGGCTTCTGCCCCTCTGGTATCTGCACCCAAAAATGAAGGGATATTCAAAGCTTTCCTCTAATTCCTTTTTTTATTTGTGAACAGCAAAACAGAAAAAAGAACTTGTGTCAGTTTTAGAGTTTCCTCTTGCAGCTATTAATTGGGGCTTAAAGATAACTAGTCTCTTGCCATCTTTTTCCTCTATGCTAACACCAACATTGGAGACAGGTATTTCTGTGCTATCCCCTACAGCTCCTGCAGACAACACAATCCATGTGGAAGAAGCTGGAGGCTGCAGAGCAGATGCCAATTGGACTCTTGCTGAGTTCAGACTAGATCTTACTGTTCTTCAGCAAAGTCTTGCCAAAATCTGAATTGAGCCTACTGATACCTGAATTTGTAAAGAGGTAGCGTGGTCTGCTGAAATATCAATTACTTTTTGCACTGCTAGCAGGTCATGACGACCAAATTAGATGTCCTGGGCAGCTGCTCCCATTCCAATAATGTAAAAATATTCAATATACCAGAAGACCAGGAGAATGAAAATGCAATTGTTTTTATGGAAGTATTTATGCAGATGGGACAATGTTACATGACTCGAACCATCCCAACCCCCTCCCCCACCCCTCAAACCACCCAAGGTGGGTGTTGAGGATAAGCTCTTTTTAAAAGAATTCATGTGAAGGAGTCAGTGCATCAATGAGCGCAACACATTGGGACCATTTCCTTTACGGATGAAAAACTATCATTTATGGGGCACAAGAATTTTCTCTGAACAAGGCAGCTTTATGAAAGTGTGGACTCATCTATTCACAGTTGCATCCTTGCTGTTTTGCGATATGTTCCCCCCGTATATAATCGCACGTGAGACTGCAACCACTTTTTCTATGGATAAAAACTACACACTTCAGCAGTATTGTCGCCTCCCCATTACAAAGTCTCTTCTGCCTGTCAGCCACCTAGATAGCAGCACTATAAACAGAACAGAAATAGAAACAGGTTCACTTCTACGATTGACTTAACTGCCACTGCGCTGGCGAATGGTGCAGAACTGCTGTCAGTGCAGAATGTTCAGCAACTTATACACTGGATAAATTTAAACTATATTGAGTTTTTTTTTGTGTTGTGACTGATTGTGCCTATTTGACTGTTTAATCATTTATCCTTCCAGGTCATTTGCTTCTGTGGTGTTCCCTGGAGATGGACCTAATCTGTTAATTGCCTTGACCTGGTCAGGCATCATTTGAATAACATTTTCAGCACAGACTGTCCTTCCCTGGGAGGTCTCAGTGCTTCTAGAATTGCTTTGTCTGAATTTCATTAGCTTATCTCCTCTCCAGGGAGCACTGTGATTCTGATGTTTAAATATGATGTGGAGATGCCGGTGATGGACTGGGGTTGACAATTGTAAACAATTTTACAACACCAAGTTATAGTCCAGCAATTTTATTTTAAATTCACAAGCTTTCGGAGATTTTCTCCTTCCTCAGGTAAATGTTCAGGATCTCCTTGAAGCCTACGCATTTATACATATTGAATAATACATGGTGTTTACAGACTGCCCCTGCAACTGCCCGTTGCCAAGGCAATCACCGTGTTCAGACAGAGAGGTGTCATCTGCAGAACCCCCGAATACACATTCAACAAAAAAACAAACAGGGAAAAAAAACAGAGAAAAAAAAAACACAGAGAGAGGCAGAAACATCCGGAAGGCAGAGAGAGCCAGCAAATGACCCATTATATTAAAAACAGATAACATTTGTTCGCTGGTGGGGTAACGTGTAGCGTGACATGAACCCAAGATCCCGGTTGAGGCCGTCCTCATGGGTGCGGAACTTGGCTATCAATTTCTGCTCGACGATTTTGCGTTGTCGTGTGTCTCGAAGGCCGCCTTGGAGTACGCTTACCCGAAGGTCGGTGGATGAATGTCCATGACTGCTGAAGTGTTCCCCGACTGGGAGGGAACCCTCCTGTTTGGCGATTGTTGCGCGGTGTCCGTTCATCCGTTGTCGTAGCGTCTGCATGGTCTCGCCAATGTACCATGCTCTGGGGCATCCTTTCCTGCAACGTATGAGGTAGACAACGTTGGCCGAGTCACAGGAGTATGAACCATGCACCTGGTGGGTGGTGTCATCTCGTGTGATGGTGGTATCTGTGTCGATGATCTGGCATGTCTTGCAGAGGTTACCGTGGCAGGGTTGTGTGGCGTCGTGGACGCTGTTCTCTTGAAAGCTGGGTAGTTTGCTGCGAACGATGGTCTGTTTGAGGTTGGGTGGCTGTTTAAAGGCGAGTAGTGGAGGTGTGGGGATGGCCATAGCGAGGTGTTTGTCCTCATTGATGACATGTTGAAGGCTGCGGAGAACATGGCGTAGTTTCTCCGCTCCGGGGAAGTACTGGACGACAAAGGGTACTCTGTTGGTTGCGTCCCGTGTTAGTCTCCTGAGGAGGTCTATGCGATTTTTTGCTGTGGCCCGTCGGAACTGTCGATCGATGAGTCGAGCGTCATATCCCGTTCTTACTAGGGCGTCTTTCAGCGTCTGTAGGTGTCCATCGCGTTCCTCCTCGTCTGAGCAGACCCTGTGTATTCGCAGGGCCTGTCCATAGGGGATGGCCTCTTTGACGTGGTTAGGGTGGAAGCTGGAAAAGTGGAGCATCGTGAGGTTGTCCGTGGGCTTGCGGTAGAGTGAGGTGCTGAGGTGCCCGTCTTTGATGGAGATTCGTGTGTCCAAGAAAGAAACTGATTCTGAGGAGTAGTCCATGGTGAGCTTGATGGTGGGATGGAACTTGTTGATGTTATCGTGTAGTCTCTTTAGTGATTCCTTGCCGTGGGTCCATAGAAAGAAAATGTCGTCGATGTATCTGGTGTATAGTGTTGGTTGGAGGTCTTGTGCAGTGAAGAAGTCCTGCTCGAACTTGTGCATGAAAATGTTGGCGTATTGGGGTGCGAATTTGGTCCCCATGGCTGTTCCGTGTGTTTGGGTAAAGAACTGGTTATCGAAGGTGAAGACATTGTGATCCAGGATGAAGCGGATGAGTTGTAGGATGGCTTCCGGAGATTGGCTGTTGTTGGTGTTGAGTATTGATGCTGTCGCAGCGATGCCGTCATCGTGGGGGATACTGGTGTATAGTGCCGAGACGTCCATCGTGGTGAGAAGTGTTCCTGGTTCAACTGGTCCGTGGGTACTGAGTTTTTGTAGGAAGTCTGTAGTGTCGCGACAGAAGCTGGGGGTTCCCTGTACGATGGGTTTCAGGATGCCCTCGATGTATCCAGAGAGGTTCTCACACAGGGTTCCGTTGCCTGATACGATGGGACGTCCGGGTGTGTTGGCTTTGTGTATCTTTGGGAGGCAGTAGAAGTCTCCCACGCGGGGATTACGTGGGATGAGAATGCGTAGGATGCTTTGAAGGTCTGGATCGAAGGTCTTGATCAGTTTGTTGAGCTGGTGGGTGTGTTCTTTGGTCGGATCTGCGGGTAACCGTCTGTAGTGTTCCTGGTTGTCCAGTTGTCGGTATGCTTCTTTGCAATAGTCTGTTCTGTTCTGTATGACTATGGCTCCTCCTTTGTCCGCTGGTTTGATGACGATGTTGCGGTTGGTCTTGAGAGCGTTGATGGCGTTGCGTTGTGCTCGGGTGACATTCTGGACTGTCTTCTGAGTGCGGCTGATGAATCTGGCATTGACGCATTTCCTGACAGCTTGAGCATACATGTCCAGCTGAGGGCAGCGACCCTCCGGAGGAGTCCAGTTTGACTCTTTCCTCTTCGGTTGCTGTACCGCGGATCCCTCTGTCTGCTGTTCCGGATCGTCGATTGTCTCATTGGGTTCGCTGCTGAAATCTTGGGGTTTGTGGTAGAATTCCCGGAGCCTCATTCTCCTGATGAATTCCTCTGTGTCCGCCGCGAGACTAGTGGGGTCCATTTTGGTAGTGGGGCAGAAATTGAGCCCTCGGCTGAGAACTTCGATTTCGTCTGGTTGAAGGGTGTGGTCGGATAAATTGACAATAGACTTCCCTGTGGTTGCAACCGTGGTACCAGGGGAAGCTTGGTCGTTGCTGGTGGTGATGCCGAGTTTCTCAAGCTTCCTGCTCTTGGTTTTCATGTAGGCAGCGTAGTTCCGTTGCCTCGTCTGTTTGGCGGTATAACGTAGCTGGTCTGCTGTGTCCTGAGTACAGGTTGAGAGTATGGACTCTATCTTGGTTTCGAGGTTGTGGCGTCTGCTGTAGAGTTGGTGTATGAGATGGTTGCGGAGTGTGCGAGAGGTACGGCGGCAGAGTCTCTCAGCGTAATCCGAGTTGTATGTGGACTTGAGTGGGTTCGTGATCTGGAGTCCTTTCGGGATCTTGTCTGCTTTCTTGCAGCTCTGTAAAAACTTGATGTCTGTGTCTAAATGCGCGATCTTCTTGGATATCCTTTCCACTGTGAGCCGGCAGTTTGTGGTGTCGATGGTAGTCATGATGTGGAGATGCCGGTGATGGACTGGGGTTGACAATTGTAAACAATTTTACAACACCAAGTTATAGTCCAGCAATTTTATTTTAAATTCACAAGCTTTCGGAGATTTTCTCCTTCCTCAGGTAAATGTTTCAAGATCTCCTTGAAGCCTACGCATTTATACATATTGAATAATACATGGTGTTTACAGACTGCCCCTGCAACTGCCCGTTGCCAAGGCAATCACCGTGTTCAGACAGAGAGGTGTCATCTGCAGAACCCCCGAATACACATTCAACAAAAAAACAAACAGGGAAAAAAAACAGAGAAGAAAAAAACACAGAGAGAGGCAGAAACACAGAGAGAGGCGGACACAGAGGAATTCATCAGGAGAATGAGGCTCCGGGAATTCTACCACAAACCCCAAGATTTCAGCAGCGAACCCAATGAGACAATCGACGATCCGGAACAGCAGACAGAGGGATCCGCGGTACAGCAACCGAAGAGGAAAGAGTCAAACTGGACTCCTCCGGAGGGTCGCTGCCTTCAGCTGGACATGTATGCTCAAGCTGTCAGGAAATGCGTCAATGCCAGATTCATCAGCCGCACTCAGAAGACAGTCCAGAATGTCACCCGAGCACAACGCAACGCCATCAACGCTCTCAAGACCAACCGCAACATCGTCATCAAACCAGCGGACAAAGGAGGAGCCATAGTCATACAGAACAGAACAGACTATTGCAAAGAAGCATACCGACAACTGGACAACCAGGAACACTACAGACGGTTACCCGCAGATCCGACCAAAGAACACACCCACCAGCTCAACAAACTGATCAAGACCTTCGATCCAGACCTTCAAAGCATCCTACGCATTCTCATCCCACGTAATCCCCGCGTGGGAGACTTCTACTGCCTCCCAAAGATACACAAAGCCAACACACCCGGACATCCCATCGTATCAGGCAACGGAACCCTGTGTGAGAACCTCTCTGGATACATCGAGGGCATCCTGAAACCCATCGTACAGGGAACCCCCAGCTTCTGTCGCGACACTACAGACTTCCTACAAAAACTCAGTACCCACGGACCAGTTGAACCAGGAACACTTCTCACCACGATGGACGTCTCGGCACTATACACCAGTATCCCCCACGATGACGGCATCGCTGCGACAGCATCAATACTCAACACCAACAACAGCCAATCTCCGGAAGCCATCCTACAACTCATCCGCTTCATCCTGGATCACAATGTCTTCACCTTCGATAACCAGTTCTTTACCCAAACACACGGAACAGCCATGGGGACCAAATTCGCACCCCAATACGCCAACATTTTCATGCACAAGTTCGAGCAGGACTTCTTCACTGCACAAGACCTCCAACCAACACTATACACCAGATACATCGACGACATTTTCTTTCTATGGACCCACGGCAAGGAATCACTAAAGAGACTACACGATAACATCAACAAGTTCCATCCCACCATCAAGCTCACCATGGACTACTCCTCAGAATCAGTTTCTTTCTTGGACACACGAATCTCCATCAAAGACGGGCACCTCAGCACCTCACTCTACCGCAAGCCCACGGACAACCTCACGATGCTCCACTTTTCCAGCTTCCACCCTAACCACGTCAAAGAGGCCATCCCCTATGGACAGGCCCTGCGAATACACAGGGTCTGCTCAGACGAGGAGGAACGCGATGGACACCTACAGACGCTGAAAGACGCCCTAGTAAGAACGGGATATGACGCTCGACTCATCGATCGACAGTTCCGACGGGCCACAGCAAAAAATCGCATAGACCTCCTCAGGAGACTAACACGGGACGCAACCAACAGAGTACCCTTTGTCGTCCAGTACTTCCCCGGAGCGGAGAAACTACGCCATGTTCTCCGCAGCCTTCAACATGTCATCAATGAGGACAAACACCTCGCTATGGCCATCCCCACACCTCCACTACTCGCCTTTAAACAGCCACCCAACCTCAAACAGACCATCGTTCGCAGCAAACTACCCAGCTTTCAAGAGAACAGCGTCCACGACGCCACACAACCCTGCCACGGTAACCTCTGCAAGACATGCCAGATCATCGACACAGATACCACCATCACACGAGATGACACCACCCACCAGGTGCATGGTTCATACTCCTGTGACTCGGCCAACGTTGTCTACCTCATACGTTGCAGGAAAGGATGCCCCAGAGCATGGTACATTGGCGAGACCATGCAGACGCTACGACAACGGATGAACGGACACCGCGCAACAATCGCCAAACAGGAGGGTTCCCTCCCAGTCGGGGAACACTTCAGCAGTCATGGACATTCATCCACCGACCTTCGGGTAAGCGTACTCCAAGGCGGCCTTCGAGACACACGACAACGCAAAATCGTCGAGCAGAAATTGATAGCCAAGTTCCGCACCCATGAGGACGGCCTCAACCGGGATCTTGGGTTCATGTCACGCTACACGTTACCCCACCAGCGAACAAATGTTATCTGTTTTTAATATAATGGGTCATTTGCTGGCTCTCTCTGCCTTCCGGATGTTTCTGCCTCTCTCTGTGTTTTTTTTTTCTCTGTTTTTTTTCCCTGTTTGTTTTTTTGTTGAATGTGTATTCGGGGGTTCTGCAGATGACACCTCTCTGTCTGAACACGGTGATTGCCTTGGCAACGGGCAGTTGCAGGGGCAGTCTGTAAACACCATGTATTATTCAATATGTATAAATGCGTAGGCTTCAAGGAGATCTTGAAACATTTACCTGAGGAAGGAGAAAATCTCCGAAAGCTTGTGAATTTAAAATAAAATTGCTGGACTATAACTTGGTGTTGTAAAATTGTTTACAGATGTTTAAATAGGTATTGTGCTGAGACTATGCCACTTGATTGTCATGTTTGTTGGAAGATGTGCTTCAGTGATGGCCCAGATTTTCAGTGTGGAAGACACCTTTTAGCTAAGACTTCAGTTTCAGGCCATGATGTGAGGAATTGGCTGGAGTGATTTTCTTTTATTCAGTGGTCACAAGTGCCCATTGAGCTTGTTTGGTCCTTTAGATGAGGACTTGTAGCTCTCACATGCAGGAGATGCAAATTCTCTGGGTACAGCTAATAAGTGCCTGAACAAGTGAGGCACTTACTTTTAATGTTGGTTGGATCATTTGCTAATCTTAGACATTTCTGCTGGGAGATTGTTATAATCTTTTACCTACAACATCTCCAATGAACTGGAGCTAGTTGGTTATGGGGCAAGCATAGGTTTTTCTTCTTTGTTTTCACCCATTTCAGAGACAGAATAAAAAGGGCAAATTGGAGAACAGAAAATAATGGTTATACCTCTGCTCTGTGCTTCTTGTGGAGCATTTTTTTTGGAAGTTTTTGGAAGAGCATTACTTTTCATACTGACTCCCTTTTAATGCAGCAATATTGTGATTGGATGTAGCTTTGGTTATTGC
The DNA here is from genome assembly GCF_035084215.1 of Heptranchias perlo. Lineage (NCBI taxonomy): Eukaryota > Metazoa > Chordata > Chondrichthyes > Hexanchiformes > Hexanchidae > Heptranchias > Heptranchias perlo. Next base: position 97,080,641 of record NC_090326.1, on the reverse strand, counting down.
AAACTTGAGTTGATAAGCTTCTGATAAACCCTTCTGAATTTGATCAATGGATCTCTGGCAGGAATGTCATCTTCACTTGCAGGGTTTATACTTAAGAACTGATAATGTCTTTGTATCTAGGGATTGAATGACCTCTGTTCAATAATAATCCATGGGATCAATTGTCCTATTAGATTTTGCACCAAAGACTATCAGACTTCTCGATGCACTTGGGTCATGGAGCTGAAGGCTTAATGGCCGAAGGGAGAACCACCTTTTTGTTTTACCTCAGGCCATTTCTATATAAGTATCTGAACAAGAACCCAAAGATCTTTCTGCTGTTTTTCTGGGATGGGAAAATGGTTATTATTAGGGGAGATATTGTTGCATTCACTTCCAGTAGGACAAACCCTTGCTTCTCAAAACATCTTTGAAGAATTTAGTTAAGATTTTGGACTCTCAATATAGGTCTCGCTGAGGGAGGAAAGATTCTGTTGCAGTTCAGGCCAAAAACACAGAGAAATCTGATTTGATTCACATATATGCAGTATATAGATACAAAACTGTCTGAAAGTCCCACAAGCAAGTGAAGCACTGTTTGAAGCTTCTGTGCAGATGTTATAAATTGATACCAAACGTATAGCTACAGGAGATGACAAACACACAGGTCAAGATAAATACTAGAAATGTATTGTTTCCATATTTTTGACAGAGGGATGACATCCTAGCCACATTTCTTTAATAGTGGAGTGCTCTCCAATTAAACCTTCCTCAGCAAGCTCAATTGTCTAATGAGTCCAGGAGAAAAATTAGGTTTTTTCTGACATCTGAGAGAAAATCACAATATTCCACCACTGGCAGAAAAAGGCTTAATAAAAATACTTGGGATCATACGCCTAATCATGTTGAAATATCCCAAACATTTTACACGAAACAGATTGCTTTGAAGAACAGTGATTATTGTTATGTAGGCAAACACATCAGACGTTCTCTACCAGCAATTATCACAAACTGCCTCAATTTAATATCTCATCCAATGGGCAGGGCCTCCAGCAGTGCACCAATCCCTGAGGCTGATTTTAATTTGAGGAGCATTGGGCATTGTTACTGCTGTGAGGCCCGAGACATTTTGAGGCACTCATTTATATGAAGCCAGTGAGCTGCGGGCATGCTGAGTGAGCTTGCTGGTTGGGGAAGGTGGGAAATTGGCCGGCTCGTGGGCAGAGCTGGCTGATAGTCAGATCCTGGAGTGGGGGAGAGGTGATCCCGGGGGAAGGGTGTCCTCACATGGTTAGGCCGGTCAATGCCGGCACAAATGGGCAGAGTGTGCTGTGTGTACACTTTGCACATTTGTATCTCATAATTGCAATCAGGGTCCTATGTATGTCATAAGACCCCTGTTTGCATATTACAAGTGGCCTCCCGCCTGAAATAGGTGGACACTCTGGCCACACATCTCATGCCCAGCGTGAACGGGGTGGTAAGTGAACCGACCCTGTTGTCAGGCTATTACCACCCTGTTTAGGCCAGGCAGAGCACATTAAACCGGACTCCCTCAGTACTGGACTGGAGTGTCAGGCAGATTAAAATGTTGCATGGAGCTTAAACTCTCAATCTTCTCTCTCAGAAGCAACAGTGCTACCAGAAGAGCCAAACTGACCTAAATGCTGCCCTTTCTGAGTTCCTAAAGTATTGTAATTGAATCACTCTAGTGAACACTGAATTTGCCAATAACAAATAGAGCCAAGCTTCCTTGAAGATCTTTTGTTGTTTTTTCCAGCCATCTTAATCACTTTCACAGTGATTACAATCTCAAAGAGTTAAATGTTTGTATCTGAAATAAGTTTGCAATCTTTACTAGAAATCAGTAGTCTTTCAAATAGACAGTTAACTACTGTATAAAGATTGGTGTCATTAGCGAGGCTCAAAGAGTGGTGTGGGAGGAAGGGGTTTCGATTCATGGGGCACTGGCACCAGTACTGGGGAAAGAGGGAGCTGTTCTGATGGGAGGGGCTCCACTTAAACCGGGCTGGGACCAGCGTCCTGGCAAATCGAATAACTAGGGCTGTAGATAGGGCTTTAAACTAAAAAGGTGGGGGTAGGGGGGAAGAGAGGGGTCAGGTGAGGGGAAATTTAGAAATCTAATGAGAAAAATCAAGACAATAGAACAGTGTAGTGACTTAGGTAAAGATAAGCACAGTGTGGCAGGAAAGGTCAGAGAGTTTATCAATAATAGTGCATCAACAAGTAAAGTCAAGGCAGGAAAAAATTAAAGGCTCTTTATTTGAATGCATGGAGCATTCGTAACAAGATAGATGAATTAATTCCACAAATAGAGATAAATAGGTTTGACCTAATAGCTATTACAGAGACATGGTTGCAAAATGACTAAGGTTGGGAACTAAATATTCCAGCATACATGACATTTAGAAAAGACAGGCAGAATGGAAAAGGAGGGGGTGTAGCACTAATAATAAAGGTTGACATAAGGACAGTGGTGAGAAAGGATCTTGGCTCGGAAGATCAGGAAGTAGAATCAATATATCAATATGGGTGGAAATTAGAAATAACAAGGGACAGCGGTGGGAGTAGTTTATAGGCCCCCTAATAGTAGCAATACAGTTGGACAGAGTATTAATCATGAAATAATAGGAGCTTGTAACAAAGGAAATGCAGTCATCATGGGGGACTTTAATCTGCATATAGACTGGGAAAATCAAATTAGCAAAGGTAGTTTGGAAGACGAGTTCATGGAATGTATTCAAGATGGTTTCCTAGAGCAATACATCATGGAACCAACCAGGGAACAGGCTATTTTGGATTTTGTATTATGTAATGAGATAAGGTTAATTAGTAATTGCATGGTACAAGAACCTGTGAGGAAAAGTGATCATAATATGATAGAATTTCACATTGAGTTTGAAAGTAACGTACTTAAGTTAGAAACTAGAGTCTTAAACTTAAATAAAGCCAATTATATAGGTATGAGGGGCAGGTTGTTAAAGGTAGATTGGGAAATTAAATTAAAGGGTTAGACGGTTGAGAAGCAATGGCAAACATTTAAAGAAATATTTCAATATTCTCAACAAATATACATTCCATTGAGAAATAAAAACTCCACGGGAAAAGTGGTCTACCCGTGGCTAACTAAAGAAGTTAAGGAGAGTATTAGATTGAAAGAAGAGGCCTATTGTATTGCAAAGAGTAATAAGCCTGGGGATTGGGAGAGTTTTAGAAACCAACAAAGGATGACCAAAAAATTGATAAAAAGAGAGAAAATAGAATATGAAAGTTAACTAGTAAGAAATATAAAAACGTATTGTAAGAGCTTCTACAAGTATGCAAAAAGGAAGAGAGTAGCAAATGTAAACATTGGTCCCTTAAAGGCTGAGACAGGAGAAATTATAATGGGGAATCAGGAAATGGCAGATGCATTAAACAAATATTTTGCATCTGTCTTCACAATAGAAGACACAAAAAGCACACCAAAAATAATGGGGAACCAAGGGGTAAATGAGAGCGTTATGGGAGGTTAGGGAGGAAATTGCGGGTCCCCTAGCAGATATATTTGAATCATCCACCGCTACAGGTGAGGTGCCTGAAGATTGGAGGGTAGCAAATGTTGTGCCTTTGTTTAAGAAGGGCGGCAGGGAAAAGCCTGGGAACTACAGACCAATGAGCCTGACATCTGTAGTGGGTAAGTTGTTAGAGGGTATTCTGAGGGACAGGATCTACAGGCATTTGGAGAGGCAGGGACTAATTAGGAACAGTCAGCATGGTTTTGTGAGAGGAAAATCATGTCTCACGAATTTGATTGAGTTTTTTGAAGGGGTAACCAAGAAGATAGATGAGGGCTGTGCAGTAGACGTGGTCTACATGGACTTCAGCAAAGCATTTGACAAGGTACCGCATGGTAGGTTGTTACATAAGGTTAAATCTCATGGGATCCAAGGTGAGGTAGCCAATTGGATACAAAATTGGCTTGACGACAGAAGACAGAGGGTGGTTGTAGAGGGTTGTTTTTCAAACTGGATGCCTGTGTCCAGCGGTGTGCCTCAGGGATCGGTGCTGGGTCCGCTGTTATTTGTTATTTATATTAATGATTTGGATGAGAATTTAGGAGGCATGGTTAGTAAGTTTGCAGATGACACCAAGATTGGTGGCATTGTGGACAGTGAAGAAGGTTATCTAGGATTGCAACGGGATCTTGATCAATTGGGCCAGTGGGCCGATGAATGGCAGATGGAGTTTAATTTAGATAAATGTGAGGTGATGCATTTTGGTAGATCGAATCGGGCCAGGACCTACTCCGTTAATGGTAGGGCGTTGGGGAGAGTTATAGAACAAAGAGATCTAGGAGTACAGATTCATAGCTCCTTGAAAGTGGAGTCACAGGTGGATAGGGTGGTGAAGAAGGCATTCGGCATGCTTGGTTTCATTGGTCAGTACATTGAATGCAGGAGTTGGGATGTCTTGTTGAAGTTGTACAGGGCATTGGTGAGGCCACACTTGGAGTACTGTGTACAGTTCTGGTCACCCTATTATAGAAAGGATATTATTAAACTAGAAAGAGTGCAGAAAAGATTTACTAGGATGCTACCGGGACTTGATGGTTTGACTTACAGGGAGAGGTTAGACAGACAGGGACTTTTTTCCCTGGAGAGTAGGAGGTTAAGGGGTGATCTTATAGAAGTCTATAAAATAATGAGGGGCATAGATAAGGTAGATAGTCAAAATCTTTTCCCAAAGGTAGGGGAGTCTATAACGAGGGGGCATAGATTTAAGGTGAGAGGGGAGAGATACAAAAGGGTCCAGAGGGGCAATTTTTTCACTCAAAGGGTGGTGAGTGTCTGGAACGAGCTGCCAGAGGCAGTAGTAGAGGCGGGTACAATTTTGTCTTTTAAAAAGCATTTGGACAGTTACATGGGTAAGATGGGTATAGAGGGATATGGGCCAAGTGCAGGCAATTGGGACTAGCTTAGTGGTATAAACTGGGCGACATGGACATGTTGGGCCGAAGGGCCTGTTTCCATGTTGTAACTTCTATGATTCTATGATTCTATTCTATGATTCTAATTTAAAACAATTAATATCACTAGAGAAAAAGTACTGGACAAACTAATGGAACTAAAAGCTGACAAATCCTCTGGACCTGATGGCCTACATCCAAAGGTTCTAAAAGAGGTGGCTGCAGTGATCGTGGATGCATTGATTATGATCTTCCAAAATTCCCTAGGTTCTGGAATGGTCCCAGTGGACTGGAAGGTAGCAAATGTTACCCCGCTATTCAAGAAGGGAGGGAGAGAGAAAACAGGGAACTACAGGCCAGTTAGCCTGACATTTGTTGTTGGGAAAATGCTGGAATCCATTATTAAGGAAGTGGTAACAGGGCACTTAGAACATCATAATATGATTAGGCAGAGTCAACATGGTTTTATGAAAGGGAAATCGTGTTTGACAAATTTATTAGAGTTTTTTGAGGATATAACCAATAGGGTGGGCAAAGAGTAACCAGTGGATGTAGTCTATTTGGATTTTCAAAAGGCATTCGATAAGGTGCCACATAAAAGGTTGTTAAACAAGGTAAGGGTTCATGGGATTGGGGGTAATATATTAGCATGGATAGAGGATTGGCTAAAGGACAGAAAACAGAGAGTAGGGATGAACAGGTCATTCTCAGGTTGGCAGTCTGTAGCTAGTGGGGTGCCGCAAGGATCGGTGCTTGGGCCTCAGCCGTTTACAATCTATATTAATGATTTAGATGAAGGGACCGAGTGTAACGTATCCAATTTTGCTGACAATACAAGCTAGGTGGGAAATCAAGCTGTGAGGAGGACACAAAGAGTCTGCAAAGGGATATAGACAGGTTAAGTGAGTGGGTAAGGTGGAGATGGAGATATAGGCCTCAATTTTAGGAGGGAGGCGGGTTGGCAGCGGGGGGTCGACTGGGCGCGTGGATAACGCGCCCAGTGAATTCAGGGTGCTCCGCATGCGATCGGAGCCTGATTGAAGGTACCTTGGCTTTCGGGTTTCGCGCTGGAAAGCTGCGCAGCGGGCGGACTGCGCAGCCGCATCATAGGCTGTCAGCTGGAGGAGCCCTATTTAAAGGGGCAGTCCTCCACTGAATGATGCTGCAGAAAATAGGCAAAATTACAGCATAGAGCAGCCCACGGGAAAGGCTGCTCCCTGGTTTAATGATGTCTCACTCCAGGTCTTACTGGATGGGGTGAGGAGAAGGGGGAGGACAGAGATCTTCTCCCCGGCGGACAGGAGGAAGTGGCCTGCCTCTGCCACCACGGAAGGCCTGGCTCGAGGTGGCAGAGGAGGTCACCTGCACCACCAACATATCGCGCACCTGCATACAATGCAGGAGGCGCGTCAATGACCTGAGTAGGTCAGCCGAAGTGAGTACACTTACTCATTCCCCTACACGCTGTCTGCCACATCACCGCCCCCACCCCACATGTCCTTCTGCACTGCCAACACCACTCTATCACATCACTCCTCACACCCACTCAAAGCTCATCCTCATCTTACCTGCACTTACTCGCCTCGCCAGTACTCATCCCACCACTACCATTCAACCCAATCCTCATACAATCTCATGGCTCTATCTCATACTCACCCTCTGATGCATCTCTTTCACGGTCAGCCTCACCCAACCTGCCACTACCTGTGCTGCAGCCACAGGGCATGCATCACATATGTGCAGTAGGAAGTGTAAGGCAAACGTGTCATGAGCATGAAGGGGATGCACAAGGGTGTTTGAGAGTTTGTCATGGTTTTTACTTATATTTGATTTCTGATCAACTCACATTACATATTATATTGTCACCACTACTGCCACGTCTTTGCGAATCTTGTCTGGTTTGTGCAATAATGCCCTTTCCTGAGGATCACAATGAAGACCCACAACTGATGCCACCCATTGTGTCACTGCAGAGTGGGTGTAGGTGTATTTGCAGGGCTCTTTTGTGCAGACGACTGAGAGATGTCGGCGATGTCCCCGGTGGCACCCTGGAAGGATGTGGAGGAGAAGTTGTTGAGGGCAGTGGTGACTTTGACAGCGACAGGTAAGAAAATGGTGCTCGGGCCAGCCGGGAGCACCTTGGCATGAAGGAGGCTGCAGATGTCCACGACTACATATCGAGTGACTCTGAGCCTCCATATGCACTGCTGCTCAGAGAGGTCCAGGAAGCTGAGCCTCGATCTGTAGACCCTGTGGCGAGGGTAGTGCCTTCTGCGACGTATCTCTGTCTGCGGTTGCCCTCCCTCCTGCTGTGCAGGTGGATGTGTCACTGCACTGTGTTGTGGATCTCCACGTGTCAGAGGTGGACGGTATGGCCGGCGAGGCTGGTGATGTTGTTCGTCCTCCGAGGAGGTCATGACCGCAGCTATGGTGGCCCCTATCCGGAAGATGTACATCTGAGGGGGTCCGCAAGGTAGGTAAATGTGTCTGCACACTGGAGTTGAGGTTCCAAGTTGGTGAATTTTATTGTTAGGAGGAGGGTGGTGGAGGCCAAACTTTGTCCAAAATGACAGAGTGGCCTCCTGCAATGAGAGAGGGTCTCCCCCCAACACCTGTCAAATGGACCTTTGCAGCTGTCACTGGCTGCAGCACATCCATTTCAACTGGGAGTCTTTCCCCCAGTATGGGAAACAGTCTCAGTTGAGTTGAAAATCCCACCCCTCCTAAAATATCATGTCAATCAGGTCTGCAAATGACCTGAACTATGTAAATAATTGATTTAAGTGGGATCCCCGCCGGCTTTAATTGCCAGTGGGAGTCCCGCATGTGGGGGCTGCGCGCGCATCTAAGCGCATCACTGGGGAACCCGGAAGTGGGTGGGTTGGAGCCGGGCTCCGGACCCGCCCCAGGAATCCCCAATTTTTGGAGCCCCCCCCCCCCGCCACGAACCCGCCTGCTCGGACGTCCGAAAATTGAGCCCATAATGCTGGGAAATTTGAGGTTATTCACTTTGGTAGGAAGAATGGAAAAACAGAATATTGTTTAAATGGTGAGAAACTTTTAAATGTTGGTGTTCAGAGAGATTTGGGTGTCCTGGTACAAGAAACACAAAAAGTTAGCATGCAGGTATGGTAGGCAATTAGGAAAGCAAATGGGATTTTGGCCTTTATTGCAAGGGGGTTGGCCTACAAGAGTAAGGAAGTCTTACTACAGGTGTATTTGCAGGGCTCTTTTGTGCAGACGACTGAGAGATGTCGGTGATGTCCCCGGTGGCACCCTGGAAGGATGTGGAGGAGAAGTTGTTGAGGGCAGTGGTGACTTTGACAGCGACAGGTAAGAAGATGGTGCTCGGGCCAGCCGGGAGCACCTTGGCATGAAGGAGGCTGCAGATGTCCATGACTACATATCGAGTGACTCTGAGCTTTAGTGAGACCTCACCTGGAGTACTGCGTACTGTTTTGGTCTCCTTATCTAAGGAAGGATATACTTGCCTTGGAGGTGGTGCAACGAAGGTTCACTAGATTAATTCCTGGAATGAGAGGGCTGTTCTACGCAGAGAGGTTGAGTAGAATGGGCCTATACTCTCTGGAGTTTAGAAGAATGAGAGGTGATCTTATTGAAACATATAAGATTCTGAGGGGGCTTGACAGGGTAGATGTTGAGAGATTGTTGCCCCTGGCTGGAGAGTCTAGAACTCGGGGGCATAATCTCAGGATAAGGGGTCGGCCATTCAAGGCTGAGATGAGGAGGAATTTCTTCACGCAGAGGGTTGTGAATCTTTGGAATTCTCTACCCCAGGGGGCTGTGGATGCTGAGTCATTGACTATATTCAATTGTAAACAATTTTACAACACCAAGTTATAGTCCAGCAATTTTATTTTAAATTCACAAGCTTTCGGAGATTTTCTCCTTCCTCAGGCAAATGTTTCAAGATCTCCTTGAAGCCTACGCATTTATACATATTGAACAATAATACATGGTGTTTACAGACTGCCCCTGCAACTGCCCGTTGCCAAGGCAATCACCGTGTTCAGACAGAGAGGTGTTACCTGCAGAACCTCCGAATACACATTCAACAAAAAAACAAACAGGGAAAAAAAACAGAGAAAAAAAAACACAGAGAGAGGCAGAAACATCCGGAAGGCAGAGAGAGCCAGCAAATGACCCATTATATTAAAAACAGATAACATTTGTTCGCTGGTGGGGTAACGTGTAGCGTGACATGAACCCAAGATCCCGGTTGAGGCCGTCCTCATGGGTGCGGAACTTGGCTATCAATTTCTGCTCGACGATTTTGCGTTGTCGTGTGTCTCGAAGGCCGCCTTGGAGTACGCTTACCCGAAGGTCGGTGGATGAATGTCCATGACTGCTGAAGTGTTCCCCGACTGGGAGGGAACCCTCCTGTTTGGCGATTGTTGCGCGGTGTCCGTTCATCGTTGTCGCATGCAGACGCTGTGACAACGGATGAACGGACACCGCGCAACAATCGCCAAACAGGAGGGTTCCCTCCCAGTCGGGGAACACTTCAGCAGTCATGGACATTCATCCACCGACCTTCGGGTAAGCGTACTCCAAGGCGGCCTTCGAGACACACGACAACGCAAAATCGTCGAGCAGAAATTGATAGCCAAGTTCCGCACCCATGAGGACGGCCTCAACCGGGATCTTGGGTTCATGTCACGCTACACGTTACCCCACCAGCGAACAAATGTTATCTGTTTTTAATATAATGGGTCATTTGCTGGCTCTCTCTGCCTTCCGGATGTTTCTGCCTCTCTCTGTGTTTTTTTTTCTCTGTTTTTTTTCCCTGTTTGTTTTTTTGTTGAATGTGTATTCGGAGGTTCTGCAGGTAACACCTCTCTGTCTGAACACGGTGATTGCCTTGGCAACGGGCAGTTGCAGGGGCAGTCTGTAAACACCATGTATTATTGTTCAATATGTATAAATGCGTAGGCTTCAAGGAGATCTTGAAACATTTGCCTGAGGAAGGAGAAAATCTCCGAAAGCTTGTGAATTTAAAATAAAATTGCTGGACTATAACTTGGTGTTGTAAAATTGTTTACAATTGTCAACCCCAGTCCATCACCGGCATCTCCACATCATGACTATATTCAAGGCTGAGATAGATAGATTTTTGGACTCTAGGGTATGGGGATCGGACGGGAAAGTGGAGTTGAGGTCGAAGATCAGCCATGATCTTATTTAATGGCGGAGCAGGCTCGAGGGGCCATATGGCCTATTCCTGCTCCTATTTCTTATGTTCTAATGACTTCCACCATGTCATTGATAAATAGAGGATGAGAAACAGAGTTGAGCCAAAACCACTTTCTTGAAAGACCCCTGCATAAACCGTATGACAAGAAGATAAACGCACATTTAACATGACTCAATGTTTAGAATTCACTGAGGAAGTTACGTATGGAGTTCAAAACCTCATCAGTTATGCCAGGAGATACTGGTAGTGGTTTATATGCTATACCTTGTTGTACAATGTTTTCCAAATAAGTGCAATTATGTGTTGAGTTCAGTTAATCATGTTATACAGCATTAAAAGCCATTCTGCAATCCTCAAAAGTACCTTGTCCATTCAACAAGTGGGGAGTCATGGCTGTCGAGCTTGTCATGTGAGAGAGGCAAATGTCAGGATTGTATTATGGGATGATAGATGGGTGTGGGAATTGTTACTTGCTAGTTTAATGGGGTGGAGAGCATCCACTCTTAGAATCAATGATCCTTGATGGAGTTGGTGAGCTGATTATACCAAATGGCCTTTTCCTTTGTTATGTCAGAAGACTGTATAACAGTCACAAGATTGATGGTGCATCTTCAGACTCAGCTTCACAAATATTTGAATGTTATGACCTCTGATTGTGAATATCATTCAAAGATGGAATGCAAAACTAGGTCTCCTAGTTAGGATTCAATTTAAACATTTTGGGCTGTTGGTCCTCCTCTCAAAACTATTTTTGCATGATAGTAAGTAGTCCAGGGTAGCTTTAAAGCACCTATACAGGATATGCAATGGGTGAACAATGAGAAAAAGGCCAACATTACTCTATTACACAAGTACAGTGTATAGCAATTCAAACCATATTTTGTGCCCAGAGTAGTCAAAATTGAGAAGTGCTAAAGACTGAGAAATAATTTTTGTATTCTCTGCAATTACCTAGTATTATTGCAACTAAAAGCAGAATAGAATTTAAAATAGATTAGCACACTGTGTATCTCAAAGAAAAATGTTCATGTACTGGCTGTGCTAATTTCAGATTTTTCAAACAGATAAAAGGCCGAACATGAGGGGCTGTAAATCAACTGCTATATCAATTTTTAAGTGAAATATAATTCAACGAAGGACTTCCAACTATCTTGTTACAAGAATTCAACAAGCACGCCAAGTTTCAAGGCTGGGAAATTAAATGCTGGTTTTGCTGAAAAATCCACAGTTCAGGAGCCCAATCAGTTAACGCCAAGACTAGGCACACCAAGGTTGACTGTTTCCCAAAGAAGCTTCATCCTGGGAAATTTCCTGGCCCAGATTGCACAGCAGCTCTGGTTCTGAAAGCCCTGCTGAAGGAATTGGTTGCTTCCATTACTCCTCAATTTCAACTAATCTCATTTGAGTAAATCTTTCAATCCAAGAAAAGGGGATCAAAGTCAGGCTTATTGCTGATTGTACCAAAGCTCATGGAAATTAACCAGTATTCTGTAACTCTTGATTGCAACAATCTGATAGCTAAACAGTATTTAAAGAGAAAAGGAAGAAAGAATGTCCATTTATATAGTGCCTTTCATGACCTCAGGACGTCTCAAAGTGCTCTACAGAAAATGAAATACTTTTGAAGTATAATTACTGTTGTAATGCAAGGAAATGTGGCAGCAAGATCCCACAAACAGTAATGTGATAATGACATGATAATGTGTTTCAGTGATGTTGGTTGAGGGATAAATATTGGTCAGGACACCGGGGAGAACTCCTCTGCTCTTCTTCGAAATAGTGCCGTGGGATCTTTTACATCCATCTGAGAGGGTACAGGGGGCCTCGGTTTAACGTCTCATCTGAAAGTCTGTACTGAATTATCAGCTCAAATCTCTGGAGTGGGACTTGAACCCACAACCCTCTGACTCAGAGGCATAAGTGCTACTACTGAGTCAAGGTTAACACCTTGCCTTTAGAGTAAGCTGATCAACTTGCAATTTTTCAATAAAATGGCCCAGAAATGAAATAATACCTGACGTTGTAATGATGTTCCAACACAATGTTAGAACATTTCCAGAATATTGAAAAATAGAGTAGTGCATATAAGCCTTACTGCAAAGTTGGACTCTTGTGGAGTGTCTCATGAACTGTTAAATTGGATATCTGACTTTCTCAAAGTATGTAAATACTAGAGTGTGTTATATAGATTTTCATCTTCTTAGAGCAACACCTAGAAGTCTCTCAATGAAGTAAATTGATCCTTCACCAATTACCTGGCGGATGTCATCAAAAGTAATGTTTCTGGTAACAATTATTTTTTTTTTTATTCGTTCACGGGATGTGGGCGTCACTGGCAAGGCCAGCATTTATTGCCCATCCCGAATTGCCCTTGAGAAGGTGGTGGTGAGCCGCCTTCTTGAACCGCTGCAGTCCGTGTGGTGACGGTTCTCCCACAGTGCTGTTAGGAAGGGAGTTCCAGGATTTTGACCCAGCGACAATGAAGGAACGGCGATATATTTCCAAGTCAGGATGGTGTGTGACTTGGAGGGGAACGTGCAGGTGGTGTTGTTCCCATGCGCCTGCTGCCTTTGTCCTTCTAGGTGGTAGAGGTCGCGGGTTTGCGAGGTGCTGTCGAAGAAGCCTTGGCGAGTTGCTGCAGTGCATCCTGTGGATGGTACACACTGCAGCCACAGTGCGCCGGTGGTGAAGGGAGTGAATGTTTAGGGTGGTGGATGGGGTGCCAATCAAGCGGGCTGCTTTATCTTGGATGGTGTCCAGCTTCTTGAGTGTTGTTGGAGCTGCACTCATCCAGGCAAGTGGAGAGTATTCCATCACACTCCTGACTTGTGCCTTGTAGATGGTGGAAAGGCTTTGGGGAGTCAGGAGGTGAGACACTCGCCGCAGAATACCCAGCCTCTGACCTGCTCTCGTAGCCACAGTATTTATATGGCTGGTCCAGTTAAGTTTCTGGTCAATGGTGACCCCCAGGATGTTGATGGTGGGGGATTCGGCGATGGTAATGCCGTTGAATGTCAAGGGGAGATGGTTAGACTCTCTCTTGTTGGAGATGGTCATTGCCTGGCACTTATCTGGCGCGAATGTTACTTGCCACTTATCAGCCCAAGCCTGGATGTTGTCCAGGTCTTGCTGTATGCGGGCTCGGACTGCTTCATTATCTGAGGGGTTGCGAAGGGAACTGAACACTGTGCAGTCATCAGCGAACATCCCCATTTCTGACCTTATGATGGAGGGAAGGTCATTGATGAAGCAGCTGAAGATGGGTGGGCCTAGGACACTGCCCTGAGGAACTCCTGCAGCAATGCCCTGGGGCTGAGATGATTGGCCTCCAACAACCACTACCATCTTCCTTTGTGCTAGGTATGACTCCAGCCACTGGAGAGTTTTCCCCCTGATTCCCATTGACTTCAATTTTACTAGGGCTCCTTGGTGCCACACTCGGTCAAATGCTGCCTTGATGTCAAGGGCAGTCACTCTCACCTCACCTCTGGAATTCAGCTCTTTTATCCATGTTTGGACCAAGGCTGTAATGAGGTCTGGAGCCGAGTGGTCCTGGCGGAACCCAAACTGAGCATCGGTGAGCAGGTTATTGGTGAGTAAGTGCCGCTTGATAGCACTGTCGACGACACCTTCCATCACTTTGCTGATGATTGAGAGTCGACTGATGGGGCGGTAATTGGCCGGATTGGATTTGTCCTGCTTTTTGTGGACAGGACATACCTGGGCAATTTTCCACATTGTCGGGTGGATGCCAGTGTTGTAGCCGTACTGGAACAGCTTGGCTAGAGGCGCAGCTAGTTCTGGAGCACAAGTCTTCAGCACTACAGCTGGGATATTGTCGGGGCCCATAGCCTTTGCTGTATCCAGTGCACTCAGCCGTTTCTTGATATCACGTGGAGTGAATCGAATTGGCCGAAGACTGGCTTCCGTGATGGTGGGGATATCGGGAGGAGGCTGAGATGGATTATCCACTCGGCCCTTCTGGCTGAAGATGGTTGCAATTTCAATTCCTTAATCTGAAAGACAAGCATCAACGGAATTGTTGTAGACAGCTATGGGCCAGATTGGACGGTAGTCGAGCAAATATTTGGTTTCTTTGGTACCGAGAAGATCAAACCAAAAGAGTCAAGAAGCTCCAACCACACTATTGTCCACCCATCTCTACTTTGCTACAGTGGTAAATTCTCTTCCACTGTAAAACATTCCACACCATGGCTTAATCCCATCCAAGTTATACTGGGGTAAACAGATTGCAGATGGTGGCAAAGCTGGTGGAAGTGTATGTTGAACATTGCTCGGCTCTAGGTTTGACCATTTGGATTTCAGCTTAGATGTTTGTGACTTCTTAGGCTCTCAGTAGTCACTAAGGTTAATTTTATGAGTCATTTAATTGAATATTTATTTTCAATAAATGTAGGGGGACAAAAATGACAGTGGAGGGTCTTCTTTTGTAGATTTACACATACACCATCATACTACGTGAATTCTTTCACAAATCAGTGTAAGTCACATTTACATCTTATTTATATGCAGCTTTAAAGCACTCCACATAATGCCAATCTGTTCAAAAGGAACAAACATGGCTGGATGCCACATTACTCAAACATACACATGCTGAGGAACTGAGGTAGCACAAAAAAGCAGAAGCTTTTGACAATGAAAGTCAATATGTACGATTATTAATTCCAGTTTTTCACACTAAGCGCTGCATTTCTTACACATGTATTGTATAGCTGTTCTTTTTATTCAAGCTGGTAGCTCAGCTGGTTGACTTCATGTGGATCTGCTGAATCCTCAGGTTTTGCAATATAACAGAATCATTTTGCCAGTCTACCGCCGCCAAATAGTATTTATTGAATAATGTTTTCTACCCCTCACTTGTGGGTACAGGCTGTTGAATAATTTCTGTTTTTGCAACCATCTGTTCCAGTAGCTGTCTGACTTAAAGTTCCAAAATGAATGTACTTTAATCACAACACAGAGGTAATTAGAGTTTCTTGCTGCATGAATCAGTGCCATTGTAAATTTTATTGGAAAAATAGAAGATTCTTTATGGTAGGCTATTAAATGCAAAGTACAAGTGAAGGGGCCAAAAAACTCTCTCATACCACAGCTATGTGGTTTACAGGTAAGAAATTATCTTGGCATTTTAGTTCCGTGTTACGATTCAGATTCTTCCAAACTCCATTCGTGTTCACATAAGCGAGGCAATTTCATGGGCAGCTGCACATATCCTAAGACATGAAACCTACGAGTCTAATGTATGGAATGAATGAATGGATTAGCATGAGGCAGAACTAAAAACTATCAATTTTTCAAATTGCGCACTGGAAGGGTTCACAGGATGCCCTCTGCATTTGCCTGATCGCTCCAATAGCCAGAAAAACACTTGACGCACCATGGGGGTCATAAGAACGT
The DNA here is from genome assembly GCF_035084215.1 of Heptranchias perlo. NCBI lineage: Eukaryota > Metazoa > Chordata > Chondrichthyes > Hexanchiformes > Hexanchidae > Heptranchias > Heptranchias perlo. The sequence continues at coordinate 97,065,060 of NC_090326.1, read as the reverse complement.
AAAACCATAAGATACAGGAGCAGGAGTAGGCCATACGACCCCTCGAGCCTGCTCCGCCATTCAATAAGATCATGGCTCATCTTCGACCTCTACTCCACTTTCCTGCCCCATCCCCACATCGCTTGATTCCCTTAGTGTCCAAAAATATATTGAACTCAGGCTTGAATATACTCAATGATTGAGTATCCACTGCCCTCTGGGGTAGAGAATTACAAAGACTTACAACCCTCTGAGTGAAGAAAATTTCCCTCATCTCGGTCCTAAATGCTCGCCTCCTTATCTTGAGACTATGACCTCTAGTTTCCCCAGCCAGGAGAAACATACCCGCAGCCTCTACCCTGTCAAGATCTCTAAGAATTTTATACGTTTCAATGAGATCACCTCTCATTCTTCTAAACTCCTACACAGCAGAAGCAACATGCTATTGACAGAGCTAATCGATCCCACAACCAACGGATCAGATCAAAGCTCTGCAGTCCTGTCACATCCAGTCATGAATGGTGACGGACAATTAAACAACTAACGGGAGGAGGAGGCTCCGTGAACATCCCCATCCTCAATGATGGCAGAGTGCAGCACGTGAGTGCAAAAGACAAGGCTGAAACGTTTGCAACCATCTTCAGCCAGAAGTGCCGAGTGGATGATTCATCTCGGCCTCCTCCTGTTATCCCCACCATCACAGAAGTCAGTCTTCAGCCAATTCGATTCACTCTACATGATATCAAGAAACGGCGAGTGCACTGGATACAACAAAGGCTATGGGCCCCGATAACATCCCGGTTGTAGTGCTGAAGACTTGTGCTCCAGAACTAGCTGCGTCTCTAGCCAAGCTGTTCCAGTACAGCTACAACACTGGCATCTACCCGACAATGTGGAAAATTGCCCAGGTACGTCCTATCCACAAAAAGCAGGACAAGTCCAATCCGGCCAATTACCGCCCCATCAGTCTACTCTCAATCATCAGCAAAGTGATGGAAGGTGTCATCGACAGTGCTATCAAGCGGCACTTACTCACCAACAATCTGCTCACCGATGCTCAGGTTGAGTTCCGCCAGGACCATTCGGCTCCAGACCTCATTACAGCCTTGGTCCAAACATGGACAAAAGAGCTGAATTCCAGAGGTGAGGTGAGAGTGACTGCCCTTAACATCAAGGCAGCATTTGACCGAGTGTGGCACCAAGAAGCCCTAGTAAAATTGAAGTCAATGGGAATCAGGGGTAAAACTCTTCAGTGGCTGGAGTCATACCTAGCACAAAGGAAGATGGTAGTGGCTGTTGAAGGCCAACATCTCAGGCTCAGGACATTGCTGCAGGAGTTCCTTAGGGCAGTGTCCTAGGCCCAACCATCTTCATCTGCTTCATCAATGACCTTCCCTCCATCATAAGGTCAGAAATGGGGATGTTCGCTTATGATTGCTCAGTGTTCAGTTCCATTCGCAACGCCTCAGATAATGAAGCAGTCTGTGTCTGCATGCAGCAAGACCTGGACAACATCCAGGCTTGGGCTCATAAGTGGCAAGTAACATTCCCGCCAGACAAGTGCCAGGCAATGACTATCTCCAACAAGAGAGAGTCTAACCACCGCCCGTTGACATTCAATGGCATTACCATCACCGAATCCCCCACCATCAACATCCTGGGGGTCACCATTGACCAGAAACCTAACTACACCAGCCACATAAATACTGTGTCTACATGAGCAGGTCGGAGGCTGGGTATTCTGCGCTGAGTGACTCACCTCCTGACTCCCCAAAGCCTGTCCATCATCTACAAGGCACAAGTCAGGAGTGTGATGGAATACTCTCCACTTGCCTGGATGAGTGCAGCTCCAACAACACTCAAGAAGCTCGACACCATCCAGGACAAAGCAGCCCACTTGATTGGCACTCTATGCACCACTTTAACATTCACATTGCCTCCTCCACCGGCGCACCGTGGCTCCAGTGCGTACCATCTACAGGATGCATTGCAGCACCTCCTAAACCTGCGACCTCTACCACAAGGGCAGCAGGCTCATGGGAATACCACCACCTGCACATTGCCCTCCAAGTCACACACCATCCCGACTTGGAAATATATCGTTGTTCCTCCATTGTCGCTGGGTCAAAATCCTGGAACTCCCTTCCTAACAGCACTGTGGGAGAACCTTCACCACACGGGCTGCAGCGGTTCAAGGCAGCGACTCACCACCACCTTCTCAAGGGCAATTGGGGGTGGCCAATAAATGCTGGCCTTGTCAGCAACGCCCACATCCTATGAATGAATAAAAAAAATATATCGGCCCATTCCACTCAATCTCTCCTCATAGGACAACCCTCTCAATCGAGTGAAGCTTTGTTGCTCCTCCACTAAGGCAAGTACATCCTTCCTTAGGTAAGGATTCCAAAACTGTGCACAATATTCCCGGTGTGGTCTCAGCGGAGCCCTATGTGATTGCAGCAAGCCCTCCCTGCTCTTATACGCCAACCCCCTTGCAACAAAGGCTAACATACTATTTGCCTTCCTAATTGCTTGTTTTACCTGCATGTTAACTTTCTGTGATTCATGTACAAAGACACCCAAATCCCTCTGACTACCAACATTTCTTAGTCTCACACCTGTTAAAAAATATTTGGCTTTTCTATTCTTCTTGCTAAAGTGGAAAATTTCACATTTCCCCATATTATACTCCATCTGCCACCATCTCGCCCATTCACTTAACCTGTTTATATCCCTTTGCAGCCTCTTTGCGTCCTCCTCACAGCTTACTTTTCCACCTAGCTTTGTATTATCAGCAAACTTGGATACATTACACTTGGTCCCCTCATCTATGTTATTGATATAGATTGGAAATAGCTGAAGCCCAAGCACTGATCCTTGCGGCACCCCACTAGTTACAATCCGCCAGCCCAAAAATGACCTGTTTATTCCTACTCTCTGTTTTCTGTCTGTTAACCAATCCTCAACCCTTGCTAATATATTACCCCAATCCTGTGAGTCCTGATCTTTTTTTTTATTCGTTCACGGGATGTGGGCGTCGCTGGCAAGGCCGGCATTTATTGCCCATCCCTAATTGCCCTCGAGAAGGTGGTGGTGAGCCGCCTTCTTGAACCGCTGCAGTCCGTGTGGTGACGGTTCTCCCACAGTGCTGTTAGGAAGGGAGTTCCAGGATTTTGACCCAGCGACAATGAAGGAACGGCGATAAATTTCCAAGTCGGGATGGTGTGTGACTTGGAGGGGAACGTGCAGGTGGTGTTGTTCCCATGCGCCTGCTGCCCTTGTCCTTCTAGGTGGTAGAGGTCGCGGGTTTGGGAGGTGCTGTCGAAGAAGCCTTGGCGAGTTGCTGCAGTGCATCCTGTGGATGGTACACACTGCAGCCACAGTGCGCCGGTGGTGAAGGGAGTGAATGTTTAGGGTGGTGGATGGGGTGCCAATCAAGCGGGCTGCTTTATCTTGGATGGTGTCCAGCTTCTTGAGTGTTGTTGGAGCTGCACTCATCCAGGCAAGTGGAGAGTATTCCATCACACTCCTGACTTGTGCCTTGTAGATGGTGGAAAGGCTTTGGGGAGTCAGGAGGTGAGTCACTCAGCGCAGAATACCCAGCCTCTGACCTGCTCTCGTAGCCACAGTATTTATATGGCTGGTCCAGTTAAGTTTCTGGTCAATGGTGACCCCCAGGATGTTGATGGTGGGGGATTCGGCGATGGTAATGCCGTTGAATGTCAAGGGGAGGTGGTTAGACTCTCTCTTGTTGGAGATGGTCATTGCCTGGCACTTATCTGGCGCGAATGTTACTTGCCACTTATCAGCCCAAGCCTGGATGTTGTCCAGGTCTTGCTGCATGCAGGCTCGGACTGCTTCATTATCTGAGGGGCTGCGAATGGAACTGAACACTGTGCAGTCATCAGCGAACATCCCCATTTCTGACCTTATGATGGAGGGAAGGTCATTGATGAAGCAGCTGAAGATGGTTGGGCCTAGGACACTGCCCTGAGGAACTCCTGCAGCAATGCCCTGGGGCTGAGATGATTGGCCTCCAACAACCACTACCATCTTCCTTTGTGCTAGGTATGACTCCAGCCACTGGAGAGTTTTCCCCCGGATTCCCATTGACTTCAATTTTACTAGGGCCCCTTGGTGCCACACTCGGTCAAATGCTGCCTTGATGTCAAGGGCAGTCACTCTCACCTCACCTCTGGAATTCAGCTCTTTTGTCCATGTTTGGACCAAGGCTGTAATGAGGTCTGGAGCCGAGTGGTCCTGGCGGAACCCAAACTGAGCATCGGTGAGCAGGTTATTGGTGAGTAAGTGCCGCTTGATAGCACTGTCGACGACACCTTCCATCACTTTGCTGATGATTGAGAGTCGACTGATGGGGCGGTAATTGGCCGGATTGGATTTGTCCTGCTTTTTGTGGACAGGACATACCTGGGCAATTTTTCACATTGTCGGGTGGATGCCAGTGTTGTAGCTGTACTGGAACAGCTTGGCTAGGGGCGCAGCTAGTTCTGGAGCACAAGTCTTCAGCACTACAGCTGGGATGTTGTCGGGGCCCATAGCCTTTGCTGTATCCAGTGCACTCAGCCGTTTCTTGATATCACGTGGAGTGAATCGAATTGGCCGAAGACTGGCTTCCGTGATGGTGGGGATATCGGGAGGAGGCTGAGATGGATTATCCACTCGGCACTTCTGGCTGAAGATGGTTGCAAACACTTCAGCCTTGTCTTTTGCACTCACGTGCTGGACTCCGCCATCATTGAGAATGGGGATGTTTGCAGAGCCTCCTCCTCCCGTTAGTTGTTTAATTGTCCACCACCATTCACGACTGGATGTGGCAGGACTGCAGAGCTTTGATCTGATCCGTTGGTTGTGGAATCGCTTAGCTCTGTCTATAGCATGTTGCTTCTGCTGTTTAGCATGCATGTAATCCTGAGTTGTAGCTTCACCAGGTTGGCACCTCATTTTTAGGTACGCCTGGTGCTGCTCCTGGCATGCTCTTCTACACTCCTCATTGAACCAGGGTTGATCCCCTGGCTTGTTGGTAATGGTAGAGTGAGGAATATGCCGGGCCATGAGGTTACAGATTGTGCTGGAATACAATTCTGCTGCTGCTGATGGCCCACAGCGCCTCATGGATGCCCAGTTTTGAGCTGCTAGATCTGTTCTGAATCTATCCCATTTAGCACGGTGGTAGTGCCACACAACACGTTGGATGGTGTCCTCAGTGCGAAGACGGGATTTCATCTCCACGAGGACTGTGCGGTGGTCACTCCTACCAATACTGTCATGGACAGATGCATTTGCGACAGGTAGATTGGTGAGGACGAGGTCAAGTAAGTTTTTCCCTCGTGTTGGTTCGCTCACCACCTGCCGCAGGCCCAGTCTAGCAGTTATGTCCTTCAGGACTCGGCCAGCTCGGTCAGTCGTGGTGCTACCGAGCCACTCTTGGTGATGGACATTGAAGTCCCCCACCCAGAGTACATTTTGTGCCCTTGCTGCCCTCAGTGCTTCCTCCAAGTGGTGTTCAACATGGAGGAGGACTGATTCATCAGCTGAGGGAGGACGGTAGGTGGTAATCAGCAGGAGGTTTCCTTGCCCATGTTTGACCTGATGCCATGAGATTTCATGGGGTCCAGAGTCAATGTTGAGGACTCCCAGGGCCACTCCCTCCTGACTGTATATCACTGTACCGCCACCTCTGGTGGGTCTGTCCTGTCGGTGGGACAGGACATACCCAGGGATGGTGCTTGACTAGTCTGTGGGACAGCTCTCCCAATTTTGGCACAAGTCCCCAGATGTTAGTAAGGAGGACCTTGCAGGGTCGACTGGGCTTGGTGTTTTGCCGATCTTGTGTAACACCTTATCGAATGCCTTTTGAAAATCCAAATATACTACATCCACTGGTTCCCCTTTATCTACCCTGCTAGTTGCACCCTCAAAAAACTAATAGATTTGTCAAACACGATTTCCCTTTCATAAAACCATGCTGACTCTGCCTATTCATATTATGATTTTCTAAGTGCCCTATTACTACGTCCTTAATAATAGATTCTAGCATTACTGATGTCAGGCTAACTGGCCTATAGTTCCCTGTTTTCTCTCTCCCTCCTTTCTTGAATAGCGGGGTTACATTTGCTGCCCTCCAATCCACGGGGACCGTTCTAGAATCTAAGGAATTCTGAAAGTTCAAAACCAATGCATCTATTATCTCTGCAGCCATCTCTTCTAAAACTTGAAGAAAGCTTGATGGTGGGTAAGGGAGGGATATGACATAGGTAGAACATTGGAGAGAAATATGGAGAGGGGAGGTGATTGTTGCTCCACTAGCAGAGTCTAAGGGAGTAGTGGTAGGTGGAGTGAGTGGGATGGGAAGGTGGTTGGCAAGATTAGCCCCCAGCGTGCATGTTGGGCGGGAAGGTCGTCGAAAGAGAAGGATGGGCAGTAAAGGTTTCTGCTTGAAGGAGGCAGTGATGGGTGCCTTGACGGACCCTTTGGAGAATACCAAGAGAGGCACGGAGGGAAACTATGGGCTTATCCAAGAGGGAGTCAAGCCTGGGATAGCAGCAGGAAAGCAGGAAGGTAGTGAAAGGTTCAGGTTGAGATCTCAGCTGATCCTGGCAGCAGTTGCGCTTTATAATTCTGAGTCTAACTTACCCCGAGGGCTTTGAGTGCAATATCAGTATACTCAGATCTGCAGTCCCATAGGTCCTCATTATAATATATTTAAATGAGACCACTCAGGACTTTGTGGGCGGTTTCCAGGAAGGGCCAAAAGACATTAAGGAATTCAGCAGGTTCAATTTTGGACAGAAAACCACTGTAAATGGCTTCTGCCCCATTTTTCTACCAAAAAAAAGTGATCTTTCTAGGCCTTCCGAGTGGTCTGTCCCTGAGGGTTTATTAGTTTGAGACCATGTACGACTTCAGTGCTAATTATGTCAAAGTAAGTTTAATTGTAGAGTCTCTGATGATAGATGGCATGATACCCTCCTTTCCTATAGAAGTGCTTCCAGTGCCTGTCATCAAACCTACTTTTCTTTTGTCTGATAGCCTCCACAGCACAGCAATATTGCACTGTTAACAATATTACGCATGGATTTAAATAGCTACTCAGTTAACAGTTGCTGACCTTCATTATTGAACTTGGACAACACAGCACACGAATTATGAGGATAACGAGTGCGCTTTAGTGTTCAAGGAGCTTTTGATATGCTCAATTAACCCTTGATTAGTGCACCAACAGCAATTTCTAGGCTTAAATCACCTGGTTTTTTTTAGGGCAACAGTTGGTGCAATATATTCAATCTAGAGAGCGTTTCATACCTCCTTCCTGTTGTTGAAGCAGGAGATGGAAATCCTTCTTCACTTTAACTTCATTATCCCCATTAAAACCATTACTCGCCCTCCCCCTGGTCGTTCCCCCGATACGGCCCTCATTTTCCGCTCCCTTAAGTCCAAGGGATGTAGACTTCATCGTAGGTACGGCACAGGAGGAAACCATTTGGCCCATTCTGCCTGTGCTGGCTCTTTGAAAGAGCTACCCAATTAGTCCTATTCACCTGCTCTTTCCCTGCAATATTCATCCAATTCCCTTTTGAAAGTTACTATCTTATCTGCTTCCATCACCCTTTCAGGCAGTGCATTCCAGATTATTACAACTCGCTGCGTAAAAAATGTTTCCTCATGTCGCCTCTGGCTCTTTTGCTGATCACCTTAAATCTGTATCCTTTGGTTACCGACCCTTCTGCCACTGGAAACAGTTTCTCTTTTTTTCCTCTATCAAAACTGTTCATGATTTTGAACACCTTTATCAAATCTCCCCTTAACCTTCTCCGTTCTAAGAACAACCCCAGCTTCTCCAGTCTCTCCACATAACTGAAGTCCCTCATCCCTGCCACCATTCTCGTAAATCTCTAATGCATCCTCTAAGGTCTTGACATCCTTTCTAAAGTGTGGTGCCCAGAATTGAACACAATACTCCAGCTGAGGCCTAACCAGTGTTCTATAAAGATTTGGCATAACTTCCTTGCTTTTGTACTCTATGCCTCTATTAATAAAGCCCAGGATTCCACATGCTTTTTAAAACAGTTTTCTCAACTTGTCCTGCCACCTTCAAAGATTTGTGTATGTGCACCCCCAGGTCTGTCTGTTCCTGCACCCCCTTTAAAATTGTACCATTTAGTTTATATTGCCTCTCCTCATTCTTTCTACCAAAATGCATCACTTCACACTTGTGTTAAATTTCATCTGCCATGTGTCTGCCCATTTCTTCAGTCTGTTACTATCCTGCATATTATTTACTACAGTTCAGAGTTTCATGTCATCTGCAAACTTTGAAATTATACCATCTATACCCAAGTCCAGGTTATTAATGTCAAAAAGAGCAATGGCCCTAATACTGACCCCTGGGGAACACCACTGTATACTTCCCTCTAGTCTGAAAAACAACCCTTCACGACTACTCTTTCTGTCCCCTAGCCAATTTTGTATCCAGGCTGCCACTGTCCCTTTAATCCCATGGGCTTTAATTTTGCTAATAAATCTACTATGTGGCAATTTATCAAATACCTTTATAACAATATCAACCCTCTCCATTAGTTCATCAAAGAACTCACTCAAGTTAGTCAAGCATGATTTTCTTTTAACAAATCTGCTGACTTTCATTTATTAGCCCATTCTTTTCCAAGTGCCAATTTATTTTGTCCTGGAATGTTGTCTCTAAAAGTTGCCCCACCATTAACATTAGGTTGATTGTCCTGTAATTGTCAGGTTTATCCCTCTTTTTTTGAACAGGGGCGTAACATTTGCATTCCTACAGCACCATCCCCATATCTAAGGAGGAATGGAAGATTGTGGCCAGAGCTTCCACAATTTGCACCCTTACTTCCCTCAGTAACCTAGGATGCAAGCTACCTGGATGACTCTTGTACTTTGAGTACTGCCAATCTTAAGTACCTCCTCTTTATCTATTTTTATCCTATCCAATATCACTCCTACCTCCTCCTTTACAGCTACAATGACAGCATTCTCTTCTCTAGTGAAGATGGATGTAAAGTACTCATTTAGTACTTGAGCTATGCCCTCTGCCTCCACAAGATCTCCTTTTTGTCCCCAAGTAGTCCCATACCTCCTTTAACTATATATGTTTATAAAAGACTTTTGGGTTCCCATTTATGTTAGCCACTAATCTATTCTCAATCTGCTTCATTCCTTTATTAGATCTCTTCTGTACTTTCTGTATTCAGCCTGGTTCTCTACAGTATTATGAACCTTGTATTTGTCATAAGCCTCCTTTTTCTGTTTCATTTTAACTTCTATAGCTTTAAGTCATCCAGGGACCTTTAGCATTGGATGCCCTTCTTTCCTTTCCCCCCCCCTCCCTTCATGGGAATGTGTCTACTCTGTACTCAAACCAACTCCTCCTCGAAGGCCTCCCATTATTCAATTACTGTTTTACCTACCAATTTTGATTCCAATCCACCTGGGCAAATCCCCTTTTAAGTCACTGAAATTTGACCTCCTCTAGTTAAGCATTTTCACATTTGATTGTTCCTTGTCCTTTTCCATAAAACTTGAATGTTTATGGCAGACAACTGGTTTAGCCATTCATCACCAGATCCAGCTGGACCACATAAAGCAATCAGGTCCTACTCTCCCCTGCCAAAACTGCTCACTATTCCAGGAGCATCCTGGAATGCAAAGATAACACCCAGCTTCTCCTCCACTAAACCCATTTTAAATCCCTCTCCCCTGCCTCCTCCACCCTCAGCTCCAACAAGTGCAAGGAGCTCATGGACTTATTGGTCATTAAGATTGACACCATCCATTCAGCTGCCACTGTTGTTTCCCTCCCTTCCCCTAGCCCACCAAGCCAAACTTCCCATAAGGTTCCCCCTTCCCAAGTCCTGAACTCACATCTTTCTCTACTATCTTCACTCATACCCTCTCCAAGCTCATCTTGACCACAAGACCCACCTTATGCTCCCTCAACCCTATTCCCAGACTGCTGACCACCCAACTTCCCTTCCTAGAACATAAGAAATAGGAGCAGGAGTAGGCCAATCGGCCCCTCAAGCCTGCTCCACCTTCCTGGTCATCATGTTAGCATATTAGAAAGTAACTTTCCTTTCAAGGCCTTGAACAGGTTGTTGCCTCCCAAATACATGCCCATCTTTCCCTCACTCCATGTTTGAATCCCTCCAAACAGGTTTCTGCCCTGCCACAGTACTGAAACAGCCCTTATCAAAAACAGTAATGACATTCGATGTGACTGTAACCATGGTAAACTATCCCTCCTCATACTTCACTATTGTTTGCAATCTTTGACACAGTTGACCACACCATCCTCCTCCAACATCTCTAATCATCCAGCTGAGTGGGACTGCACTCACCTAGTTCCACCCTGATCAAACCAGAATCACCTGCAATAGCTTCTCTTCCCACTCCCATACCATAACCATCTATTCTTGGTCCCCTCCTAGTTCTCATCTATTTACTGCCCCTCAGCAACATCATCCAAAATGTTCCACATGTACACTGACAACACCCAGCTGTTATAAGATGGGTAGCCCAGTGATGAACAATCAGCCACTAACACCTGATCTTCAACTACTTCCAAACATTAATTCACAAAGCTCCACACCACACCCTAGATCAGCTGTCCTCTATATGGATACAAGAGAGCCCCAATTGTTACACTCCACCTGAATACAATTAACACAAATTGCTATAAATCACACAGATACAATTAACAAGCTCTACCTCACCACTGTAAGATTCTCAAAATTCACAGATCCCCAAAACTCGGAGAAAAACCCTAAAGAAAAGGACTTTGGACTCTTTTCTAACCATTTCAGCGTGATGAAATATTGGGCTGACTCACACACGCTCCGCACCAGGAAGCATCAACCAGGGAACAACACCACCTGCACGTTCCCCTCCAAGTCACACACCATCCCGACTTGGAAATATATCGCCGTTCCTTCATCGTCGCTGGGTCAAAATCCTGGAACTCCCTTCCTAACAACACTGTGGGAGAACCTTCACCACACGGACTGCAGTGGTTCAAGAAGGCGGCTCACCACCACCTTCTCAAGGGCAATTAGGGATGGGCAATAAATGCTGGCCTCGCCAGCGACGCCCACATCCCATGAACGAATAAAAAAATATATAGTTTACCTTATTCTGAGGGCAGACTGGGACACAGTGATAGATTAACTGGTGAAAATTTGTGCACATCTTCTGAAACTTCAATTCCAGGGACTGGAGGGATAGGGGATCACAGGACAGAGACACATATCCACGGTTCCTACGGAGTCCTCTAATTCAGACATATGTCATGAAATTTAGTGGGCCTCTGAATAATCAGCAGAATACCCAGGCATTTTTTTAGTACAATGCCAATGATAACGGGCTGAGCTCTTTTTCAAAATTTTAACTTTGGGATGCTTATGATTTGTAACGCTAAATCGTGATCCTTCTTTACTTACTTTCAGCGCACAGCAACCGCACCCCCACCCCACTCACCCACCCCCACCCCGGTTAGTACTCCCACAGTTGCATGGCTGAGATCAGGAATTTAGTTGTGAAAGACTGCTATCACAAAGCTTGTGTTTCACCACCACTTGGTGGCACATTGTGCTAGCATTTCAATGTGCTGCAGCAATATGTCACCTGCAGCATCTGGCCTCAGCCTCCCCTATGAATTAGAGTGGGGATAATTGGCCACGAGTTCCAACTTCTGATTCCACTTCTGGTATCCTCAGCTGGAAGTGCACATCTGAGGACAGGAATATGCTTGGCTATGATGTGTATAGGTGACCAGCCTGCCAACAATCACTGTTCATAGTAGGTACAGCACAGGAGGAGGCCATTCGGCCCATCGTGACTGTTGAGGGTGGTATGAATAACGGCAACTTAACCATGGAACTGTTCCCTAGCAATGACTAATATCTTCATGAAAGGAGGGGAGGGGACAAGGTTGGAAAAACAATATTTAAATATTAACATTCTAAAATTTATGCCATGAATCATAATCTTCAACAAATACTCTAAACAGGCATGTCATATTCCCAATATAGGAAGTAGAGTTATCACCTAATTACACTCTTGTCAAAATTGACTTACTAATGAAATAACAAGTTCTCAATCAGTGAAATTAGAACTAGTCATTATTTTCATATTATCCTTTTTAACATTTCTTAGTCAATTTTACCTGCTGTTCCCATAGCCCTCAAAGATACTCGGATCAATTCGCTGGCCAAGCATTGTTCTCTCTTCAGGTCAAAATGCTTTTGTATCTACCAGGATAATAAGGATGGTATATTCTCCTCTTTAAAATATTCACTTTGGCAAGGAAAAGAAGGGCAAACCTCAAACCAAGATCCTGCATGTGCTCCGTAATAGGTTTCGAATCTGTGCAAGATTTGGAAAGCTCAGATGAAAAATTGGAGAAAAATTGGTTGGTCTTCCCTTTCATACCTTCTTGGATTCCTATTACCTTTACATTTTTCCCAGTGATTTCAGATTTCCAAATGTCATTGTTGAACTTGTTCCAGTTTATCCACAGAATCAATTTTGTAATCTGCAAAATAATGTCCTTTTTTATTTACTGCATCATCTACCCTATTTGCAATTTTTCCCACTGCAGATGCATTCCAATTTTATAGTAATATACATGCTCAAACTTAACCACCTGAGGTGTTTTCTTTGCAGAAACCCTGTATATATTAGAATCAGACACATCTCTTAACATAAAGCCATAATGCAGTAGTCTCTCCAAACATGACCTTCTGGTAGCATGTTTGTCCAATGTGAAAACTTTCTTCCTCCTCTAGGCTTTTAATTGTTCTTTTTCATGAAGCAAACTTATAAAATAGGGAGTGGTGGGAGATATCCAGTTAAGTGGCTAGATGCTGATCAACTAGACTGCCCTGTCCTAGATGGTCTCAAGCTTCTTGAGTGTTGCTGCAGTTGCACCTATCCATGCGAGTGGTGAGTGTTGGCTAGGGGCTGCAGTTACCTGAGACGTCGGCTGCTGATACACAGAGACAGGAACGACTTTTGAACTAAAGTAACCTGGGTTCAGTTACTGGCCTCAGCTGCCTGGAACCAGTTTGAATTAACCAAGTTTTGTGAAAGACAAATGAAATGTGATAAGACACAAGTCCTTATTTAGGAAAGGAGTAATGAGGTAATGCAACCTAAGTCCTTGGGACAGAGCCAATGAGGAGAAGACCCAGGCAAAAGAGAGAAAGCATAAACCAATGAAATAGAGAGACAGCACAGCCTGAAGAGACAAGATTCGGAATAAGAATGAAGGATCTGAGGCGTGGAGGCAGAGCAAAGACTCCGGAGACCAACCATCGTAGAAGTGGAAGACCCTACGTCAGGGACGTAGAGACGATGTCGAGAGAGAGAGAGAGAGAGAACGGAACGCCTGGCCAGCGTCAGCTCTCCTTTTCGGGTATTATCCTTTATATTCTGTGACCACTCAGGGAGTGTCAGAGAAACCTAGTGGGTGTGCGTTTAGATCCTAGTTTGGGTATAAGACTGTATAACCTGGGTTAAACTGCATGCCTATATCTAACCAGACGTATAAGCTATATGTATATGATCTAACGGCATGAATAAAGTGAATTGAGAGTTAAGAGAGAATTGACTCTTCTCCTTTGCGTACTAAGCCAGTAACCGTAACCGGTGACCTCTGGTCAACATGAGTATTCCATAACAGTCACCATGCTGTCAGACAGCCAGTCCAACATCAAGTCTTGGATGAGCCAGAACATCTTGCAGTTCAATATTGACAAGATAAGAACTAACCTGTTAGGCATCTGCCAGAAATGCGATGCTCTATTCCCCAGATGTGCCTTAGGCATCTATGATGAGAGAGAAAGGAAGATATGGTGCTAATAATCCATGAGCTACTAAACCCTGGTTACCTAGGTTACAAGTTAAGGACCCATTGCTAATCAGCTCCATTATAGAAGACCAATTAAAAAAATGACTGCAGGAAAATTCTGGGGTCTTCCAGGCCATGACCCCGGCCAGGACACCCCAATGGGCACCATTTAGACAAATCTATTGACATGGATGCTGGTATCTTGCTGGCATCCAAATTACTTGAGGCAAAGAAGGTAGGAGCATTGGGAATTCCGGCAGTTGACGGCATCCCACCAGCACCACCTTCTTCCTGATATCAGTCCATTAATGAAGCTGATGGAACTGCCGCCCACCCCTGCAGTTAGTAGGAATTCCTAGAGCGACGTCTTTTGGTTCAGACCTGTTGTTTCTGGATCCTGCCTGATCTCCTGCCATTTTTGCACTTAAACTCCACCGCGGGCCCCAAGGATCACCGATGCTCAGTTTGGGTTCCGCCAGGACCACTCGGCTCCAGACCTCATTACAGCCTTGGTCCAAACATGGACAAAAGAGCTGAATTCCAGAGGTGAGGTGAGAGTGACTGCCCTTGACATCAAGGCAGCATTTGACCGAGTGTGGCACCAAGGAGCCCTAGTAAAATTGAAGTCAATGAGAATGCGGGGGAAAACTCTCCAGTGGCTGGAGTCATACCTAGCACAAAGGAAGATGGTAGTGGTTGTTGGAGGCCAATCATCTCAGCCCCAGGACATTGCTGCAGGAGTTCCTCAGGGCAGTGTCCTAGGCCCAACCATCTTCAGCTGCTTCATCAATGACTTTCCCTCCATCATAAGGTCAGAAATGAGGATGTTCGCTGTTGATTGCACTGTGTTCAGTTCCACTCGCAACCCCTCAGATAATGAAGGAGTCCGTGCCTGCATGCAGCAAGACCTGGACAACATCCAGGCTTGGGCTGATAAGTGGCAAGTAACATTTGCGCCAGACAAGTGCCAGGCAATGACCATCTCCAACAAGAGCGAGTCTAACCACCTGCCCTTGACATTCAACGGCATTACCATCACCGAATCCCCCACCATCAACATCCTGGGCGTCACCATTGACCAGAAACTTAACTGGACCAGCCACATAAATAAAAGAGCAGTTCAGAGGCTGGGTATACTGCGGTGAGTAACTCACCTCCTGACTCCCCAAAGCCTTTCCACCATCTACAAGGCACAAGTCAGGAGTGTGATGGAATACTCTCCACTTGCCTGGATGAGTGCAGCTCCAACAACACTCAAGAAGCTTGACACCATCCAAGACAAAGCAGCCCACTTGATTGGCACCCCATGCACCACCCTAAACATTCATTCCCTTCACCACCGGCGCACTGTGGCTGCAGTGTGTACCGTCCACAGGATGCACTGCTGCAACTCGCCAAGGCTTCTTCGACAGCACCTCTCAAACCCGCGACCTCTACCACCTAGAAGGTCAAGGGCAGCAGGCACATGGGAACACCACCACCTGCACGTTCGCCTCTAAGTCACACACCATCCCAACTTGGAAATATATCGCCGTTCCTTCATCGTCGCTGGGTCATAATCCTGGAACTCCCTTCCTAACAGCACAGTGGGAGAACCTTCACCACACGGACTGCAGCGGTTCAAGAAAGCGGCTCACCACCATCTTCTCAAGGGCAATTAGGGATGGGCAATAAATGCCGGCCTCGCCAGTGACGTCCACATCCCATGGACAAATAAAAAAGAAAGGAAGTTTTTGCCCAGCCTCTCCAGCTTAGTAGTAGAGCTATATTGTAAATGAAGTGGTTACACTGCCACTATCAAAGTGGGGAACTACCTCAAAAGGTGGTTTTCCAAGCTTAATCTGCAGGGAGCAACAAGCACAATAGAGCAGTCAGTGGCAAATATAAATACTACCTTTGGAAGCCATTTTACTGACCCTCAGCAGATTGGCTGCACAAGTAGGCCAGTCAAGCACTTTGTCAGTCACGCACAAGCCCTGTCAACGTTCTCCACAACCCTCCTCTTTGACTATGCCTTTGGCCTTCTCACCCTAAATTTCTTCACTTCTCATGTTGACCTTTATTAAGAACTCTGAGACTTTCTTTTATCCGAGGAGTGCCATATAAATGTAAATTAATGTGGTAATACAGACCAGCAATGATGCTTTCACTTCTTGGCCTGGAGGGCCTTTCCCAGCCTTTGGGAAAGGTTAAGTCGTCAGAAAGGAAGACAATTAATTGTGACTTTCAAAGAACCGCATCCCAGTACTGTGAAAATTGCCCTGCAATGTGTATAAAGCAGATCTCACAGGACTGGGAGCTCCAGCATGATACAGGATCATTTATGCTTCAAGTGATGCTGCAATATAAAGTAGGGGGAAAAAAACAATAGATTTAATAAAGTTTTTTGTATTTCTACTAGCTTATGAAACAGAAGTGTTTGAAACAAAAATAAATGCCCACTAGATGATGAAGTATTGAGGACAAAACAGGAATTTGGTGTATAGTTTACAGAAGGATTCTAAAAGAGCACAAGACAGTACAAAGGTACACACAGCACCATCTTAGAAACAGGCATCAATTGAATTAATCTGAGTGAGGAATTCCTCACCAGCTGAGAGACAGATCGATATGATTGATTGCTTATTTAGATCATGCTTGGAAAAAGGCAATAAGGGATGAACCCCACCAAAAAAATGTTGTTTTCATAATTAGAGACATGAGACCAATTAGAACAATTCAAGAAGCTGGTTTCTGAGATTTTGCTGATTATTAATGCCCTGATTACTGTATTCCCTCCTGCATCAGTGTGTGGAAATCTGGTGAAATCTAAAAAAAACCAAATCAGTTCTGGTAACAGACTACGGCCCTGAAATTCCACATTGTTTTCAACATTTGTGGGCCTAAATCGGGACAACTTGTTTCCTAGTCAGCAAATTATGGCAGAAGCCTTCTCCACAGTTTTCCACTTCAAAATTGATGCCCAAATTTCGTGATTGCAATTTGACCCTTTCCGACATCTACCAACACAGTCACCACACATTAACAAATGATTTACTGGACGTGGGCTTGATGTACTCATCCTTTGGAACTTTGCCCTCCCTGACTTCTTCAAGGAAGAAAATAATATGAACTGACGGCTTGTGGGTGACAAAGCGTATCCTCTGCTCCCATTGATAATGACCCCTCTAAGAGTGGGGTGGATAGCAGCAAAGAAGCACGGTGAGGCACATACCTCTCCTTCAGTGGTCTTTGAGAGGACCATTAGGGTCTTAAGGGGATGTTTTTGCTGTGTTGACAGATCAGGAGGACTCTGCAATATACTTCAGCTTATGTGGTCCCATATAGTTGTACCCTGCTGTACCCTGCACAACTTTGCCATCCAAAAAGGCCAGGAGATGGACATTCATGGAGAAGTGGCCCTGGATGTTTTGGAGGCAGAAGAACATGGAGGAGAGCATCAGGATGACTGCCACTCCGAGGACTCCTCAGTGACAAAGGGGTATTAGAACACAGTTGATGACTAAAGTGTTATCATCTGTCTACCTTTGTTACCATTGTTATTACTCCTTCTCTCCCACCTTCAAATAAAGGAATAATCCTTCAATGCAGTATCCACCCTAGAACACCACCTCACCTTAAAGGAGAAAGGGAGAAAGAAACACTTGCATTTAAATAGCAACTCTCATGCCCTCAGGACATCCCAAAGTGCTGATGTTAGTACTTTTGAAATCTAGTTACTGGTGTAATGTAGGAAACACAGCAGCCAATTTGCGCACAGCAAGGTCTCACAAGCAGCAATGAAATAAATGACCAGATAATCTAACATGTGGAGATAGGCAGGATGCCTGGCAAGTGCTATTGTTCAGAAAAATGGCAGTCTTGTCAAGCTCACCTACAGCCATGCTATTCTACTGGGCATGGATCTGTGTTCCCACTGATCAGTGTCATGGCTGGTCTAATGGCAGCTATCAGGTCTTGAATACCTTGAGAGACAGCAGCTTGCATCCTGGTCCTAGGCTCTGGAAATCTGTACACAGCGTGGTGTCTAATCTGTTCCCTATTAGCGTCAGAGCTGCACCAATTGGTCCCTGAAAGATTCTTAGTTGGAGGGCTGCCACTGATTCCAATGGAGCTGTCACACAGACGAAAAGCTTTGTTGATGTTGCCACAAGTGAGGGCTGTGGACGTCATACTTACACCTGTTAGCTGTCGCACATCCTCAGAAGCTGACCTCAGAGCCTGCACGTGGGTGTGATGTTGCTTGATTTGTCTCACAACTCCAAAGCCATGGGCAGCCTTTTCCTCAGCCTCCACTGGGAAGGTGGCACATCTTCACCCACTCTCCATTCCTCCGGCACTCCTATTGTCTGTGAATCACCCAGTGACATAGCTTCACTAAAACTATCTGATTTTCCCATGTGAAAATATCTGAGGTCGGTGTGTGGGAGTGAAAAAGCATGTGACACAGGGAGTGAGATTGAAGAAATTGTGACAAAGGAACATTGGGCACAATCATTGTCCAGGGATTCATAGGTGGGCTTGACCTTCGCATCTTTTCCTTCATCATCATTCTTCTTGGAACGGGCATTATCAAAGTCCATGAGGACGTTTTTCTTCTTCTTCTCCATAGGAACATAAGAACAGGAGTAGGCCATTCAGCCCCTCGTGCCTGCTCTGCCATTTGATAAGATCATGGCTGATCTGTGATCTAACTCCATATACCTGCCTTTGGCCCATAATCCCTTAATACCTTTGGTTGTCAAAAAGCTATCTATCTCAGATTTAAATTTAGCAATTGAGCTAGCATCAATTGCTGTTTGCGGAAGAGTTCCAAACTTCTACCACCCTTTGTGAGTTGTAATGTTTTCTAATCTCACCCCTGAAAGGTCTGGCTCTAAGTTTTAGACTGTGCCCCCTACTCCTAGAATCCCCAACCAGCGGAAATAGTTTCTCTCTATCCACCCTATCTGTTCCCCTTAATATCTTACAAACTTCAATCAGATCACCCCTTGTCCTTCTAAACTCGAGAGAATACAACCCCAATTTGTGTAATCTCTCCTCGTAACTTAAGCCTTGAAGTCCGGGTATCATTCCAATAAACCTGCACTCCCTCCAAAGCCAATATGTCCTTCCGAAGGTGCGGTGCCCAGTACTGCTCACAGTACTCCAGGTGCGGTCTAACCAGGGTTTTGTATATCTGCAGCATAACTTCTGCCCCCTTGTACTCTAGTCCTCTAGATATAAAGGCCAGCATTCCATTTGCCTTATTGATTATTTTCTGCACCTGTTCATGACACTTCAATGATCTATGTACCTGAACCCTAGGTCCCTTTGGACATCCACTGTTTTTAACTTTTTCCCATTTAGAAAGTACCCTGTTCTATCCTTTTTTGATCCAAAGTGGATGACCTCACATTTGCCCACATTGAATTGCATTTGCCACAGTTTTGCCCATTTTCCTAATCGATCAATATCGCTTTGTAATTTTATGTTTTCATCTACACTGCTTACAATGCCACCAATCTTTGTGTCATCGGCAAACTTGGATATGAGACTTTCTATGCCTTCATCTAAGTCATTAATAAATATTGTGAATAATTGAGGCCCCAAGACAGATCCCTGCGGGACTCAACTAGTCACATCCTGCCAATGTGAGTACCTACCCATTATCCCTACTCTCTGTCGCCTTTCGCTCAGCCAACTTCCTAACCAAGTCCGTACTTTTCCCTCAATTCCATGGGTTTCTCCTCCTCCTCCTCCTCATCATCATCATCATCATCATCTTCTGCCCCCTGTTTCTATGATGGATTTGCAGGAAAGGATTACACAAGTTAACAATGGGTAATCATTACCCTCTTGGGATTAAGGAGATTCACAAAGGATGTGGAAGCTTGTGCTGTGTGACTGTGTAAGTGTGCGCTCACTAATCTGGAACCAATAACTTTGCCATTTCTCATGTTTGGAACAAAATTCTTCCCCAACATTTTTATGGTCTGTTCCTTGTAGGGAGTGAGATTTTCAATGTTGTGGGTACCCGTTCCAGTGCCCTGTCTCTTGCGGACATTGAGCACAAGTTTCTCCTGCAACAAGGTTAAGTGAAGGGTGACAATTGAGGATGGTCTCCCAGGTGGCAATGGACAGCTGATGTAAAGTAGAGGAAATTGTTTTAAGGTTCTGCATGCAAGAAGTTGCCATTGGGGAAGTGGCAAAATATATTGTAAGATCTCCATTTATTGCCCCCTTAAACAGAGTGAAGTGTGAGGGGTTAGTTGTGCAGTTCTTAATGTTAGAGGGTGAAGAGTGTTCTGGTGCCCAGAGTGCCCAAAGAAGAAAAAGGAGAGCGGACCATGTCTTACCTTGCTGTTTCTGGTCAGGTTTTTCCACTTCATGTGGCACTGGTCTACAGTGCAGGGGGTGTGGGTGGTGGCACTCAGTGCCAGTGCCAACTTCCTCTACATGAGAGACATTTTTTGAGGATTATTCCTATGCAGAGCCAGCAGTCTGTCTCTCCCGTGTTCGGTCTGTCTGATGAGGGTTTGGAGGTTGCTCGTCATAAAAATGTGAGCTCTTCTCTTGTTCATCCGTGAGAATTTTCTTGTCCCTTTTTTTTGTCTCTGCCAAATACTTCAAAGGAAGACAATCTTGAAAAGTGGGCCAACATGACGCATGAGTCATCCTGTGCCGGTACCTGACAGTGAACTCAGTGATCCAAACACTTTCCTTCTTACCCCAGCCTGCTGCTATAATCCTAAACTAGATTTGGCATTTTGAAGGCCGGTTTCAAATTTCCAAGCTCCCCTAACACATTACTCCAGGTTTAAATGGGATTTGTGCTGGTGATCCTTCAATGGATATGCAAATGAGCTGACAAACAAATTTCTGGCAGATTGAATTCTGTAGAGCATCGGCAGTGCAACACTAAATACTCTGGCACAAATCCGGCACAAGCCACCATGTAGAATTTCAAGGCCATACTTTCAGAAATGTTGGCATCTGTTTTCAGTGAGCCTCCCTTGCACTGAACGTACTTCTGAAGCAGAACTCAGGAGTACAGCAGATCATTACACTGCTTGTTACAATGTTGAAATCAGTATCTCTTCGGCTTTCAGCGAGATTAATGAATGCTGATTTTATGCAAGACTGGAAGTGGTCAAGCAGTGTGAAATGGGCAGGGAACTAGCCTTGCCAATCCCTCGCCATACTTTTGGGCTCCAATGCTGATTTTATGCAGCCATGATTGTGTTTTATTTTGCCTCACACTTTGATGCTCTTTTATTCAAAACCTCACTCATGACAACTTTAATGCATTCATTTAGTACATTAACACTCTGCATTAATGACTTCAGTAGTGTTTTGCCACTTTATTTATACATACACATTAACTCACCCACTAACACCAAGAAAAATTGTAAGGAATTATTTCAAATGCCTGTGAACATATCACTTAGCTGATACTTAGTGCACAATGGGAAGAACTGTATTCAGGTTCATGGTATCAAAGATATGAAGCAAAGTGCGTTCCACATCAAGAGCAACGTGCTGCTTATAAAATACACAGTGCAACCTAACATGTTTTGTAACAATCAGAAGATTTCCCCCCCACCTTTCTTCCTTGTGGAAGACATTGACAGCCCTCTGGTACCTCACCCAAGTAACCATTCTTGATGTATGAACCTGGGCAGTGTTCATCAACAGGTTATTCCATCATGTAGAAGGCATGGGCATCACAGACAAGCTCAACCTTGTCCTCATCCAGCGTCTACATATGTGCACTTATCTGCAGGAATCACTGGATATCAGGAACAGGAAGCCTGGCTGATTATTTCCTCATTGACCAAAAGACACTGAGGTCATTAGAATCATAGAATCATAGAAATTTACGGCAGAGAAAGAGGCCATTTAGCCCATCGTGTCTGTGTCGGCCGTAAAAGGGCCATCCAGCCTAATCCCATTGTTTGCAGAATTTTTGAGGAAGACGAAGTTCTTAGAAATTACAAGAACATGGGGTTTGGAAATTGTTCTAAATCTAACATGTCAGTTCCTGAGTAAGTTTGTATGAACTTTTGCATTGCATTTTTTTTTGGTTTTCTTTATTTTATACATACCTCCACATCTACATAAATTTATCTGTCTATAAATATATATATATTCATTGACAGATGGATTGAATTCAATGGAAATGAAAATTGGGGGAGACATAAAATGGGCTGCCGACTCACTAGCACTCGTTTTACACTATCACACAATGTCAAGATCTATCCCATAGACAGAAAAAGCAACACAAAGATAGCAGGGACAGGTAAGAGAGGGACCATATCCTTCAACTTACTATGTACAGCACTATGGGAGATTGACTAGTTATATATTAGGAGTGCTGAGTGGGTCACATTTCTTTTCAAAATACATTAAAGAATCCTAATGTGTCAGGCTCTGTGTATGGCAAAATCTATTATAAAAGTATCAGCATTTACCTGCAGTACATGTTCCACCTGTAGATGGCACTGATATAATAGGTTCAGATGTAATTAAACGTTCTGCTTGCAAACTAACATCAACTGACAGCCTAACGCTTAATATTTTATTTATGTAGTGAGAGTATATATGGTAATATGGACAAAAAGAGTGCTTTCAGTCTGCTTGCAGTTGCAGTTACTGGCCACTGTTTAATGTTTGTGATGTGAACCATTAACTGTTCCTAAATGCAGAGTCGTTATCCTGTTTTCTGGCACAAAGTTTAATGATTGGACAAGATTATTTTAAACATGGTGCCTCTTCATTAGTGATCCTCTTCTCAACGCTGCTGCTGCTCTGTGTGCATACCAACTATGCGTAGAGAATTCAAAGAAAGTGCCTCTAAGCAACCCCTACCACCACTTCAGTGAGAGGAACTTCCGGGCCGAAATGGTAAGGAAGGTATATCTCACCTCAAACAACCTCTCCGAGAGCAATCTCATAGCAAGCAGATCCTCCTCTTCTTCGCTCCCCCTCGCCTCTCCTCTACCCTTCCCTTCACCTGCCAGGTTCCCCCTGGATACTCCTCCTTGTTGTGGCTTATCGTCACTGGTTCTGCCAAACCAGCACTTTAATTTTAAAACAATTGATGTCCTTATAGGGGGTGAAATTCAACTTTGGCTGGGGCCGCAAAATGAGCGGTAGCGAATTGGATAGGGTGTAGAGTTTTCTCTGGATGTCAGAGCTCCCTGAGTGCAAAGCATTGTAGATAGTACCCATGTGGGCATCAGGGTTCAAATCACCCACGGCCTCATTCTGCTGTGGATGGGCAGGGAATTAAACTTGCCAGCCGAAAACCTACCATGAGTTAAAATCCACCCTTTGTCTACTTATAGAAACAATTGTCAAGTTGTTTACATAAGAATAGGTGCTTAAAAAAAAAGCCCGAACTGTAACAAATGCATATCCTGAATGAAAATAAGGATTGCATAAAATCATTGAAGCCTCTATTTGCAATCAGCAACATGCTGTTGGCAGGTACCATATGAGCATATTTTGTATTTGTACTGGCTAAAAACAGCAGTTGACACTAACAATAACAATAACAGTATTTGACACTTCACCTAGTGCCCAGAAATTGTGACTGCCTCATCTAAACCTGTGTTTTTGTTTTCTCTTGTTCTGTAATGTTATGAAATAATAAATCTGCCAGTTCAAATCATGTAAGACTGATTTGAACACTGATATCACTTGAAGGAAAGCTGTTAAGACGCAAATATGAATCTCTCCCATACTCACAGGGTCAAGTAAAGAGACATAAAAGTGACCATCTAATTGGTAAGCATGAATTATAGTAACAGGAAATTCACCCTGTTACCTTGGCTATACAGATGCAGTTATATCTACACTTAGATACTGAAAACAGCTATTCAATTTAAATTTAAATTGAAATGAATGTTAATTAGGGCCAATTTATAGCCACCATATGTTTGAATTGCATAATTTCCCAAATCAGCAAATAAAGCCAGAATCTGTGTAACCAATGGGCTATTAGCATGTAAAATTTATCATCAATATAGAATGATATTTTATTGATTGTACCTTTTAATTAATTGTTCTACCCACATCCAGCTCTCCTATTCCATGACTGGAGCACTTGCCCTACACTTGGCAACACCTAATTTTCCATACAGGAGTCATTTGATTTCCATGGATTTATTCATTTCGTAAGACAAAAGATAAGTAAAGATTGTACAGTTGATTTTACCAAAAGCTATGAGGTCAGTCTGTGGGTTTTCGACATTCCTCTCTGGTCTGAAATTACAAAGGGCTTAAAAAATGAGGAAAAAGGCCCAGTTTTTTCATGAGTAATGAGTCGCAAACGAAATTGGAGGAGTGTGCTTTTTTGACATGTTAATATTCTTGAGTAAGCAATTCTATTAGCAGTAATAAAACAGAATCACCCAATCGCAATGAGGCTTCAAAAATAATCCTTTAAAGTTTCGTAATGAGCTGATGAATCACTTAACCAATACAAATGTTAAAGTTTATTAATACAGCTTTGGAGTATGCAATTGTAGTTCAGAATGGGTCAACTTCAGAGGAGAAAATCTAGTGTTAGAGAAGCTGCAATTCCTTGTGAACACTGTAATGGAACTTTGCAAGGAGACTTCTATTGGGGAAGAGGGGTCCAAATAAGTAGGGAGGATGAGAGTGTGGGAATACACCATAGAAATGAGGAATATTGCATCATTTAATGGACAGAATTGCACCAAAGTGAGAAAAGTTAAGGCCTAAATTTTATTGGAAAGCAGCAGCACATGACATAAATGGACAAGATAGAAAGTTCTAGTTGTGAAACATGTATTGAAAGTAGACATAGAGAAAACATAGAGAAATTGTAGCAAGTAAGGTATTAGAAGTGAAGGTAGCAGTGTTATATTACATTAGAGGACTAGAATACAATGGGGTAGAAGTTATGCT
Source organism: Heptranchias perlo (assembly GCF_035084215.1). NCBI lineage: Eukaryota > Metazoa > Chordata > Chondrichthyes > Hexanchiformes > Hexanchidae > Heptranchias > Heptranchias perlo. The sequence goes on along the minus strand of NC_090326.1, from coordinate 97,040,264 downwards.
ACAACTATACGATGCCCTGGTTAGACCAGACCTGGAGTACTGTGTTCAGTTCTGGGCACCGCACCTTAGGAATGATATATTGGCCTTGGAGGGAGTGCAGCGTAGATTTACTAGAATGATATCTGGACTCCAAGGGTTAAATTACGAGGAGAGATTACACAAACTAGGGTTGTATTCCCTGGAATTTAGAAGATTAAGGGGTGATTTAATTGAAGTTTTCAAGACATTAAAGGGAACTGATAGGGTAGATAGAGAGAAACTATTCTGCTGGTTGGGGAGTCCAGGATTAGTGGACATTGCCTAAAAGTTTGGAACCACCTTCTGCAAACGGCAGTTGATGCTAGCTCAATTGTTAATTTTAAATCTGAAATTGATAGATTTTTGTTAACCAAAGGTATTAAGGAATTTGGGGCTAAGGCGGGTATATGGAGTTAGGTCACAGATCAGCCATGATCTCAATGAATGCCGGAACAGGCTTGAGGGGCTAAATGGCCTACTTGAGTTCCTATGTTCCCATTAAACATGCCATGATAGGACAGAGAATTTTTGCATTAAACTATTTCTAATAGTCCAAATCATCATGATTGAAGCCAATCGCTCTTATGAAAACTGGCGTGTAATTGAAGGGTGCAACGCAGAACAAGTGGTGGAGCACCAGACCAAAAAATGCTGGCTCCATATGTGCAAACTATTGTTGAGTTATTTGGCATTGAGAGCTGGGAAAATGTAGGGCCTGTAAAGGTTAGTGGAGAGCACATAATTTATGATTATGTGCCAGATTATTCATATATTCTATAATCTGCACAATATATTATGAACATGTTCACTCACACTGACTGTGCCTATATGCATAAATGAGCATATAGCGACAATGCAGAACTCATATGGATAAGCATATTAACTTGCTTATAATCTACAATCTGCTCTGTCCAAAGAGAAAGGGGAACACAGTCAACCTCCAGCCAAAACAGAAGAGCACTATTCATCTGAGCACCAATCATCATGGCCCCCCACTTGAATCAGTCACCAGTGATGAAGGGTATCAGTGATGTTGGGGGGAAGGAGCCAGCAGGTGGCAGCTGGAGGTCCAGCATGCCAAGTCCCTTAAAGATCTTAGTGGGATTGCTTTGAAACAGAGGTTAGTATATAGCAGTACTACCATATTGAGTAGTTATTTGCCTTCTCGCATATGATGGAGGAAAGTGCCTAGGTATTGTGGGGTAATCCCCACCTTGAAATGTGCTCCCATCACCTGTATGGCATCCAAGTGCACGTGCTGAACATAGGTATAATCGAGGATACTGAGGATGTCACTGATGATCTTCAGTTGCCTATCGCCAAAACAAAGCCAATCAAGCGGGCTGCTTTGTTTGGGATGGTGTCGAGCTTCTTGGGTGTTGTTGGAACTGCACTCATTCAGGCAAGTGGAGAGTATTCCATCACACTCCTGACTGGTGCCTTGTAGATGGTGGAAAGGCTTTGGGGAGTCAGGAGGTGAGTCACTCACCGCAGAATACCCAGCCTCTGACCTGCTCTTGTAGCCACAGTATTTATGTGACAGGTCCAGTTTAATTTCTGGTCAATGATGACTCCCAAGATGTTGATGGTGGGGGATTCAGTGATGGTAATGCCGTTGAATGTCAAGGGGAGGTGGTTAGACTCTCTCTTGTTGGAGATGGTCATTGCCTGGCACTTGTGTGGTGCGAATGTTACTTCCACTTATCAGCCCAAGTCTGGATGTTGTCCAGATCTTGCTGCATGCGGGCACGGACTGCTTCATTATCTGAGGGGTTGCAAATGGAACTGAACACTGTGCAATCATCAACGAACATCCTCATTTCTGACCTTATGATGGAGGGAAGGTCATTGATGAAGCAGTTGAAGATGGTTGGGTCTAGGACACTGCCCTGAGGAACTCCTGCAGCAATGTTCTGGGGCTGAGATGATTGGCCGCCAACAACGATGCCCACATCACATGAACAAATAAAAAAAAATAATTATAAACTGATTCAGGATATTTACACCTTAGCTCCCTCAGATGAACATTCCTCCCTGTATCTTCATCATTCCCTCAACAAAAGTACCTTCACCTACAGATTTGAAAACTACTCTTAATTGCCAAGCATACCATTTCTTTCACCTGATGTTGAAATATGCAATGCAATTCCAGGAACATATTGCAGATGAAGTGCCACCAAGTTTTATTTCTCTACATACCATCTGTGTGTCTTACTGCTGTTTGTTACCCTGGTTTCTCCTTGGTGTCTGACTGGTATGATCTATTAATATGGTGCTCATTCCATATGTTCCCTGTGGTTAGTATCATGGAAAGCATAGTTGGACAAGGCCTCCTGTTTTCCCATTCTCTGCTTCCTCCATATTCTCTCTACCCTAGATGTCTTGAACTGCTCCCTCAAACATGGCAGAAAATTGTGTTTGGGGTATCCTCCTTCTCTGTGGCTTCTTTCCCCTTGTAAAGAACAGTCTTCTCCTGCAAGAATAGTAGAAGGGGTTGAATTATTGACAAATACATTAAGGTATTTAGGTATATCTAAATTCCTGAGAACGCAGCTTCATTAGTGGTACTGAACAACTAGCAGGTCATCATGAAACATCTGCAGTAAGGATCCTTTACCACTTCTCAACCAGTTAAAGAGCCACTTATCTGGAATAATTGATGAAAAGTTTTCTAATTTGGCTTTGTTATACACAATGTTTGTGGAAAATTACACAATTATCTTTTCAGATACAGTAATATTTAGTTAGGGAAGACAGCTTCCAAAGTTTTATAACCCTACTTTATTCTTCCTATTTCCTTGCTAATGTTTATCTGTGTCGTTACAGCATAGCAATTTATTACAGATAAAAGGAACTTCAAGTCAACAACTTGGAAGACTTGGCAGGAAGTCCAGAAGAAATTGCATGACTTAAAGTAGAACACTAAGGTAAAGCATGACTTTTACTTTAAAGTAACAGCACAGAACAGATATGAACATGAAGGAAATTAATAGTTGTTAAGGATATATGCAAAAAAACACCGGGGGAAAAAATTGGATTAGGGCTGTTTTTGGGCGTATGTAGCGGGATGAGCTATTACCCCATGCCTAATGACCTCTGCGCAGGCAGGGTATGAGTTTCGGCCGACCCGAGTACTAACCTGCAATCAGCGTTCCATTTCGGGCCTTGTACCTGGAATCAGTCCAATTTGCACTTTCCACCAGTAGTGGGGAGCCCAATCTCTTAAAGGGAGGATGTTTCTTAGAAATCTCTTAAAGGTAGTTGGTACCTGTTATTTGCTGAAATAACAGTCTGCTGTCTGCACGGAGTCTGAACGGAGATCAGACATTGCACACATAAAACACAGATGCAGGTCCCATTCCTATATTTATACACTGATGAGATATGTTAAAACATTGAATAAAGATTGCACACTACTAAATCCCACATCCTCCAATCTGCACACCAGATCTTACCAATCTGCTGATCTGAGTTGGTACCAGGCCTATGAGAGTGCATGCGCCAAGGTTCTCTGCTGATGCACTCGAGCCCTTGGGTGCAACAGGTGGACAGAAGGAGGGACATCCTACATCCACGGCGGGGGGGGGGGGGGGGAGGGCAAGAGGCCCTCCAGACATATACTCAAAAGACAGTGGGAGGCAGCGGGGGACGAAGTCAACGCCAGGCGCACAGCATCATGAACATGGATGCAGTCCAGGAAGAAGTTCAATACTTTGACATGAGTGGTCAAGGTGAGTGAGGTCAACTGTCAAGTGGCGTCTCCTAACAACTGCACTACGCACTACACCCCCATCACCCACATACCAACAAACCCTTTCCATCAGTACTCAACTCTTCCAACCAGATGCTTCCTCTCACCTTTACACATTACCACTGTTACAAGCCGCCCACTCACAATTCACAGGCCACACACATTGGCAGCTATTCAACCGTGACAGGCACATCACGCAGACATATGTCCCGCTTTCGTGCAAGAGAAGTTGGCATATATCAGGAGGCAGCAAGTGGCAGTGGCATTTAGCCCCTCGAGCCTGTTCTACCATTCAATGAGATCATGGTGGACCTGTGGCCTAACTCTTAATACCCTTGGTTCACAGAAATCTATCAATCTCAAATTTAACATTCACAAGTGAGCTAGCATCAACTGCCGTCTGCAGAAGAGCGTTCCAAATGTCTCCCACCCTTTGCGTGTAGAAGCATTTCCTAACTTCACTCCTGCACATCCTGGCTCTAAATGTTAGGCTATGTCCCCGCGTCCTAGTATTCAAGACTAGGAGACCTCCAAAAACAGTTACAAATGTCTCGGCAGCCAGAAGCAATAATCCAGCCACTAACCTTTTTTTTTTATTCGTTCACGGGATGTGGGCGTCGCTGGCGAGGCCAGCATTTATTGCCCATCCCTAATTGCCCTCGAGAAGGTGATGGTGAGCCGCCTTCTTGAACCGCTGCAGTCCGTGTGGTGACGGTTCTCCCACAGTGCTGTTAGGAAGGGAGTTCCAGGATTTTGACCCAGCGACGATGAAGGAACGACGATATATTTCCAAGTCGGGATGGTGTGTGACTTGGAGTGGAACATGCAGGTGGTGTTGTTCCCATGTGCCTGCTGCTCTTGTCCTTCTAGGTGGTAGAGGTCGCGGGTTTGGGAGGTGCTGTCGAAGAAGCCTTGGCGAGTTGCTGCAGTGCATCCTGTGGATGGTACACACTGCAGCCACAGTGCGCCGGTGGTGAAGGGAGTGAATGTTTAGGGTGATGGATGGGGTGCCAATCAAGCGGGCTGCTTTATCTTGGATGGTGTCGAGCTTCTTGAGTGTTGTTGGAGCTGCACTCATCCAGGCAAGTGGAGAGTATTCCATCACACTCCTGACTTGTGCCTTGTAGATGGTGGAAAGGCTTTGGGGAGTCAGGAGGTGAGTCACTCGCCGCAGAACACCCAGCCTCTGACCTGCTCTCGTAGCCACAGTATTTATATGGCTGGTCCAGTTCAGTTTCTGGTCAATGGTGACTCCCAGGATGTTGATGGTGGGGGATTCGGCGATGGTAATGCCGTTGAATGTCAAGGGGAGGTGGTTAGACTTTCTCTTGTTGGAGATGGTCATTGCCTGGCACTTATCTGGCGCGAATGTTACTTGCCACTTATGAGCCCAAGCCTGGATGTTGTCCAGGTCTTGCTGTATGCGGGCTCGGACTGCTTCATTATCTGAGGGGTTGCGAATGGAACTGAACACTGTGCAGTCATCAGCGAACATCCCCATTTCTGACCTTATGATGGAGGGAAGGTCATTGATGAAGCAGCTGAAGATGGTTGGGCCTAGGACACTGCCCTGAGGAACTCCTGCAGCAATGCCCTGGGGCTGAGATGATTGGCCTCCAACAACCACTACCATCTTCCTTTGTGCTAGGTATGACTCCAGCCACTGGAGAGTTTTCCCCCTGATTCCCATTGACTTCAATTTTACTAGGGCTCCTTGGTGCCACACTCGGTCAAATGCTGCCTTGATGTCAAGGGCAGTCACTCTCACCTCACCTCTGGAATTCAGCTCTTTTGTCCATGTTTGGACCAAGGCTGTAATGAGTTCTGGAGCCGAGTGGTCCTGGCGGAACCCAAACTGAGCATTGGTGAGCAGGTTATTGGTGAGTAAGTGCCGCTTGATAGCACTGTCGACGACACCTTCCATCACTTTGCTGATGATTGAGAGTCGACTGATGGGGCGGTAATTGGCCGGATTGGATTTGTCCTGCTTTTTGTGGACAGGACATACCTGGGCAATTTTCCACATTGTCGGGTAGATGCCAGTGTTGTAGCTGTACTGGAACAGCTTGGCTAGATCCTGCATGGCCCCTTTAAATAGCACCGGTGGGGGGTCCTCCAGGCACTCTAAGACACGTTCAGATGGTCGAGGTTAAGACTGTGTGTTGAGTTGAGCGTTAAGTCCTAAAATGGTGTCTATCACTTTAAATCAGCTTTGCACACTGATTGACGCCATTTTCTCCCTACTTTACATGATTCCAGCGTTCGTTATCTGCGCCTGCGCTAACTCCTATACCAAGATGGTGTCCAGTGCACGTCACGCTGGAAATGTGTGTGCGCATCCAAGACGTCACCTTGGATGTCAGAGAGGCCGTGCAGTGCTGAAACAAGGGGCGCTACACAGCCCAATTTAGTGGTCACTGTCCTGACACAAAGAAATGATAAGATATTAGAAGTGAAAAAAGCAGATTTACAAAAATGACATTACACAAACTATGATGGGAGATGCAGGAAGCCAAATCACCCTGTCTCAATTCCCACTGCCCCTATATTAAAAGGAAAAACTAGCAAGGAACCTTAGGATGCAATAAAACAGGCAGGGGACATTATAGCATGAAAGAAGTCACCCCATACTAAAAATAATCATTAAGTTATTCAGGAGAGAAAGCCTGAACAGCATTAGAACTGCAGAGATTGAAGAGTACACAGAACTACTGGTATTTACCGTAGTATCATATATTCTAGGAATTGCAGAATATGTTGGCATAAAACTGGCATTGTGGATTGGCCATTCTATTATAGAAACTGCATGATTTTAATTTCCATCGCCTTCAGAACATGCAATATAAATCAAACATTTCTTGTAATGCTATTTCATAGTATAAATCGCACCAGCATTCATTAGCTGGATTACAGGCATTGTGTTTAATGGTAAAAATATTAGCTGTCGTATTTAGAGGAAGGCATTTTGTGCGAGCCTCACAGTTGACAACTACTGATTATTTTCTACCTTGTGATGTCATGTTTTGGTCTAAGTGATAAAACGACTCCTCAACAAGAGTACCAGTCACTGATGGCTTTTTAATGTTTCTGTGAGGAAGTCACTTGCCTCCCCATGTGTAGATTTGGACTTTGTTACATGGCAGTTTTCGAAGCAGCTGATTCACAATGCAGAAACGGGGTCAGTACCAAATTGGCTCATCTTTTCCAGCAAGACGTGGTCAGATATCACAGGAAAGTTAGCTCCTCTGGCCCGCTTGAATAAGCTCAACGAAGCTGATCAACAATGGGACATGTTGGGGTCCACAGCTTCTTCCTGATTCTCCCCTTGATTTCCAGGCAGGTAGGGAGGATGGATATTTGTGCCATAAATTAATTTCACCAGGCTGTTTCTCCACATATTTGATGATCTTGTATGGTAAGGGGCATGTATTCCTGGCTAGCCATATTCTCAAACTACTCTCCGTCTCTACTCACTGATGCATTGGGCTCAGTTGAGAGAGAGCTGTTACACCTGATGCTGATTATGGGATTACATTCAAAATTAAGCAGTGAATTTCATTGGTTGGGATCCATTGGTGATGGGAACTCAAATTCAAATTAGCCAGTAATTTAAATTAATTTTTAAGTTTTCTATGGAAGGTGTTTCTTGCATGATTTCAATTTGAATTAACAGACAATTTGAATAAAGCTATTTCAATTTCAGGGGATTAAACAATAGTGCCTGTCACATCTTCAGGACATCTTAAAGTGTATCACAGCTAGTGAATTACTTTTGAAGTACAGTCACTATCATTTTGAGGCAACTAATTTACACACTGCAAGGTCCCACAAACAGCAAATGAGATAAATGAGCAATTAATGTGGGTACCGTAGTCTAGTGGTTCTGGTTCTTGGAGCTGGTAACCAAGAGGTTGTGAGTTCAAATTCCAGCATAGCAAGCTGTGTAACTGATTTCAATAAATCTGGTAATTTGTGGGGTGGCACCAGAAAAAATGATCACGAATGCTGCTGGATTGTAAAAACCCAATTGGTTGAATAATCCCCTTCAGGGAGGAATCTACTACCCTAACCTGTCTGGCCTGCATGTGACTCCAGTCCCACACTGTGTGGTTGACTCTTAATGCCCTCAGGGCACCTTGGGATAAGCAATAAATACTGGCTTGTCAGTGTCGCCTACCTCCCAAGACTAAAAAAGTAATCTGTTTTGATGGGTGAGTAACGAACATTGGCCAGGACACTGAAAGAACTCCCTGATCTTCTTTGAGCAGTGCCATGGAGCCTCTTACGTTCAACCGACAGGCAGGCAAGGCCACAATTTAACATTTCATTCTAAAAATGGCAGCTCCAACAATTTGGCACTCCCTCAGTACTGCACTGAAGTGACAGTCTGGATCAAGTGCTCAAACCTGGAGTGGGGTTTGAAGCCAAAATCTTGTGAGGTGAGAGTGGTACCACTGAGCTGAACTGACACTTCATTATAAAACCAAATCTATACTTTATGAGATTCAACAGACAATTAATATTATGGTTAATGTAATTATTATTTCAAAATGATTTCATATAAGTTTTCTACAGATCAAAATAATAATAAATTCTAATTTTGGCCCGCATTACTTCTGGATAATAGAATAGTAACAGGATTTGTTTGGTTTGGCAAATATGAAATGACAAATGTACCAAATGATTGTTTTTTAAAAAAAGAAAATGCAAAATAAATCGGTTTTTAAACAGAAAGTTCTTGTATTTTTTTCTCTCCTCCTCTCCTGGAGGTGGTGAATCCTTGCTGAGATGCATCTTCACAGGCAGTGGTCTCCTTCTGGCACCTTGCTCAAGTAGCCATTATTCTTGTGTGAGTTTTGACAGTGAGAGGGGAATTCTTCTCCACCATCCTGCCCGAAATCAGAACATTTAGGCACTGAGACCTAATACTGCCTCACTATCCGACTGGGATTTCCATTCCCCTGTCCCTTCCAGAACTGTCACCACCCGCTCTTTCCTTGCCTCCCACTGGGGTCCCGGTAGATTTCCCTGCTCTCTGCCACACTTACTGCTTCTTCCCAGAGCCGCCACGTGGTAGCTGGCAGTGGACCCCAGGAAATGGCAGCAAATACCTAAATGGAGGAAGAAGGCCTTGTAAAAGCCTCTTCTCCCTTGAGACAACTTCAGAGATTTGGGGTCTGCATAGTCCTGGCCAAGGCCTTCAGTGGGAGGCCTTTTCTGATCTTTAGGACACCTTTGCCCCTTTAAGTCCCTTGTCAGATCTTCTGGTGCTGCAGCAGGATCCCCATTGCAATAACACCAGAGTTTCTTTGCTGGCACTGGCAGGTTCCCTTTTGATGGTGCATCGTTAATGAACCCCCAGCCAGGAAAGTGGGTTGGGGCTAGGGTGGACATGGAGTACTACTCCACCAAAACTCTGTTTTGAAGAAGGAAATCTAGGCCAGAGTGTAACCAGCTGAGTCTGATCCTATCTTCACCCAAAGACAAACCTGTGCAGGAGTCACTAGATAGCGATAAGGAACAGAAACACTGGCCAATTTTCCCCTTCCGACTTTAGGAGTGCTGCTAGCTGAGATCAGCTAACCCAGTACAAGCATTATATCTTTTTGACCTGTGTGGCTTAGTATCACATCCATCTTTTGAATGAGACATTAAACCAAGGCCCCCTTCCCCTCCACCCTCTTAGATGGACCTAAAAGATCCCATGGCACTGTTCGAGGAAGAGCTGGGGATTTCCCCTGGTATCCTGGCCAATATTTATCCCTCAACCAACATCAATAAAACAGATCATCTGGTCATTTATCTGATTACTGTTTGTAGGCCCTTGCTGTGTGCATATTGACTGCTGCATTTCCCTACATTATAACAGTTTATTGGCGGAAATTGCTTTGGGATATCCTGAGGTTATGAAAGGTGCTATATAAATATAAGTTCTATCTTCCTTTCTTGGGCAATGCATTAACCAACTGAGTTATTGCCTTAATATAGGCAATTGAAAACTAGACACACAATGGCTACAAGGCAGGACTGGCAGCTCAATGTTCCAGGGTACAGATGCTATAGGAAAGATAGAGCAGGAGGTAAGAGAGGGGGAGTTGCGTTCTTGATTAGGGAGAACATCACGGCAGTAGTGAGAGAGGATATATCCGAGGGTTCGCCCACGGAGTCGATATGGGTAGAACTGAAAAATAAGAAGGGAGAGATCACGTTGATAGGATTGTACTACAGACCCCCAAATAGTCAACGGGAAATTGAGGAGCAAATATGTAAGGAGATTACAGACAGCTGCAAGAAAAATAGGGTGGTAATAGTAGGGGACTTTAACTTTCCCAACATTGACTGGGACAGCCATAGCATTAGGGGCTTGGATGGAGAGAAATTTGTTGAGTGTATTCAGGAGGAATTTCTCATTCAGTATGTGGATGGCCCGACTAGAGAGGGGGCAAAACTTGACCTCCTCTTGGGAAATAAGGAAGGGCAGGTGACAGAAGTGTTAGTGAGGGATCACTTTGGGACCAGTGATCATAATTCCATTAGTTTTAAAATAGCTATGGAGAAGGATAGGTCTGGCCCAAAAGTTAAAATTCTAAATTGGGGAAAGGCCAACTTTGATGGTATTAGACAGGAACTTTCAGAAGTTGATTGGGAGAGTCTGTTGGCAGGCAAAGGGACGTCTGGTAAGTGGGAGTCCTTCAAAAATGTGTTAACCAGGGTTCAGGGTAAGCACATTCCTTATAAAGTAAAGGGCAAGGCTGGTAGAAGTAGGGAACCTTGGATGACTCGGGAGATTGAGGCCCTAGTCAAAAAGAAGAAGGAGGCATATGATATGCATAGGCAGCTGGGATCAAGTGGATCCCTTGAACAGTATAGAGATTGCCGGAGTAGAGTTAAGAGAGAAATCAGGAGGGCAAAAAGGGAACATGAGATTGCTTTGGCAGATAAGGCAAAGGTGAATCCAAAGAGCTTCTACAAATACATAAAGGGCAAAAGAGTAACTAGGGAGAAAGTAGGGCCTCTGAAGGATCAACAAGGTCATCTATGTGCGGAACCACAAGAGATGGGTGAGATCCTAAATGAATATTTCGCATCGGTATTTACGGTTGAGAAAGGCATGAATGTTAGGGAACTTGGGGAAATAAATAGTGATGTCTTGAGGAGTGTACATATTACAGAGAGGGAGGTGCTGGAAGTCTTAACGTGCATCAAGGTAGATAAATCTCCGGGACCTGATGAAATGTATCCCAGGACGTTATGGGAGGTTAGGGAGGAAATTGCGGGTCCCCTAGCAGAGATATTTGAATCATCCACCGCTACAGGTGAGGTGCCTGAAGATTGGAGGGTAGCAAATGTTGTGCCTTTGTTTAAGAAGGGCGGCAGGGAAAAGCCTGGGAACTACAGACCGGTGAGCCTGACATCTGTAGTGGGTAAGTTGTTTGAGGGTATTCTGAGAGACAGGATCTACGGGCATTTGGAGAGGCAGGGACTGATTAGGAACAGTCAGCATGGTTTTGTGAGAGGAAAATCATGTCTCACGAATTTGATTGAGTTTTTTGAAGGGGTAACCAAGAAGATAGATGAGGGCTGTGCAGTAGACGTGGTCTACATGGACTTTAGCAAAGCCTTTGACCAGGTACCGCATGGTAGGTTGTTACATAAGGTTAAATCTCACGGGATCCAAGGTGAGGTAGCCAATTGGATACAACATTGGCTTGACGACAGAAGACAGAGGGTGATTGTAGAGGGTTGTGTTTCAAATTGGAGGCCTGTGACCAGCGGTGTGCCTCAGGGATCGGTGCTGGGTCCGCTGTTATTTGTTATTTATATTAATGATTTGGATGAGAATTTAGGAGGCATGGTTAGTAAGTTTGCAGATGACACCAAGATTGGTGGCATCGTGGACAGTGAAGAAGGATATCTAGGATTGCAACGGGATCTTGATAAATTGGGCCAGTGGGCCGATGAATGGCAGATGGAGTTTAATTTAGATAAATGTGAGGTGATGCATTTTGGTAGATCGAATCGGGCCAGGACCTACTCAGTTAATGGTAGGGCGTTGGGGAGAGTTATAGAACAAAGAGATCTAGGATTACAGGTTCATAGCTCCTTGAAAGTGGAGTCACAGGTGGATAGGGTGGTGAAGAAGGCATTCAGCTTGCGTGGTTTCACTGGTCAGAACATTGAATACAGGTGTTGGGATGTCTTGTTGAAGTTGTACAAGACATTAGTAAGGCCACACTTGGAATACTGTGTACAGTTCTGGTCACCCTATTATAGAAAGGATATTATTAAACTAGAAAGAGTGCAGAAAAGATTTACTAGGATGCTGCCGGGACTTGATGGTTTGACTTATAGGGAGAGGTTAGATAGACTGGGACTTTTTTCCCTGGAGAGTAGGAGGTTGAGGGGTGATCTTATACAAGTCTATAAAATAATGAGGGGCATAGATAAGGTAGATAGTCAAAATCTTTTCCCAAAGGTAGGGGAGTCTATAACGAGAGGGCATCGATTTAAGGTGAGAGGGGAGAGATACAAAAGGGTCCAGAGGGGCAATTTTTTCACTCAAAGGGTGGTGAGTGTCTGGAACGAGCTGCCAGAGGCAGTAGTAGAGGCGGGTAAAATTTTGTCTTTTAAAAAGCATTTGGACAGTTACATGGGTAAGATGGGTGTAGAGGGATATGGGCCAAGTGCAGGCAATTGGGACTAGCTTAGTGGTATAAACTGGGCGACATGGACATGTTGGGCCGAAGGGCCTGTTTCCATGTTGTAAACTTCTATGATTCTATGTATTGCACCTCACCATTCAGTACCTAACAAAGGATCTTGTGTACCAGAGTAGCAGAAATAATCTTCAACTTGTGAATTAGAGAAATACAACACAATAAAAATCTGGTGGATTGTGCAGGATATACAGCTTACTTGCTGTTTACCCCAGTGGAAGTTACTGGAATAAGGACTTCAGAGTTACCCATTTATTGTTCGATCTCTGCTTTTCTCTGGGAATTGTAAACAATTTTACAACACCAAGTTATAGTCCAGCAATTTTATTTTAAATTCACAAGCTTTCTGAGGCTACCTCCTTCGTCAGGTGAACGATGTGAAGGAGGAAGCCTCCGAAAGCTTGTGAATTTAAAATAAAATTGCTGGACTATAACTTGGTGTTGTAAAATTGTTTACAATTGTCAACCCCAGTCCATCACCGGCATCTCCACATCATGACTTTCTCTGGGAAGTTATGAAAGCTTTTAGTTTCAGCAAGGATGATGATAGGAAAACAATTAGCAAGCTTTTAGCTTGGAGCTTGTTTAGTTATATTTAGCCTATATGTTGCCCAGTCCCACAGGATGGAGAAATGGTCTGCTTAACTCCTGTTGTGGTCTCATTAATTTCAACCATTTGTACAACATGAAAAAAAAGGAAATGTGCACAAAGAATTATTTTACAGTTTTGCTCTTATTGATGGGGCAGAAATGTTTTACTGTTGACATGAACTGCAACAGCATTTTATGAAGTCCATGGCCCTGAATTTCCTTTCCATTTTTGGCCAGTTTGAGACTTAAAAGCAACATACCAGCAATTTTGTGGGTGGATTCTGGGATGGGATTTGTTTCTTTTGGGTTTCAGCCCCATAATGGCGACACCATATTTCCCATTGCGAACTTGAGCCTTCCAGGCTTGCCCTCGTCGATGCTGCTGGGCGCTCATTATAGTAGCTTAAAATGGGAATGGCCAGCGTTGGAGTGCTCAGCTCCATGGCTTGTTCTCCCATTGCACCAAGGGTAAGTAATGAAGAGTTAAAAGAGGCTCACCTGTTTACAGTATCAACTGAGATTGATGGAATTCCTGAATAGAGCTGAACTTGCCTCAGACAGTCTGAGAGCCTGTGAGACCACCGGGATTATTTTTGCCATCACACACAGTAAGAAGCTCTGAGTATATGGTATGGGGTTCCCAAAAGGCATTCTCCCTTGTTTGTGATTTTAATGGAGGATGGGGAGCAACAGTACAGGATGGAGGAAAGGAGAGTTAAGCAGCAATTGAGGACCCATCCTCCAAGATAATGGTCCGGATGTTGCTCTGAGCAGTGAACAAATGGCGCCCACTACTTGTTAGACTTGGACTTGCCCATAGATTTCTCATGGACCTTTGCATTGCAAGTTCCTCTTATCAGGTCCTCAATCCAGCGCGGTGCCCTCTACCGGGCATCTGTGAGCTGTATGAGTGGGACAAGGTTCAATCAATCAGATTGAAGCATGTTAATAAGCCGTGCAGACACAGAACCAGGAAATGTAAGTTAGAATAGTGAATTCAATGTGAAATCAGTTACACAAAGCAAAATAAAAGGAGGGTAGGAAATATTGAATTAAAAGACAGAGATAAAAGTAACAGAAAGAAAAAGTAAAAATATAATTATTTAAACATTTTTTTAAATGTCCAACAACAATCAAAATGTGAAGGAATGAGACGCCATACTTGTAAAAGTAAATTTTGAGTGCCTGAGAGGTTGTTTGGCAGTCATTAAGACTTTCAACTCTGTTAAAATTTTGGTTAAACCAAAAAAACTGGGCATACCTTTTTCTCGCATGATTAATTAGTTTCCAGCAGTGCAATAGAGGAACTTCACGTTGTTGCAGTCATTTCAATAGTGAGTCAACCGGCGAGATCTCCTTCCCGCGAAGCTTCTGGACGAGCAGGGCACACGGTAGAGGGACTTCCGGATTTCCGCATTTAACTGTGTGGTCGCCAGCAGTTCCTCTACCATTTGCACTGAACTAACAGTGAACACTGTTAGGCTCACCGTTATTTTTAGAGCAAATTCCAGGCCATTATCTCACCCCTCCCCCCCCCAACAAATTTACAGGCCATGCAGATCATATGCAATTTTAGCATGGAGCTCTGCATGAGAAATGTGCACTTCACCAAAAAGGCTATATCAAAGCTGCGTCGGCTATTACACAAAAACTTGTGATGAAGATCCTCTCCCCGGACAGCACTGTCTGTGCCTGTGAAAGTGATGACTCCATTTTTATGTCATAGGCTTATTTCAAGCAGCCACGGGGTTCCTGTGTAATATCGCCCAAGACGTGTATTGATCAGTAACTGACACACTTTTTAGGAGGGCTGGGGATTTCATCCAGTTGGCAGGACAGCAAGGTAGCAGTAACATGATAGGGTCATCCAATTTTATTGAGTTGTAGTGCAGGGTGCAGTTGATGGAATGCACATAGCACCTTGAGCTCCTATTGTTAGCTCCTCAACTTTCATAAAAAGGAAGGGCTACCACTCGCTGAATGCCCAGATTGTGTGTGACAAGAAGATAGAATTTTTCATGTGAATGACAGATTTGATGAAAGTTGCCACGATACATTCATCTTTCAGAATTCAGTCTTCGCTGAGCTCTCCCAGGATAATAGTCTAATGAACAGATGGCTGGTAGGTGTCAAGCCATAGATAATGACCTCTCCAAGAGTTGCAAGAACAGCAGCTGAAGAGCGCTAAAATAAGCCACGTACTTCGACCAGAGTTGTTATTGAGAGAACCGCAGGGGTCTGAAAGAGACAATTTCACTGCATTGATCAATCGGCGGGGGTGGGGGGCGGGGACCATGCAATGTGCTCCACAGCATGTGTCCTCCATAGTTGTAGCTTATTATGCCCCAACAACTTTGCCGTCCGAAGAGGCCTATAAATGGAGATTCCTGGGAAGATGGCCCTAGCTGCTTTGCAGGCAGAGGAATATGAGGTGGAACATCAGGAGAACTGTCACTCAGAGGACTCCTCTGTGATGGCTGCAAGGGTCATCAGAACTCAACTTATCAATGAAGCGGTCTCATCTGTTTAACAATCTCCCTTTGTCAAGATTGTCTTTATTTCTTATCTCTCACCTTTACATAAATGACAAATTCTTCAGTCTAGTACCCATCCTACATCTTCACGTTACTATAGATGTCTAGTCCTACATGACTATGCAAGTCCACATATTATGAATAAATAACTGAGCACAGCATAAGAACGCCCTTTCCTGGATGACTATAATCTGCATGAATAGCTGGGCACAAAATAAGTGCACATTATTACAAGCCACTCAAAAGTGAATCGAAATCACCCTACTCTTTTTCACACCGTGCTTCCCCTTTGTGTCTAATTGTGCATTTCTTTCTCCTATTCTACTGCTTCTCGTAGGTACAACTTGAGGGCCAGTATCGCAAGAGATAGTTGGCTGCTGCTGTGGTACAAAAGGCTCATGGTGAAGCACCATCCAGAACGTCTGTATCAAATGTTTTGTTTGATTCAGAGGGCTCAATTTTAAAATGATGGCGGGTTGGCAGCAGTTGGGGGGCGGTGGGTGGTGGTGAAGGTGTGCGGGGCAAACCCGAATAAAAAAAAGTACCTTTTCCGATGCCTGATTGACAGGCTGGCTGCCGTCACGAGCTGCATCGTCGGGTTGGTGGTGGGGGGGGGGAAGAAAGAGAGAGAGAGAGACGTCATCCGACGCTGGAACAGAGAGTGGAGGGCGCTAAAGATCGCCGGGGGGGAGAGGGGAAGATCAGTGGGGGAGAGGGGGAGATCGGAGAGGGAGACATCGGGGGCTGAGAATGACATCGGTGAGGGAGACATTGGGTGCTGAGAGAGACATCGGAGAGGGAGACATCGGTGGGAGAGAGGGGGAGATCGGAGAGGTGGACATCGGGGGCTGAGAGAGACATTGGAGAGGGAGACATCGGTGGGAGAGAGGGGGAGATCGGAGAGGTGGACATCGGGGGCTGAGAGGGACATCGGAGAGGGAGACATCGGTGGGAGAGAGGGGGAGATCGGAGAGGTGGACATCGGGGGCTGAGAGGGACATCGGAGAGGGAGACATCGGTGGGAGAGAGGGGGATATCGGAGAGGGGGACATCGGGGGCTGAGAGGGACATCGGAGAGGGAGACATCGGTGGGAGAGAGGGGGATATCGGAGAGGGGGACATCGGGGGCTGAGAGGGACATCGGAGAGGGAGACATTGGACATCGGAGCAGGGTGGGAAGGTAGGTTTATTTTGTTTTTTAACATTGTGCAATGATTTTTTATTTAATTTATTTACTTTATTTTTGACTGATTTGGCCCTTCGTGCCTGGTTTCACCAGACGTGAATCGGAAGCCATGGGAAAGCCGCCCAGGTAAGTTTAAAATCATTTTAACTATCTACTATGTCAGAAATAAAGTACCTTAAGTACCTCAAGGAGGTACATTTGGTTCTTTAACTATCATCCTGCCGGCTTTAATTGCCGGCGGGACTTCCACATTTGTGAAGCGCGCGCACACAAGCGCGTCTGTGGGGAACTCGGAAGTCGGTGGGTTGGAGCCAGCTTCCAAACCCTCCCGGGATTTCCCTGATTTTCGCAGCCCCCCCCGCCCCCAACGCACCCTCAATTCCCTTTGAAAATTGGGGCCAGAGTGTCCAGTAAATAAAACAAATCATCAAAAATCGAAAAAAAATTGTTCTGGCAAACAAGTAAACATATTCAACAATATTAGCTTGGAATACCATTATTTGTTTTCTGCTGTTACTAATTTTGCAGAAATTTTTATATTAGTCAGTTTAGCAACTGAATACCAATATTGGGCTCGATTTTAGGGTCGGGTTACCTGCGGGTTTCCAGCGGGGGGGCCCCGAAAATCCCGATCTCCGATCACGTGACCGGATTCGGACGAAATCCCGGCCACTTCCGGGTACCGCGCTGACGTGCGGGGCTGCGCGCGCAAGCCCCGCTGGTGGGAATCCCGCAGGCAATTAAAGCCAGCGGGGTTCCACTTGAGAGCACTTAACTTGCTCGTTGTGGTCAGTTAATGAGCTGAAGCAGCTGTCAAAAGAGGAAGTGTGGGATTTTACGGTCAAAGCAGTCAGTTTCCCACACTGGGGGAAACAGGACCCTTCAAACCAGGCGTGTTGCAGCCAGCAGCCTGTGCCAGGTGCCAAGGTGCGCTCCACGGGGGAGCGCCCTCACCCACGCAGGAGGCCACCGCGTCACATAGGGCAACCCCTGCCCTCCACCAACCCCCGCCAAGCCAGAGGACAGACCGACACGAAACCGCAGCCCCAGTCCGAGGACCCACCCACCTACCCTGCACAACCCCTCACACCAACACCTGCCAGATGGGTGGTGCGTTGACATCGTCGGAGGACGAACAGGATGACCAGCCCCAGCAGCCTCGCAGTCCACGCCGTCCGCCTCGGAGAGGTGGGGCCCCCCAACACGGTGCTGCGGCACACCCACCTGCACAGCAGGAGGGAGGGCAACCGCAGAGAGAGATGCGTCGCAGGAGGCACTACCCTCCGCACAGGGTGTACAGAGCGAGGCTCAGCTTCATGGACCTCTCCGAGGAGCAGTGCATACGGAGGCTCAGAGTCAATCGCCAGGTAGTCGCCGACATCTGCAGCCTCCTTAACGACGAGCTGCTCCCTGATGGACCAAGCAGCATCTTCTTACCTGTCGCCGTCAAAGTCACCACTGCCCTCAACTTCTTCGCATCCGGTTCCTTCCAGGGTGCCACCGGGGACATCACCGGGGTCTGTCAGTCCTCTGCACACAAGTGCATAAGGCAGGTCACCGATGGGTTGTTCCGCAGGGCCTCCCACTACATCAACTTCGCCATGGACAAGCGCAGCCAGATGGAGAGGGCGGTTGGATTCCATGCCATGGCCGGCTTCCCACGGGTGCAGGGTGTAATCGACTGCACCCACATCGCAATACGGGCACCTCCGCATGAGCCAGGGCTGTTCATCAACAGGAAGGGGTATCACTCCATGAACGCCCAGCTCATCTGTGACCACCGCCAGAGATTCCTACACGTGTGCGCCAGATACCCCGGCAGCTGCCACGATGCCTTCGTCCTCAGGGAGTCCGCCGTCCCGCCCATCCTGCAGGCACCCAACGCCGGCAACGGCTGGCTCCTCGGCGACAAGGGGTATCCCCTCCACACGTGGCTCATGACACCTCTGAGGAACCCCATCACCGAGCCGGAGCGTCGGTACAATGACAGCCACACTGCTACCAGGTCTACAATTGAGCAGACCATAGGGCTTCTCAAGATGCGCTTCAGGTGCCTTGATCGTTCTGGGGGAGCGCTCCAATACACACCATTCAGAGTGGGACGAATCATAGTTGTCTGCTGTGCCCTGCACAACATGGCCCAACAGAGAGGGGTGCCGCTGGAGGAGGCCCCATCCACACCCGCCACCCACATTGAGGAAGGCGAGGGCGAGGAGGAGGAGGAGGAGGAGGAGGAGGAGGAGGCGGAGGCGGAGGAGGCGGAGGAGGAGGACGCGCCCGAGGATGTTGGACGACCCATGCGCCGAGCCGCGACTCACCGGGATGGTCGCCGGGCCAGGGACGCACTCATACGTCAACGGTTCTCCTAGAGTCAGACACTGCGAGGCGCTCGCATCTCCTCACCTGCACATGCGAGCGGCCATACCAGCCCCCTCCACTGAAGAGTGCTGCCAGTAATCCTGCACCCACAGCAGTGTGCCCAATGGGTGGCAGCAGGTGTTCGCCGTCATGATGGCCTCCACGGAACGCAACTACTGCACAAGCCGCGGAAGAATGGACGAGAGGTGGCAGGAGTGGTGAGAATAGACTATTTAATATGTGGAATGTGACATCATTTAAGAAACAAAGTACAAAATAATAAACACCCTGGTGTATTCCCTTTGTGATTATAAGGCCTTTGGAATTCTTCTCCGGGAACCCCTACGTGGTGCTACCCCTGTGGCTCCAGCAGAGGTAGTGGCAGGTTGCTCGTCTTCTTGCCTTGACCGGGTAGATGCTTTTGGCGGACGGCCCCTGGGTTTCGGTGCCCGTGAGGGCACCTCCACAGACTGCTCCTCCTGCACCGGGGCAGGGGCAGACTCGGCCACCTGGAGAGGAGGCACCATTGCGGGTGCTGGTTGAGAGGTGGGCGACGGGTGGGACGTGGGGACGCCTTGAGAGGCGTCCCCGCTTCCATGTCCCCGGTCACCATCATCCCTCTCTTGGCCTCGGCCCACATCACCCCTTCCACCCTGCTGGACGGCAGTTTGGATGGCATGTGTGAGGCCTTGCAAGGCCACCCCTAGTGTATCCCTCAGCCTGTTGGTGGCATCGGAATGTTGCTCACCCTGAATCCGTACAGACGTTGTGAGGGCCTGCAAGGACTCGAAGTGGAGCTGTGCGTGACGCTCGAGGGAGGCCAGCCTGTCCTCCACCGCAGACAGTCCCGCACCTACCCGCGACACTGTGTCGCCGGTACCCTCCTGTGCCTGCGCCACCAATGCCCACATGCAGGAGGTGGACTCCTCCATCGCCTGCGCTATTGTGGACAATGCGCGCGGCACCTCTGCCAGCACCTCAGCAATTAGCTGGTGGCCCTCGACGACTCTCCTTTTCTCTGGTGGCCCCCTGGGTTCAGCATCTGGGTCCGGCTGAGCAGAGCCTGGAGATGAGTGCTCCCTCCGTCGCGGACCCTCCGCGGCTGCCCCTGCCACCAGGGTCTGCTCATGCTCACTCGTGCGCAGTGACTCACCAAGTGCTACCCCAACTAGTTGGCGAGGGGGACCCACCGAGGTGCGTGTCTCTGCGCTGGTGGATGGTTGGCTCTGATGTGACGATGCACCCTCAGAGACCGCCATGTCCTCTGAGGAATCGCCCTCCATGCTCGCTTGATCCAAAGACGCACCTGCAAGAGAACAGAGGGCACTTTGAGGCATGTGGACCAACTTGACAGTGCGCCTGATGGCAGGTGATGATACGGTCACTCGCGATCATGGGTGTTGAGTGTCAGCTTTCCCTTACCGGCCGTTTCGGCAGCGACACACTCGCCATCGGCCACCGACAGGCAATGTCGCGTGCGGGCGAGGTCGAGCGCCTCCACCTCTGCGTCGGTGAGCTCCACCACTTGCGGCGGCCCACCTCCGGTGCGTGCCCTTTCGCGGTTGTTCTTGCTCCTCTTCTCCTGTGAAGGCAAAACACAGATGTGTGAGTGGGTGCGTCTTGCATCGTGAGACGCATCGAGCATCGGTGTGGTTGGGTTGAGCGTGGCGCGGAACGGATGGGAGGAAGTGTGGGCCACGTGCCCATCCCATTGCATGGGGATTGGGGTGTGTGGTAGTGTTCGGGTGGGGTCAGGGACGGTGGGTACTTGCGTGCACGGCGAGGATGGTGAATGAGTGGCTGTGAGGATTGCTGATGGAGCGCAGTGGTGGCTGTGCAGGAGGGGGTTGTGATCTGCTTGGCGTGATGGTGGGGACGGGATGTGGGAGGGTGCGTTGGTGTACTCACCTTGCCAGACCTAGTCAGGTCATTGAAGCGCTTGCGGCACTGCTCCCAAGTCCTTGGGGTGTTGCCCCTGCTGCTCACCTCCGCCGCCACCTCTGCCCATGCCTTCCTGGTTGCGGCGGCAGGGAACTTGCGCCCATCCTCAGGGAAGAGTGTTTCCCTCCTCCTCCTCACGCCCTCCAGCATCAGCTGCAGTGCCAGATCTGAAAAACGGGGCGCAGCCTTTCCCCTTGGTTGAGCCATTCTCCCAGACCTCTTGCTTGCAGCAGGAGGGGCTTTGGGAGACTGCCCCTTTAACTGGAGCTCCTACATCGCGTCGACGGTACTGCGCATGCGCAGCCGGCCGGCACGCAGCTGGGGAGCGCAGAACCCGGAAGCAGGCCTTAATGGGTCCAATTATCCCGCGATCGCGTGGGGGACGCACACAATTACCCGTCCGCGTTTTCGACGCTCCCGGAGGACCACCCGCTGGGAACCCGCAGGCCTGCTAAATTCGAGCCCATTATCTTTATTTTGACTTGCCTGTTTGTTTTTACTTATGTAAAATGCAGTGAAGGCAACCGCACAGTTACATATATGTGTTAGGAAGAAGAAAAAAATATTTAATTCTTTGTACTGTTGCTTCGGTCATTTGTCCAATTAGTTTCTACTTTATCACTTCTTTCTTTTTTCTCCTGCATCCCCATTCTCTATTCCTATATGTATTGTCCTTTTATTCTGAGGGCTCACTGGGACCTGCTATCAATATATATGTGTACCAATATCCCTTTAATTAAATGCCAAAATACAATGTATTGCAAATAGTTTTGTTAGAGACAGTACTCAGACCTGTAATGCTCTTAAAAATAGCTTCCTAATGTATCATAACGCATCAGGAATGTTTCAAGACTCATTTTATAGAGTAAATTCTTTCCAGTGTCTGAAATAAATGACAGTAAGCACATTGACTTCGGGGTGTGAGCAGTAATAAAGCAATTCATAGGGCTGGTGGTGGGAAGCTGTTTGAAATATTGAAAAATGGCAGAATTGATGGGATCTATCTCCAATAAGTTGGCTCAGTTGATGTTTTTAATGCATTATCTGTAAGCATTTGCTGCTAAGCTAATCCCATATGGGAAAGGTGTTCATGCTGCCAAAGTGAACTCCTGTCCAAGAGTGCTATTTCTGTCTGATACTAAGTGGGAGAAAAAAATATTCAGAGCCAGAAACTAGGACCCACCATTACAAAGTAATCAATTCCGCACTGCTCTTATTAGATCACAAAAACCACGGGCTATATTTTCTGAATGGCACTGTTCCCGTACAAGCGATTAACAAAGGTTATATTAATTTCCACAGTGCGCTTTTTAGAAACAGGGATTAATCCATTTTAAATAAGAATAAATGGGTTAACATTTGCAGTAAAAGTGTATTGAATGCTTGAACTAGAACAGCATTGCTTAGTAAATATACCCCAGCATTTTCTTGCACAGTGCGAGCATGGGGGATTGTTCTGTAATAAATCTAAGTAGCTTTACTCTTCTATGTGCCACACAAATTAATTTGGGTTCTGGTTAAGATCTGGAGTACGTGAAATCTAACGTGCCAAAGTAAAATTACTGGTGAATGAGCAGAAGGAGACTGGAGAATACCTAAAACACCATGAATTTGCTCTGACGCCTCTCATCCACTTAACTAGTGGGAACCTCATACAAATTTCTGCCCTATTAGATTCAAAGGATCTTAGACACAGACTTTTCCCAGTACCTATCAGTGAATACAGACAGAGAGGGGTCAGTTTTCCTGCCCTTCCACCCCCATCATGTCTAGGTGCTAGACACACAGAATGCACTTTGGATGAGCTCTGCCTGTCTCGGCTTCAGAGTGCCTGCTTTTGGTAGGCTGGTTCATTAACATGGCCTTGTCGCATCCTCGGCACAGGCCCCCCCCGGCAGGGCCTTGCACTGGGCAATGGGGGTGGAAACAGAAGTGCAGTTGTAGGCTTGTCCACCAGCCTGCTGTTGGAGAAATAGCAGCCAAAAAGCATTCAGTTCCAAAGAACTATTGGGAGACTACAGGAGAACTTACTTTTGCAGCCTCCCTTACCTTGCTGCGTGGTCCCCTGCTCTGAGGGGTTCCCAGCTGTTAGGCCCACAACCATCTTCTTTGGGCTCCCCAGCATCTGAGTGCCTTTTCAAAGTGATTCCATGAAATTGAGGTGGGAGCGCTGGGGACAACACCTTCTGCCTCATTTCCATGGGAATGTTTGGCCTGTGTTTATTCCTTTGGGGATGCCCCACAAAGATAAAGGGGCAGAGACCCAGCATAATATTTATCTCTGCCTCATTTTCCTGACCTTTGCATCTAGGGAATAGGCATTCACTGGCCACTGACGGCAGGAAAATTGACCCCAGAACTTCCCTGTCATCATAGGCTAGAGAAACTAGAAAAAGACACCTGCAACCAAACTGCCAGAGAAGTCAGGATACTCTGATGCAGACCATTCTTTCTAGATGGTCAGGTAATCCATCCACAGGCCTCCTTCATTAAAGTGCAAGTGAGCTCAGAAGCCAACAGACCAACTAACAATGTACCCAACAGGAGCTCGAACTAATGGAGAAAGGAATATTTGCAAAAATTCACCACCTAAATCTTCTGCCTGCCAATAATCAACAACAATTGATTGCTGCCACCAGAGCTGCAGGGAAACCTTTGGCATGAAAAGATGACTGCGTGCTTAATACAAGACAAATTTGAGGAATTTGGAGATTATTCTGCATACAGCCACTCTTGCAGAATGGCAGTAGGATCTTTGAGAACAATCCTCTTGCACCAATGGAAAAGGTAGCAAATGCTTTCTAAAATAGCATTGTGCTGTTCGAAAAAATGGAAAAAACACACAACAAATAAGCCCTAAAAATACCTCTGGGGTCAGGGAGAGGTTCCCTCATTTTAATTTTCTAAGTGGTCGCATGCTCCACTAGGGGCGCACCTCAGACATCCACCAATTTGGGGGAGGCTGCAATTTGTGGCAGAGGTTGCCCACTCCGAGAGTAGTGCTGGCCCCCTTCGCCTCCCCAGACACATGTGGACAGTGGCCAATAAAACATTCCAATTTTTCTAATTCATCCAGGGTCCAGGCCAAGTCCCGGGTGGAACTCACTTCTGTCGGCTAGCTAGCTATACCTCTCCTCTCTAGGCCTACTGGCCTGCCAGCAGATTCCCAGGCCAGGATTGAGAAAAGTCCTGGTCTTGGGCGTCTCCTCACTCCAGTCACGCGCCTTCTGATGTGAGTGATTTTGGTAACCCAAGGAAATGCACCAGAAGGGCTGTGCCTTTTTGGCCCCATAATATTCAGGTGCAAAACCTTTTGCAGGCTGAAATTTCTCTTAGTGCACAGATAGCATTTTAATTCAAAACTAAAGATTGTGGGAGGTTGGGGGGCGGAGGAAGGGATTTTTGGGGCGGGGGGGCAGAAATCCCGCGGGGGGTGGGGAAGATCGCGGATTGGCCTTGAGATCGTAGTGGGGGTGGGGTGCATCAGATCGTGGGGGAGGGGGTCAGCCTGGTTGTCATGTGTGGTGGGGGGGAAAGAGATCATGGGGGATGGGGTGATCGCTGGGGAGGAAGAGATCGCTGTGGGGAGAGGAAATTGCTGGTGGGGGGGGGGGGGGGTTCAGCCTGGAGATCACCGGGGTGGGGGGAGGAGATTGCTGGTGGGGGGGTGTCAGCCTGGAGATCACTGGGTGGGGGGGGGGGTGGTTGGTGGATTGCGCCGAGGGAGGCCAATCTCGGGAGGTTTGCTTGGGGGACCGGGATGAAGCACTCCTAAAATTCATGGCCCACAAGCCATGAAAGACACTTACCTGCTGGATCTGTCAGTTCATGTCTCCCTTCAGCTCCTGAGCCCTGGGAAAACCAGCCCACAGCAGTTAAATCTAAATGGCTGCTAAAACCTGAGGCACACAGCCTCATTAACATATTTAAATTACTAACTTGTCTCTCGAGAGCAGGTTACTCGCTGGAAGTAGGTGCATTCGCAACAGGTTGGGGTCGGGTTTCAACATTTTTAAGAATTTATCCCCCCCCCGCCCCGACCCTCTCCCACCTGTTCTTGAGGGTTAAAATTCCCCCCAACATTTTAGATCGATGACCTTTTATGCTTTCTGGATGCGCAAGTGCACTTGAGTGCACTAAAAACTACCAACGACTGAGTGGCCAATTAGAAACGTCCAAGATGAAGGACATCCTTTCAGAGTGCAGCTCAAAGATTAACTGTGACATTTTGAGACCTTTGATCATTAGTTTTCTTCACGGAAATGTTTTGGGGATTGAGTTATGTTTACAGATTGTGTTTTAACATGAAGTGAATTCACACAGGTTTAAAAAGCAAGTCCACAGGCTGCAAGAATGTTATTAAAGTCAGATGAGCCAGTTTGGGGAAGCCACAACTCATAGTGGCGTGGCTTCAGATCTCCCTAGACCTTCTCCACTGTTCCGTTTTAACAACCTAACTGAGGGCCGCTGCTGGCGTCACAACGACCCAAAATTCAAAGCCTCTCCGCCCGTGAGCTGCCTGGGGATGCCCAGCAGGTGTCCGCAGCTCACTGGTCTCATTTAAAAGAGACCCGAGGCCCAATATCGGGTGTGCTTTGGGCCTACCCATTCAGGCGCAGGGATTGTTCGTGCTGGCCTGCCAGTGCAAACGAATCTCGAGGCCCAGATTTCGCCAAAAATACTTGGACAGAGGCCCTGCAAAAATTCCTGATCCACATTCTATGTATAAAGTTCCACACCAACAAGTTGTTTCTGTAATTAAAATTAACAAAATTGTCATTGATTTGCATGTAAACTAAACATTGCAAACTATCTGCAGGTATCCTTGTATGTGCATTAATCACTGTTTGTGAATAATTACCTGCACATACATAAATCTCATCATATGTATTTATCCTTGCACATATGTGTTGAAAATTGAACATTTGTCCTGTCACGGTGATATATTTTAAAAAATCTTATGCAACTGAAGTTAAAATAGATCCTGCCACTTTTCTTAAACATACAAGATGGTTTCAGGCAACTCTCTGTCTACCAGGTTGTCAAGTTTGGTTTCAGATAATGCTTTGATCTAGTAATCATTTAAGATGATGGTCTACAATATGAATTCATGTTTAGCAGGAGAGGCAGCCGTTGAGCGCACGCAATTGTGAGCTGTTGCAGCTGAACAGACAAACAGATAATGTTAAACATCAGGATTCTAAAGTTGATATTTTTATATATTGGTATTTTCAATTGTTGATGTCATTCAGAATTTCATAACATTGTATTTTTAAGAGTCCATATTCCTATAAACATTGGAGCCAAGGTTCTTGGAGGTTCTGTCGGTCTCCTGCAGTTGTTCCAGTGGTGGACCAGCAAAACCCTGGGAAAATGGTGGAGAACTGGTTGTGCTGGGTCTCCGTTGTTTCTGGGAGCTTGTGACTTGCCTTGTAAAGGGCAGAAACTCCACCCATCACTTATAAGGCAAATGTCGTTGGGGGCCGGATCTAGGGCAAGATTCCCCCTCTACTGGCTCAGTTTGGGCCTGGCATATATTTGGAGGCCAAATGAGTTGAGACATACCGGCCTCTAGATGGGCAAGTGTGGGCCCGACTGGAGTGGTCCAGGCCAAGGAAGTGCTTTGGACCTCCAAAGAATGGGCATAGTTGTTTTGTTTTTTTAAAAGCAGTTCGGCCTTCTTACACAGGGTCTGAGGTGAACATGACCGAGATTGAGCAAACCCTCCCCCCGTGGCACCTGCAATGTCGCTTGCCTGCCCATGCAAATTAGATACCCTCCCACTTACCTTGTAAACCAGTAGAGTCAGCGCTGGAGGACACCAGTGGCATGATCCTGGCATAATCACTGGGATGGTGTTCTGAGGAATTGTGGCCCCATTGTATATAATTTTACAGTAATATCAGTAGGGATTACATCACATTGTCACATCTCAAAATACTAATATTCCTTTGATTTTTAATTCTGACATGAAGGAAAATTTGAGTTTATAATTTGATCTTTTTGACTGCTGAGGAATGACCACCTCAAACTACTTGCTGAGACTGGGAGGAGAACTGTTTGCAAGAAACCATAAAATCTGCACAGCAGAAGATTGAATACATTGGACTTGTTTATGCAATGTTCAATGTCTGGTTTGCTGCATATAAAGACAATTCTTAATCATGGGTTATGCCACTCAAGGACAGAGCTCATAAGATGGACATTTGTTGATCATGAAGAAAAGGTCTGCTCAGGAAGTACTCTGCTACCACTGAATCGTACTTTAAAAGTCCAAGGCCTAGAAATTTGGTTGCTAGTGCCAGTTTTTCAGGCACTAACTGGCCAACTAAGCCCCCAATATGGCAGGCAGGAAGGACGCGCATATTTCTGGCCAGATACGCCATCTGCCTTATTGGGAAAGGAAAAAGTAGGCGTCGTCTACCCGTGCCTGAAGCAGGTGTTAGGCTCTCTATATATGCAAATAAGGGGCCTAATGCCTGTTTGAGGCCTCCACTTCAAGATTTGTTTGCCCTGAGACAGTCCACGCCATCACGGCTGCACACAGGGAAACAACACCTTGGGATTGCCTGCGACCTACAAGGTAAATTTTTAGCATTTGCTTACCTAAATGTGGAGCCTGGAGGAGCAGGAGTGCTTCTCCTTGTCCCCACATTTTACAAAAGTTTGCTGCTGCACCCGACCTCACCCCCATTGACACAGCTCCCAACCCCCGATCCCCTGACCCCACCTCCAATTGGCCCCACAATTCCCGATCATAGACCCCCCCCCCCCGGCCCCAGCCCCGGCTACGACCCCGATCCCAGCCCCGAACCCACTTACCTGAGGGCCACTGTGACGCTAGGAGCAGATTGACCTTGAAGTTCTCTTTGCCAGTGGGTTGTTATGCCTTGCCGGCTCCATTATGATGAGGCCTGTAGCCCAATATCAGAGGTGCATTGGCCCTCGTCATTCAAGCACAGGGTATGAATGCAAAAATGAGTGCAACAAAATTTCTGGGACCTAATCTTAGTGAAATACAGAATCGACGTTAGCATGAATTCAACTTTACAATATCTGGGAGATTTAGAAAATAAATTTCAGCATCACATTCTATTGATTTAAGCGATTTTATGAATTTGACATAAGTTCCTGTAGGGAATGATCTCTGTTCCAAATTACCAATATGTACTTTTGGAACATGTAGTTCGGTGTAAAATCTGCACTATAACATACAGCACTTTTGTCTACATAATAAGAGTAATTACACCTCAAAAATGGGCATGATTTGGGGTGTTAGCTATAAGAATTTTTGATATGCACTCCCAGCAGGCAAGGCTCCATGCCAGGAGCATGAAATTGTAAAATTGCACTTAAAAAGTAAAGAAAGAAAGAACTTGCATTTATGCAGTGTCTTTCATGACCTTAGGACATCCCAAAGAGCTTTACAGCCAATTAAGTACTTTTGTAGTGTAGTCACTTTTGTAATGGAGGAAACGCAGAAGCCAATTTGCGCACAGCAAGGTCCCATGAACAGCAATGAGATAATGACCAGATAATCTGTTTTAGTGATGCTAGTTCTATTGATTTAAGTGAATCAATAGAAGAGAGCCAGGCTGAATGCAGAAAGTACAGAGGAGATCGAAAAAAGGCAATAAGATGGGCAAAGAGAGAGTATGAGACTAGATTAGGTATTAAGGGATATGGGCCAAAGGCAGGTATATGGAGTTAGATCACAGATCAGCCATGATCTTATCAAATGGCGGAACAGGCACGAGGGGCTGAATGGCCTACTCCTGCTCCTATGTTCCTATGTTCCTATTAGCGACTAACGTAAAAGGGAACCCAGAAGTCTTTTATAAACATATAATTGGTAAAACGGTAGTAAAGGCAGGGTGGGGCCAATTAGAGACAAACAAGGCAATCTTGTGGAGGCAGAGGGCATGGCTGAGACACTAATTGAATACTTTACATCCGTCTTCACTAGGGAAGAGGATGCTGCCATTGGAGCTGTAAAGCTGTAGTAGCGATATTGGATAGGATTAAAATAGATAAAGAGGAGGTACTTAAAAGATTGGCAGTACTCAAAGTAAAAAAGTCTCTCAGTCCAGGTGGGATGCATCCTAGGTTACTGAGGGAAATAAGGGTGGAAATTGCAGAGGCTCTGGCCACAATCTTCCAATCCTCCTTCGATATGGGGACGGTGCCGGAGGAGTGGAGGGCTGCAAATGTTACATCCATTTTCAACAAAGGGGAGAGGGATAAACCCAACAATTACAGGCCAGTCAGCCTAACGTTGGTGGGAGGGAAACTTTTAGAGACAATAATCCGGGACAAAATAAAGCCGCACTTGGGAAAATATGGGCTAATAAATGAAAGTCAACACAGATTTGTTAAAGGAAAATCATGTTTGACTAACTTGATTGAGTTCTTTGATGAAGTAACGGAGAGGGTTGATAAGGGTAGTACGGTTGTTGTGGTGTATATGGACTTTCAAAAGGCATTTGATAAAGTGCCACATAATACATTTGTTAAAAAATTAAAGCCCATGGGATTAAAGGGACAGTGGCAGCATGGATACAAAATTGGCTAAGGGACAGAAAGCAGAGAGTAGTGGTGAATGGTTGTTTTTCAGACTAGAGGGAAGTACACAGTGGTGTTCCTCAGGGGTTAATATTAAGACCACTGATCTTTTGATGTATATTAATGACCTGGACTAGGGTATAGAGGGCATAATTTCAAAGTTTGCAGATGACACAAAACTCAGAAATGTAGTAAACAATGTGGAGGATATAGACAGACTGGTGAAATGGGCAGACACATGGCAGATGAAATTTAACGCAGAGAAGTGTGAAGCGATACATTTTGGTAGGCAGAATGAGGAGAGGCAATATAAACTAAATGGCACATTTTAGAGGCAGTACAAGACCAGAAAGACCTGGGGTTTGCATACACAAATCTTTGAAGGTGGCAGGACAAGTTGAAGACTGTTAAAAAAGCATTTGGGATCCTGAGCTTTATTAATAGAGGCATAGAGTACAAAAGGAAGGAAGTTATGCTAAACCTGGTTAGGCCTCAGCTGGAGTATTGTGTTCAATTCTGGGCACCACCCTTTAGGAAGGATGTCCAGGTCATAGAGAGGGTGCAGAAGAGATTTACTAGAATGGTATCAGGGATGAGGGACTTCAGTTATGTGGAGAGATTGGAGAAGCTGGAGAAGCTCCTTAGAACAGAGAAGGTTAAGGGGAGATTTGATGGAGGTGTTCAAAATCATGAACGGTTTTGACAGAGTAAATAAGGAGAAACTGTTTCCAGTGACAGACGGATCGGTAACCAAAGGACACAGATTTAAGGTGATTGGCAAAAGAACCAAAAATGACATGAGGAAACATTGGCCAGGACACTGGGGAGAACTCCCCTGATTTTCTTTGAAACAGTGCCATGGGATCTTTTACATCCACCTGAGAGGGAAGATGGAGCCTCGGTTTAACATCTCATCTGAAAGACAGCATCTCTGTCAGAATTGCATTGAAGTGTCAGTCTAGATTTTGTGCTCAAGTCTCTGGAGTGAAACTTGAACCTTCTGACTCAGAAGGCAAGAGTGCTACCAACTGAGCCATGGTTGACCCCCATTATCATTGTTTGATTCTTATAATGTGCTTGTTTCTTATAATGTGCAGTACTTCTAATTGACCTGACTTGTTACTTACTATATAAGTACTTCTAATTGACAAGGTTCATTGCTTTAGCATATATAGTACTGAGTGACAAGTTGCTCAATGCATAGGGATGACAGTTTTACAGAATGCTCTTGAACAGTTCTTGAATGCATTCAGTGTTGCTTTTTTCTGAGAACACTGATTAGTAGAAATGTTCTGAATGCTTTTTCTTTGCAAGATACCATTGAAGCTCCGTGAAGTTGCAGGGATTAAAATATATTGCGTCCCTGAACTTCAAGGAGCTTCAGAGATGTGGGGTTCAAAACCCCTTTAACAAAAGACATTTGAAGGAAAAGATTAACTGTACCCCTTCTAAACAAAGTCATTTGAAAACCTACAAACACAGTAATGTGGTAAACTGTGTTCTCACAAATCCTGTTTTTCCCTCAATGACGCTGATGGCATTGGAGATGTATGAGTTTTGGGATCGATGACATTGTACTGCGGATAGATATCTAAATTGTTCAATTAATAAGCTAGATGGGTCATATGGAGCTTAAAGCATTGTCAGGCTTTCAAAACACAAGCTTTTCAACACAGTAGGGGGTAATGTAAGAAAAGGCATATATCAAAGGCTTCGGATCGGGAAAGCAATGATAGGTGGTCACAAATGAGCTGAGCATTGATGGAGTGATATCCCTTTCTGTTGATGAACAGTCCTGGCTTGTGTGGAGGTGCTCGGATTGCTATATGGATGCAATCGATTGCACCCTGCACCCGTGGGAAGCCAGCCACAGAGTGGAATCCCACTGCCCTCTCTGTCTGGCTGAGGTCGTCCATGGGGAAGTTGACGTATTGCAAGACTCTACGAAACAAGCCATCGGTGACCTGTTTTACGCACTTCTGTGCAGACGACTGAGACACCCTGGCGATGTCACTGGTGGCACCCTGGAATGATCCAGAGGCGAAGAAGTTGAGGGCAGTGGTGACTTTCTCTGCAACGGGTAATGAGATGCTGCTCAGCCCAGCCAGGAGCAGCTCGGCATGAAGAAGGCTGCAGATGTCTGCGACCATCTGGCGACACACTATCAGCCTTCATATGCATTGCTCCTCAGAGAGGTCCAGGAAGCTGAGCCTTGGTCTGTAGACCCTCTGGCGAGGGTAGTGCCTCCTGCGACATTGCTCTCTCTGTTGTTGCCCTCTGTGCTCTTGTGCAGATGCCTGTGGCGCAGCACTGTGTTGTGGAGCTCCAAGTGGCGGAAGTGCATGCCGTGCCTGGCGAGACTGGTGATGTTGCTCGCCCTTGGATGTAGTGGTGAATGTAGCCATCGTGCCCCCCCGCCCCATCCTGATGGTATCAGTTTGAGGGGGTCTGAAAAATATGCGTAAACAGAACAATTCTGAGTGGAAACTAAGAATTTTCAGTGTAAACACAAAGATCTCCCAGCTAAAAGTATGTCTGAAAGAACAGAGTGCCCTGCTGCAATAACTCACCTTTTATCCCCATCTGTCAAACAAGCATTTCAATGACCAACTGGCTGCTGGCTGAAACACGTCTCTTAAAACATGGAGAGTTTTCCACAGCACGGGAAACATGCTGAGACTGAATGAAAATCAGTCCCCTACCTCAATCACCATGAAATTGACTACTTCAAATACTTAAACTATTTAAATAAGTGAGTTAACTATCACCTCGCCAGCTTTAATTGCTGGTGGGACTTTCGCATTCGTGAGGTGCGTGTGCACACAGACGCGTCTGTGGGGAACCCAGAAGTCGGCGGGTTTTTCCCGATTTTCCGAGCCACCCCCGCCCCCAACGCACCCGCACTTCAGCTTGAAAATCGAGCCCATAGTTTTCTGGGAAAGGATGGTGGAAGGTATAATATGAAGGTTAAAGGACAACGTTTGAGAATCAGAAACTGGTGGAGATGGGTGAAATATAACAATGGAAGCAGCAATTCAAAAATGCACAGCAATGGAGTTCCCAAGGAAACTAACAAAACAGACTGAAATATGGCTGCATACCATTAGCAAACAAAACAAAAGTGATGAGAAGGAAAAGCAAGGGTTAGAAACAACCTACCGGACTCAACATTGATTTCATAACTTCAGATCATAACCACTGCTCCCATTTTTTCAGACAGCAAGTGCTGGTAATGGTTCTTCTGTTGCCACTTACAGCTAATCTAGGCCAATCTTTTGTCTCTTAACCTGTCCCATTATCACCCTCTTCTGCCTTGCACCATCATCCCTTTTGTCATTTAATCACTTGTGTCCTCTACCCTATCACAGACCTTCCCATTTGTTCTTTCCTCCCCTCCCGTCTTTTCCTCCCCCCCTTCCCCTGGCTCTGTACTTGCTTAAAAACTTTAACTCTTTTAATACCTTCCAGTTCCGATGAAAGGTCTTCAACCTGAAACTTTAACTCTGTTTCTCTCTCCACAGATGCTGCCTCACTTGCTGAGCTTTTCCAGCATGTTCTGTTTTTATTATGTTAAAAACAGAAGTAGCTAACCTAAAGAAAGATTGTAAGAGGTTGAAAGATGTTTCCAAGAAGGAACAGGAGGAGAAGGAGCAATTGTTAGAGCATCTTACATTGGCTAGGGCAAATAATGTTATCTATGTGGAGGCTTTGAAAGAAAGAAGTCAAAGCTGTGAGGTATTGGAATGAAATGTACTGGAATTATTAGAGAGGGATGATCTAAAGGCAGCCGTGCGAGTACAGATGAGCGCCAACAAAGAAAGCTGTAGAGGGCCAGAAATATTTCATTCCCATTGTAAACGTAGGAGATCTGAATTAGGAAAAGCCCTACAAGTATGCACCACGCGAGCTCCCGCCTGGGAAAATGAGGGTCCTAAAAAAGAAGAAAGATCTATGCTGATAAGAAATGTTACAATTGTAGTAAAAAGGGAATGTGGAGCACCCCCGCAAGGAGGCAGGAATTGGGGGAGGGGGGAGAACTAGGCAAGCTCTATCCCAGTTTGGCAAACATGAAAAACTGTATCAAGGGTAAATTAGTCTGATGGAATAGAGAAGGAGAATGGGGCAGGTCCTATCTCTTTTCTACTGTTTTACAAGCTACAGAATATGTTCTTTTGTTTTCAGTGTACTGTCTACTGTTTCTCTTTAAAAAGCCTATGTGGCTTTTACTGTCTCCTTTCTCTTTTAAAAACTTGTGTGAATGTTTGAGGCCATTGGCTATGGCTCCTCTCCTTTTTCAAGACAAAGATGAAAACTAACTTTTCTCTTTTAAACACCTGTGTGGCTGTACTGTCTCTTTTAAACACCTGTGTGGCTGTACTGTCTCTTTTGAACACCTGTGTGGCTGTACTGTCTCTTTAAAAGCCTGTGTGGGTGTACTGTCTCTTTTGAACACCTGTGTGGCTGTACTGTCTCTTTTGAACACCTGTGTGGCTGTACTGTCTCTTTAAAAGCCTGTGTGGGTGTACTGCCTCTTTAGAAAAGCCTGTCCTCATTGTAAATGCTTTCTTTTCACCGTTGTGGGCTACAGCCCCTTTTTAATGCTTGTTATGTGTTTTCCTCTTTTGTGTAATGTAACAAAGATTTTGTTTAGCTGTGAAAGCAATTATTTCCAGTACTTTTACAACTTTTTTGGAAAAGCACTCGAAGAAAGAACAAAATGAAAGATGATGTAATTTAAGCACATGCTATATTGATAACTTTATCTGTTTTGTCTTGTGTTTCATTTTGATATTGCTGAATTTAAATTGGAGTTAGAATCATAGAAAGGTTACGGAAGGAGGCCATTTGGCACATCAAGTCCGCGCTGGCTCTAAGCAACAGCAATCCAGCTAGTCCTATTCCCCCACCCTATTCCCGGAGCCCTGCAATTTTTTTCTTTTCAAGTACTTATCCAGTTCCCTTTTGAAGGCCGTGATTGAATCTGCCTCCACCACCCCCTCGGGCAGTGCATTCCAGATCCTAACCACTCGCTGTTTAAAAATGTTTTTCCTCATGTCACCCTTGGTTCTTTTGCCAATCACCTTAAATTTATGTCCTCTGGTTCTTGACACTTCCGCCAATGGGAACAGTTTCTCTCTATCTACTCTGTCCAGACCCTTCAAGATTTTAAATACCTGGGCTGGGCTGCTCCCAGGTTTAATGATGCCTCACTCCAGCTCTTACTGGATGGGGTGAGGAGGAGGGGGAGGACAGAGATCTTTCCCCCGGCGGGCGGGAGGAAGCAGCATGCCTCTGCCACCAAGAAGGCCTGGCTCAAGGTGGCAGAGGAGGTCACCTGCACCACCAACATATCGCCCACCTGCATAGAGTGCAGGAGGCACTGCAATGACCTAAGTAGGTCAGCCAAAGTAAGTACACTTACTCATTCCCCTACACTCCGTCTGCCACATCACCGCCCCCCACCCTACATCTCCTTCTGCACTGCCAACACTACTCTGGCACATCACCCCTCACACCCACTCAAACCTTATCCTCATCTTACCTGCACTTACTCACCTCGCCAGTACTCATCCCGCCACTACCACTCAACTCAATCCTCATACAATCTCATGGTTCTATCTCATACTCACCCTCTCATGCATCTCTTTCACAGTCAGCCTCACTCAACCTGCCACTACCTGTGCTGCAGCCACAGGGCATGCATCACGTATGTGCAGTAGGCAGCGTAAGGCAAACGTGTTGTGAACATGAAGGGGATGCACAAGGGTGTTTGAGGGTTTGTCATAGTTTTTACTTATATTTAATTTCTGAGCAACTCACATCACGTATTATATTATCACCACTACTGCCACGTCTTTGCGAATCTTGTCTGGTTTGTGCAATAATGCCCGTTCCTGAGGATCACAATGAAGACCCACAACTGATGACATCCATTGTGTCACTGCAGAGTGGTGTTGGTGTATTTGCAGGGCTCTTTTGTGGAGACGTCGGCGATGTCCCTGGTGGCACCCTGGAAGGATGCGGAGGAGAAGTTGTTGAGGGCAGTGGTGACTTTGACGGCGACAGGTAAGAAGATGGTGCTTGGGCCAGCCGGGAGCAGCTCAGCATGAAGGAGGCTGCAGATGTCCACGACTACATGTCGAGTGACTCTGAGCCTCCATGTGCACTGCTGCTCAGAGAGGTCCAGGAAGCTGAGCCTCGGTCTGTGGACCCTGTGGCGAGGGTAGTGCCCTCTGCGACGCATCTCTCTCTGCGGTTGCCCTCCCTCCTGCTGTGCAGGTGGATGTGTCACAGCACTCTGTTGTGGAGCTCCACGTGTCAGAGGTGGACGGCGTGGACGGCGAGGCTGGTGATGCTGTTCGCCCTCCGAGGAGGTCATGGCTGCAGCTACGGCGGCCCCCATCCGGAAGATGCACATCTGAGGGGGTCCGCAAGGTAGGTACATGTGTCTGCACACTGGGGTAAGTGTGCAATTTGGTGAATTTTATTGTTAGGAGGAGGGTGGTGGAGGCCAAACTTTGTCTAAAGTGACAGAGTGGCCTCCTGCAATGGGTGAGGGTCTCCCCCCCCCCCCCACCCCACCTGTCAAATGGACCTTTGCAGCTGCCACAGGCTGGTGGCTGCAACACGTCCATTTGAACTGGGAGTGTTTCCCCCAGTACGGGAAACAGTCCCAGTTGTTTGTAAAATCCCAACCCTCCTAAAATATCTCCTTAATCAGGTCTGTAAACGACCTGAAATACCAAAATAAATACTTTAAGTGGCACCCCGCCGGCTTTAATTGCCGGCGGAAGTCCCACATGCGGGGGCTGCGCACGCATGTCAGCGCGTCTGTGGGAAACCCGGAAGTGGGCGGGTTGGAGCCGGGCTCCCAACCCGACCCCAGGAATCCCTGATTTTTGGAGCCCCCCACCAGGAACGCACCCAATCGCGGATGCTAAAATCGAGCCCTATATGTTTAATCATCTTGGTTATGAAATATGATAGCTGTTAGCAAACTGACCCTTTGACCTTGTGATTGATGGTGATCATAACAAAGTGACCATGAAGTGAAAAACAGAATGGTTAAAAGTTCTCTGTTGTCTCTGTGATAATTTGGAGGCTTAGATTGTATTGCAGAATTGTTTCACAGACTGTTTAAAGTTAATAGAAGGAAATGCTATTGTTTTCTGCTGTTTTTAATAGATTTTCAATTACTATGGATGGATAAAATTGGTAAATCTTTTATACCTTCATGGTTCATGTTTTGAAAATTGGAAGTTAGAGATGCTGAAATGTATTATCCAGAGTTTAATTGTATTAGGATTTTTATGCAAGTTTTCACTGTTATAAAAGCACAAAGAATTTTTGGAACAAGATCAATATGAACTTCTTTAAAGCACTTTTGATTTAAAGAGATTACAGTTTTAAAAAAACTGCTATTGTGGTTGATTCCTCCCCCAACCCCAGGAGCTTCCAGCATGTCCATCTGTCTCACAAGCAGTTTTATTGACCCTTACTGAGTTCCAAGAGAGATAGAAACTTTGGGAGTGACAGAAAAGCTAGTCGGTCTCTCTCATGTTCCTCTGGACACATTTTTCAGTTTAAAGGGATTATTCTTTAAAATAGACAATTTAGTGCTATTGACATAGTGCTTTAGTTAAGTGTATAAGATTTTTAAGTTTTTTAATTTAAGTGGATATTTCCCCACATGATAGTAGGAAATATTGGGCATTATTTTTGTGCTCCCTTTGCTGACTATTCCTCCTGGAGTGAGGTAATTAGATTCATTCACAGAAATGTGCGTGGAGTCCTCTCTGGTCCCGGGATAAAGGGTGACAGAAGAAATTTAATGAATTCTTTGTTATTTTTAACCCCTTGGGCTCTTAAGAAGAGCCACAATGGATTTCCTATTTTTCCTTTTACGCAGGAAACTATGGTTTTCAGGACCGCGAAGTGTTGGTGCGGAAGCGATCCAGTGGCGTTAGGAATTTAAGATCTTATCTACAGACATCGGCAGATATCAGATGTCACAACATGGTGACATTTGGACTGAGACTTTGCCTCTCAAAGGCTAGGTTTTAACCAATTCAGGGTTATTTGTTATTTTCTGAGACACAGTGCTCGAGGAGGGGGAGATATGGGATTTAGCTTCAAAAGTAATTTCAAGCACTTCTGTCTCTGCTGAAAAACCACCAAGCCTGGTTAT
The DNA here is from genome assembly GCF_035084215.1 of Heptranchias perlo. NCBI lineage: Eukaryota > Metazoa > Chordata > Chondrichthyes > Hexanchiformes > Hexanchidae > Heptranchias > Heptranchias perlo. The sequence continues at coordinate 97,002,418 of NC_090326.1, read as the reverse complement.
AATTTGTTTATTAAAATGGTAAGACAATTATAATTGATATGAGTTGCTGTTCAAGCACGTGAGGGAAAAAATTACTTAATTTAAGGGGATGATCAAATTAATTTAAAACAAAAGGAATCTAGTCTAAGTGGTTCCTGTCCTATGCTATGTATCAGAGGGAGAATTTTGGGGAAATAAAATTGTGCATTGACAAGTCCTGGCAGTCCAATAACACTGCTCTCTGGAAATGGGATAATTTTGAAATGATAAAATGGACTCAAATATTTTGGGAATAAACGTGGTCCAAGAAGAGTTTAGAAAAAATAAACAAAAATGTGTTAAGTATAACTTGGACCAGGTTTGGAATGTTTAATCTATAGAATCATAGAAGTTTACAACATGGAAACAGGCCCTTCGGCCCAACATGTCCATGTCGCCCAGTTTATACCACTAAGCTAGTCCCAATTGCCTGCACTTGGCCCATATCCCTCTATACCCATCTTACCCATGTAACTGTCCATTTACTATGTTTTAAGGGCTAATGAAAATATTGTGTGGAAAGTTAAATTCCTCTAGTGGGGTAATGAAATGGTTAATGTGGCCCAGAAGAGTGCAAACTTTTAACAAGGGCACTAACACATGCTCCATAGAGAAACCGAGTGATTAATAAAATAATCAGGATAGAGTTAAACACACTGGTACCTGTCAGAGGGATTGGAATTAAAATAAAGAGGGACAAAGAAATTTGGATTTCCAAATTCAGGGTTGGGTTCCTTTTGAGTTAACAATGAAATTGGGAACACGGCTAGGGAGCCATCCTGCCCAATCTTAAATCCAAGACCCATTAGAAAGTTTCTAAATTCATGAATGGTGGTATAATGTAAGATAGTCATTATCTGGACTCGGCAAGGAGTTCGTAATGATGTCCGTTATGAATTGGTACCGGTGTTGATATCTCTATCAGAGTTAGCTTTTCTATCAGGGGTGTCATCAGGCCCACAGTAAATTACATAGTGCAATGCTGCAGGAGATAATACATAACTTTCACCAATGAAACGCAGGTCAGGATTTAGACCAAGCGTGGCCCCCACAACCTCACAAACCAGGCCATAAAATACATAAAAGGGGTGTAGCTGAGTGGATAGGTATCGAGGCTACTGCAGGCACTTCAGCATGGAATAGATTAGATATTGAATCAATGTGGGAACATGATGGATCGATGCAGAAACAACTGAAGGGTATTTTACAAGGCATGAATAAGGGGGATGAGGACCCTCAATGCCTGATGAAAGTTATCAAACCCGAGGTCAGTATTGTATAACCACCAGTGACATTACATTCAGGCATGGTACTACTATCTACTCTATCACTTATTCTCCTTTCCTTCTGACCCACACAGAAATTACTCAGGTTGAGGAATACTCTCATGCCAATGTGACCACACAATGTAATAGAGATTCATGTTACTCTCACTTCACCACCTGGTTGAAATGAAACCAGACAATGTGCTTATAGAATGAACAGTACAAAAGCTAGGAAAGCATGAATGGTGGGAAATATTGTATAACGTGGGATAATACTCTTGGATTAGAATGATTAGTATGGTTTTGATATGTATGCAATGTATACTAGTGTTTATTATGATAATTTGCTTATGTATAATGCAACATTTAATTAGAAAACATGGAAAAGAAATATTCTTTTTGCATATGTCACGGCAGACCCATCATTCAGAAGATTCAACAGACCCACTTGAGGAGGAAATGTGGGGCTCAAAACCCCTTTAACAAAAGACATTTGAAAACCTGCAAATACAGTAATGCATTAAACTGTGTTCTTGCAAATCCAGTTTTTCCTTCAATGACACTGATGGGATTGGAGAAATATGAGTTTTAGGGTCGAAGACATTGTACTGCGGATGGGTGTCTAGATTATTACATAAATAAGCTGGATGGATAATATTTTGAAGGAAAGGGTTAACTGAACCCCCTTTAAACAAAGACATTTGAAAACCTGCAAATACAGTAATGCGTTAAACTGTGTTCTTGCAAATCCAGTTTTTCCTTCAGTGACACTGATGGGATTGGAGAAATATGAGTTTCAGGGTTGAAGACATTGTACTGCGGATAGATATCTAGATTATTACATAAATAAGCTGGATGGATAATATTGAGCTTAAAACATTGTCAGGCTTTCAAAATGCATAGGCTTTTGGAAACACAAACTTTTCATCACGGTAGGGGGTAATGTAAGAAAAGGTATAGATCAAAGGCTTCAGATTGTGAAAGTAATGATAGGTGTGAAAAGGCATTGGCCCTTTCATTCCTATCTGGTAGTCTGATTAAAGAACTGGGATTTGTAAAACATCAAATAGTATTGCATCCAGCATATGGTCAAATGGTATAAGGAATGGATTTGAAACCACTGAAGCAATCAAAATTGGAGACATCAGGACCATTAAGAATGTCTGTGCATAGAAATGAAAGGGGCTCTCTCTACATGAAAGGCCATAAACAAGGATAGTAAAGGGGCCTTTTACATTCCATGGTTCGAGTACATGGTCATTTCTAATCAAAAGGTCTCCAGTCACATGATCAAAACTGTCAATCATTGAGGCATGTTAATGATTGAGGCATAGCAACAGGGAGTGATTGGACAAAAAGAATGACCCTCCCCAATCCTACGTCCTGTTGGTAAAAAACAATATTAAAGGAAGACTTTGAGAGAAGAACAGTCCCTTCAACACTCGGCAGTCACAAGGAACACACACTGCAGTTGAACATCACACAAGAAGAGGACCTCGAGGACTGAAGAGCTGATCAACGTTCAGGCCCGATGAGCAAAAGCCTTGGTTTAAAGGTTGTATATGTATTAATGATTTGCCTGATGTGTGTATGAATTCTTAAGTCATGACATAATAACATTGCAAATTATTATGTGTATAGCGGGATTTTATAGAAGATAAGAAAGAGCATTTTATAGCTGTACTTAAAGTAGAAAAGTCACCCAGACTGGATGGATGCATCCTAGATTGCTGAGGGAAGTAAGGGTGGAAATTGCGGAGGTACTGGTCATAATCTTCAAACATCCTTAGATACGGGGGTGGTGCCAGAGGACTGGAGAAATGCAAATGTTACACCCTTGTTCAAAAAGAGTGTAAGAATAAACCTAGCAACTATAGGCCAGCCAGTTTAACCTCGGTGGTGGGAAAAACTTTTAGAAATGATAATCTGGGACAGAATTAACAGTCACTTGGACGAGTGTAGATTGATTAGGGAAAGCCAGCATGGATTTGTTAAAGGCAAATTGTGTTTAACTAACCTGATAGAGTTTTTTGATGAGGTAACAGAGAGCGTAGATGAGAGCAATGCAGTTGATAGAACCATAGAACCATAGAAAGGATACAGCACAGAAGGGGACCATTCGGCCCATCGAGTCCACGCTGACTCGAAGAGCAACCAGGTGCCCATTCTAATCCCACCTTCCAGCACCCAGTCTGTAGCCCTGCAGCTTACAGCACTTTAGGTGCAGGTCCAGGTACTTTTTAAAAGAGTTGAGGGTCCCTGCCTCTACCACCAATTCGGGCAGCGAATTCCATACACCCACCACCCTCTGGGTAAAAAAGCTTTTCCTCATGTCCCCTCTAATCCTTCCGCCAATCAGCTTAAATCTATGTCCTCTAGTTCTTGAACTCTCCGCTAGAGGAAACAGGTACTTCCTGTCTACTCTATCTGGGCCCTCATAATTTTGTACACCTTAATCAAGTTTCCCCTCAGCCTCCTCTGCTCCAAGGAAAACAACCCCAGCCTATCCAATCTCTCCTCGTAGCTGAAATTTTCAAGCCCTGGCAACATTCTTGTAAATCTTCTCTGCGCTCTCTCCAAAGCAATTACATCCTTCCTGTAACGTGGTGACCAGAACTGTGCACAATACTCCAGCTGTGGCCTTACCAGCGTTTTATACAGTTCCATCATTACATCCCTGCTTTTCTATTCTACACCTCGGCTAATAACCGAGAGCATTCCGTATGCCTTCTTCACAACCTTATCTGCCTGTACTGTCACCTTCAGGGACCTGTGCACATGCACTCCAAGGACTCTCACTTCCTCTACCCCTCTCAATATATTCCAGTTTACTGCGTATTCCCTTTTACTGTTTGCCCTCCCTAAGTGCATTACCTCACACTTCTCCGGGTTGAACTCCATTTGCCACTTTTCCACCCACTCCACCAACCCATTGATATCTTCTTGGAGTCTACAGCTATCCTCTTCACTATCAACTAAACGGCCAATTTTTGTGTCGTCTGCAAATTTGCCAATCATGCCCCCGACATTCAAGTCCAAATCATTAACATACACCACAAACAGTAAGGGACCCAGCACTGAGCCCTGTGGCACACCACTGGAAATGGATTTCCATTTGCAAAGACATCCATCGACTTTTACCCTTTGTTTCCTGTCACTGAGCCAATTTTGGATCCAATTTGCCACACTTCCCTGTATCCCATGGGCTTTTACCTTTCTGACCAGTCTGCCACGTGGGACCTTGTCAAATGCCTTACTAAAATCCATGTTGACAACATCCACTGCACTACCCTCATCAATCCTCCTTGTCACTTCCTCAAAGAATTCAATCAGATTTGTAAGGCATGACCTTCCCTGAACAAATCCATGCTGACTATCCCTGATTAAACCATGCCTTTCCAAGTGACAGTTTATCCTATCTCTCAGTATTGATTCTAATAGTTTGCCCACCACCAAGATAAGACTGACCGGCCTATAATTGTTCAACCTTTCCCTCGTACCCTTTTTAAACAATGGTACTACATTTGCAGTCTTCCAGTCCTCTGGTACCTCCCCTGTATCTAGTGAGGATTGGAAAATGATTCTCAGAGCATCCGCTATTTCCTCCCTGGCTTCCTTCAATAGCCTAGGAAACAATCCATCCGGCCCTGGTGACTTATCAACTTCCAAGGATTCCAGTCCCTCTATTACTTCCTCTCTCGTAATGTTTACCTTATCCAATATTTCACACCTCTCCTCTTTAACTACTGCGTCCGGATAATCCCTTTCCTTTGTGAATACGGAGACAAAATATTCATTTAGAACCATACCCACATCCTCTGCTTCTACACACAAGTTACCCTTATCATCCCTGATAGGTCTTACCTTTTCCTTAGCAATGCTCTTGTTCTTAATGTACTGATAAAACATCTTTGGGCTTTCTTTAATCTTACGAGCTAATATTTTTTCATGCCCTCTCTTTGCTTTCCTTATTTCCTTTTTATGTCATCCCTGTACTTTCTATATTCCTCTAGGCTTTCTGCAGTATTTAGTTTTCTGTGACAGTCATAAGCTTTATCTTGCCCTGTATACTTCTAGACAACCATGGGGCTCTAAATTTGGCAGTGCCGCCCTTTTTCTTTGATGGGACGTGTCTGCATTATACCCGTAGAATTTAACTTTTTAGTGCCTCCCATTGGCTTGCCACTGATTTATTCTCAAGTCGTGTCCAGTTCACTTCTGCCAAATCACCTCTTAGTTCTGTAAAATTTGCCTTCCCCCAATTTTAAACATTTACTCCTTTTCCATAATAATGCTAAAACTAACTGAATTGTGGTCACTATCCCCAATATGGTCACCCACTGTCACTTCACCCATTTGCCCATCTTCATTTCCCAGGACTAAATCTAGAATTGCATCCCCTCTTATTGGGCTTGTCACGTACTGGCTAAAAAAGTTCTCCTGGACACCGATCAAGAATTTTGAGCCCTCTGTGCCCCTCACACTGTTTGAATCCCAGTTGATGTTAGGGTAGTTGAAGTACCCTACTATTATCGCCCTCTTATTTTTGCACTCAGAAATTCACCTACATATTTCTTCTTCTATCTCCCTTTTGCTATTCGGGGGTCTATATTACACTCCAGTAGTGTGGTGTATATTTGACTTTCAAAAGGCGTTTGATCAAATACCGCATGGTAGGCTTGTCATCAAGATTGCGGCCCATGGAATAAAGGGGGCAGTAGCAACATGGATACAGAATTGGCTAAGTGACAGGAAACAGAGAGTAGTGGTGAACGGTTGTTTTTTGGACTGGAGGGAGGTGTACAGTGGTGTTCCCCAGGGGTTGGTGCTAGGATCACTCCTTTTCTTGATATATATTATTGACTTGGACTTGGGTGTACAGGGCACAATTTCCAAATTTGCAGATGACACACAACTTGGAAGGGTAGTGAACAACGAGGAGGATAGTGATAGACTTCAAGAGGATATAGACAGGCTGGTAGCATGGGCAGACATGTGGCAGATGAAATTTAATGCAGAAAAATGCGAAGTGATACATTTCGGTAGGAAGAATGAGGAGAGGCAATATAAAGTAGAGGGCACAACTCTCAAAGGGGTACAGGAACAGAGAGATCTGAGGGTAAATGTGCACAAATCATTGAAGGTGGCAGGGCAGGTTGAGAAAGTCGTTAAAAAAGCATACGGGATCCTGGGCTTTATAAATAGAGGCATAGAGCACAAAAGTATGGAAGTCATGAGTATTGTGTCCAGTTCTGGGTACCGCACTTTAGGAAAGATATGAAGGCCTTCGAGATGGTGCAGAAGAGATTTCCTAGAATGATTCTAGGGATGAGGGACTTTAGTTACGTGGATAGACTGGAGAAGCTGGGGTTGTTCTTCTTGGAACAGAGACGGTTGCGAGGAGATTTGGTAGAGGTATTCAAAATCATGAAGGGTCTAGACAGAGTGGATAAAGAGAAACTGTTCTTATTCGTGGAAGGGTCAAGAACCAGAGGACATGGATTTAAGATGATTGGCAAAAGAACCAAGGGTGACATGAGGAAAAACTTTTTTATACAGCAAGTGGTTAGGATCTGGAATGCACTGCCCAAGTGGGTGGTGGAAGCAGGTTCCATCATGGCCTTCAAAAGGGAACTGGATAAGTACTTGAAAGTAAAAGATTTGCAGGGCTACGGGGATAGGGCAGGGGAGTGGGACTAGTTGGATTGCTCTTGCGTAGAGCTAGCGCGGACTTGATGGGACGAATGGCCTCTTTCTGTGCTACAACCATTCTGTGGGTGCTAAATTGGGCCGTGTAGCGCCCGTTGTTTCAGTGCTACATGGCCTTTCCGATATCCAAGATGGCGTCTTGGATGCGCACGCACGTTTCCTGCGTGATGGCACCAGGCGCCATCTTAGTACAGGAGTTTGCGCAGGTGCAGATAAGAAACACTGGAGTCATGTAAAGTAGGGAGAAAATGGCTTCAATCAGTGTGCAACGCTGATTTAAAGTGATAGACACCATTTTGGGACTTAACACTCAACTCAACGCACAGTCTTAACCCCGACCATCTGAACGTGTCTTAGAGTGCCTGGAGGACCACCCCCGCCGCTATTTAAAGGGACTATGCAGGATTTACAGGTTAGTGGCTGGATTATTGCCTCTGGCTGCTGAGACATTTGTAACTGTTTTTGGAGGTCTCCTAGACTTCAATACTAGGACTCGGGGACATAGCCTAACATTTATAGCCAGGATGTGCAGGAGTGAAGTTCGGAAATGCTTCTACACGCAAAGGGTGGGAGACATTTGGAACGCTTTTCTGCAGACGGAAGTTGATGCTACCTCACTTGATCTCACTGAATGGTGGAACAGGCTCGAGGGGCTAAATGCCACTGCCACTTGCTGCCTCTTGATATATGCCACCTTCTCCTGCAAGAAAGCGGGATGTGTGCCTGGGTGATGTACCTGTCATGGTTGAATAGCTGTCAGTGTGTGTGGCCTGTGAGTTGTGGGTGGGCAGCTTGAAACAGTGGTGATGTGTAAAGGTGAGAGGAAGCATCTGGTTGGAAGAGTTGAGTACTGATGGAAAGGGTTTGTTGGTATGTGGGTGATGGGGGGTGTAGTGCGTGGTGCAGTTTGTGGGAGACACCACTTGACAGTTGACCTCACTCACCTTGACCACTCATGTCAAAGCATTGAACTTCTTCCTGCACTGCATCCATGTTCATGATGCTGTGCGCCTGGCATTGACTTCATCCCCCGCTGCCTCCCACTGTCTTTTGTGTATATGTCTGGAGGGCCTCTTGCCCCCCCCCTGCCCCCCCCCCCCCCCACTGCGGACATAGGATGTCCCTCCTTCTGTCCACCTCTTGCACCCAAGGTCTCTAGTGCATCAGCAGAGAACCTTGGTGCATGCACTCTCGCAGGCCTGGTACCAACTCAGATCAGCAGATTGGTGAGGTCTGGCTTGCAGATTGGCGGATGTGGGATTTAGTAGTGTGCAACCTTTATTCAACATTTTAACATAACTCATCAGTGTGTAAACATAAGGATGGGATCTGCATCTGTGTTTTACGAGTGCGATGTCTGATCACTGTTCAGACTCCATGCAAACTGTAGACTGTTATTTTCAGCAAATAACAGGTACAAGCTACCTTTAAGAGATTTCGAAGGAACATCCTCCCTTTAAGAGATGGTGCTCCCTCTGGTGGTAGAAAGTGTGAATTGCATTGATTCCACGTGCAAGGCCTGGAAAAGAACGCCAATTGCAGGTAAGTGCTCCCTTGGGACCAAACTTGCATCTTGCCTGCCCAGGGTCTGTCGGGCGCGGGGTTTTACCATCGCCCAGAACGGACCCTATTCCAATTTTTCCCCCAATGATTCTATGATTAGTCATTTGTATGGTTTGACTTTGCTTCATGATTGCTCGTATGTGTGATAATATCATTAAATAATTACTTTTGATTAACAAAACTACCATGAGTGAGGGTGACTTTCTTCGCTTGACTATTCGTCCACTGTCCAAGAATCACAGGAAATAAGGGATCTCCTACAGAGACTATACAGAAAAATGTGAAAAGTGTAACCCTAGTGATTCAGTTGTGTATCAGGATTATAATTAGATGGTAGCAGGGTACCAGATGAAAGTGGGGTATAACTCATTATGTTAATTAGCTAAACAGTCTTGCCGTTTAGCAAGGAGTTGCTATTTCATAATAGGCTAAGCATATACATAATTAATGTCTCTAGAAAGGCCTTTCCATGAATGTTAATTAGAAAATGCATAGAGATTTATACTAACAACTTTGATATTACTTCCACCTTTTCCTTACTGTTCTCCCCATAAGCATTTATATGGTGCTTATACAGACAATTAGAGGTCAGGTCAGCATGAGATCTGTCAAACAGTGATGCCCAATTGGCAGTAAAAATGTACTAAAGCCTCAACTCAAAGAAAATCTATCTCTTTGATAGGCTTCATTTCAGGACCAACAGAGGCAGCAAAACATGAACAGTCACACTCTGTACCTGCTCTATTTCCTAGCAATCAAATTTGTCCATTTATACAGTTATAAGCCAGGATAAATGTTACATTTAAAAACAGAAAATGCTGGAAACACTCAGAAGATCAAGCAGCATCTGTGGAGAGAGAAACAGAATTTGCTCTGATGAAAGGCCATTGACCTGAAACATTTACTTAGTTTCTTTCTCCACAGATGCTGCCTGACTTGCTGAGTGTTTCCAGCATTTTCTGTTTTTATTTCAGATTTCCAGCATCCACAGTATTTTATTTTTGTTTCAATGTTACATTTATTTTGTATGTGCAGCAATCTGTAGCTTCTACCATACACATGTACACTGAATCGTATGTATTTATGGATCTGACATCTGACAGCACATGTTTGGGATTAAGGAGCATCGATTTCCCCCAAGAAATGGGCTGGTGGAGTTGCCTAGCTGAGAGGCAGTAATCTAAATGAAGTAGATATTTAAAAAAAAACCTGGTTGCTGGAAATCTGAAATGAAAATTGAAAATGCAGAACAGATCAATCACTGTCTAAAAGAGAACGATAGGTTAACATTTCAGGTGACCATTCATTTTTGTTTTTGAGACGTTGACTAACCTACAGTCTACAGTGTTTCCAGTATTTTCTGTTTTTATCTGAATGGGACTTCTTGGGATTATCTACAAAAACATGTTTACCTGTTGAATTTGGATTACAATGCCGAGGACTTAAGACAACAGTTAGTTTTACATCAGTCCATTGCCTTGTTAGTGACTATGCTTCCAATCCCTTCTACCTTGTTTAGTTATTCCTTTATTCAGTTACAAGGAAATCATAGATGCATTTAAGGGGAAGCTAGGTAAGTACATGAGAGAGAAAGGCACAGAAGGATATGTTGATAGGGTGAGAAGAAGTAAATAGAGTGGGAGGAGTATCATGTGGCGTATAAATACTGGTGTTGACTGGTTGGGCCAAATGGCCTGCTTCCATGCTGTAATTTTATGAAATCTCACCACAAGCAGAATCCTCGGGGTTCAACAACCCTGAAGACACCTTCATAACTCTGCCTGTCAGTGTAGGTTTGATTCTGGATTCTTTTACTCCTTAGGCAGAATTCCAGCTGTGTTAGTGCCGAATAATATTAACTACACACCATTTAGTTATGCACAACCACAGTAACACATTTTATTCCCTCCATCCTTCACTTTAGTGTTGCCATGGGTTTTGCAGCACTGCGTCACTTACAGAGCATATGGCATGACAAATGTCGGCAATTTTGGTGTTTCAGGAGCCTCAGGTGGGAGGTGGTAGCTCTGTGCCACTGTTTCTATGTGCAGCTACCCAAACCTTAGCATGACTCTCTGACAGCAAGTTATACAATCATGGAGCAGATGATCACTTTTGTCTTGATACTTTTTGTGACCATCCTCCTAATGTTCCAGTACAGCAGTAGTGGAGCCAAAATGCACCAGAAAAACATTTTAATTTGGAAGCATATAATTCCATATGTCACACAAGATAGAACTTTTTCAAAAAATAGTGACATTGCTCATGGTGGGTCAGAGGTTGTATAAGAACAGGGGTGTTTTGCCAAGGGACACATCAAAATTGGGGGTTGTCTTGGGATCTGGGAGCAAGCAGAAGGGGCCCTGTGGTCTGGTAGTGCTGGAGTGGGGAATAAGGGTCCAGCAGTATTTTGAAGGTGTTTCCAGAATCTGGAAGCACTGAGAGGTGAGTCCCAGGGTTCCTGGAACAATGGCGAATGAGGTTCAGGGAACACTGACACAATTTCTGGGATCTTGGAGAGGGCTGTAGAATCTGGCAGTATTATAAAGGCAAATATCAGGTTCTGGAAGCAATGGGGACGGTCTTGTGGTTGGGGAACTTTTCTTTTAAGCCCTTCCCAGGCTTTTCTTCCAATCTCGGAGTCACATGGGCTTTGCTGTGATTTTTTGGACTTTCACTGGAACAGCTGTTGCTAACGCATTCACTTATTCTGATTTTTCAGGTGTATCCCCTTCATCAGAATTGTTCTGATGAAGGGTGCGAACCCAAAACATCATAACCTATCTTTTCTATTTACAGATGTTGATGAGCCTGCTGTGTATTTCCAACATTTTCTGTTTCTATTGTAGATTTACAGCATTTTCATTTTTTTTCTTTTTACTTATTACTCACTCCCTCACACACTGTAATATCTTGCCATGTAAGTTCTGTTTCAAGCGGTGCCTTACTGTTAGCATTCTAAAATATGTTCTTCAGTCCTCTAGGTGGTGAAGAGGAGAAGGTGACACAGCCCAAAATCCGCTATGATCCAAGCACCTCACAGCACCTTGTGTCGCTCCCTCATACAATGGCAAGCACCAGCACAGATATGGTAATTGAGTTGCAGGAAACAGCACTTGGTGAGTCACTCAACACGAGTTAGTAGGAGCAAGTGGAATGTCATTGAAGGAGCCATGACCTGCTAGCCATGGCGACACTTTGAAGGCTCCCTCAGCTGCTGATCTGGGACCTCACAAGACCTGTCTCCAAATGCAGTTTGATAGTTCAGCAGCAGCAGCATTTCATGCAATCATTTGATAGTGTGCCAAGCAGCCTGCACAGTTTGAAAGCATCAATGTATGTCTACAACTCCCATCTGTGCAGTACCTTATGATTTTCAATTGGGGAAAGGCCAATTTTACCAAGCTGAGAAGTGATTTAGCATAAGTGGACTGGAAACAGCTACTTGAAAGTAAATCAGTGTCAGAGCAGTGGGAGGCATTCAAGGAGGGGATAGTGAGGGTTCATAGCAAATCTGTTCCCACAAAGAAAAAGGGTGGCACTCCCAAATCTCGAGCCCCCTGGATGTCAAGGAGCACATAGGATAGGATAAGGCAAAAGAGGAAAGCTTATGACAGATACCGAGAGCTCAATACTGCAGAAAGCCTAGAGGAGTATAGAAAGTGCAGGGGTGAAATTAAAAAGGAAATTAGGAAAGCAAACAGAGGGCATGAAAAAATATTGGCAAGTAAAATCAAGGAAAACCCAAAGATGTTTTATAAATACATAAAGAGCAAGAGGATAACTAAGGAAAGAGCAGGGCCTAATAGAAAACAAAAAGGTAAACTATGTGTGGAGGAGGAAGATGTGGGTATGGTTCTTAATGAACAAAAGAAGGGGACAATGCAGAGATTGTGGTTGAGGAGGAGGAGTGTGAAATATTGGATGGGATAAACACAGTGAGAGAGGAAGTATTAAGGGGTTTAGCATTTTTGAAAGTAGATAAATTACCCGGCCCGGATGAAATGTATCCCAGGCTGATAAGAGAAGCAAGGGAGGAAATAGTGGAGGCTCTGACCATCATTTTCCAATCCTCTCTGGCTACAGGAATGGTGCCGGAGAATTGGAGGACTGCTAATGTTGTACCGTTGTTTAAAAGGGGAGAAAGGAATAGACCGAGTAATTACAGGTTAGTTAGTCTAACCTCAGTGGTGGGCAAATCATTGGTAACAATTTTGAGGGACGGTATGAATCGTCATTTAGAAAGGCACAGATTAATCAAGGCAAGTCGGCATGGATTTGTTAAGGGAAGGTCGTGTCTGACTAACTTAATTGAATCATTTGATGAGGGTAGCGCATTTGATGTAGTCTACATGGATTTTAGCAAGGCTTTTGACAAGGTCCTACATGGCAGACTGATCAGAAAAGTAAAAGCCCATGGGATCCAAGGGAAAGTGGCTAGTTGGATCCAAAATTGGCTCAGTAGCAGGAAGCAAAGGGTAATGGTCGATGGGTGATTTTGTGACTGGAAGGCTGTTTCCAGTGGTATTCTGCAGGTCTCAGTACTAGGTCCCTTGCTTTTTGTGGTATATATTAACGATTTGGACTTGAATGTAGGGGGCATGATTAAGAAGTTTGCAGATGATACTAAAATTGGCCATGTGGTTGATAGTGAGGAGGAAAGCTGCAGACTGCAGGAAGATATCAATGGACTGGTCAGGTGGGCAGAAAAGTGGCAAATGGAATTCAATCCAGAGTGTGAGGTAATGCATTTGGGGAGTGCAAACAAGGCAAGGGAGTACACAATAAATGGTAGGATACAGAGAGGTGTAGAGGAACAGAAGGATCTTGGAATGCATATCCACAGATCCCTGAAGACAGCAGGACAGGTAGATAAGGTAGTCAAGAAGGCATACAGGATACTTTCCTTTATTAGCCGAGGCACAGAATATAAGAGCAGGGAGGTTATGCTTGAACTGTATAAAACACTGAGTACAGTTCTGGTCACCATATTACAGGAAAGATGTGATTGTACTGGAGAAGGTACAGAGGAGATTTATGAGGATGTTGCCAGGACTGGAGAATTTTAGCTATGAGGAAAGATTGGATAGGCTGAGGGGTGATTTAATTGAGGTGTATAAAATTATGAGGGGCCTAGATACAGTAGATAGGAAGGACCTATTTCCCTTAGCAGAGTGGTCAATAACCAGGGGCAAAGATTTAAAGTAATTGATAGAAGGATTAGAGGGGAGCTGAGGAAAATATTTTTCACCCAGAGGGTGGTGGGGGTCTGGAACTCACTGCCTGAAAGGGTGGTAGAGGCAGAAACCCTCATTGCATTTAAAAGGTGCTTGGATGTGCACTTGAAGTGCCATAACCTACAAGGCTAGGGACCAAGTGTTGGAAAGTGGGAATAGGTTGGATAGCTCTTTTTTGGCCAGCACAGACACGATGGGCCGAATGACTTCCTTCTGTGCCATAAATTTCTATGATTCTGTGATTCTATGATTGTCTGACTGAGCAGCAGGCCAAATTAAAGAGCATGACCACTCCAGAGTCTTCTGCAGTGGAGTCCCCCTTGGCTGAGATCCTAAGCTCAGGCACAACTAATGCATATTACATAATAATTACATATTTTCATCTGCTGTTTTGTGGTTTTGAGGTGCCAGTTGCTCCCATAAATGGATACCACACTGCTTATGTGCCAGAGACTCACACTGGCCAATATCTACTTATATTGTAGCTTAACCCAGAGGTGTAACAACATTACCCCCTTCTGATAGCAACTGGATATTCATGACTTTCACACATGCCCCATATGCCTCTCCAATCTTTCTGAAGGCAGATCAAGAACACACTTGTAAGACAACGCCAGATACAAATTGTTTAACTATTTTGTTTCACAGCACATGAACAACTCTTATGATCAGGCTCATTTAATTCAATCAGAACAACATGCCCTTATGTAATAATACAAAATAATGAATGTACTATGTTTCCCCACATCAGAGGGTCATCTTGCTTGACTTAAAAAAATAACCACTAACTGCACTCTTGCATTTCTTGCTCTTTGCTCTGCTGGTCGTGGGATTTGGCTCCTGCTCCTGCTTTGCTTGGAAAGAATCTGTGGCAAACACATTCAAGGCAGCAGTTACATAACACAGCCACTGGTAGAGTTGTTCGTGTCCTTGAACTGGTTTGAAAGTTTGGCTGCAGGGAAATGCACGGTTTCTGCCACACCCTTCCTTGTGAATCGTATTTTCTGCATGCAGATACCCTCAGACACGTCCAGATACAATTATCTTGGCATGTATACACAGCTGGTGTCATAAAGGTGCACGGGCCTTACATGCTTCCTCTGATCCTCCTCTTCCTCATTCAGAATCTACAGGTGGATTGGTATAACCAATGGGATATCCATCGGCACTATTGAGGTTCCAGCCAATTAAAGTTCTTTTGGCAAACACCCCCAGATTAGAGATGGGGTGCAACTTTAGCAAGGTCAGAATTGCCTCAATGCTGAAACCAGAACAAAATCAACAAATAAGCAGGAAAACTGCTGGATCAATTTGCAGCAACTTCAAAGCTGCCAAGCAGTCTCTCCTTTCAGCCTAGGCTGAACTGGCCTGTCAACCAGCGCCCATTTTACATGGACACTGAGAGACAGCAATGCCTTATGCGTCTTAATGAGCTTAACGCATGCCAGTTGTACATTTGCTTCCTAGCTGCATGATGTTACACTATTCACACAGCAGGGCTCAGGCCTATGTGTCAGATAATATGGATTGCTTGCGCCTGATGCACATCTGCACTACCAGCAAAAACCACCGCATTATTGACACTGTAGTGCAATAATGAAATCTTGTCCTTAAAGTGTTATTTATTTGAACTTACATGAATAATGTTTAGGTTAAATAAGCACTTTAATCAGCTGTGAACAGCAAATTCTTAAATTTGCAAACATTTGGTTTTCATGCTGATGTTGCAAGTTATCAAGATTTGAGCCCCATAAATAAAATATTCACAAATTGAGAATTATTCTCTGAATATTACTGAATGAAATTTTATTTTATTTACAAAATGAGCGTTCCACATACATACGCTGAGATGGCAATATTTGCATGTGGGAAATGCATAGAGATGCAAATAAATGCTGAGTTAACTCTATATTTTGAAAATATTATTATTTTAGAATTTTCCTTATTACAAATTAATGTAAATTGGTCAATCACTTAAACTGGCTTCCTGCTTCCACCTGTAGGTAGCAGATGAAGAGACCATCTAGTGACAATATTCCTCCTAGGTACTTGAATAGATTTTGCAAATTTGTACTCCTGGTGCATAGTGGATATCATAGAATTTTACAGCACAGAAACAGGCCATTCGGCCCAACTGGTCTATGCCAGTGTCTTAGCGCCACATGAGCTTCCTCCCTACCTTACTTCATCTAACTCTATCAACATATCCTTCGATTCCTTTCTCCCTCATGTACTTATCTAGCTTCCCCTTAAATGCATCTATATATTGAGAATTTTGATATGGAAATCTACCCTCTGATCCCATGCTGCCTCTAGTAGGACACAATTCCTATGATGTGCTTTCTCTGGGGTAGAAATAACTCTTGAGAGGCCGCGCAAAACGGACGGCATCATAACGACCACCGGTTACACACCCCGCCCGATATTCAGTACCATTGACTTCAATAGAACTGAATATCAATTGAGCGTATAACAGGCGGCTGTTACGATGCCACCCGTTTAGTGAGACCGCTCAAGAAGGATTTCTACACCCTTTTCTTTTCTGCTGCCTTCCACAACATATGCTGATAACTCTGATTGCCATTGAAGCGGCTGGTAGTCTGTTTGATGTGATTCTTACAATATGTTCATAACACTGCAGTTGTCCACGAGTTAAATGTTCTAGTGGTATCAATCTGAGACCAAGGACTTGGCGTATTCTATCGTTGCATTCTCTGCCTATGTGTGTGTCATCTCAAGTATGTGGAGAAGGCAGGCCATTTCAAAGATGCTCAAGTTCTAATGCTAACTCTTCTGAATTCAAGATGATCTAAATTAGATACAGTAGTGCTTCCAATACTGATCCCTTGGGCACACTCCTCAGCAGACCGCAGCCCCCCCCCCCCACCCCTCCATCCAAACATAACTCCTCTAAGTACCCATTGTTATCTAACCTTCAGCCATTTCTTTATCCTGAATCCCCAGTGCTTTTGATCTGTAAATTACCAAGATTTTGTGTCTATCAAAGTGTCACAAATACAAGGAAAGTGAACATTTTTGTGCTTTCCACACTCAGGTCAATAATGCGGCAGGACGAGGCCTACTCCATGCCTGATGCGATCGGGATAGGGGAATACAGGCAGACATGAACAGCGCATGAGGATGCCTATTCATTGACTAAGCGGAAGGTTCGTCAAGGCCACACATTTCATGCAAATTAGGGAGCCACCCCATAATGGGGCTGGAGTGCCTGATCAACCGTTTCCAGTGGCCATTCAGAATTTAAAATTTTGCTCTTGGATGTTCCTATCCATGAAATTAGGCCACTCTTTGTTGCTGGGCCACCCTGTCCTTGGCCTCCAATGACCAAATCTTGATAGGTATCTTTGTACTCCAAGGCATGAAAACTTCTGTTAAAAAAACAGGGCCAATAATGTGGTCCTGACTCCCATGGTACTTCCACAAAATATTTGAGAACTGAGCTCACATTATTGGATGAGGTCAGTTCAGCGGGGTGCATACAGTGTCTGAGAAGCAGCAGGACCGGGTCAACACCACATCATTAGTGTCACCGCATATTGCTCACTAGTAAGGTAAAGCATAGTCCATATGCTGAGTAAAGCTCCTTCCACACTACCCCAACAATGTGTTCTGGTCCCAAATTGATGACAGCACTCTGACTGCATCAAAATGATATTTCCATTTTCCGCACTAGCCGTCCTTTTGTTATCTTTGATTGAGACTGCCAATTAACGTTAAATTATGGCCAGCTTTGTGCTGTGGACTTTTGCCCCTGGGAACTTGATTAAGACTGCTCAGATTTACAGCCATCAGAGAGAGAATTTTCATTTTATCAGTCTGAGCTGGGTTTAATCTCATTCCCAGTAGTGAAAGAGGGTAGGGATAATTTCCTGACTTTACACTTCCACTGGGGAATGTTGCTCGGCAGTGAGTATCAGAGTATCAGAACATCTGGCGTGCCATAGAGGGAGTGCAGTGAAGGTTCACCAGACTGATTCCTGGGATGGCAGGACTGTCGTATGAGGAGTTTAGAAGAAAGAGAGGGGATCTCATTGAAACGTATAAAATTCTGACAGGGCTAGACAGACTGGATGCAGGGAGGATGTTTCCCCTGGCTGGGGGGGTTCTAGAACGAGGGGTCACAGTCTCAGGATACGGGGTAGGATATTTAGGACTGAGATCAGGAAAAATTTCTTCACTCAGAGGGTGGTGAACCTGTGGAATTCTCTACCACAGAAGGCTGTGGAGGCAAAGTCACTGAATATATTTAAGAAGGAGCTAGATAGATTTCTAGAAACAAAAGGTATCAAGGGGTATGGGGAGAGAGTGGGAATATGGTATTGAGACAGAGGATCAGCCATGATAATATTGAATGGCGGAGCAGGCTCGAAGGGCCGAATGGCCTACTCCTGCTCCTATTTTCTATGCTTCTTTGTTTCTATGATATTCTCTCCTGCAGGGCGAGGCTTCCTGTCGGCAATTTGAAATCAGAAAATTATCCCTCGTTTGTTCATCCGATCTCTGAGCTACCATTAACATTGCTTCTGCTGTTTCCATCTATTCTTATCCCGCGGATCTTTTAAATATTGTAATGAAATAGGGAACACCATTGACATCATCAGGAAGCTGGCTTAAGGAAAAGCCAATGCTTGAAAAGTATGAAAAAACACTCAAGTTGAAATGACACAACCCCTGAAACACTTTTACTTTAAGTTACTTCATGGGACACTAGCATACAAACACTTAAAATGCTTGGCTGAAATTCCTCCCTCTGCTATTTTAGGAGAGACGATTCACGCTGACAGTTAGTATTTCACCAGCCCTGATTGTGTGTCAGCATTTGCTGATTGAAATAAGCAGTTCATAGAATGATACAGAACAGAAGGAGGCTATTCGGTTCTTCATGCCTGTTCTGTTAGCTTCATTGCTGCATTGAGCTCCTGGGTTAAAGTGCACCATCTTTCTGGCTTCAGATTGTTTATTATTAACCTCAGGATCTGTAAGAAGCAGTAGAGCAATGAAGATGAGTAGGGAGACCAATGCAAGGTGTTTCAGAAAAGGCTCTATTTCTAATTTTTGACCTTGGTCTTTACCATGATTAGCTGGAAGAAATTGTGGCTCATCCAAGACTGACAAATAGCCTAACAGACCAGAAGCAGTGGAGGTATCAAAAGAGGTGATGGAGATGTAGAGATGGGTGTCCTCAGTATTCATATGAACGCTGACCACATATTGATGGATGATGTTGCCAAAAGGCAGCATGTAGAGGTGGAAGCCTGATTGGAGGCATTCAAACAACGAGTTGTGGGACAGATGGGCGTGAATCTGGGAGGCGACAATACCTTCAGATTGTCCCCAAACTGGATACGTTCCATCATTGCATCCTGCCTGGAAGCTCTCCAAGGACATAGAGTTAAACATGAGTGAGGTAAGATAAAAAGGAAAAATAAATAAAAGCAGGAGATGAAAGTGAAGGAAAGAAGCAGTAAAGGAGTGAGACAAACAAAACAGAAAAAGGCGAGAGAGAATCAGTACAGCCTTGCCAGATTTGAGTGTGGTTGGAGATGGGACTGTAGGGCTATATCTGTGACCAGCACTCCATGTCGCAAATGCAACCGTGTGAAATGAACTCCGGAAATGGGAGCCTCACTTTTCTCTTTAAGTCCCTCACTTTATTGGCTGTTGATTTCCACATTATATGATTTAAAGTGCTGATGGTAGAGAGTTCGGGAAAGACTTTCCTCCAAATTAGCACTCACAAATGGTTGGACCAAGGGTGGACAATGGTGGGAAATGTGGAAAGGAATTGTTTGGCCCAGTTCCTGCCCCTAAAATTGGACAGCAAGACTTTCCTCTGCCCCCGCTGCCCCAATGTTAGCCACACATTAATGATGGAGACGGGACAGAGCTCAGGATGATTACCCCCCATTCATGTCTCCATACCACTGGTGCAGAAGAATGCCGGAAGGAAGGAGACAGGGAGGATCTGGTGACAGGAGACAGGAAAAAAAAAAAAAAAAAAAAAAAAAAAAAATCATTCACAACAACAACAACAACAACAAACAAACAAACAAACAAAAACTTGCATTTATACAGCGCCTTTAATGTAGTAAAATGTCCCAAGGCACTTCACAGTAACGATTATCAAACAAAATTTGACACCGAGCCACATAAGGAGATATTAGGACAGGTGGCCAAAAGCTTGGTCAAAGAGGTAGGTTTTAAGGAGCGTCTTAAAGGAGGAGAGAGAGGTAGAGAGACAGAGAGGTTTAGGGAGAGAATTCCAGAGCTTAGGGCCCAGGCAGCTGAAGGCCCGGTCGCCAATGGTGGGGCAAGTAAATTGGGGAAACGCAAGAGGCAAGAATTCGAGGAGCGCAGAGATCTCTGAGGATTGTAGGGCTGGAGGAGGTTACAGAGATAGGGAGGGGCGAGGCCATAGAGGGATTTGAAAACAAAGATGAGAATTTTAAAATTGAGGCATTCCGGATCAGGAGCCAATGTAGGTCAGCGAGCACAGGGGTGATGGGTGAACGGGACTTGGTGCGAGTTAGGATACGGGCAGCAGAGTTTTGGATGAGCTCAAGTTTATGAAGGGTGAAAGATGAGAGGCCGGCCAGGAGAGCATTGAAATAGTCAAGTCTAGAGGTAACAAAGGCATGATGAGGGTTTCAACAGCAGATGAGCTGAGATAGGGGCAGAGACGGGCAAAGTTACGGAGGTCGGAGTAAAAGGTTTTGATGATGGAGTGGATATGTGGTCGGAAACTCATCTCAGGCTCAAATAGGACGCCAAGGTTCAGGTTCAGCCTCAGACAGTGGCCAGGGAAAGGGATGGCTAGGGAACAGAGGGGGAAAAATTGTTTAAGGGTCCGTTCTAGGTGATGGCAGATGCGCTACCATCCCCCGCCCGATGGACCCTACGCAGACAGCACGTGACTTTGTGCTGCCTGATACTTACCATGAAATCTCCGTGCAGCAAGCACAGCCCTCGCTGCTGAGAGGCTGCACGGAGAATGAGGAAGTTGGAAATGGGGCGTGGACAGCGCACGTCATCAGCTGCCTGCACTACTTAAAGGTGCAGGCACATTTCCAACAGCAAATACACAACCAAGTAGGAGAAGGGAGGATGGCATCACGAGTAGCTGCACCAGCAAGAGAGCGGGCACCAAGATTCTTCGACGATGCTCCAGAGGCCCCGGTGGAAGGTGTGGACCAAAGGAGAGCAGCCATGTACCCGCAGGGTGACCAGAGACCGTCTAGACTACAGCTGCGTAGGCATTGGCAGGCCGTGGCACAGGAGGTGAATGCCAGGAGCATTGCACCACGCACGTGGGTGCAGTGCCGCAAGAAATTAAATGATTTGACACGAGTGGTCAAGGTGAGTGAATGCAAGTGTCAAGTGGCACATCCTACCAACTGTACCAATACTCCATACATGACACCTCCCATCACCCACCCACCCACCAACAAACACTGCCCATCCATACGCAATGCTGCATCTCACCCGCACATTGCACACACATGCAGGCCACACAACCACCATTCAAGTCACACAAACTGGCAGCTATTCGACCATGACAGGCACATCACCCACACACCTTGAAGGACACTCACTGACACACTGTCCTCTGTCTTGCAGGAGAAGGTGGCGCATAACACCCGCCAGCAGGAGGGACCTGAGGCTGGACAAATGACGATCCGGATTCTTTCCCCTCAGTCTGGTTCAGTAAAAACTGAAGTCGAATACATTTTAAAGTTCAACACAACTTTAATAGCAGGGTTCTTAGTCTGCAGCATTGATTTGGACTCCTGATAGAGTCCCTCTATGCTGGCAGAGCAAGAACAAAAACATACAGAAATCCACACGTTTTTATACAAATCAATAGGGTTGGAACATACTTAACGAGGGTCAACACCAATCATAAGCCGGGCATAGGTTGCCATGCGAGGTTACATTATTTCCGGCCAATCATAAATAATCATGTGCTGATCATGTTGCTGTTAGACATCAAAGGGGATACTTCCTCACCTTCCAACTTGGAATGTTCTTCCCTGTCCCTTCTGTTCCTTATCTCCCAACCTGGAATGTCTTTCAACTTTGGCTAAGCTCGTTACCTATATTGATCTGCCATAAACATGGAGACATTCAGACCAGTCCTTGAATCACATCAAAGACTCTACATTGCTAAGACCATGCAAACCTGCTGACTACGCAAACATATGGCCCAGCAGGAGGCCAGGCCACCTGTACCAATCTCAGTTACTAACTAATTAACCCTTTCTAACCATTTTGCATTCTGCTTCTTTGCCACGTAGGCATTTTAATATTTTACTGAAAACTGACCACGTAGGGATTCTCATTCCCCCCCTTTTATCATTTCATGATAACCAATTATTACGGTGCTCACTGGTTCTGCAGGTTCTGCAGTGCAGCAACATTTAAGTAAGCAATAAACTATAAGAGTTATAACAATGAATATGACTAGCCCTTGAACTAGAGAAGTCCCAATAGAACACAGACATGTTTCATCAATACGCCTTTGTACTCTTATCTGTTCTCAGGAACAGACTCCTTCTAAACATCTCTCAAGTAAGCTGCGAATGTCCTTGGTCAGCTAAACCTATTCATGTTAATTTGAAAAGGCTAACATAGTCAAATATCCTATGGTGCTTTATATTTTGTTTCCAGCCTAACCAGACTGAATGGTACCTTTCAGACCATTTTACACCTGTGAATTGGTGCCCTCCCCATTATATCCCTTAATCCAAATTCTCCCTACAATATCCCGTTAGATGCTGTACCTCATCTTAACCAGGTTCCCTTCGTGTTGGCCACCAGTCCGGGTGGAAGAGAGGCAGAGCATCTGATAATCCTATCAAGCTATAATTGTCTTCCCTTTTACATGCACCTTACCCCAGCGGGTGCTACTCCCGGTACCATTAAGATGTGTTCTTAGTTGAAACCACAGAGACAATGGGGACATTCTCACCCAGGCTCTGTTTTACTATCTTTGCCAAACCCTTCATCCTCTGCTTACATTTATTACATGCAATGAAAATCAAGAAGCACATTACAACAAACTGCACTACGACTAATACATATGAAATTAATCTAATCCAAGGATGGATCTGTATATTCAGTCCCAAATTCCAGAGGTCATTTCACCAGGTGGTGACTTTAATTTGGTCAATGTCATGCTTAATGTTGTTCTTGTCCTGTTGTAGGTTATAATAAACCTTCTGGGAGAGGCGTATCTCCATTCGCAATGCTTTCAAGTATTTAGGCAACAGGGGTGTCAGATACCCAAATGTGTCCTGATATGCTTTTAAGTCCTTTCTGACATTCTCAGAAACTTGTACGGTGGTGAGGTTATGCTGGTGTATCTCTACCAGTTCCTCGGGTCCAATCCGAACCAGGACTTCAGAAATGGAGTAGAATTCTGGACTTAAAATATCACAAGTTAGATTGGCATATTTAAACGTTTTCAAATTAGTTGTAACACAGTATTCGCCCTCTCCGGCATATACCACTTAAGTGGGTTTTAGATCCGCCTCTAGGGCCTCCATGGTACAGTTAATATCCCGATTGGTACTGGTATTATTAAACCCACACTGTGCTTCTAGGCTGTGTCCAACACTATGTGGACACACAGTGACAACATGTCTAGTAACACATCCCTTTAATTTTGTTCCAGCCAATCAGCTTAAATCTACATCCTCTAGTTCTTGAACCCTCTGCTAGGGGAAGCAGGTACTTCCTGTCTACTTTATCTGGGCCCCTCATAATCTTATAATTTTGTATCCATCGTGCGGATATCTTCTAAATATTGTTTCTCCCAATTTTATTGTTAACTGATGGGAACCTAACCCTGAATTTTGGAAATCCAAATTACTGTGTCCCTCTTTACTTTAATTTCAGTCCTTTTGATTGATACCAGTGTTTCCTGACTGTTTCATTAATTAGTTGGTTTCTCTATGGACCATGTGTCAGTGCCTTGTTTAAAAGGATTTCTCACTCGCCTGGACCACATTAACCATTTTCCTGTTGTGCTGTTGTCAAGTAACTGAGCCTGTCTGAGACTCATTCTTCAATGTATCTTCTTCATGTATCTCCGCATACTAGCAGCATCTCATAGGAATGAGCTTAGTGTTCTTGGATATTAACTTTCTGCTGGCCAGTCTCTTCTTCCTCATGGTATTTCCGAACATTTTCCATGGCACACATCATATGTCCTGTAGGATTCAGTCCTGTAAAAGCAACTGGTTTGTTTAAAGAGTGGTTGCAATAGCTCACCAGGCCATAGGCCTTTGTAATCATGTTCTTCATCCTGGTCTCCGTTTCAGATGATGGCAACATACATTTGTATCTTTTATGTCCACTGTAGCCATTCTTAGGTTTTCAGGTTATCTTATCAAAAAGATCAGGGGTGTCTAGAGTGCTTATCTCCCCCTGCATGGTCCCGATGTCAGGGTAGTGGCCAGGCTATTGAGTGTAGTTTTCTCATTGTTCATTATAGGCAAGGACACAAATATCTCCACGAGAAAGCTATCAATTTACTATTCTCAACTACACTTTCCTGACTTCCACTAGATTGTATATTTATGCCAGATTGATTTTTTATCATGCCCAATTCAATGACTTTAGAGAAATTCCCATATCTCCCCACCTCGAGCATTCTGTCTCGGAAGACAACAAATAGGTTAAAACAAAACAAATCAAAATGTTTTCAAAAGAAGAGAATCAGGTTGATATCACCACGCTGTGACATTTGGTATCCGCTGATGTCTGCAGCTAAAGTCTTAAATCTTTAACACCACTGGATCGTTTCCTGCACCAAATTTCTCCAGCAAAAGTTGCACCGTAACTTTGTAACTACTCTTGGTAATCCTGCACCATCAACACTCACGTGGTCCCAAAAAAAAAACAGGGTCACCTGTTTTAAAAGAAACACAGAAAATCCATTGCGGCTCTTCTTGAGAGCCCAAGTGATTAATTTGTCAAATCTTCATTTATTATTTATTTATCCAAAGGAATAATCCCTATACCCGAAACAAATTTAGAAAACAAAACAGGAGAGAGAAATTGCCTAGTTCCACTCTCGCTCTCTCTCTGAAGCACGCAGGCTGTCTGAAATAAACACAGTCTCTCTCTCATACAGATGTACGCAGGGCTGCAGACTGGAATTTCTAACTCCAAGTCCTAATCTCTGTGTTTTCAAGATGTAACCACATTAAGCAGATATCATTAGCAGCCGCCTGCTAAGATACGTTATATTCCTCTTTTATTAATTTATTAATGGTTTGGGCATGTGTTTCTAGCACTGTAGCTATCCTTTGCAAATATATGGTCAGCATTTGATCCTCAGACAATTCCTTATCTGTATTTTCATTTATCTTTTAATATATCTTTAATGCGAGACCCTAAATCTCTGACCTTTTGATCTAATGTTGTCAAATCAATGGTGTTAACAACTGAGGCAAAGGCAGTTGCTATATCACTTATCACAGATCTTTACGTCTCCATATTTGCCTATCTCTTTTTACGATGTCCACCTTCATTCCATGTCGCTCTTTGTTTTAACACTTGAGTTAGGAGGTGTTGATCTAATTGTTGAGTTTTCTTAGCATTCTCAATGCGAGTTATATAATTTGTCAGGGAAGGTCTCCCCTCTTTGGTCAGATCTTGTATTCTACTATTAATTCCAAATAAAATTGAATAGCCACAGAACTTGTCAAAACTTCCTTATCATACTGTGGCAGGGTAAAACTGATAGGCGTTTAGTACCCTGTGTCAGTACATAGCTCAAGTAATGGACTTCCAATTGTCTAACCTATGCTTCCTTTTCATATGATTTGTTTTACATTCCTTTCTTATCAATTTTTCACTGTAGCGTGAAAACTTATATCTCAGTCAATTGTAGCCTTTGGCATTTCCGAGTGATTGGGACAATTTTACTAATATAACCTATACCAATTGTTACCTCATGTTCACCTGTGTAATGGTTAGCCTCAGACAGTTCTCAACCGACTGGGTCATTTCTATCTGTTTGAACTGCTCTTGGCATGACAGTCTAGCTTCTTGGGATGGAAGGGGTTAATATTAACTTGCTATTGTGGTAGGAGTAACTTGATCCTTCTCCCTTTTGAGATTAAGTTCCCACCTTCAAAATTTCTCTTCACACAGGTTTGACTGATTTTTTTACTTCTCACATTTGTGGATTGCTTTATACTATATTTTTGCACACTATTTTTTCACATACTTTTAGTGGATGTGATTATAATCAACGCTCCGAGCTGTTCCAGCTTTCCGACTTTTCCTATCACAATGATCCTGATAGTTTTTTTAATCTATCCCGTTAATTTTTAACCTCTTTTTAAACCACAGCCAATCACAAAATAAACATTCAAAATGCCAATTTTTTGAAGATCCCATGTCTAGAATTTAACATGCCCACACTTTATAAGAACCAGAATTTAATAGGTCACTTAACCTCAATAACTCCAATTTTAATTCGGCAGTATCAGAATTAAACACACGACAAGACAGATACATTACACAAAGGAAGAAAACACGCAAGACACAGTAAGAAGGGGGCGTGGCCCACAACACCAACAAAAAAAACACTGATCAAGACAGGCTTTATAAAGGGACAGTACACTTAAACAACAAAACCTTTCTTTTTCGGGTCTCTGTCTTTTAAACATTTGTCTAGTCACTTAATTCTATCCATATTTTTTTTACAGTACTGTCTCCATAAAGCAATTAGTTCTTTGGCTGTGGTACCTCTGTTATTTTTCCAAATTAATTCCTGAGCCTTTTTTGGCGGCATCTAAGTTTTTATCAATAGTTCCTGTTTATATCCAATCACCAGGAACTTAAACCCTGACTACCCTCAGTGATATTAACCACTGACCTACTGCTTACAAGTTATTCCCTCAGTGATATTCGACCACTGACCTCTTCCTGCTATTTCTGTGTATTCGCCAGACTGACCTGAATCTTGTAAGGACGCCACACGAGTGTTAGCGATTGGACGATTCGTCGTCAGACTGACGGATTGGAGGAAAACCGACGTAGTAAATTAAGACTACTTACATCGGGGCACCATTTCCTTCCTCCGTGTCTGAGACAATCCGCCTCTTACTCCGCGAACTCTCGGTGAACGACCGTTAAGAACCCCGTACGCGCCACCAAATGACGATCCGGATTCTTTCCCCTCAGTCTGGTTCAGTAAAAACTGAAGTCGAATACATTTTAAAGTTCAACACAACTTTAATAGCAGGGTTCTTAGTCTGCAGCATTGATTTGGACACCTGATAGAGTCCCTCTATGCTGGCAGAGCAAGATCAAAAACATACAGAAATCCACACGTTTTTATACAAATCAATAGGGTTGGAACATACTTAACGAGGGTCAACACCAATCATAAGCCGGGCATAGGTTGCCATGCGAGGTTACATTATTTCCGGCCAATCATAAATAATCATGTGCTGATCATGTTGCTGTTAGACATCAAAGGGGATACTTCCTCACCTTCCAACTTGGAATGTTCTTCCCTGTCCCTTCTGTTCCTTATCTCCCAACCTGGAATGTCTTTCAACTTTGGCTAAGCTCGTTACCTATATTGATCTGCCATAAACATGGAGACATTCAGACCAGTCCTTGAATCACATCAAAGACTCTACATTGCTAAGACCATGCAAACCTGCTGACTACGCAAACATATGGCCCAGCAGGAGGCCAGGCCACCTGTACCAATCTCAGTTACTAACTAATTAACCCTTTCTAACCATTTTGCATTCTGCTTCTTTGCCACGTAGGCATTTTAATATTTTACTGAAAACTGACCACGTAGGGATTCTCACAGGCACGCCTACACGTCCTCACCCCCCTAGAGGAGACGGTGCTGCAGATCATTGGGCGGGCCGTCGCTGCAGCCGTTACAACGTGTCACGCTGGAGGTCCCGGTCAAGGAGGCCTCTGCATATCTAATGATCCTTCTCCTTTTCCACATCTCCCTCCTCCCATAATCTTTTCTGACTCACGTGCTGCACATGCTGTCAGCACGCACCTCTTACTTGATCCTCTCCCCACTCCACAACTCAACCTGTTTCCCTTTGTCATTGCAGATACCCAAGAATATGTAGCGGCACCGTCCGAGGAGGAGGGAGAGGAGGACACTGAAGCCACACCGTCACTCAATCTGACACTTGCTTCCACCAGCTCAGAGACTGACACTGCACGTCCTTTAGAGGTTAGGTTAGAGGAGGGATCTGCACGTGGTGAGACACCGAGCACAAGTGCGCAGGAGCTGGGACGAGGGAACGGATATCACAGGAGACAACTCGCCGGAGGGCGAGGTCACTCACTAGTTCTGCTGCAGGGGAGTCAGATGAGGACTTCGATGGGCCAGGCTACATAAGACGGCCGATGGGCGTACACCAACAAATGCTTGGGGCACTGGAAAGCCTGCCAGAAAGCCTGCGCATAATGAGAAGGGGCATGGAGGAGTCCAGCTCCAACTTGGCACAGGGCTTTGTGCAGAGCTTGGAGCCCATCCTTTCCAACATGGACCTCCATCAGCGTACCTGTGGAGCCCACCATGATGCAGCGTCTGATGACTGATGTCACAGTATCCATTGAAGCACAAACATCTGCCATCCAAGGTCCAACTGCTGCATTTGCAGCTCAGACTGCTGCATTGGAAGCTCAGACTGCTGCTATTGTGGCTCTGGGGACAACTGTGAAACGGGGCTTCCAGGGCATCACAGCACTCCAGCAATCCGTTCTCCAGCCAATCACCAGGATTGCTGAGGCACCATCATTGGAGAGTGGCAGTGGTGCCATGGCAGTCAGACCTGCTGTCCTCTATCAGGACGACAGCATTCCTGCTCCCAACGCTGCCACTCCGCCAGTGCCCCTGTTGTTGCCTGTCGGCCAGCCAGGCCAGACTGCTGCAGCCCATGCTGAGATGGTGCAGTCTGAAGCCGGGCCTTCCAGGCCCAGAGCTGCTTGAGGTCGCCCTCCAAGGCCATCTGGACGTTCCTCTATTGAAGGCCAGCAGCCTTCCACCATCCATGCTCCAGCCACTGGGGAAGCACCTCGTAGGAGCACTAGGATAGGTAAAGGCACATAGACAACAGGCACTAAGGGAATGCACAAGGGTGAATAGTTCTGTTATGTTTGCATATTATCATTTATTAATCCATAAATGAGAGTTTGATTTTGCGTTTGGTGGTGGTTTTTATTCATGCAATGAGCTGAGAGGGACACCAATGTGTAATCTGATGGAGGGCGATTTGATTGTCTTGTGGGAGGGGAAAGGTGGGGAGTGTAGGACTGTTGGTGAGTTGGGGGATGTAGTTCCAATTATTGATAGTGGACACGGATCAGGCGAGCACGCACAGCCCTTGCAGACAAGGCGTGTGGTTCCTGCTGCAACCTTGCGTCTTCCTCCACTTCCTCTTCCAGCTCCACCCACTCCTCCAGCTCCTCCTCAGCGTCTTCTTCATCCTGCTCCTCCGCCTCTTCCTCCTCAGCCTCCTCCTCCTCCACGTCTGGCTCAGGATCTTCTGCAGTCATTGGTGGCAAAGGCTGGTCCCTCATGATGGCGAGATTGTGCGGCATTCAGCAGACCACCACGACTCTGCCCACCCGCTCAGGGGAATACTGCAGGGCTCCTCCAGACCGGTCCAGGCAGTGGAAGCCTTGTTTGGGGAGGCCTATGGTGTGCTCCACGATGTTGCGTTTGGCAGCATGGCTCTCATTATAGGCCTGCTGTGCACGTGTGCGTGGATTCCTGACCGGTGTCATTAACCACGTCGTAAGGGGATAGCCCTTGTCGTCCAGTAGCTAGCCTTTGACTTGCTGTGTCAGGTGAAAGATAGCTGGCATGTTGGACTGCCGCATGACGAAGGCGTTGTGACTGCTCCCAGGGTAGCGGGCAGCGGGCATCGACCTCCAAGATGCGAAGAGTGTGGTTGCACACCAGCTGCACGTTGAGGGAGTGGAAGCCCTTTCGGTTGACAAAGACAGCCGAGTTGATGTGCGGGGCATGCAGGGCAATATGTGTCTAGTCAATGGCACCCTGCACCGTGGGGAAGCCAGGAATGCGAGCAAACCCTTGTGCTCACTCGTTCTGCTTGTCTCTGTCGAGAGGGAAGGTGATGAACCTGTCCCTCATGTGGTAAAGTGCATCTGTGACCTCCCTTATGGAGCAGTGCACTGCATACTGCGAGATGTTGCACATGTCACCAGCAGAGGCCTGAAATGCTCCTGAGCCGTAGAAATTCAGTGCCACAGTGACCTTCACAGCCACAGGCAATGCTGTCCTCGCCCGGCTCTGAGGCTACAGTTGTGGCCGCACCAGTTGACAGATCTCGTGACGGCTTCCTTGATGAAACACAGGCGTCGGATGCAATCCTCTTCGGTCATGTTGAGGTAAGAGAATTGATCCCTGAAGGCCCCCATTGGGTAGGGCCTCCTGCTCAGTGCCCTGCGCTTCCTTGTCCTCCGTCTCCTCGCAGCTTGATCTGCTGGGCGTGGCCTCTCTGCATGCTCCCAGTCATGCTCAATGCCCAATGGGAGCCCTAGCAGATAGCCCATGGTTGGCAGGAATGTTGTTCCATCAGGGTTGTAACTTTCCGACCCGTAGGGCAATACCTGCCAAAGCACTCTCAAAAATAGTAGGAACTCTCAATAAGAATAGGGAGCTTTAAAAAACACTTCCTTCTTCTCCAGCAGTCAGAAGCAATAATCCAGAAACTAACCTGCAACACCTGCATGGCCCTTTAAATAGCGCTGGTGGGGGGATCCTTCAGGCACTGTAAGAAACGTTTAGATGGTCAGGGATAAGACTGTGCGTTGAGTTGAGCGTTAAGGTCCAAAATTGTGTGTATCACTTTAAATCAGCGTTGCACACTGATTACAGCCATTTTCTCCCTACTTTACATGCTTCCAACATCCGGGATTAGGGCATTCGCTAACTCCTATACCAAGATGGCGTCTGGCGCACGTCACGCAGGAAACATACATGCACATCCAAGACGCCATCTTAGTACTGCATAAGTATTGCATAATGGACTCATGACTAAGGTCAGAGCATGTGGAGTCAGGGGACAAGTAGCAGAATGGATAGCAAACTGGCTACAAAACAGGAAACAGAGAGTAGGAACATAGGAACAGGAGTAGGCCATTCAGCCCCTCGTGCCTGCTCCGCCATTTGATAAGATCATGGCTGATCTGTGATCTAGTTCCATCTACCTGCCTTTGGCCCATATCCCTTAATACCTTTGGTTGCCAAAAAGCTATCTATCTCAGATTTAAATTTAGCAATTGAGCTAGTATCAATTGCCGTTTGTGGAAGAGAGTTCCAAACTTCTACAACCCTTTGTAGGGGTTAATAGTAGCTACTCAGACTGGCAAAACGGGGGAAGTGGTGTTCCACAAGGATCGGTGCTGGGACCACTGTTGTTCATCATTTACATAAACGATTTGGACTTGGAAAACGGAAGTACAATTTCAAAATTTGCGGAGGACGCCAAAATGGGGAGTATAGTTAATACTGAGGAGGACTGCGGCAAAATACAGGAAGACATTAATAAACTTGCAGAATGGGTATGTAATTGGCAAATGAATTTCAATATAGATAAGTGTGAGGTATTACATTTTGGTAGGAAGAGTAAGGGAGCCACATACTGCTTGGATAATAAGAGTCTAAATGGACAGAGGAGCAGAGGGATCTAGGGGTACAGATACATGAATCATTAAAAGTAGTGATGCAGGTTAATAAGGACATAGAAAAAGCTAACCAAGCACTGGGGTTCATTTCTAGAGGGATAGAATTGAAAAACAGAGGAGTTATGTTAAACTTGTATAGAACCTTTGTTAGACCACACTTGGAGTACTGTGAACAGTTCTGGTCTTTATATTAAAGAAAGGATATAGAGGCATTGGAGAAGGTGCAAAAAAAATGTACTAGGAGGATACCAGAACTGAGAGGTTGTACCTATCAGGAAAGATTGAACAGGCTGGGCCTCTTTTCTCTAGATACAGGTCTTTAAAATTATGAAAGGGTTTGATAAGGTAGACATAGAGAAGGTGGGGGTTAAATTGGATAGGGCTCAGTACTCACCTGAAAGCAGCGTTCTAAATCAGGCTGTCAGTGAGGCTGTCTCTCTGACAGTCTGCCAAAATCTCTTGAAGGTAGCCAGTACCTGTTATTTGATAAAAATAGCAGTCTGCTGTCTGTACAGAATCTGAACGGAGATCAGACATTGCACACGTAAAACACAGATGCAGGTCCCGTCCCTATGTTTACACACTGATGAGTTATGTTAAAATATTGAATAAAGGTTACTAAATCCCACATCCTCCAATCTGCACGCCAGACCTCACCAATCTGCCGATCTGAGTTGGTACCAGGCCTGCGAGAGTGCACACGAACGGCAGCGGTTCAAGAAGGCAGCTCACCACCACCTTCTCAAGAGCAATTAGGGATGGGCAATAAATGCCGGCCTCGCCAGCGACGCCCACATCCCATGAACGAATAAAAAAAAATGCACCTAGGTTCTCCGCTGATGCACTACAGGCCTTGGTGCAAGAGGTGGACAGAAGAAGGGACATCCTCTATCCGCAGGTGGGGGAGGGAGCAAGAGGCCCTCCAGACAGATGCCCAAAAGGCAGCGGGGAACAAAGTCAATGCCAGGCACATAGCACCACAAACATGGATGTAGTGCAGGAAGAAGTTCAATGCTTTGACATGAGTGGTCAAGGTGAGTGAGGTCAACTGTCAAGTGGCATCTCCTACCAACTGCACTACGCACTACACCCCCCATCACCCACATACCAACAAATACTTAACTCTGCCAATCAAATGCCTCCTCTCACCCTTACACATTACCATTGTTGCAAGCTCCCCACCCACAACTCATAGGTCACGTACACTGGCAGCTATTCATTCATGACAGGCACATCACCCAGACACGCGTCCCGCTTTCTTGCAGAAGGTGGAGCATAACAGGAAGCAGCAAGTGGCAGTGGCATTTAGCCCCTCGAGCTTGTTCCGCCATTCAATGAGATCATGGTTGACCTGTGACTTAACTCCATACACCTGCCTTAGCCCCATATCCTTTAATAACCTTGGTTCACAGAAATCTATCAATCTCAGATTTAACATTCACAATTGAGCTAGCATCAACTGCCATTTGCAGAAGAGAGTTCCAAACTTCTCCCAACCTTTGCGTGTAGAAGCGTTTCCTAACTTCACTCTTGCTCGTCCTGGCTCTAAATGTTAGGCTATGTCCCCTTGTCCTTGTATTCAAGTTATGGGAGACCTCCAAAAACAGGTACAAATGCATCAGCAGCCATAAGCAATAATCTAGCAACTAGTTAGATGAAGTAGGGAGGGAGGAGGCCCGTGTGGACCCTAATCACTGGCATGGACCTATTGGGCTGAATGGCCTGCTTTTGTGCTGTACATTCTATGTAATTCTATGTAAGTACTTCTAGGGTGTATTCAGACACATAAGGAGTGATTTTAACCCTCTATGTCCTGTGGAAACTGGGTGGGTGGGCAGTTAAAATTGCCTGTGGGACTCACCCTTCAACTTCCCGCTCTCTTCCCGCAGGCTATGATTTTCACCGGCTCTTCTGAGCAAGTGAAAAGGACTTCCACTGGAAACTGGCAAGGTCCTTCTTTAGATATGCAGAGCAAGCTCCGATGATGTCGTCGAGCTCCAACTGTTATTTTAACAATGGACCGAAGTGGTTGTGGCTTTCTCACTAGTTTCACCTAGCGGGAAGAGGAGCTGGAGTCAGAAGAGACCCAAAGAGGAAATTTTTTTAAAACTTCTTTTGACTTGCCTTGTGGATCCCACAAGGAAAGTCTAGGCCTCCCCTGCCCCGGGCTCCCCCCTTCTCCACAATCATTAGGCCCTCCTGAAAACCCCTCCCCACGACTTACCTGAGTTTCAGGGACCGGTCCTTCAGTCCCCAGCAGTGGTCTCCTACCACTCAACATTGCGCTCCTGTCTGCCGGCCAGGTGTCGCTTTCCTGTCGGTTTTGGGTGGCAAGGTCAGAGCAGTTTGCTGCCCACCTCGGCCCCATCCCCCCACCCTGAGTTAAAATCTGAAGTAAATAAGATTTACTTATTCATGAATCCAACTTCAAATTATTTTCTTAGCTAACGAATTGCACCTCACATTCACCACAGTTTAAAGAATCAAGGCCTGTCAGAATTTGGTTAAATTTTTATACAAGTCTCTCAAATGAAATCCCACTCTAAACATTCCTCATTGGTAGCTCACAATGGATACTGCAAAGTGCTTGTGCCGCCATTCACATTTGTCCTGTGCATTACATTTTGCTTCATGAAGTTTCTTTATTACTTACTTCTGACAAGTCTCCTTTACACTGTCAGCACATTTTCTCTGGAGTTGACAGTAGGCCAGTTCTTGGAGCACATTCCATGAAGATGTTCCAGTGCTATTTGGATAACCTGACAGAAACGTCTAATTAATTAGATTGTAGCAGGAATCCTGTGAGACAGGCCCATTGTTTCATGAATGCATTATGGGTTTGATCTCTTTTGATCCAACTCATTGCATGTGTCTGAAACAGATATCTAAAGTATCTATGTAATTAAAAGCGTTGCATTTAGTGTATGTCTGTCACACCACGAGTCATACCTGGAAGCGTGTCTTCAGAAGTAACACCCTTCGGGCATCACACCTCAGGACATTACATGCCCATAGAGCAAAAGTTAGTGGTTGGCTGAAATGATGTTAAGTTGTCAATCAAATACCCAACTGATTGAACATGAACAAATCAAAAGTAGTACAATTCAGTTAGAAAATACCAATGAAGAATGAGTAATATCAGAAAAATGAGAGATCAAATTGTTCAAATATTTTCAAAGCTACCAATCTGGCTTGCCAAATAGCAAAAAAAATCAGTCAATTTGTTCAAACTGTGAGGCTACGATATAAATTTTTCAGCCAGCCTAGTGATATTTATAGCATAGAAAACCCATAAAAACAGCTCAAAATAAAATGTTGAGTCTTATTAGAATTTCCTGTACAGTTGCAAATTCCTGAAAAAGGCTTACTCTTGGGTAGGGATTCTGGGCTCAATCTGGAGTAATTGGCTACAGCTTAAATGTTGCCTGATTTTTCTGCCAATGCCTGGTTCCCCGACTGAGTCTATGTCAATCATAGCAAGCGTCTCTCCTCGTCATTTGTTTGCACCCATCTCCTCTGCTGAAGTTTCTATGATCTGACATGCTCCTCATCCTCCCTTTAATGGCCTAATGTAACCTGATCGGCAGCCCAGCCAAAACCTTAACCTGTGCTCTTTTCAATTGCCCAATCAACCTTCCTCCAAGAATGTTCTGTGGCCCACCTGCCTACCCCACCCAAATTGCTACTAGTCCAACTTGCCACATCTATCTGGAATCTTTTTCAGCCTGGCCAACCTGACCTGCCCCTATTTGGTCCTGCCCAGTTCCTTTGCCGCTCTTCAGTTTTCTCTTCAGCTGTATCTGTGTTGAGATCTCCTACTGTACTTGTCAATAAAGTTCCAATGCTGTGTTCATAAAATTAATGGGTGGGGAATGACTCAGGATTGCTTGGTGGGAGAATCATGAATGATTTGGGTTGGGTTGAGGCTGCGTGGGTTTCCTGCACTGACTGTTTTCCGACCTATCTGCTCACCTGTCCGTGCCGAAAGCTTCTCATATGCCTGCTCAGTCGCCCTCTCATGCTGCTCCCTGGTTCCCCAACTCCAAATATGTCCTAGCCAATCAGCCTGCTATTCTTCTGATCACCAGCTTGACCTGAGTGCTTCCCTGCTGCCAGCTTGCACATCTACCTACTTATATCGAGTAATGTCGAGTTATATCGAGTCTACAGCACAGAAACAGGCCAGTCAGCCCAACTGGTCTATGCCGGCATTTATGCTCCAAACAAGCCTCCTTCCACCCTATTTCATCTATCCCTATCAGCATACCCTTCTATTCCTTTCTCCCTTGTATGCTTATCTAGCTTCCCATTAAATGCAACAATGCTATTTGCCTCAACTACTCCTTATGGTAGCGCATTCCACATTCTCACCACTCTTTGGGTGAAGAGGTTTCTCCTGAATTCCCTAGTGGATTTATTAGTGACTATTTTATATTTATGACCTCCAGTTTTGGACTCCCCCACAAGTGGAAACATCTTCCCCACGTCAACCCTATCAAAACCTTTCATTATCTTAAAGACCTCTATCAGGTCACCCCTCAGCCATTTCTAAAGAAAAGAGCCCCAGCCTGTTTAGTCTTTCCTGATAAGTATAACCTCTCAGTTCTGGTATCATCCTTGTGAATCTTTTTTGCACCTTCTCCAATGTCGCTATATCTTTTTTATAATGTGGAGACCAGAACTGTGCACAGTACTCCAAGTGTGGTCTAACCGAGGTTCTGTACAAGTTTAACATAACGACTCTGGTTTTCAATTCTATCCATTTAGCAATGAACCCCAGTGCTTGGTTTCCTTTTTTTTACGTCCTTATTAACCTGTGTTGCTACTTTTAGTGATTTGTGTACCTGTACCCCTAGATCCCTTTGCTCCTCTATCCCATTTAGACTCTTATTATCCAAGCAGTATGTGGCCTCTTTATTCTTCCTACCAAAATGCACCATCTCACACTTACATCTTGAAATGAATTTGCCATTTACACACCCATTCTACAAGTTTATTAATGTCTTCCTGTATTTTGTCATACTCTTCCTTTGTATTAACTACACCTTCCAATTTAGTGCCATCCGCAAATTTTGAAATTGTACTTCCGATTCCCAAATCCAAATCATTAATATAAATTGTGAACAACAATGGTCCCACCACCGATCCTGTGGAACACCACTTTTCACATTTTGCTAGTGTGAGCAATTACCTTTAACCCCTATTCTCTGTTTTCTGTTTTGTAGCCAGCTTGCTATCCATTCTGCTACCTGTCCCCTGACTCCACATGCTCTGACCTTAATCATGAGTCTGCAATGTGGTACCTTATTGAAGGCCTTTTGAAAATCCAAATATATTGCATCTACTGCATTACTCTTGTCTACTCTTTCTGTTTCTTCGTCAAAGGATTCAGTAAGGTTGGACAAGCATGACTTTCCCGTCTGAAATCCGTGCTGACTACACTTTATTTTATTTTAGTTTTCTAGATGTTTTTCTATTACATCTTTGAGTAAAGATTCCAATATCTTCCTTACCACCAGTGTTAAGCTAATTGGTCAATTGTTCCCTGGACTTGTTATATCTCCCATTTTAAATATAGGAATAACATTAGCTGTCTGCCAATCCTCAGGCACTATTCCCTTTTTAAATACATTTTTATATATAAGCAAAAGTGCTTCTGCTATCTCTTCCCTAACTTCTTTTCATATGTATGGATGCAATCCATCGGCTTGCCCACTTACCTACTTAAGGTGCTTCCTGGCCCACCTACTTTCCCAAGCCCTCAGCCCAAGTGGTTAATGACTCACTTGCTCTGACTGCTCTCCAGTCCACCTACTCATCTTTCAGTCTCAAGGGCATCTCAGCCCATTTGCATGTCCACCCACCTCAAATGCTTGTACATTTCCTAGCCTGTGCGCTCATCTTCCCCCAGTGCTTTATCACCCTTCTTCTTGCTTGCCCACCCAAATATTTGGTGCACCACCTATTTTCTCATCCAGCCCAAGTGCTTCATCTGCCTCAACAGATTCCCAACCATCCATCCACTTGCTTGCCTGCCTTGACTACCTTCCAATTTGATGCCCACTTCTGGTACTCCCCTGCCTACCTACTTGCATGAGTGCTTCCTAGCCCAGTCAAACATGAAAACAAGAAAGAACAAGGGGTAAAGGAGGAGATTGAAATAGAGCAAGAAATGAAGAGAGTGAGAAACTAGTGAGATTGAAAGAGATTAAGAAGTAAGGGAGGAGGAGAGTAAAAGAGAGTCCAGATATTAATAGTTCCGATACCTGATAGTCCAATTACCTGAGTCCTGATCACTAGCAGTAGGAAGAACGGTGATGGTGATCCTTACCCAGATCAATGATACCTGCAAACTGCTCTGATGCAGATCATTGGTCATCCTCCCACTCCAGCAAGGTCCCTCAAAGGATTGAGGAAGTGGCTGAGAGTGGACAGAGTGGCACCGCATTATCAGACATTATTGTTTCAAGAGCATCTCACCAAAGCTTCAGTGTCACGACTATCCCAAAAAGGCCACAACATCCAACCTCAACCTGCCACGATAATTGTTCCTCTCACCGAGGGAGGACTTAGGCATGGCCTTAAGACAAAAGTAGGACAAGCATACCTTATACCTGTGGGAAGTGTGGGTGTAGGACTTGGAACACATCTCTAATTAAATAGTGCCTGATAAATAGTCATCCTTTTATTCCTCCTTTATTGTAACAGCTTTTGTTGGTTTGACCAGTTACAAATGCTGGGAGGGGGGCTGAAAGATAGCAGTTCAGCTTGAGTGGAGAGAAAAGGGGAGATTTTCTGGGTTTAGCATTCAAATAGTGCCTGATAAATGGGCACTATGCACAGGAGAAATTGGTGCTAATCTTTTGTCCCCATATTACTGTGCCCTCTGATCTGCAGGTGCACAGACCTGCTGCTTTCCATGACATCATGGAAGCCCATCTCTATCAGTAACCACGGCCTGTGATGTGGCGATTGTGTGGGCCAAGGCCTGGATGACAGCTGTTTGAACTGTCATCATGGCCTCTCTGGTGGGGGAGAGGGGACTGTGCTACTGATGTCCCTTGAATTGCCACTCTATCCAAAGATGTCTTTAGATTCTGTAAGCTCCACTCTGTTGACTGCTGGACTGCTCCATGCTCGCTGCCATTTGTTGACATCTTCTGGGGAACGCTGTCACTGGCCCCGACAACCTGTCATTCTCAGAAAGGTTCTTCCTCTTAAAAGCTAGGCCATGAAGATCCAATTCCCTACTCTCAACAGCTGGGGAGGGAGGTGAACTCACCCTCTGGTGAGGTGCTCCCGGCTCCTCTTCCTCCCTCTGCTCCTGCTTCCATTCACTCATGCTCAAGGATTCCTTGGATGGAGAAGGCCAGCTTCTCGAATGGTCTGAGGTCAGGTACTTCCCCCTGTTGTGGCTTTCCTTCTCCCACAGGAAAAGAAATTGTGATGATGAGGGTTATAACACACTGAAAAGTGGCATTGAAGAAGCCCATCTCAGAAGGGGGCTAGTAAGTGGAAAATGTGTTTTTTGCTGATGAGGCGGCATGTAGTTTGGGAGCTTCCAGCAGTGGGCATGCTTGTGCTGTGAGAATGATTGGTGAAAAAAGATTTAGAGGAGTGAAGGCAGGAGGCTTTCGGGACCCCTGCAAACTCACCTGCTCCTTGGTGAGCAGCATCCAGTGTCCTATCTTGCACCTTCTGAAGATGTCAGTGAACTTCTGGCACTGCACCCATATTTGTTGGGTAGTGCAGCCAGTGTTCAGCTCCTCTGTTGTCTTTTTTTGCCCAATGTGGGGCGTAGCAATGCCCGTCACCTCTCCACAGCTTGAAGCAGTACTTCTGTGATCTCCGCATTGAACTGGGGAACCCTTCACCTTCCTCCTGTTGTTGCTGCCATCCTCTCCTGCCGGAAGAGCAGAAAAACGTTATCAAGTGATGGAGTTTTAAAACCAACAAAGAGCACTTATGCGCCAGGGCAGATGTTAGTCAAGGACACATTTAAAGAATTTTTAAAAAAACCTTCAGCCACCTTTAACTTTAAACACTTTAAAACTATCAGGAGAAACCAAAATACTCATTTACCTTCTTCTAGGAACCTCAGGGCCAGTGAACAATGAACCTGCAAGACTTCTTCCGATTTGGTTTCTTGATGATCCATGCCAGTTTAAGAAGCTTTAAGGTCTGACATGCGCCCGAACTTCCTATAACCTGGGCTCCCGGCAACATTTTTGTGCCCCACTTTGCGCTTGAAGTCTGCCCTCTCTATTCTAATGAGGGCCTTCAAGAAATCCAGGCACAAGAAAACTGCGCTTCTGATACGCCGCACACACATTGCCCACCCAGGAAAATCGGCTCGAATGTATTGATCTTGGCGGCTGCAGTATGTGGGATTTCACGGGACAAGTAAAGCTGCTCAGTGGGAGGAGGTGCCTATTACTGGAAGTAATGATCAATTACAGATGTTCTGCTCCAATCTCCCTACCTGAACACCAAGTTCCTCCATGTCGACCTTCTCTTCCTCATTCTGCGTAATATTGGACTTCACACCTATCAATTACTTAACCTGATGGAGAAGAGAGGAAGCTGGTGATTAACTGTTGCAATTTTAAATATGTATTTATACATGCATGTATTTTTGTTTTTAACAACAGATGGTTTATTAAATGGTGTTAGGTAAAAATATTAGATTCCAGTACAATAGCAGATTTATCACAGAGTGTGATCACATCACAGCCAGAATTACTCCTCCCTTGCCAATTGTTGCTATGCAATTGTGGAGGTTGTTTGGTGATGAATCAGAAAGACCAATGGGGAATTTGGCTTTTAATTTTATTGTCTGTGTATGGAGTCATGGAGTTAAATATTCACTCCGGCCTCATGAATAATTCATAAAAGAAGTAATACTTAAGGCCAAAATATCCCTGTGAGTCTAATATATCACTTCCGTCTTGGTGACAGTCTGCCACGATGCGGAGAGGCAAGTCAGCTTTTTTTTCACTCGTTCATGGGATGTGGGCGTCGCTGGCGAGGCCAGCATTTATTGCCCATCCCTGATTGCCCTTAAGAAAGTGGTGGTGAGCCGCCTTCTTGAACAACTGAATGGCTTGCTAGGCCATCTCAGAGGGCAATTAAGAATCAGCCACATTGCTGTGGGTCTGGAGTCACACATAGGCCAGACCAGGTAAGGACGGCAAGTTTCCTTCCTAAAGGACATTAGCTTGTGACATAATGGAAATTACTAAATTATTAATGAATTTATTTAATTTACAATAATCACCATTAAAACTAAAAACACAATAAGCTTGAATTTCTTGTTTGTATCAACCATTACTAATCACTTAATTTCATTAAGAAAGAAGGAAGCTGGCGGCTAATTGCTACAATTTTAAACATGTGGGCCTAGAAAATCGATTGCGCCCGAGAATGGGTGCACAGGGGATGGGTCTCGCAGTGTTCACCTAGGCACAGGGACCACGTGAAATTGATGCTGGCTGCTGATTGTAATGGGTCAGGCATGCAGCCGGTGTTACCCACACTGCTTATTGGCTGCACGCCTGTTTAGTGAGGCAGGAAATTGGGTGCCTCTGACTCCACTTAAAAGGCAACAGTACCTCTTAAAGGGGAGGTGCACTCTGGCTGTAGACAGGTGGGAACTCGTGTGAGCAGAGAAATGAGTGCAAGACCTGCAGATTGGGCCCCCAGGTTCTCTGATGCGTGTTGGAGGCCCTGGTACAGATGGTGAACAGAGGAGGGAGATCTTGATTCCCCCCACCAAGGGGGCAGAAAGTCCTCCAGACAACACCACTGGCGCAAGTTGGAAGAGGTGGCTGAGGTGGTCAATGCGAGGAGTTTAGCTTCCAGAACACACCGCAATGCCTAAAGAAGTTTAATGACCTCAGCAGAGTTGTCAAAGTAAGAATCCTACCTCTCACCTCAATTACTCTCTCCTCCACCTGCACCACCTCCAGCCTCACTACTCACAACAATCCTCTCCCCACATCCTTCCACTCTCCGACAATTACTACACCGAACTTCAGCCACCTCCTCGCCTGCCACTCACACACCCTGCACCTCCCATTTCACCCCTTATTTCCCCCATATCTCACATCTTGCACACAACAGCTGCACTATTCGACCTTGACAGGCATATTCTCAAAACAGCTCACAAGGCTGTCACAAACACACTCCCTTCTTGTCTATATAATTCAGGTGCTCAGTATCAAAAGGGAGTGTGGCTGCATGGATATTAAGTTGGCTAAAGGACAGAAAAAGCAGTAGTGGTTAATTATTCAGACCGGAGGGAGGTAAACAGTAGTTTCTGCCAGGAGTCAGGATTATGACCATAGTTTTTCTCAATTCACGTAAATGACCTGGACTAGAGTATACATGGCACAATATAAAAATGAGCACATTGCACAAAAATAGGTGAGACGATTTCAATCCTAATCGTCTGGTGGAAACCGGTCGGGTAGGTAGTTAAAATCGACCAGGTGACTTACCTGCCAGTGTCCCACCTGGATTATGCCATCTTCAATCTTAACCTGCTTTTCCGAGCAGGTAGCAAAGGCACCTGCCTAAAGCCTGCGGAGACCTTCTTTAAGTATGCAGATCAGGGTCTGATGACATCATTGGGACAGGGCCACTATTTTAACTCACACGTCCTTCGCTCCAGGAGAACCAAGGCAGAAGAGGTTGTTCAAGGTAAGCTTTTTACTTTCCTTTGTGAAGCCAGGAGGAGCAGGAGTCACCTGAATTTCTGTAGGCCAGCAGCCGCTTCCCATTCTCTTCCCTCCCATTCCTGGGGGGTAGCTGGGCAGTGGCATGTTAATGAGTCCTGATGATTAAAATCGCAGGGCATAGTCGCAGGATAAGAGGTCGTCCATTTAAGACTGAGACTTGGAGGAATTTCTTCACTCAGAGGGTTGTGAATCTTGGAATTCTCTACTCCAGAGGGCTGTGGATGCTCGGTTGTTGAATGTATTCAAGGCTGAGATCAACAGATTTCTGGATTTTAGGGATATGGGGATCGGGCAGGAAAGCGAAGTTGAGGTCAAAGATCAGCTATGATCTGATTGAATGGTGGAGCAGGCTCGAGGGGTCATGTGGCCTACTCCTGCTCCTATTTCTTTTGTTCTTATGTTCTTATTGCCATGGCCTCATTTTGCGGGAATCTAACTGATTCCAGAAATCCACTTGCAGTTAAAATCCACCCCCCCTCCTCCTTCCCCCCGCCCCACAGGAGCATGTTTAACTGTGAAGAGGACTTTCAATAGGATATGGATGGATTGGTAGATTGGATAGATAGATGCCAGGTGAAATTTAATTTGGAGAAATGTGAGGTGAGGAATTTTGGGGAAAAGAATGGGAGGAATTATAGGGGCAAATTTTACATGTAGCTAGTGCATATCGAAAAATTGTGATGCGCACTGGCCTTGCAATATTTAGCCTTATGTTTAATGATAAAAGTTGAAAAAGAGAAAAGCAGAGAGACTTATAGGTTCAGAGACAAAAATCTTTGAAAGGGGACAAGTTGATAAAACTGTAAATAAAAGCGTACAAAGTCCTAGGTTTTATAAATAGGGGCATAGAAATGAAAGCAAAGAGACAATGTTAAATCTATACAAATCATTGATTGAATCAAAGGAGGAAAATAAGTGAGATTTTCCTCCTCCCTGCACCCAGGATTCCTGGGCACAGGGGAGAAGATAAAGGGGCAGAAACCCATTATGTCAGGTCTCCGTCCTCATTGTGCTGCCCCTGTAGTCAGCACAAGCCTAGCATCGCTGAGTGATATATTAAATGGTTCGGTCTTTAATCAAAAAGGCCCGGAGGTGTTTTGTTCCAAATTATAGTAGCTTTATTAAGAAGTTATAATAGGTAGTAAAGATGTTAAAATACAAGAATACAATTAAACATACTAATAAGATGTTGGGATACAACCTGGCAAAACTTATCACCATACAAGGTTCCGAGGTGGTCTTCTTGAAAGTCCTTGAAATTACAGTTGAGCGGTCCAGCCTCACTCTGAGAATGTTCCGACAAATACGATTTAATTCTCAGTTTATATATGTTTTTAACACATTAGTTCTACAGGGGCTGTGTGCAAACATGAGGCCTCCCGTCAATCTTCCTTCTTGTCTCATGGAGCTGCCATCCATTTCACTCCATTTACATTCCAGATAACCAAATACCTGACATCATTGCCTCCCATATAATTAGTTGTCTCCGACTTATCAAGGACATCGTGTTTATCCCAAAGCACCCTGTATTCTTACTAAACTATGGCCAACTCCTTTTACCCATCTAATGCACATGAGATAAGAATGACACAGGATGTTCATTACTGAAGGGTGCCTCTACACAAGGTGACCAAAAGCCTATTGATGCTTAATAACAGAGAACATAAAGCCTTGTTCACAGGATAAGCCGATATAATGCTCTTCATAATAATGTTAGCAGTATTATATAGAAAACTTGAATAATGCTTCTCTTACAATCATTATTTTAATGGAGCAGGAGGAGGCCATTCTCAGCACAGGGGCTCCCATGAAAAATTGATATTATGGCCTGTCCTTAGCCCCTTGTCAACCAGAAGGGTCATGGGGGTCTTAGAGGCACAATGAAGACTTGGAGGCTAGGTAGGATCTTTGAGCTTTTCCACCATTCCCCCCCTCACCACCCGCACCCCACCCCCCACCAGACAATCTTTTGCACTCGAGATCTTCTGACTGCTGACCTATACCAACATCCAGAAGGTCCTGATCACAACAGCTTGCAGCACTTGCATTTCTTTCCAGTTTTTCTGATGATAGCCTAGCTAAGAAGTGTCTGGCATCTGCCCAGGTCAGCTAAGTGGCTTGGGAAAGGAAAAACAGAGACAGTTGTCTTCTGAGAGGTTCAGACCATAGCAGAGTGGATGCCCATTGCAGAAAATCAACCCTAGCATGTTTAGTTTTCATAGTATCATAGTAGCTATAGTGCAGGAGGAGGCCATTCGGCCCATCATGCCTGTGCCAGCTCTCTGGAAGAGCCATCCAATTAGTCCCACTCACCTGCTCTTTCTCCTTAGCCCTGTAAATTGTTTCCCTTCAAGTATTTATCCCTTTTGAAAGTTACTGAATCTGCTTCCACCCCCCTTTCAGGCAGTGCAATCCAGATCGTTACAACTCGCTGCATGAAGAAATGTTCCATCATGTCGCCTCTGCCTCTTTTGCCGATCACCTTACACCTGTGTCCTCTGGTTACTGACCCTTCTGCCACTGGAAACAATTTCTTCTTATTTACTCTATCAAAACCCTTCATGATTTTGAACACTTCTATCAAATCTCCTCTTAACCTTCTCTGTTCTAAGGAGAACAATCCCAGCTTCTCCAGTCTCTCCACATAACTGAAGTCCCACATCCCTGGTACCATTCTAGTAAATCTCTTCTGCACCCTCTCTAAGG
This sequence comes from Heptranchias perlo, assembly GCF_035084215.1. Classification (NCBI taxonomy): domain Eukaryota; kingdom Metazoa; phylum Chordata; class Chondrichthyes; order Hexanchiformes; family Hexanchidae; genus Heptranchias; species Heptranchias perlo. The sequence goes on along the minus strand of NC_090326.1, from coordinate 96,957,442 downwards.
CCTTGCCATCCTTTCTAAAGTGTGGTGCCCAGAATTGAACACAATACTCCAGCTGAGGCCTAACCAGTGATTTATAAAGGTTTAGCATAACTTCCTTGCTTTTGTACTCTATGCTTCTATTAATAAAGTCCAGGATTCCATATGCTTTAATAGCAGCCTTCTCAATGTGTCCTGCCACCTTCAAAGATTTGTGTACGTACTCCCCCGGGTATGTCTGTTCCTGCACGCCCTTTAAAATTGTACCATTTAGTTTTTATTGCCTCTCCTCAATCTTCCTACCAAAATGAATCACTTCTTACTTCTCTGTCTTAAATTTCATCTGCCATGTCCATTTCACCAGTCTGTCTATGTCCTCCTGAAGTCTGTTACTATCCTCCTCATTATTTACTATATTTCCGAGTTTCGTGTCAATTGCAAACTTTGACATTATCCCCTCTATACCCAAGTCCAGGTCATTAATATATATCAAAAAGAGCAGTGGTCCTAATACTGACTCCTGGGGAACACCACTGTATACTTCCCTCTGAAGTCTGAAAAACAATCTTTCACCACTACTCTCTGTTTTCTGTCCCTTAGCCAATTTTGTATCCACACTGCCTCTGTCCCTTTAATCCCATGGGCTTTAATTTTACTAACAGGTCTATTATGTGGTACTTTATCAAATGCCTTTGAAAGTTCATATACACAACATCAACCCTCTCCATTACTTCATTAAAGAACTCAATCAAATTAGTCAAAATTGATTTTCCTTTAACAAATCCATGCTGACTTTTATTTATTAGCCTATACTGTTCCAAGTGCCAATTAATTTTATCCCAGATTATTGTCCCTAAAAGTTTCCCCACCACCGACGTTAGGTTGTCTGGTCTGTAATTGTCGGGTTTACCCCTCTCCCCTTTTTTGAACAGGGGTGTGACATTTTCAATTCTCCAGTCTTCTGGCACCACCCCCATATCTAAGGAGGATTGGAAGATCGTGGCCCAGCCTCCTCAATTTCTACCCTTGCATCCCTCAGTAACCTAGGATGCATCCCATCTGGACCGGGTGACTTACTTTCGAAAGGACATCAAGGCCTCAGAAAGGGCACAGAGGAGATTTACTAGGATGATATCAGGGATGAGAAGCTTTGGTTATGAGGAGAGATTAGAGAAACTGAGGCTTTTTCCATTAAAACAGAGAAAGTTAAGAGGAGATCTGATGCTGGTGTTCAGAATTATGTGAAGATTTGATAAGGTAAAATTTGAAAAACGATATTGTTCAATAAGTCAGTAACTAGAGGGCATAAATTTAAGACCATCACCAAAAGATGAAGGGAGAGTTCAAGAGACCTTTTTTAATGCAGATGGTTGTTTGGACATAGAACAGAATCAATGGTGGAAGCAGAACCTTTATTAGCTTTTAAAAGAGAATTGGATACATATTTGAAAAATAAAAATTTAAATGAATATGGGAAAGGGCAAGGGAATGAAACTAAGTGGATACATAATAATGTCCTGTGTAATACTGGTTATAATGCTGCTGTGCACCTATTGTGTATACTGGTGCAGATTGTGCCCACCTCGTCCACCCCCCCACCCCCCATCCCCCCAACCCCAGCCTGTAAACTTCTCATCAATAATTTTGATGGTTGGAATATCAGGAGCTGGGGGTGTGCAATTTCCCAATTTACATCAGAAGCATAGTCCTGTGATTTTCCAATTAAGGGTGCTGATGTGAATAATCCTGGTCACTGTGTATACCTGAGGAACAAACAAAAGTTTGAGGGTCTAGCTTAAACCTTAGCTCCATTTATAATAAACATATACTGAGATTCGTTAATTTTACGGAGTAGTTCCCCTTTGAAGTTAAGGTATAAAATTAGATGACTTTGCATCCCTCCAGTCAGTAGTTACAGATGGTCCTCGTCTTTGTTGGAAGTAGTCTTGTAGATATAGTAAAAGAAGCAGAGTCTTTCTTAGCAACTCTTAGCTTCTCTTGGTTGTTAAAAGAAGATTTTCTTTGTCTTCTATAAGAATCTTTGCCTAGCAAATGTAAAAGTTATCCATGCCAGTACAAGGTACCTTTAAGGACAGAGGGTCAGAGGTTAGACGTTAAATTGTGGCTACGATGCCCAGTTACAGGCAGAGATAAATGTGTCAATTAACTGTACAAGAGTCTGAGGTCAAGAAAAGTGAGAGGCAAGCCAGTTAGCTCAGGTATCATCACTCATGCGTAAGGCGAATTCAACCGGAATCGAAGATCCACGTGGAACAGATAACCCCACCACACTATTGTAGTGGTTATGTTACTTAACTAGTAATCCAGAGGCTTGGACTAATGATCTACAGAATGTGAGTTCAGATCTCACAATGGCAGTTTGAGAATTTGAATTCAGTTTTAAAAATCTGGAAATAAAAAACTGGTATCAGTAAAAGTGACCATGGAGCCATTGAATTGTTGTAAAAATCCAACTGGTTCACTAATGTCCTTTAGGGAAGGAAACCTGCCGTCCTTATCCAGCCTGGCCTATATGTGACTCCAGTCCCACACCAATATGGGAAGTATTAAGGGGATTAGCATCTTTGAAAGTAGATGAATCGCCAGGCCCGGATGAAATGTATCCCAGGCTGTTAAGAGAAGCAAGGGACGAAGTAGCTGAGGCTCTGACCATCATTTTCCAATCCTCCCTGGCTACAGGCGTGGTGCCAGAGAATTGGAGGACTGCTAACGTTGTACCGTTGTTTAAAAAGGGAGAAAGAGATAGACCGAGTAATTATAGACCAGTCAGTCTAACCTCGGTGATGGGCAAATTATTGGAATCGATTCTGAGGGACAGCATAAATTGTCATTTAGAAAGGCATGGGTTAATCAAGGACAGTCAGCATGGATTTGTTAAGGGAAGGTCGTGTCTGACTAACTTGATTGAATTTTTTGAGCAGGCAACAAGGAGGGTCGATGAGGGTAATGCATTTGATGTAATCTACATGGGTTTTAGCAAGGCTTTTGACAAGGTCCAACATGGCAGACTGGTCAAAAAAGTAAAAGCCCATGGGATCCAAGGGAAAGTGACTAGTTGGATCCAAATTGGCTCAGTGGCAGGAAGCAAAGGGTTATGGTTGACGGGTGTTTTTACGACTGGAAGGCTGTTTCCAGTGGGGTCCTGCAAAGCTTGGTACCAGGCCCCTTGCTTTTTGTGGTATATATTAATGATTTGGACTTGAATGTGGGGAGCTTGATCAAGAAGTTTGCAGATGATACAAAAATCGGCCATGTGGTTGATATTGAGGAGGAAAGCTGTAGACTGCAGGAAGATAGCAATGGACTGGCCAGGTGGGCAGAAAAGTGGCAAATGGAATTCAACCTGGAGAAGTGTGAGGTAATGCATTTGGGCAAGGGAGTACACAATAAATGGGAGGATACTGAGAGGTGTAGAGGAACAGAGGGACCTTGGAGTACATGCCCACAGATCCCAGAAGGCAGCAGGGCAGGTAGATAAGGTGGTTAAAAAGGCATACGGGATATTTTCCTTTATTAGCCGAGGCATAGAATATAAGAGCAGGGAGATTATGCTAGAACTGTGTAAAACACTGGTTAGGCCACAGCTTGAGTACTGCATACAGTTGTGGTCACCACATTACAGGAAAGATGTAATTGCACTAGAGAGGATACAGAGGAGATTTACGAGGATGTTGCCAGAACTGGAGAATTTTAGCTATGAGAAAAGATTGGATAGGCTGGTGTTGTTTTCTTTGCAACAAAGGAGGCTGAGGGGAGATTTAATTGAGGTATATAAAATTATGATGGGACTAGATAGAGTGGATAGGGAGGACCTGTTTCCCTTAGCAAAGGGATCAGTGACTGGGGGCATAGATTTAAAGTAATTGGTTGAAGGATTAGAGGGGAGCTGAGGAGAATTTTTTCATCCAGGGTTTGCTGGGGGCTGGTACTCACTGCAGCGGTTCAAGAGAAAGGCCCACCACCACCTTTTCAGGGCAACTAGGGGTGGGCAATAAATATTGGTCTTGTTAGTGATGCCCACATCTTGAGAATGAATTAAAACAAAAACCTAAGGGGATTCATGAAATCAATGCTCTAGAAGTTAATGCCTGAATCCCAGAGAAGGAAGAAGATCGATTCAATCATGCCACTCATAAGGCTACGCACTGCAACGGTACTAATCACCAGCTTCTAGATGTTAATCTAATGCTGTTAACTTGTCAGCTATATGTGATTTAACTTTAAAAGAACCTCACCAATTGTAATAATCTCAGACTCTGATCGCTGCTATAATTAATACTCAGCGTCCATTGATACTAATTTACAGTGATATATTGCATTGCCTGTGTAATCTCTGTTACCCATTTAAGTGAACTCTGTCCATTAATGATCTGCTGTTCAAACTGCAAGAGGAACTTGACTACATCTATTCATATGCATAAAGTGCTTGTATACCTAACAATTAACCTTAAGTTGTGATTTTTTAGTCAATAAATAATTGTTTGTGCATGATTCTTTGCCTGACTTTTTCTTTGATGGTTTGGAAAGAAAGGGTTAATTGATTCACTCAGTAGTTTATGGGTATCCTAAGCGAGAGCTGGGAAGATAACTTAAAATTCGATCCGAACTGGTTAAGTATAAGGGTTCTGATGAAAGGTCATCGACCTGAAACGTTAACTCTGTTTCTCTCTCCAAAGAAATGCTGAGCGTTTTCAGCATTTTCTGTTTTTATTATAAGCAACAATCCCCCTTTAAGTAGCCTTCTTGAGTAGGTCAAGAAAACCATTTTTTAGGGGCGAAGCATATCTTGGGGTAGAGGCTTGGCTGGAGTTGCAAAATTCTGCAAGTGACCCGATTTCAATGAATGTTTCATTTAAGTCTGATATACTGCCTCATTTGTGCCCTCAAAATCACCCATCAGAAAATTTGACATGTTGTGAATCAGGCATGTCACCTTGTGTGCCCAATTTCACGCCCGCCACCAGCCAGGCAACATACTGCTGGCAGAGCTTTGCAAATTCATCTTTTAGAATAATGCGATTATCTCAGGGTCATTAGTTTTACAGCTAAAAATACATTTTAAAATTTGATGAATGGTTGCTGGTTAACCATAGATTTTGAGGCAGCTCTTTCAAGTTATTTTCACCACAGAAGGCAGTCTAGATCGGAATGAGTAATAATAATATAACACGATTGATGGATGCTGAGAATAATTGTAAAATAACACAGGACAAGATTAGAAACTGAGAATATTTTTTGCTATTACAGAAGATTCTTGAAGGGCCAACATTTAGCAATACATTTTATTGTACTTTATCTTTGATTTTTATTTATTTGCCCCTGAAGGAGCAAAGAAAAGCTGCCAGCCAAAATTGCAGGCAAGTGACCGCTCCTCAATGTCTATGCTGATTGTAAGCTAATTGGTGTGGAGTTTGATGAGCGAGGTCCAGGATAGTTCACCATTAATTTTCCTTCCTTCTGTAAGGTAAGCATCTAGCTTCTCTTCAATTTTTGATGGCATAACCTACAAATCTGACTGGGAAGGTTAATTATTCATGTTTCCTCACTGAAGTTGCAATACTCTGTCAGATAGGCTACTTTACTCATGAGGATAGGACAATGTGAGTCATGTAGATCTCTATGATATTGCCAGCACTACTGAATGATCAGCTGTCAGGCACTACACTTTAGTAATGAACATTTAATTGTTTCAGATCTCCTACTGGCCTGAATTTGGCCAGCTTACTAATTTGGTAGTAAATATCTAAATTGACGTGGAACCCACTTCCAGCCGAGTTCTACCCTGTAATGGTGGCATTGGAGTTTTCAATTGGCTCTGGGGTCTTCTTGCAATGTGTGTGTCAATGTTGCCATTATAATAAATGGTAATGAGAAGTAACTTAGAACAAAATAAAAGAGGTGTACCTACATTAGGTGATAGTGTCATAAATGCTTTACTTTGGAGCCTGCAGCAACTTTGAAGAGCTATTACTCGACTTACAAAAGAGATTTGGAGGGCTTTTATGTGTGTTATACATCCCATCTGATTTTCCTTTCCAATGAAGACTATGGAAAGTAAAATCAGGCGGGGTATATAATGGGTGGCCAATTCGATATTGCTTATTTTACACCATCACCCAAAGTTAAAATGACCCTATCATGATTTTCCAATGATACTGAAATATTATGGCAGCTTCCACCCGAGTTCTCACAATGCACTCTCAGTAGGCATGGTTCCCCTCCAGAAGTGAAATTTCATAAAATGACCCCCATTCTTGGAGCTAGGATGCATTAGCATTTCTTTTTTGATCAGCTGAGTGTGTAATGTGTGAAAACCCATCACCAAGCTTGAGTCTCCAAACCAAGCTACGGAGAAATCCACAAGTAGAGATTCTGTTCGGCCAATAGAGGCCCCATGCTACTGGTGGAATCCTTACCTGCTACAATCCAGCATCATGAAATTGAGGCAGACCCTAAACCTCCCTGAGGTGCTTTGTGCCCAATACTTCAGGAAGCATTTTGGGCCCTTTTTAGAGGCTCATGCTACTGTCTTGTACAATAAGGCCCTAATGACCTCACATGGGATTTTTGGGACAAGGATCTACTTACAGTTTGAAACCCACCCATAAAAAGAGTCTCCTGGAGGCCTCTAGTTGAACTTTGGGGGGGGTGGGACGTTGTCACTTGAATTTTGATCCTTGAATTGCTTGGGTTCCACCATGGATCACAAAATATGTTGAGGGAGTGCTCAGCAGCAGAGGTATAGCAGGAGCAGGCACAGATGAGGGAGTTGTCACTGAGGACAACTCAACATTTACCCAATCGAAATTTTCCATTCAAATGATCAATACAGAGCCAGAGAGAGGTCAGGCCCAGGAGGCTTGTCACAGCATCAAAAGTGACCTCAACAGTTACAGGAGCATCTTATGACGACAGAGAAGGTAGATAAAGAGTTACTTAAATCACAGGACACACTCAGTGGCATCCATCGGCCAGTCACTTCACTTCCTAATCCCACCAGTGTAGCACTTAGAAGGAACATGAGACTAAGCAGCAGAATGTACTCGCCATACATACGAAAGGGGAAGTACTGGGATAGAAAAAAACATTAACAGTGCACCATGAGAGTCATAAATACATGGAATTTAATTTTGATTTTGTGCAGAGTTTATTTGTACTCAGGCAGATTTCTATAGCAGGTGACAAATGGATGGGCATGCATGGTGGCTACATGGTGACTCCTCTTAGACCATAATTATGCAGTATACAGTGCACCACTATCATCTTAGACACGCTTCAGCATGTCTGTGCTTTGCTCTGATTGTATCCTTGTGGTTGCACGTGCTTCATTATATTTTCTGTCAGCTGTGATTTGTGAATTTCAGACTGGCATCGTGAGCGATGGTTCAAGATGGTCTCCTGCTCCCTCAGGATCTATCCATCTAATCTCGGTATTCCATGGTGACACTACCAATGATCTTAGAATAAAGACGTGGCAGCAGCTTCCAGGATATCTGGCATCCAACTGGTGTGATGGTCACATACCTCATTGGAATTACTTCCCATTCAAAAAAGCCATAGTATTGTTGAAAGGAGCCTTAAGGCCACATGTTTTCCACGGATTCCATGGGTTGTAATGCAGCCCTCTCCTGCTCTCGATAGCCTTCCTTCAGGAAAGTGATAAAGTCATTGGCTCTGGAAACAAGGCATCAATGGCCTGATGTATGCAGTGGTGTTCTGCAGAATGACTGATCTGACGGGTGTCACCTGAAGCAGCTGCAAAGGAAAAAACTGCCTAGAAATTCAAGGCAGTTGTGTCTTTTAATACCAGGGCAAAGCTGGCCTAAACCTGGACAAAGTTGACAGGTCCAACTGCAGCTCTCAGCAAAGTTTCAAGTTTGCTTTTCTGGTGAAGTGTAATCAGTGAAGATAGATCCCCTTGGACACAGCCAAGTAACTCTGGTGGGGACTATAGACCTGATTTCTTGGGTAAGAGCAGATTGGGCCAGAATGTCTCTAGCACAGCTGTACCTGGTCCTCCACCTTCCTGCAGAAATTGTCTTCATCCCTTATCTCCCTGAACTTAGAGCCAATCTCCCTTCAGTGGTAGGAGATGAAAAATAAAATAAATTAAATAATACATAAAAGCAAAAATGAAGTGCAAAATGGACAAAAAGACATGTACCAAACTAAATGCAACAAATGTAAACAAAAAAGCCAAAAATGATATAGGCACACACACTCCCAAATCAGTTAAATACAGCTTTAAGAAACTGGCTCTCAAAGTCCAAGAAGTGAGTTTGTAAATATGCTGGTTTAAAAGAAGCCTTCAATGATGACTGTGCATTTTTGAAGCAGAGCACTTAACATACAGGGGAGGAATGTCCTACCCTAATTAACACCCATAATGAGGCCTTGAAACGCCAGCAACATGAGCAACTTGTGAACCCAATGCATCTCACCCAGAAAAGGACAAGCATTGCTATCCTGCTGTATGCTCGGCACAAAGATTTTGATTTGTGGCGCAGATTTGCACCCGACCGCCTGCCTAATGACATCAAGAAGCCTGATTAATTTTAATGTTCGGTCCTCATTTACATTGACTAGGCGAGCTGACAACACTAATTGTGTTGCTTATTGGTAGCTTGCCATTTGAGAGGGCAAGATCCAGCGGGCCTCCCAACATTTAAAGGCAGCTTGCTGCTCTTGTTATGTTCACTAGTCCAGCATCGGGATTTTCACCTCACTGTAGGACTAAAACACTGTCATTTCCTAAGTTGCAGAACCAGCTGACAATTTCTGTGGTTTGCTTAGGTTCCAATGTGACTCAGGAGCAGAGGGAGTCAGGGACAGTAAATTTCCTTTTTCTTACATTAATCTTCATTAACTATACATACAATCAATTGATATTTCTTATCTAGATTCTCTCTTTCATCATACAGTGCATACTGACCTGTTATTTCAACCTCCAGTGCCTGGTTTGTCCACTCGAACAGGCCTCAAAATCTTCTTATCCGTTGCCAGGGTTAACATGTTGGCTTTCCACATCTGTAAACTATGCGCTTTCTTCTGCTTTTACCTTCTTTTTGTACTCAGGTTTCTTACATCTCAGAAAGTGTAATTCTCAGGTCAGGTCATAAAGTCATAGAATCATAGAAAATTTACGGCACAGAAGGGGGCCATTCGGCCCATCATGTCCGTGCCAGTCATTCTGTACCTTTATACTTTAGTTTGCATTTGTTAACAGGAGTAAATAGTACTTTGAACAACTAATTAATCAATAGTCAACATCCAACAATCTTCCCTTACATCTTTGATACTTTTCATCAAAGTGTCATAACTATTTACATTAGGCCTCCAATTCAGTCCTTAATCTCATACTCATTTCCATTTGATGGTGCAATTCTCTCCTAGACAGTTTGAGAGTGCAGTTGTGCTTCAGCTCCAAATCTCCAGCTTGGCTCTCTTTTCAGCTTCTTCATTAATTTCCTTTCTAATAATTTCTATTTCGACCTTATGTTCTTTGCATAGGGCACAGGTCTTTTTGCACTTTGGCAAGCTGTTTGTGCACTTACTGCTTCTCATTTTCTGCTTCTTCCAGTTTGTATTGCAATTCTGTTTGCTGCTCTCACATGTCACCTAGCAATTTATGTAGTTCTGTGTCAGATTTTGTTTTCTCTTCAGAGCTTTTCTCAAAGATCTTAAGAAGAGAGAATTCCTCTCCCACCTGCTCCTGGAGATCCTTAATCTGGTTTGTTTCGTAGCATACAGTCAGGGAGCTGTTCTCCAATATTAACTCCTTCTCAATTTCTTCCTATCTTAAGATGAAACTATTTCGAGTTTCACTATTATTTGTATCTCGGTCATTTTTTTTCCTACATTTTCTTTTGTAGCTTTCCAATTGTCTTTTCCATCTAATTTATCTGTTGGTCTATTCCCTTAATGGCTCCATGACATTTTCTACCTGACCTGTTTCCTCTTTTTGCTGTTCTGCCAGCAATGAATACTAATGCCTCTGTTGCTCAAGCTCTGACTGAAGCATTTCTCTTTCTCTCGTATGGATTAGCTTTCCTATTCAACTTTATCTAGGTGCCTTCGAAGATCTGTATATGACTTTTTGATATCTTGTCCAGAAACACTTGTTTCTACCTGCCTTTCTTTGCATTGTTGTATCTCTTGCTGATACCTCCTTCTGTAGAACCATAACCTGTTCTTCATAGCTCGCTCTCAACAGCTTCAAAGGTCTCCTTCTCAAGTTTCATTTCTTCTCTCACTTTTCGACCCACTTTTGTTTTTCTTCCTTTTCTGATCCTATTGTAATTTCTAATGTTTTCAGTTTTTCTTCTAAGACCACAATGATTGTTTCTTGTTCCTTTGCTTCTTGTTTTAAGTCTCGTATTCGTTCATCCACACATTTTTCTTTTTCTTCCAATTGGGTTGTTAATTATTTCATTATTTTTGCAATTTTCTGGTCTGCTTTTTTGTTGAGTTTTGTTTAGTGGTGCTCTCTGTTTTCACTCTGGTTTCTATATCCTTTGGTTCTTCCTCCTTGATGTTCACAAGGTCCATTTTCATTTGCTTCCAGGCATAGAATCATAGAATCATAGAAGTTTACAACATGGAAACAGGCCCTTCGGCCCAACATGTCCATGTCGCCCAGTTTATACCACTAAGCTAGTCCCAATTGCCTGCACTTGGCCCATATCCCTCTATACCCATCTTACCCATGTAACTGTCCAAATGCTTTTTAAAAGACAAAATTGTACCCGCCTCTACTACTGCCTCTGGCAGCTCGTTCCAGACACTCACCACCCTTTGAGTGAAAAAATTGCCCCTCTGGACCCTTTTGTATCTCCCCCCTCTCACCTTAAATCTATGTCCCCTCGTTATAGACTCCCCTACCTTTGGGAAAAGATTTTGACTATCTACCTGATCTATGCCCCTCATTATTTTATAGACTTCTATAAGATCACCCCTTAACCTCCTACTCTCCAGGGAAAAAAGTCCCAGTCTGTCTAACCTCTCCCTATAAGTCAAACCATCAAGTCCCGGTAGCATCCTAGTAAATCTTTTCTGCACTCTTTCTAGTTTAATAATATCCTTTCTATAGTAGGTGACCAGAACTGTACACAGTATTCCAAGTGTGGCCTTACTAATGTCTTGTACAACTTCAACAAGACATCCCAACTCCTGTATTCAATGTTCTGACCAATGAAACCAAGCATGCCGAATGCCTTCTTCACCACCCTATCCACCTGTGACTCCACTTTCAAGGAGCTATGAACCTGTAATCCTAGATCTCTTTGTTCTATAACTCTCCCCAACGCCCTACCATTCTGTTTCTGTGAAAGTTCAGCCCAGAGTGATTCCATCTCTTACTCAAATGATCCTTGATTCTGTTGTCCTGATCACAAGCTCCAGGCTGAGCCTGTTCAAGCTGCAGCCCCATCTGCTGCAATTTGATTTCCTTTTGATGCAATTGTTGAGTTTTTGTAAAACTTTACTTTCCTCAGACTTCATAGTAATGTCTTGGTTTTGTTCTGCTTACCTGGCTTAAGTTGTTTCCAGCCAGGCATTCAGGTTATTTACTGCTTTTGCTTTCTCATTCTGCACATATTCAATTTAAATTCTAACACTTTCTAAATTAATAGTCAGTTTTTCTACCTTTGCTGTCAACATTGATGATTGTCCATCCTTCCCTTTATTCTGTTTAACAAACGTCTCAAGCTTTGCCTCAGGGTCTTTCATTTTATTGTTATGCCGTGTGAATTTTGATTCTGTCTTTTTCTTTCATTCTGTTAACTCATTTTTAAACAGGTCGGCCTTTTCAAGGGCTTATACTTTTTCTTGAGAAACAGTTTCAATACTCTCAGATAGCTATTTGGTCCAGCAGTTTTTGCTGTTCCACTTGGTATTGTTGGTTGAGCAATGATATCACTTCTTCTGTATCTGTAAAATGAACATTATGCTCAAGCTGGGATTTCAGGCCACTTACTTCTTCCTCCAAGCTGAAGATTAGTAATTTTTGTTCCTTCATCTGTTCTGTCATGGATTCGAGTAGATCTGCACTTTCTGCCAGTGCTTTTCAATACTGCTCAATGCCTGCCTCCCTGGAATGTAGAAGGTTAAGGGATGATTTGATTGAGGCTTTTAGAAATTTGAAAGGAATTGATAGGGTAGATAGAGAGAAATGTTTTCTGCTGGTGGGGGAATTTAGGACAAGGGGACATAACCTTAAAATAAGAGCCAGGCCATTCAGGAGAGAAGTTAGGAAACACTTCTTCATGCAAAGTGTGAAACTCTATCCCACAAAAAGCAATCAATGCTAGCTCAATTAATAATTTTAAATCTGAGATTGATGGATTTTTGCTTCCCAAGATTATTAAGAGATATGGAGCCAAGGCGGGTAAATGGAGTTAGGATCAAAATCAGTCATGATCTCATTGAATGGCGGAACAGACTCAAGGGGCTGAATGGCCTACTCCTGTTCCTATGTCGCTGTGTTCCTATGTTCTCATCTAATACTCGATTGTGAAGTCTGCTGAAACTTGCTTTCTCAGTCTCCAAGCTTCTCAGTAAGTTCTGTAACTCTGTTAATCGTACTTCATACTGTTGATGTTGGTTGTTTAGTTTTAAATTAATCTTTTCTGCAGCCTCTTCCTGCTTTTTCTGACGGTCCTGGCTCACAAGTTTCTGCAGCTTCTTTTTGAATCATTTCAAGTTCATTTTTCAGACTCTTCTTCTACTTACAGTTCTCCTTCAGAAGATGACAGAGGTTCTTTAGCTCATCTATAAATGTTTTCTCAAGTCCACCCAAAGACTGTTCATGCTCTTTTCTAGCAGCTTCAATTTTTTTCTTCGTAGTGTATTTTTTGGTCTAGTTTCTTCTCATAGTCTTTTTCAATTGCAGATAACTTCTTTTCCAACTCTTGACGTGCTTTGAGCATTTCTGCCATCTCAGCACCTCCAACTCAGTTTGTTTCACACTGAGTTTTCTCTAGTTTTTTTTTGTTAATTTCTTCAATGTTTCATGTACCTGCTCTTTTATCTCTGAGATCACCATACCCTTCTCTTGTAGTTAAGAAATACTTGGTAGTCCCTGGGCACCACTTGTATCTTACTGGCTCTTGAAAGCACACCTCTGTTTGAGCCTGCCTTACTGGCTCTTGCGCTGATGCATCATTATGGCCACCACCAGAGAAGATGAGGACAACAAAGATGGTTTCCAGTGCTTGCTCCACTGGGAGCCGGAACACACTGTTAACTAGCTAGTTATATTTACGCGAGTTCAATCAATGATGGTTAGACAATACGCTCACAAACAAAGTTTCACTTATACACTGCTCCTCAGAAAAGTGCAGATATGTTATCCTGTGCCTATACACTCTGTTGGGAAAGTAATGATTCCTGAAAGCACAACTCTGTTGGCTCATGCCTCCTGCTGCTGGTGTTCCTCTTCCTCTACCCAGATTGGAACTGTGGAAAGGATTCCCATATAGGAAAAATTGCATTGCCGGATGCCCCTTAAGATTTCAACAGGTTGCACAGTATTTTAAATGGGAGTAGGTGAGTATCCCTATAAATGGTGCAATAATGGCCATTTGCCCCTCTGTACTGTCCACAATTTGGGGAGATAGCAATGGCTGCACAGATTGACATGAATATGGTGTTGAGGAGTCCTGACAATGTCAGTTGACCCCTGTTTGAATATTTTAATTAGACCCTCTCCTGTTCAGGGCAGGAATGCTGGCTGCCTAAATTGTGTGCTGCTAAGAACGGGAATGGGTGGACTTCCAGTGGTAAGTCGCGTTCTTTGTCTCACTAGAATCCCATTTATAGGCATGAATGGGCGGTAATGAGATGAAAATCGGCCCAAAACCTCCTCTGTAGATTTCACTGTCCCTCCGCCACCCCCCCACCCCTCCCCGTGACAGGCGTGCAGAGGCCTCCTCACTGGCACAAACCATTAGAAAAATTACCCTACGATCCTTTGAGTCACTGCTGCAACCACAATATCAACATCATTGAAAATAAATTGATACCACAAGTTGTTTGAAAAGACTTTATGAGGGAATACAAATGGAACAAAATTGCAAAGAAATAATAATACATTTATAGTCACTTGGGACATATCAGAGATAGTTAAACATAAAAATAGGAGAAACACAATTAACAAGACAGCCTATTTTAAATTAATCAAATGGAACAAAATAATTATGACCAGTAGTTGCAAAGTCTAAGCCTGACATATGAGCATTTCACAGCACAATTTGGAGTCAGAGCTAATCAGTCTTCACATTCAACTCACGGCCTTTAAATTTATTTATAATGGAGGACTGAAGCCTAGAAATTACTGTGTGGGATATTCATAACATACTTGGGTAGATTTTAATCTTCACTGCCTGGGTGGTAATCTAGCTGGGTGGATTGCACAGCCTTTATAAGAACACGCCTGATTTTTAATTAATTTCATTAATTTCAATGGACTGAAAATCAGGCAGGTTCTATAAAGGGCATGTGATCTGCTCTGCCAGATTAGCACCTCGGCAGTGAAGATGAAAATCTACCCCAGTATTTTGTTGTTTCAATGCAGATGTTAACCTGATTACTATGACTATCTTCTCAGGGACATGTAAGAGGCAGGCACCAGCATGATCAAGGTCAGAAATGGGGATATTCGCTGATAATTACACGGTGTTCAGTTCCATTCGCAACCCCTCAGATAATGAAGCAGTCCGTACCCGCATGCAGCAAGACCTGGGCAACATCCAGGCTTGAGCTGACAAGTGGCAAGTAACATTCGTGCCAGACGAGTGCCAGGCAATAACCATCTCCAACTAGAGAAAGTCTAACTACCTCCCCTTGACATTCAACGGCATTACCATCACCGAATCCCCCACCATCAACATCCTGGGGGTCACCATTGACCAGAAACTTAACTGGACTAGCCACATAAATACTGTGGCTACAAGAGCAGGTAAGAGGCTGGGTATTCTGTGGCGAATGACTCACCTCCTGACTTCCCAAAGCCTTTCCACCATGTACAAGGCACAAGTCAGGAGTGTGATGGAAATCCTCCACTTGCCTGGATGAGTGCAGCTCCAACAACACTCAAGAAGCTCGACACCATCCAAGACAAAGCAGCTCACTTGATTGGCACCCCATCCACCACCCTAAACATTCACTCCCTTCACTACCGGCGTACCATGGCTGCAGTGTGTACCATCTACAGGATGCACTGCAGCAACTCGCCAAGACTTCTTCGACAGCACCTCCCAAACCCGCGACCTCTACCATCTAGAAGGACAAGGGCAGCAGGCACATGGGAACAATGCCACCTGCACGTTCCTCCCCAAGTCACACACCATCTCGACTTGGAAATATATCGCCGTTCCTTCATCATCGCTGGGTCAAAATCCTGGAACTCCCTTCCTAACAGCAATGTGGGAGAACCTTCACCACAGGGACTACAGCGGTTCAAGAAGGCGGCTCACCGCCACCTTCTCAAGGGCAATTAGTGATGGGCAATAAATGCTGGCTTTGCCAGCAGCGCCCACATCCCATGAACGAATAAAAAAAGGCACCCGAAGCACTGCTTGAGCATGGAAAGGTGTGATTGATTAGCATGCTGATCTGGCATGAGCCTCTTTGTACTTCAACTCTTGCTGATCCTATCAAAAGAATTAAATTGCTTTTGGCTGACCACAAAATTTGCACCCTGGCCCAGCTCAGATCTTCCAATCTCAGTAGGGTTTGGTTGTAAGAAGTAAGACTCACTATCAATGGGTATCCCGACATCTGTGGCTCCACCAAGCAGAGATCCAACAGAATGAGGCGGGAGGCACTACGGTATCAGTTCCACCTCATTAGCATTTAATTATTATGCTTTTGCCTTCCTCAACCCCTCAATGAAGCCCCTGAAAGTCCCCAGTTCACACAAAGTGGATGGCGATCCTTTTTCCCTTTTTGTCATCATCAAGATGAGTGATATTGGCGCTGGGGAATGGAACTCTTTCTATTGGGTATCTAGTTCCACCATCTAGGGGCTAAAAATTTGTGCGCCTTTGATCAGGGCGTAAATGTTGGGAATGAACCCCCAGGATTCCACTGGACTTTTGGGATCAATGGAAGGTTCCCTGATATAAATAACCTGGGCGGTGCCCATGTCACTAGGGGCACAACTCGGGCAACCACCAGTTGGGAAAAGTTGCAAAATGCACTTCCCAGAAACATGCCCTGCGTGACCCATTGGTCCTCTTATAAACTTACCAATTATCAAAATCTTTGGATGTTCAGGCCAAGGGATGGCAGGACTGACGTATGAGGAGAGATTGGGTCGACTAGGCCTATATTCACTAAAGTTTAGAAGAATGAGAAGTGATCTCATTGAAACATATAAAATTCTAACAGGACTAGACAGACTAGATGCAGGGAGGATGTTCCCGATGGCTGGGGAGTCCAGAACTAGGGGTCACAGTCTCAGGATACAGGGTACGCCATTTAGAACCGAGATGAGGAGAAATTTCTTCACTCAGAGGGTGGTGAACCTGTGGAATTCTCTACCACAGAAGGCAGTGGAGGTCAAGTCATTAGATGTATTCAAGAAGGAGATAGATATATTTCTTAATGCTAAAGGGGTCAAGGGATATGGGGATAAAGCGGGAACAGGGTACTGAGTTAGACGATCAGCCATGATCATTTTGAATGGCAGAGCAGGTCCGAAGGGCTGAATGGCCTACTCTTGCTCCTATTTTCTATGTTTCTATGTTTCAATGTAAGTCCCAAGCTTGCATTCCTAGGTGGGTCCCACTTGCGACCCTGCAGTGGCTGGTATGCTTCCACTCACCTGCTGTATTGTCCATTGCTGTTCTTCCAGAGCATGGACAAGGAATTTCCCAGCCTGTTGCACCCCACTTGACATGGGTGATCTTGTTAAGGGGCAGACGGAGGTTCTGCATCTGTAAGGTGAACACTGTGCTCAAGCTGGGATTTCAGGCCACTTACTTGTTCCTCCAAGCTGAAGATTAGTGATTCTTGTTTCTTCAGTAAGGATTTACCTAAATAAAACCCGGGAAACTGGTGAAGAAAACCAGGACCAGGCAAATCTGGATCTCAGCCTAATTCCCAGACCTTTCCACCATACTTCTGCTGGATTTACCTCAGGAATGCTCTAGAAGGGCCATGGATTTTTGGCCCCCCATTCTACAAGTGAATTACTTTGATTCTGGCGTAACTGCTGGCATTAACCCACTAGCCTAGGGGGAGGGGAATGGTGGTGTTAGGGCCGAGCAGACCCTATGATAAATTTAAGGATTTCAGATTTTCATGAGGCAAAATATCAACATTTATCCAGTTTCTTATGTGTATTTTATAAGCTGTAACTTAATATTGCCGCTAAAAGTGCATTAGTAATTTTTACACTGTACTGCACAAAAACACTTGATTATGATAAAAAGACATGAACATCAATTTTACTTGAAGATTTTTTTTGCCCCATTTTACTTGAGAAAAGAATTCCAGAAAAATGAAGCAGATATAGCAAGAATTCTGTAGACATCTCGTGAAGTGTAACTAGAGGATATATATTTCACACTGGTTTGCTTTAATAATCAAGTACCAAATAAAACTATATACAATACAGTAATTAGCCTTAATCAATTATACAAAAAAGGTTCTTTTCAATCACTAGAATTTCCAATATAAAACTAAATTACCTCACCAAAATCAATATTTTGAGCAATTTTAACATGTAGCCATTGGCCCTCTCGGGATGTTTTACAGCTTTCATTATCTTTTGTTGAAGTACCTTAATGTTTTCAAAATTAACTGTAGCCCTGTCTGAAATCAACATTTCCCTAAAGGTGGCACCAAAATAAATAGCTTGAATCATTAAAATGAGTTATATTGTGTTCATTTATTTGGGTTTGTAAAGTTATTTTTTTCAAAACATTCAATCTAAACATGGGATGATGACTTGTAGTCCTTAAATAAATGAATGAAACTCTACAATGTTCACATAAATCTCAAGCCATTTGGTAGATTTGATTGCTTGCTTTGCCTATGAGGATTGCATCGATCTACGGACCTGTTATGTGCTATCGCCTCAATGATTTATGTAACTTGATTTTAAAGAGACAGCGACCATTTACTTCTGTGTCGATATACTACTTGGAGCTTATTGAAACAGATTCCCCTTTTCCTATAGCTTGTACAGATTTGCGTATTTGTGCCCATTTTCAACACACATTGTTTTGTGCGTCAAATCGCCAGCTACAACCAGTGGAGTTTTGCAAGTAGCTGATTTTGCGAGAGTTTAATTTTTAAACTAATGTAGATTTGAAGGCCACGTGAGCTAAATATCGTGTTTAAGTATCTTAAGCGATAGAAATATATGTAAAACGGGCATGCCCCCTATGAATTTCTAGGCTTATATTTCCAAATAATGAGTATCAGCGTGGATATCAAAGGTGGTGAGTGCCTGAGACCAGTGAAGAGAGGTACTTTCACTGGGTATCAGAGAATTCAAACATATATTGAGAATCAGGAATTGTATTTCGCTCACATTGTAACTGGTAATGTACAACAAGTCTTTTTTCCTGATAATGAATGGAACTAACATTCCAAATTAATTTGTTTAATTTCAGACCAACCGAAATTAAGAAGGCTTTATGATTCCCTTTACAACCAAAAAGTTGGTAAAGAGGATAGATTGTCTCTGGCTTTTACAGATAATTGATAATGACAAGCAATATTGTAACACATTTGTGTGTCTGAGTCACTTACCCAAACAATAACAATTCAAATGGATTTGTACTCAGCTAAAAAAAACAGCCAAGGTGGATTGTACTTGGGATTTGAAGGTCTTTATTAGTAGACAATACACATTTTAGAACGTTAACTGTTTGCACAGAACCTCTAACTTAACATTCACAAACATTATGGGAGCAGTCAGAATAAATAGGCTTTGGATCATTCTTACATTTTCTTCACATTTACTTGAGATTCTAATTACAGAAGATCAAAAAATAAATCCAAAATTTGCAAATCTTCCACGGTCCAGGGCACGATCCAGGCCTGGACCCCCGAGTGGGCCCCTAAAGCATCTGGTATGTCTCCTTTCACTGGGCATATTGCCACTGCTGTTGTGCCTGGCTGGGGGCAAGGAAACTCTTGGCCTCGGAGTCCTCTCCTGTCAGCCATTCCCTCTGAAGTGGTTCTGCCGCAAACAAGGCCCTGTGGAAACTGGCAGAGACAGCTGGGATTCGGCGGAGTGCGCTGGAAGGGCTGCAAATATTCAGCCCTAACATTTTTATTGGTGTACAGCATCAGAAGTAATTACACAAAAAGTACACAATACAGAACTCTTGAGACACTATGTTCAAAAGCAGAACATGGCCAGCTATATAGGGACAGAAATCTGATGACATCATGGTGGTTAAATTGGATAACCCCCGAAAACGGGCACGTAACGTTCGTGCTGCCTGCTGTTTAAAATGATTGCTGCGTGCAGCCAGCATTACCTGCATTGTTGATTGGCTGTATGAATCAGCAGGGGCCCCCGACATCGCAAGTGGCTCGTGCTTCTTAAAGGCACCCTGCACCTTTTAAAGGGGAGGTGCATTGTGGCTGTAAGAAGTGGTGGGAGTCATTTGAAAAGCGATACAGTGCTCTAATACTTTGAAGAATGGCTGCACCTGCGGGAGAGTGTGCATCATGGTTGAGTATTGATGCAGTAGACAACCTTGGTGCAAGAGGTGGAGAGAAGGAGGGGCATCCTGTATCGGCAGGGGAGCAAGAGGCCTTACAGATATGCTCAAGAGGCAGTGGGAGGAAGTATCATAGAAAGTTAGTTTCGGCATAGAAGGAGAACATTCAGCCCATTATGTCCGTGCCGGCCGAAAAAGAGCTATCCAGCTTAATTCCACTTTCCAGCACTTGGTCCATAGCCCTGTAGGTTACGGCACTTCAAGTGCACATCCAAGTACTTTTTAAATGAGTTGAGGGTTTCTACCTCTCCCACCCTTTCAGGCAGTGAGTTCCAGACCCCCACCATCCTCTGGGTGAAAAAAATTCTCCTCAGCTCCCATCTAATCCTTTTACCAATTACTTTAAATCTATGCCCCCCAGTCACTGACCCCTCTGCTAAGGGAAATAGGTCCTCCCTATCCACTCTATCTAGCCCCATCATAATTTTATATACCTCAATTAAATCTCCTCTCAGCCTCCTTTGTTCCAAAGAAAACAACCCTAGCCTATCCAATCTTTTCTCCATAGCCAAAATTCTCCAGCCCTGGCAACATCCTCGTAAATCTCCTCTGTACCCTATCTAGTGCAATTACATCCTTCCTGTAATGTGGTGACCAGAACTGTACACAGTACTCAAGCTGTGGCCTAACCAATGTTTTATACAGTTCTAGCATAACCTCCCTGCTCTTCTATTCTATGCCTCGGCTAATAAAGGAAAGTATCCCGTATGCCTTCTTAACCATCTTATCTACCTGTCCTGCTACCTTCAGGGATCTGTGGACATGCACTCCAAGGTCCCTCTCTTCCTCTACATCTCTCAGTATCCTTCCATTTATTGTGTATTCCTTTGCTTTGCTTTCTCTCCCCAAATTCATTACCTCAGACTTCTCTGAATTGAATTCCATGCGGACGAAGTCAATGCCAGGAGCATAGCACCAAGAACATGGATGCAGTGCAGGAAGAAGTTCAATGATTTGATACGAGTGGTCAAGGTGAGTGAATTCAACTGTCAAGTAGGACATCCTACCAACTGCACCACCAGCATCATCCGCTGCTCAATGCAATACACCCCCCCAGCACCCATCTACCAACAATTTTGTTCAATCAGTACTCAACCATTCAAATCATATGCTTTATCTCCCCCTCACACATTACCATTGTTGCAAGCCGCACACCTGCAACTCACAGGTCACACATTCTGATAGTTATTCAACTATGACAGCCACATCACCCAACATCTTGCAGGATACTCACTGACACACTTCCCTCTTTTGTGCAGGAGAAGGTGGTGCATAACAGTAGGCAGCAAGAAAGAATTGGAGGAGGACAAGCGTGCCTACACGTCCTAACTCCCATAGAGGAGACAGCGACGGCCATCATTGGAAGGGCCATTGCTGAGGCCGTGGCCACTGGCGGTGCTGGAGGGATCGATGATGAGGGTCTCTGCATACCGAATCCTCCTTCTCTCTTCCCATTTCTCCCTCATCCCACAATCTTTTCCGACTCAGGTATTGCAGATGGTGTCAGCACTCACGTCCTACTTTCTCCTCTCTCCGCACCACAACTCAACCCGTGTCCCTTTATCATTTCAGATACCCAAGAACTGGAACCTTCTCAGTCAGAAGAGGCAGAGGAAGAAGACAGTGATAATGAAGAGACACCATCACTCGCAGCCACCAGCTCAGAGACTGACACTCCACGTACTTTAGAGGCTAGGATTGAGGAGGGATCTGCACATGGTGAGACACCAAGCACAAGTGCGCAGGAGGCAGGGCGGGAGGAAAGGATATCGTAGGTGCCAGCTCGCTGGAGGGCGAGATCGCACACTACTTCTGCTGCCAAGGATTCAGATGATGACTTCAAGGGGCCAGGCTATAGAAGAGGCTGATGGGCATACACCACCAAATGCTTGGTGCACTGGAAAGCCTTCCAGAAAGCCTATGCGCAATGTCAAGAAGCATGGAGGAGTCCAGCTCCAACTTGGCACAGGGCTTTGCACATAGCTTGGAGCCCATCCTTTCCCACAGTGAACAGGTGGTCACTTCCTTCAGCACACCTGTGGAACCCACCATGATGCAACTTTGGATGACCGATGCTACAGCTTCCATTGCAGCACAAATATCTGCCATCAAAAGTCTGACTGCTGCATTGGGAGCTCAGACTGCTGCTATCGTGGCCCTGGATGCCACTGTTGAAAGGGGTTTCCAGGGCATCACTGCAGTCCAGCAATCTGTTCTCCAACAGATCACCAGGATTGCTGAGGCACCGCCCCAGGAGAGTGGCAGTGGCACCATGGAAGTTGAACCTGCTGTCCTCTCTCAGGATGACAGCATTCCTGCTCCCACCCCTGCCACTCCGCCAGTGCCCTTGTTGTTGCCTATCGGCCAGCCAGGCCAGACTGCTGCAGCCCAGGCCGAGTTGGTGCAGTTTGCAGCAGGGCCCTCCTGGCCCAGAGCTGTACGAGGTCATCCTCCAAGGCCATCTGCTGTCTCCTCCATTGAAGGTTAGCAGCCTTGCTCCAGCCACTGGAGATGCACCTTGTAGGAGCACTAGGGAAGGTAAAGGCATATGAACGGCAGGCACTGAGGGAATGCACAAGGGTGAATAGTATCAGTGTGTTTGCATAATTTCATGTATTGATTCATAAATGTGGATTTGAATTTGCATTTGGTGGTTGATTTTATTTCTGTGATGAGCTGAGGGAGGAACCAATGTGTAATCATAAGGAGGACAATTTGATGGTCATGTGAGAGAGGAAAGGTAAGGAGTGTGGGACTGCTGGTGAATGGGGCGGTGTCATTGAGGTTACTGGTTTCGCTCATTAATAATCTGATCATGCAGAGCCCTGGCAGACAGGGCCTGTCTAGATTGTAGCCTCCCTGCCTCTTCCTCCACTTCCTGCTGCACTTCCTCCTCTTCCTCCTCCACTTCCTTCTTCTTTTTCTCCATTTCCTCCTCTGCCTCTTCCTCCTCCTCCTCCTTCTCTGCCTCTTCGTCCTCTTCCTCAGCCTCTTCCTCTTGCTCTAATAGGTGGTGGCAAGGACTGTTCCCTCATAATGGCCAGGTTATGCAGCATACAATGACAAATCTTGATACCCGCTCAGCTGAATACTGCAGGGCTCCCCCAAAGTGGTCCAGGCAGTGGAAGCATTGCTTGAGGATGCCTATGGTGTGCTCTATGGTGTTCCATGTGGCAGTATGACTCTCGTTGCAGGCCTGCTGTGCACATATGCATGCGTTCCAGACCAGAGTCATGAGCCATTTCATGAGGGGACAACCCTTGTCGTCCAATAGCCAGCCTTTGACTTGCCATACAGGTTGAAATACAGATGGAACAGAAGACTGCCTTAGGATGAACAAATCATGACTGCTGCCAGGATAGCGGGCATTGACCTGCATGATGCTCTGCCTGTAGTCGCACAGCAGCTGCACATTGAGGGAGTGGAATCCCTTTCTGTTCATGAATATGGCTGAGTTCAGATGTGGTGCATGTGTGGCAATATGCAGGCAGTCAATGGCACACTGCATCATGGGGAAGCCTGCAATTCGAGCAAAACCTTGTGCACGCTCCTCCTGCTTGTCTCTGGCAAGAGGGAATGAGATGAATGTGTTTCTCATTGCACAAAGAGACTCAGTGACCTCCCTTATACAGCAGTACACTGCAAGCTGGGAGATGTTGCTTATATCTCCAGCAGCAGTCTGAAAGGAGCCAGAGCCATAAAAATTAACAGCCACGGTCACCTTGACAGCCAAAGGCAAAGCTGTCCCTGCCCTGCTCCGAGGCTGCAGTTGTGGCTGCAGCAGTTGACAAATTTCAGTCACAACCTCTTTAGTGAACCAAAGACATCGGATGCACTGTTGTCACTGAAGTTGAGGTAAGAGAATTGCTCCCTGAAGACCCTCTGCAGATATGGCCTCCTGCAAAAGAACCAAAGGTGACATGAGGAAAAACTTTTTTACATATGATCTGGAATGTACTATCTGAAAGGGTGGTGAAGGCAGATTCAATCATGACTTTCAAAAGGGAATTGGATAAGTACTTGAAGGGAAAAAAATTGCTGGGCTACGGGGAAAGGGCGGGGGAGTGGGACTAGCTGGATTGCTCTTGCAGAGAGCTGGCACCGGCTCGACAGGCCGAATGGCCTCCTGTGCTGTAACCATTCTATGATTCTATGCTGAGTGCCCTGCTCCTCGTCCTCCTTCTCCCTCTTCTAGCTGCTTGTCCTGCTCTGCGTGACCTTTCTTCATTCTCCCAGTCATGTTCAATTCCCAGATGAAGCTCTCCAGGGCACCCATGTCTGGAAGCAACTTTTTCAGCACAATATTTTAAATGCCACTAAAAGTGCTGCAAGACCAGCCAGACCACTCTCGATAGAATATTGAAACTTTAGCCAAGTGTAGGAAATGTCCAAAAACATGTACAATTGCATCAGCAGCCAGAAGAAATAATGCAGCAACCAACCTGTAAGTACCTCATGATCCCTTTAAGTAGCACTGGTGGGGGGGTCCTTCATGCCGCTTAAGTCCAGTTTAGCTGTGCGAGGTTAAGACAGGGCATTGACTGGAGTGTGGCATCCCAAAATTTCACCAGTTGCTTCAAATCAGCTTTGCACACTGATTAGTGTCATAATCTCCCTACTGTACATGCTGCCGGTGGTCGTTAAGTGCACGCGTACAAACCCTTTTACCAAGAGGTCGTCCTGCGCTCTTCCTATCGGAAGTGTGCGCACGCATCTTGGACGCCATTTTCGGGACTTAGGTGTCCGTGAGGCACCTACAAAATGGGCGCTAAACAGCCCAATTTCATCCCCCATGAGCCCTTTGGGATCCTCTCAGTGGTCATGGACATCAGTTGGAATACTACTTGCAAACAAAAATTAGGTTTGCTGGCTGCATGAAAATGCTATTATGCTCCAAGAAACTCAATTCAATTCCTGATGTAAGGGAATGTAAGACATGACTGACTTTGAAAGGGTAGAGACAAATAAAAAGCTGATCCCCATTATACACGTCCAATTTCAGGGTAAGGTGGCAGGCTCAGAGCAACTGTAACATTTAATTGTGTAGCTGAACAAAGTACCTTCACTGTGAGTCTTGCAATGATTGCTTTGATCAATGATTATGACACGCATATCTAGACACGCTTTCTGAGTATGCTCTCGACTTGTGGATAAAAATTTCCAATGAAGGTAAAAAAGAAAAGACCACCAGGGATAAGAATGATACCTGCCATTGCCATTGATCTCTACAGGTCACCGACACATGCTTATCCCCAGACTGTCAGGGATTTAAATTCAATTCAGAGCCATCAATGGATCCCAAATCCCTCTTCACCTCCCCTCCCACACATACACACACACACAGACACACAAAGAACACCAGGGGCCAAATATTTGAAAAGGAGATAGTAAAACAAGAAAACATTTGCTTTTGATAGCCAGGTGGCAGCCATAGATGCCCAATGGATCTCTGGGGCCAAAACAATGGGACATGGAAAGCAGTGCTACAAATATACGATGGTTGATTTCATCCCTACTTATACGCAGATCCAAATTTGACCAAATTACTGTGTTTGTGAATAAATGGGAAAAGTCAGATGATTTTGAGTTCTGAGTTTAGTATAGTACTCTGAGTAATACTGCTCTGTGTTCAGGGAATTGCAATAAATAAATTGGGGTATTGCAGTAAATAAATCACAAATTAAGAGAACTATCAAGAAGGTACTTTCCATGTTAGAATCAAACTCCCCTCTGATGAAGAAAATTTAACTAGTGACCTTTTATATCTGCTGCCAATACGATCGTAAGAGCATGAAAAACAGATATAGTTGTATAATACCGTATATGTAAGGGCTATCTGCTGTTTTCTGGTGACTACCATCCTTATCACGATCTATGGAGGTAACTGGGACGTGTCAGAGTTAAATAAAGGTAATAATGTATATTAATAAAGTGCAGTATTGCTTATCAATCCTTCTTTACCCATGCATCATTTGAATTGAAACTTAGAGCTCTCTTTGCCAATCTCCCTTAAATGAGGATATGGATAAAGCAGTTGACACTGAGTAAGTCTGATTCACAATGCTTGACTTGGATATCTGGAATGTTACAGCGGCTGGCCTGTTGGAAGATGTCTTGTATAGGTCCTTCCACCAAAATGAATGCAGATGTTTGTCATGTAATTGGTGAGGAAACTCTGAGGCTTGCTATCACAGCTATTGGAAAGCATTACCTGGATACTGGTTCTGTGAATATAAAGGAAGCATTAACATTGACAGTTTTAGACTTGGAGGATGTTTTAAAATTCACTCCTAGGTCAGAACAGTGGAAAATTCAAAATCCAAGTACATCCCTGTTTTATTTATATGTATATAAACTATGCACTTATTATTGTGTTCAGCAAGAGTCAGAAGTACAGAAATCGCTAGGATTAAATGTTCCTGTCAAGAGCGTTATTTAGTCTTACACTTTTCAAATGCTGTGTTTCAATATTATAATCAGACATTTCCCGATTGCCTTACTTTTCTTTTTTTGCACTCCATGGCCTCTAAATTCCACAGGAGCAATATTCCAGCATAAGTGCCGAGGTGTGCCTGCTGAATGCTGCGGTATCTGGGGAGGTTCCCCATTTAATTGCCTCTAGGGGTGCATCTCAAATGCCCATCAGTCGAGGGAGGCCGGTAATCCTGGCGGATGGTGACTGCTCTAGGGGATGGTCTCCACCCTGCGAACATCCTGTTTGTGGCTCATCATAGAAGGGCCGAAAAATTGTTCAGAACTTCAAAGGATCTGTGGAGGTCGAGAACAAGTCCCAGGTGGGCTTTATTTACGCCAGCCAGCAAGTTGGCACACCTGTTGTCACTCAGCATACTAGCCCTCCACTTTTTTCCCAGGCCTGGGACATGCAAACACTTGGCCTGCTTTCTCCCAGCTGCACCCCCTCTTATGCTGGTGTCCTTGTTTGGGGGGGGGGGGGGTGCAGAGGCTCTGCCCAAACAAGACCCAGTGGAAACTGGTGTCATGCAGTCCGAGTGCACCATAAGGATTTTTGGCTTCTCTTTATTTCTGTTCTTTATTCACTTGTATGATGCAGTGCTGCTTTGTACAAACAAGCTGAACATTAGAGAGTGTATTCCTTGCCTATTGATATATGTGATGGGATTGATTAAGGGAGCACGCATGGCCAGTTGGGTGTGAGGCATGACTCCTTGGACCTGAGGGAATATTGCCACCCTGTTAACCTGCAGTGCCCTATCATGCTGCTACCAGATGTCCATGGGAAAGTGAATGAACTGGCTTCCTCTCGCAAACAAGGCACCTATGACTTGCATCTGTGCATAGCTGAGTGACTAATGTTACCGATGTCCCCGATGGCAGCCTGGAATGATCCCATAGCATATAGGTTTAGGGCTGTGGTGGCCTTTACAGGCATTGGCAGAGTGGTACCTACAATGAGGGTGAGCTACAGTTCTGCATGCAGCATATGGCTTAGCTTTGTGAGTTTCTTTTGTAAAGCAAAACCTCTCACAGGCTTTGTTTCTCAATCAAGTGCGGGTAGGAGCGCCTTTCCTGGTAGTACCAGCCTGCCTTCGCTCTGTTGTTCCTCCTCTTCTTCCTCCAAGTAACAAATGGTGTATGGGTGAAGCCTTCTTTAGAATTGGGCAGGAATGGGAGCCCCACAGCAAAAGGTACAAAGGTAGATGGTAATGCGATTGTCAGCAGCAAGAAGAAAGATCAAAATCAGTTGAGAATTAAGCTTTCTGAGAATTACTTTAAAGCAGCTGCGAAGTGTTTTAAATTGCCTTGTGCCTGTAAAGGAAACTATCTGATTTTTTTTCCAGAATAGACCTGCCTGATTTTCTGATATTTGCTGTACACAGCCACTCCAGCGCACTTAGTGGGGGCCACGCACAGCCTGCGGAGACTGGTGCACCTCATCTTTTGGCGTAGCAGCTGCGACGACAATACCTGGGCCCCATCTATGGCCAGGACCGCGGTTTCCTGGCTTAGGGAGTTCCTGGCCCTGGCCTGTTATTTTCCCCATAAGGGATGGAGGAATGTTCTGTCCATTGGAAGTCAATACAGAAACTCTCAGATACAGCGGAGGCCTAATGTAATTGGGTTTCCAGAAGGACTTTGCCAGTCTCTCTCTAGAGTTATGGTGGAAGATCTATAGAAACCTTGTGGAGTTACAGGACCGACATAAATAATTAAAGAGTACATTAAAATTAACTGGCTCTAAAAGAAGAGTTTGATTGGAGAAATGGACACTTACCTAAACTGATTTTAAAAAGGAAAGGGAGTTACTTAAATTATCTATGAATAAAGTGAAATAAAGGCCTCAACATTAACCCTCCCCCAACAATGACAGGTGGGAGCGGAATCGACAGGGGGTTAAAATGAAAAAATGGGGAATGCGTCCCCAATCCGCCAGTAAGTGCCTGTTGCCGTTTTTTACGGCGCCAGGTTTGGAGGCATCCGAGTTCACTATGGAGAGGCGGGACACTTCAATGGCATATAGTGAATATCAGGGCCAAAGTGGCCCTGATTTTAAGTTTGCATGTTGAGAACTATTGGCCCAAATCTCCCAGGCATATCCAGACACTATTTGCATTCACTGAAGCATTAGACCCAGAGGTGGCGGCATAGTGATATATAGTCAAGAGGGTGTGGCCCTGGGAGTCCTCAACATTGACTCTGGACCCCATGAAACCTCATGGCATCAGGTCAAACATGGGCAAGGAAACCTCCTGCTGATTACCACCTACCGCCCTCCCTCAGCTGATGAATCAGTCCTCTTCCATGTTGAACACCACTTGGAGGAAGCACTGAGGGTAGCAAGGGCACAAAACATACTCTGGGTGGGGGACTTCAATGTCCATCATCAAGAGTGGCTCGGGAGCACCACTACTGACGGAGCTGGCCGAGTCCTGAAGGACATAACTGCCAGACTTGGCCTGCGGCAGGTGGTGAGCGAACCAACACGAGGGAAAAACTTACTTGACCTCGTCCTCACCAATCTACCTGTCGCAAATGCATCTGTCCATGACAGTATCGGTAGGAGTGACCACTGCACAGTCCTCGTGGAGATGAAATCCCATCTTCGCACTGAGGACACCATCCAACGTGTTGTGTGGCACTATCACCGTGCTAAATGGGATAGATTCAGAACAGATCTAGCAGCTCAAAACTGGGCATCCATGAGGCGCTGTAGGCCATCAGCAGCAGCAGAATTGTATTCCAGCACAATCTGTAACCTCATGGCCCGGCATAGTGCTCACTCTACCATCACCAACAAGCCAGGGGATGTACCCTGGTTCAATGAGGAGTGTAGAAGAGCATGCCAGGAGCAGCACCAGGCGTACCTAAAAATGAGATGCCAACCTGGTGAAGCTACAACTCAGGACTACATGCATGCAAAACAGCGGAAGCAACATGCTATGGACAGAGCTAAGCGATTCCACAATCAACGGATCAGATCAAAGCTTTGCAGTCCTGCCACATCCAGTCATGAATGGTGGTAGACAATTAAACAACTAACGGGAGGAGGAGGCTCTGTGAACATCCCCATCCTCAATGATGGCGGAGTCCAGCACATGAGTACAAAAGACAAGGCTGAAGTGTTTGCAACCATCTTCAGCCAGAAGTGCCGAGTGGATGATCCATCTCCGCCTCCTCCCAATATCCCCACCATCACATAAGCCAGTCTTCAGCCAATTCGATTCACTCCATGTGATAGCAAGAAACGGGTGAGTGCACTGGACACAGCAAAGGCTATGGGCCCCGAAAACATCCCGGCTGTAGTGCTGAAGACTTGTGCTCCAGAACTAGCTGCGCCTCTAGCCAAACTGTTCCAGTACAACTACAACAATGGCATCTACCCAACAATGTGGAAAACTGCCCAGGTATGTCTTGTCCGCAAAAAGCAGGACAAATCCAATCCGGCCAATTACCGCCCCATCTACTCTCAATCATCGGCAAAATGGTGGAAGGTGTCATCGACAGTGCTATCAAGCGGCACTTGCTCACCAATAACCTGCTCACCGATGCTCAGTTTGGGTTCTACCAGGACCACTCGGCTCCAGACCTCATTACAGCCTTGGTCCAAACATGGACAAAAGAGCTGAATTCCAGAGGTGAGGTGAGAGTGACTGCCCTTGACATCAAGGCAGCATTTGACCGAATGTGGCACCAAGGAGCCCGAGTAAAATTGAAGTCAATGGGAATGAGGGGGAAAACTTTCCAGTGGCTGGAGTCATACCGAGCACAAAGGAAGATGGTAGTGGTTGTTGGAGGCCAATCATCTCAGCCCCAGGGCATTGCTGCAGGAGTTCCTCAGGGCAGTGTCTTAGGCCCAACCATCTTCAGCTGCTTCATCGATGACCTTCCCTCCGTAAAAAGGTCAGAAATGGGGATGTTCGCTGATGATTGCACAATGTTCGGGTCCATTCGCAGCCCCTCAGATAATGAAGCAGTCCGTGCCCATGTGCAGCAAGACCTGGACAACATCCAGGATTGGGCTGATAAGTGGCAAGTAACATTCGCGCCGGACAAGTGCCAGGCAATGACCATCTCCAACAAGAGAGAGTCTAACCACCTCCCCTTGACATTCAATGGCATTACCATCGCCGAATCCCCCACCAGCAACTTCCTGGGGGTCACCATTGACCAGAAACTTAACTGCTCCAGCCACATAAATACTGTGGCTACGAGAGCAGGTCAGAGGCTGGGTATTCTGCGGCGAGTGACTCACCTCCTGATTCCCCAAAGCCTTTCCACCATCTACAGGCACAAGTCAGGAGTGTGATGGAATACTCTCCACTTGCCTGGATGAGTGCAGCTCCAACAACACTCAAGTTGCTCGACACCATCCAGGACAAAGCAGCCCGCTTGATTGGCACCCCATCCACCATCCTAAACATTCACTCCCTTCACCACCGGCGCACAGTGGCTGCAGTGTGCACCATCCACAGGATGCACTGCAGCAACTCACCAAGGCTTCTTCGACAGCACCTCCCAAACCCACGACCTCTACCACCTAGAAGGACAAGAGCAGCAGGCATATGGGAATAAGACCACCTGCACGTTCCCCTCCAAGTCACACACCATCCCGACTTGGAAATATATCGCCGTTCCTTCTTCGTTGCTGGGTCAAAATCCTGGAACTCCCTTCCTAACAGCACTGTGGGAGAATCTTCACCATACGGGCCGCAGCGGTTCAAGAAGGAGGCTCACCACCACCTTCTCAAGGGCAATTAGGGATGGGCAATAAATGCTGGCCTCACCAGCGACGCCCACATCCCATGAACGAATAAAAAAAAAGTTTATTGTAACATGGACAGCAACTTTAATCAGTGCAGCCAAGCCAGATGCCATCCTGGAATCAAACAAAACAACTGCATAATTAGGTCTGTTTCAGCAGGCTCTCCTCTGCATACAGCTGAGCAAGGCAACTCAAATCAAGTGTTTAATGTACAGTGACATCTTACATAACTTGCAGGCTACTTGTTACAGAATCTACCATTCATTGAACTAAGAATCAATACACATCTTCTTAGCTTGCAACTATTCTCTTAACAGTTATATTGAAATCGTGTTGCAATTTTGGAGAAGCCATCTTTCGGATATGAAGTTAAACTGAGGCTTGTGGTTGGCATTAACGGTTCATAACATTTTGTCCTGGTGTTCTGATCAGCATTTTCTCTCACCTACCACTAAAAACAGATTAAGCAGCTACTCATCTCATTTGCTATCGGTGGGACCTTGCTGTGCACAATTGTTTGTAACATTTGCCTTTATAACTCAGTGACTGTATTTGAAAAGTAATTAATTGTATATAAAGTGCTTTGGGACATCCTGAGGATACAAGAAGGTGTATACGTTTGAGTTCTTCCTGTGCCAAAGTCATTTGTTCCTTTTCCGCAGAGATTAGATTGAACATTTCACTGCCATTTTGAAATGGCCTAAACCTTACAATCTTATTATTTTTTCCTGTACATACAGATTTTTTTTTCAATCTAAAATTATGCTCTAATATTTATATGTTCATACTTCACTGGTTAATGTCACATTGCTTACTTTCTTGGGCTCCTTGCTTGTTCTTGCTGCTGTTCTTGTGGTTTCAATGATTCTTTTCTTTCTCTCTGCTGCTTCAATGTTTTGTTTCTGTTTATTTTACTCCTGCTGTTGTTTCGGCTTTACTTCTATTTTTTTCTGTTTTTGTTCCTCTTCTGTTGTTTCTTTCTTTGCTACTCAACCCCCCCACCTCCCCAATGTTCTTCACCTTTTTCTTTCTCCTAAATTATTCCAAGTCCTTGCCGACCAAACCATAAGATATGCAGTGCGCATGCAAAATCCAAAACGACCACCCAGATTCTGTAGGAAATACACAACACTTCACATTTTCTCAAAAGCTCAGTGAATCTTGCCAACTATTCATGGGGTTCCCAAAGGCACTGCAAATCTTTATTTTTCTACCTGGAATCCAATGAAAAATGCGAAACTTCATACAGGTGGCAGCTGTGCATATAGGAGCTTGTTCCTTATAAGTCTGTTTCAGTGGATTCTGACTGTTCTTTCGAATGATTTACCATAGGGATTAATTTGGCACAGCCTCAGAATGGAGTGTGGTTGTTTTTTAAAGTGTATTACACATCCTTTATGTTCATTTAACCTCCATTCAGCGGGCTTTTAGTTTCCCAAACATATTGTACACCACACTGTAAAATTCAGGTTTATTGCCTTGAGGGGCTGGATCTGTCATGGGTGCAAATTTTAACAAAAGATTATCCATTTGGGATGCTGGAAAAGGCACAAGGATGATTACAATAATAAATAAAAGCAGAAAATCTGGAACAGCATGGTGGGTCAGTCAGTATGTTTTTTTTTATTTGTTCATGGGATGTGGGCATCGCTGGTGAGGCCGGCATTTATTGCCCATCCCGAATTGCCCTTGAGAAGGTGGTGGTGAGCCGCCTTCTTGAAGCGCTGCAGTGCCTTTGTTCTTCTAGGTGGTAGAGGTCGCGTGTTTGTGAGGTGTTGTCGATGAAGCCTTGGCGAGTTGCTGCAGTGCATCCTGTGGACGGTACACACTGCAGCCACAGTGCGACGGTGGTGAAGGGAGTGAATGTTTAGGGTGGTGGATGGGGTGCCAATCAAGCGGGCTGCTTTGTCCTGGATGGTGTCGAGCTTCTTGAGTGTTGTTGGAGCTGCACTCATCCAGGCAAGTGGAGAGTATTCCATCACACTCCTGACTTGTGAAAGATAGTTACATTTTAAGCCAGCTCCTGGAAGCAGTTTTTAATACAGATCATAGAATCATCGGCCTCAATTTTAACCTCTCTCCCCGAATGGGCAAGAAAGGGCCTGGCCAGGGGTTAAAATCCCAAAAATCGAGATCCCTCCTCCAAGCCGCCGCGTTCCTAGACACTGTAATATTTACAACGGCGATTCAGGCCCTGGACTAGGCTCATGTTAAAAGCAAGCGGGGATCTACTTAAGATTCAAAAGTCGCGGCCTGATGAATCCCCAGCCCCGGCATTCTTCAATCAAGAGGAAACTCTGGCTTGCCCCTCCACAAATCCCCGGCTGCATCTTCCTGCTTCCAGATGCCCACTCTTGCCCGCCAGCCAGTTAGTCAATCGGATGTTGGGCGGGACTCTGCAAATATATGTTCAAATGAGGCACTGCTGCTAAGATGGGCAGGGCCTCTGTGTCCCCAACCTTGCAAGGTTCATCGCCAGCTACTAGGCTGCCCTGCAGCGTACCTGTCCCCCGGTAAAAATCAAGGCCATAGACTCATACAGCACAGAAGGAGGCCATTCGGCCCACTGTGCCTGTGCTGGCTTTTTGTCGGAGCTATCAAATTAGTTCCATTCGCCTGCTCTTTCCCCATAGCCAATTCTCTTTTGAAAGTTACTATTAAATCTGCTTCCACCCCCGTTTCAAGAAATGCATTAGAGATCATAACAACTCGCTGCGTAAAAAAACATTTCCTCATCTTCCCCCTGGTTCTTTTGCCAATATTCTTAAATCTGTGTCCTCTGGTTACGAATCTTCCTGCCAATGGAAACAGTTTCTCCCTAACTACTCTATCAAAACCCCTCATAATTTTGAAAATCTCTATTAAATCTCCCCTTGACCTTCTCTGCTTGAAGGAGAACAATCTAAGCTTCTCCAGTCTTGACACATAACTGAAACTAGCTCAATTGCTAAATTTAAATCGGAGATAGATAGCTTTTTGGCAACCAAAGGTATTAAGGGATATGGGCCAAAGGCAGGTATATGGAACTAGATCACAGATCAGCCATGATCTTATCAAATGGCGGAGCAGGCACGAGGGGCTGAATGGCCTACTCCTGTTCCTATGTTCCTATGTTCTCTCATCCATGGTACCATTCTAGTAAATCACCTCTGCACCCTCTCCTAGGCCTTCTTAAAGTGGGGTGCCCAGAATTGGATAAAATACTTCATCTGAGGCCTAACCAGTGATTTATAAAGGTTTAGCATAACTTCCTTGCTTTTGTACTCTATGCATATGTTTTTAAAGCTAAGGGTCCTAGATTTAAATAGTAAATATTTATTGAGCTTCTGTATCTGACATTATGGATAAGTGTTTTTTTAACCTTGTAATTCATTTTCTGTGAAGCTGGAGAAGGCAGTCAACTGTAAATTATTTATGTAATGGTAATATTGTTGTGAATGAATACAATCAATAAATGCATCTCAAAGGAAACTTGTCTTGCTGTAGCCAATAGTTCAATGGATGGCAGGGAAATGTATTTAGATCTAAAAGGTAATTTGAAGCAAGCTAAAGCTATACATTCCAAACATTCCATTATATTAGGACCAGCATTCCTGCTCAACCTAAAATTCACTGCGTATATCCAGACAAAAATTAGTGCAATTTGAAATAATTAAGATATATATTCCTCCATTTTCCTCCAATATTTTTTATCTCCTGTTCCTTCTCCACAGAAAGCATTGACTCCTTGCTAAGATAAGGTTCCGCTGGCATTCTACTGATAACATTCTGGTTTCCCATCCAAGTGGCTATTCTTCATATGTTAAAGCTAGAGAACGAAGCCTAGATTTCCCTTCCGTTGGCTGGTTAGTGGTAGAACAGGAATACCACCAGCAAATATGCATCTGCCTCTAACCCATGGCAAATTCCTCCCACTCCCCTCGCTTGCCATGCAGGGTGGGTTTGGTACGACAATACCACCCCTGATAAGTTTAATGCCAATGAGAGGGAGGGAAATACAGCTCTGGTGCAGGTTGCACCCAATTAAAAGGCAGTATCACTTTTCTGCAAGAATGGCTGAAGCAGCAGCAACCTCCAGGGCATTAGCAGCTGGGAGGGCTCCCAGATTCTTGAATGCATCTGTGAACATCCTTTTCGCAGAAGTCAGGGCCAGAGGAGCAAGATTGTTGGGCACTGAGAGCAAGAAACCTCATAACAGAGTAATACAGGCTATCTGGAGGGAGATGATAGAGGCAGTCAATGTCCAAGAACTGCTGCACAGTGCAGAAAAAGGTCGAATGGCCTCACAAGGGTGGCTAACGTAAGCCTACGCACTCTTGCTAGTACACATCCTCTACCACTCAGACAGCCTTCATTCACCTCCTACAAACTCTTTCTCTCTCAACATCTGAGAATCAGGCAAACTGACTAAAAAAGCCTGTATCCATTTAACAGCTGTCTTCCACATGCAGGTTATCATTAACATTTAGTGTGAGAGATTGGGAAATAATTTGGGTCACCAAAAGCTCCTACATTGCATATATGATGCATGCAAAATGAGGAGCTTTTGGATACACTGGAGATCATTTTCATTTTGGGAACAGGTGACGAACTGGATTCTTTTACCCTTAGTCTGGTTCAGCAAAAACTGAGTCGAATACACCTTTAAAGTTCAACACAATTTTATTAGCTGCAGCAGCTGACCTATTCTACAGAATCGATTTCAACTCTGATAGAGTCTTGTCAATCTCATAGAACAGGCGAAGTTACATGCGAAGATCCATTCAGTTATACATTTTCAGAGAGGGGAGGGACATGATTATCAAAGGGTTAACACCAATCATAAGCTGAGTCTGGGCAAGCCAGGCTGAGTGACATAATGGCCGACCACTCACAGGTATTGTGTATGCCAAGGAAAAGGGAGGCTTCCTTATCTTTGGCTTGGTATGTTTTTCGGCCTTGCCTGCAAAGGGTGATCCATTCATTATGCAGCTGTACAAGACCCCTACAACAGAATTCAGCTTTATCTTATCTCTTCACTTGATTAACACAAGGCATGCTTATACATAAAGGAAATTAATAACGTAAACAGGTGGTCAAAGAAGAAGCTCATTGTTTCTAATTCTAGCTAGCAAAATGGGCTACTTATTTTAACCCTTAGTTCACCACACTGCTACTTTACTATGGAGGTATCTCACTGAACTACTAAAAGCTTATATGCATTTTCATTAGAGGGGGCACCCTTAGACATTCTCACGGGTGGAAAAATGACGGTTGTGGATCGGCTTCCCGTTATACACTTGCTCGATTCTTCTTTTCGTTGACTGCAAAATAGGCAGGGTGTATGACAGACGGTCAAAGTGAAAGTTACTCCCAGTATAGAAGAGCAAATTAGACAGGAATGAAGCCTAATTAAAAAATTGCAAATGGGTTCCAATGAGGACCAGGTAAGATCACTGGATACCCAATTCCCAGGCTCCACAGGGCCGTATCCTGCTGGCAGGAATGATCCTGCCGGTTGAAAAATCAATTTTTATAGTTTGCAAGTTTCTAATGATCACAACTGGGTTACCAGATAATTTATTTTTTTATAAGAGAAAAGAGGCTTGATTTCCTGCCTGTTGAGCTGCTGAACATTGATTTGCGTGGCTTAAGTTCCTGTATCACACTCCTGTTGAGCTGCAAATGTTATGCTCGCACATGTTCAGAAATGGTGTGACTCGCATGAACAATTCCTCTATTAAAAGGACTAATGTAAATTACCCTGGACTCAAACTCAATTTATGACAACTGCTGCATTTATGCCCTCTTTCATGTGGCTTCAACTACTGTTATTTAATTTTGTTTTAATTCATTCTCAGGATGTGGGCGGCGCTGGCAAGGCTGGCATTTATTGCCCATCCCCAGTTGCCCTGAGAAGGTGATGGTGGGCCTTCTTGAACTGTTGCAATGCTTGTGGATTCTTTGTAGTGCTTGATACAACTGTGTGGCTTGCTAGGCCACTTCAGAGGGCAGTTAAGAGTCAACCACCTTGGTTGGGACTGGAGTCACATATAGGTCAGTCCAGATCAGGACGGCAGGTTTCCATCCCTAATGTAAATTAGTGTGACTTGTTAGCTGTATAAAACACATTGGATTTGGCAGCATTTAAGAGGCAGTCATTGTAGTAAAAGTTTCCTGCCTTGTGAGAAAAAATAATGTTTTAACATTATCCTTGAATTTCCTGTAAAAGTGCCCTTATAGATCTCAGATCCACTAGAGCAGCTCGACTGATGACAGCTACCATAGAGTCCCACATGGTTTGGCATCCGTCTTGATCCCCAGTGCTAATCAGATGGCATCTGAGATTAAAAATCACACAGTAGTGCCTGAATTTTCCCATCTGCTTGACACCTATGCTCAAAGATGCTTTTGGTCATGCTACATTTAATTGATCTACTCACTGAGAGTGAGGCTTCAACTCTGTGGCAAGTTTGTGATTTGGACTGAGATTTTTCCGAGAGCCTCTAAGAATAATGTTAAAATTCAGATTTATACTACAAGGTAAGGTTTTTGTGCATGTTACTGAATGTTCCAATACACTGCATTGCAGAGTGATAGGAGATAGGACACACTTGCCATTTTCCATATGGGGAAGATTTCTTTTGTGCACTAGGTGTAGCAAAATCATAAAGAATGGGCTTTGCTGGCACACAAAGGAAATTTTTGCTCATGGTGAATTCTTCATTTCAGCTATATCAGTGTGGGAGCAGTTTATAGGAAGCAGGTGCATTGCCACAAGAAAACAAGAAAAATCAGAGGCATATTCATGTTGGCCTTTGTTGCAAGGGGGTTGGAGTATAAGAATAAGGAAGTCTTGCTACAATTATATAGGGCTCTGGTGAGACCACACCTGAAGTACTGTGTACAGTTTTGGTCTCCTTACCCTAAGGAAGGATATACTTGCCTTGGGGTGTAACGAAGCTTCACTAGGTTGATTCCTAGTATGAGAGGGTTGTCCTATGAGGAGAGATTGAATAGAATGAGCCTATAGTCTCAGAAGTTTAGAAGAATGAGAGGTGATCTCATTGAAACATATAAAATTCTTAGGGGGCTTGACAGGGTAGATGCTGAGAAGCTGTTTTGTCCTGGCTGCAGAGCCTAAAACTAGGGGTCATAGTCTCAAGATAAGGGGTCAGCCATTTAGGACCAAGATGAGGAAAAATTTCTTCACTCAGAGGATTGTGAATCTTTTGAATTCTCTACCCAGAGGGCTGTGGATGCTCAGTCGTTGAGTAGATTCAAGTCTATCGATAGATTTTTGCACTCTAAGGGAATCAAGGGATATGGGGATCGGGCGGGAAAGTGGAGTTGAGGTAGAAGATCAGCCATGATCTGATTGAATGGTGGAGCTGGCTTGAGGGGCCGTATGGCCTACTCCTGCTCCTATTTCTTATGTTCTTAAGTTCTTATGTTCAGCCGCCATCGCTTGCCTATACAGCACCATGGTTAAAGGTCTTGGAACAATTCTCCAGCACAGCTAAGGAAAATGCATGCATGATTCGCAGGATGCCAGATTTTACAAGGACAATTCTGACATTAAAAGAATGAGGCTGTGCTACTGTCATGCATGATCTCAATAAAATATTTACATTGAGCAAACTGGTTCTTTGCTGAATATTTACGTTTTCACGTGATGCTACACCCACAGCATAAACTTTATAGAGTTCTCGGGAGCTTGCCTCCTGAAGTAGAGCTCTCCATAGAGATAAGGCAAGATTTACAGAAAGCGTTTTGTTTTACTTTTGTATTTTTCTTTACCCTTTGCACAAGGACTACAACAAAACATATTCATCAGGGATGACTCTTCTCATACAGCATAAAGCTTTCGTACCACTGGATCCTTCCAGGCCACCCCAAAAGACAGTCTGCAGTATACACCTGCATCAAGGATGTAACAACCACTGTGTTTGCAATTTGCAACACCTTTATCACTTTTCTTGTGGAAAGGAGGTAGCAGTTGGACAAAGCGTGTGGCATTCACTGGACAGCGGGGTTCCTCAAATGCAAAGAGTGAAATCCATGTAAACTGTTTCCTTCTGGGCCTTGCACCTGCTGCACGGTGACTCCTCTCCTGACAGCAGGATTGTGCGGCAAAGCATAATACTATAATTTTGAACATCTTTTCAGAGTTATACAATAGGGCACCTATCCAGACATACGAATCATTGTTTGAGTCTGTCTATTGTATGCACCATTTATATCTTCGTGAAGGCATGTGCCTCATTATATTTTCTTATTGCTGCAGTACATGGGTTCTGCAGTGACATCACCAGCCGCACCTCAAGAGGATATCCCTGGCCACCCAGGATCCATCTGTCTAGGCCGGAAATTCCACTGCAGGTTGGCTATTCTGACAGATGTCATCCAAGGCAGCTTGAAAAGAGTCAATCACATGGAAGTTAAAGACATTCACCACCACAAGCAGATCTGTCCCATTCATGGATGCGACTTGAAGGTCTAGATGCTGGAGATGACAAATTTTCCTCGTGAAGCATACATAGTGGAGTCAGAGCTCTTCAGACATGTCCATGTAACTGTATTGTTGTCTGTACACCATCTGCTGAGCCCTTCTCTGATGCAGATGCACCTGCCTGTGCTCATGTCTGTGGCATTCATCCCCTAGCTCCCTGAGGGAAAGAGGAATTTCCATCCCGTGCTACAGGGTCTGTTTTCATTCAGAGAGAAACTTCTTTGAGCAGTGGGCAATGACAGAAAAAGGAAGAATCAGCAGTAAACTGCAAAATGGACAAAAAGGAAATCATCTAAAATTGGCAGCAAACCTAGCCAAAAAATACAATGGGCTCGATTTTCCTGGGAAATTGTGGGTGCGTTGGGGGTGGAGGCTCCAAAAATCGGGCAAATCCCGTTCGGGTTCGGAGCACGGCGACAACCCGCAGACCTCCATGTTCCCCATTGACGCGTCTGGGTGCGCGCGCACCTCCCGAATGCGGAAGTCCTATCGGCAATTAAAGCTGGCGGGATGATCATTTACATAGTTGTTGAGGTAGTTTCAGTACTTGAGGTACTTAATTTTCTCCACATTTTGGCAGGGGTGTGATTTTGAAGCATCCTCTGCGTGTTTCCTGTTCTGTGGGAAACACTCCATGTTGCAACAGACATGTTTCAGCCAGCAGCCAGTGGGAGATGCAAATGCTTATTTGACAGATGGGGAGAAAAGGTCACTTATTGCAGCAGGGCACTCTGTCATTTCAGACAAAGTTTTGGCTGCAAGATCTTTGTGTTTGGACTGAAAATTCTTACTTTCCACTCAAAATGCTGCTGTTCAAACATATTTAACTACTTTGCGGACCCCCTCAAACTCATACCGTCAGGATGGGGAGCGCCATGGCTACATTCATCACTCCATCCGATGACGAGCAACATCACCAACCTCGCCAGGCACGGCGTCCACCTCCGCCACGTGGAGCTCCACAACACAGTGCTGCGCCACAGGGACCTACACAAGAGCAGAGAGGGCATCAACAGAGAGACCAACGTCGCAGGAGGCACTACCCTCGCCACAGGGTCTACAGACCGAGGCTCAGCTTCCTGGACCTCTCTGAGGAGCATTGCATACGGAGGCTCAGAGTCAGTCGCCAGGTAGTCGCGGACATCTGCAGCCTCCTTCATGCCGAGCTGCTCCCGGCTGGGCTGAGCAGCATCTCCTTACCTGTCACCACTGCCCTCAACTCCTTCGCTTCCGGATCATTCCAGAGTGCCACCGGGGACATCGCCAGGGTCTCGCAGTCGTCTGCACACAACACAAGTGCATAAGGCAGGTCACCAATGGCTTGTTTCGCAGGGCCTCGCAGTACGTCAACTTCCCCATGGACGACCTAAGCCAGACGGAGAGGACAGTGGGATTCCACACTGTGGCTGGCTTCCCACGGGTGCAGGGTGCAATCGATCGCATCCATATAGCAATACGAGCACCTCCACACGAGTCAGGACTGCTCATCAACACGAAGAGCTATCACTCCATCAACACTCAGCTCATTTGTGACCACCGCAAAAGATTCCTTCACGTGTGCACCAGATACCCTGGCAGCTGAGATGATTCCTTCATCCTCTGGGAATCCAACATCCCGCCCCTCTTCCATGCACCGAACACCCTTAAGGGCTGGATCCTCGGACACAAGGGATACCCCCTGCACACATGGCTCATGACACCTCTGAGGAATCCCATCACCGAGCAACAGCGTCGATATAATGACAGCCACATCGCTACCAGGTCTGCAGTTGAGCATACTATAGGGCTGCTTATGATGTGATTTAGATGCCTTGATCTTTCTGGGGGAGCGCTTCAATATGCACCAGACAGAGTCGGACGCACTATAGTAGTGTGTTGTGCCCTGCACAACACGGCACAACAGACAGGGGTGCCACTTGAGGAGGCCCCATCCACATCTGCCACCCACATTGAGGATGAGGAGGCAGAGGAGGAGGAGGAGCTGGAGCAGGAGCAACCCATGGGCAGAGCAGCGGCTCACCTGGCTGCTCATGAGGCCAGGGAGTCACTGATATGTGAACAGTTCGCCTAACATCAGACAGTGTGAAGAGTCCAGTCCTCACACCACCTGGATAGAGCAGCGCCCACACCAGCCCCCACCCCACACCCACCCTCCCCCCAACACCTCTCTGCACAAAACAGGCCTGCAACTACACATATACCCACCGTAGAGTGACCCAATGGGTGGCATCAAGTGTCGCCGTTCATGGTGAACCTCAAGAAAGGGCCCTGTTACAGAAGCCAGTCAAGAATGGCAGTAGTGGTGGCAATAATAATATTTAATGTGAGTTTAACATAAAGCTAATATAAATAAAAAATATGACCATCCGTCAAACACCCTTGTGCATTCCCTTCGTGCTAACAAAACCTTCGCCTTTCTCTTCCAACTACTTCTACATGGTGCATCCCCTGTGGTTGCAGCAGAGGTAGTTGCTCTTGTTCATGCCCTGACCGATTAGATGCTTTGGGCCTGCGCCCTCTGGATTTTGGTGCCCGTGAGGGCCCCTCCAAAGACTGCTCCACCTGCACGTGTGCAGGGGCAGACTCGGCTACCTGGAGAGGGGGCAGCATTGCGAGTACTGGTTGAGAGGGAGGCAACGGGTGAGACCTGGGAGCGCTTTGAGTGGTGTCCCCACTTCCATGTCCCCTTTCACCATCATCCCTCCCCTGAGCCAGGCGCATATCATTCCTACCACTCTGCTGGACATCAGTTTGGAGGATATGTGTGAAGCCTTGTATGGCCAGCGTTAGTGTATCTGCCTGCTTGTTTAAGGTGGCAGAATGTTGTTCACCCTGAGTCCGAACGGCCGTTGTCAGGGCCTGAATAGATTCATTTGTGAGCCATGCTTGAAGCTCAATGGAGGCTAGCCTTCTCTCCATCGCAGACATTCCCACACTTACCTGTGACAGTATCTCAGAGAGTTGTTTATGTCCCTGTGACACTATCTCAGCAATGCCATCATGTCCCTGTGACAGTATCTCAGGGAGTTGCTCATATCCTTGTGACAGTATCTCAGAGATTCCCTCCTCTACCTGTTCCACCATTCCACTCATGCAGGAGTTGGATTCCTCCATCCTTTGTGCTATTGTGGAGAGTGCGCGTGGCACCTGCTCCTGCACCTCGCAAATGTGCTGCTGTCCCTCGATCATTTTCCTTTTAAAGGATGGCCCCCAGGGTTCAGCATCTGCATCCAGCTGAGCAGAGCTTGGAGGAGTGCTCCCACCGATGCAGACTCTCCACAGCTGCCCCTGCCATCAGGGTCTGCTCGTGCTCACATGTGTGTAGTAACTCACCAGGTGCCAACCCAACTAACTGAGGACTAGGACCCACCGAGGTGTGAGTATCTGCACTGGTGGATGACTCGCTCAGATGTGATGATGCACCCTCAGAGGCCGGCAGGTCCTTTGAGGAATCACCATCTGCCGTCACAGTGGTCGCTGAAGGCCCTGTAAGAGAACAGAAGGCAATATTAAGCATGATCACAGATGTGTCATGTTGCGATGAGCATACTGAGGTGCTGAAGATGGCAAGGCATGTTAACATCAATTCATATTGTGTGTGCTGAATGTTAAAGTTATGTCACCAGAAGTTTGTCAGGTGCCAGTCTTGGCGTCCCTGACAGACAGGCACTCGAGGGATCGGCTGAGCTCCAGCAACTCCTGCTCCGTGTCTGCGAGGACGACAATTTGTTGCGGCCCCCCTCTGGTCCTTGCCCTCTCCCGTGCATTCTGGGCTCTCTTCTCTTATAAGGGGAGAAAGTACAGATGCGTGAGTGAGTGATGGTGACGTGGCCAACTGATGAATGCATTGGTTTGGGTACGGCTGACCATGAAAGAGATGCATCAGAGGGTGAGTATGAGACAGAGCCATGACACTGTATGAGGATTGGGTTGAGTGGTAGTGGTGGGATGACTAATGGGGAGGAGAGGAAGTGCTGAGGAAGTGCAGGTAAGTTGAGGATGAGCCTTGAGTGGGTGTGAGGAGTGATGTGATAGAGTAATGTTGGCAGTGCAGAATGAGTTGGGGGGTGGGGGCAGTGATGTGGAAGACGGAATGTAGGAGAATCAGTAAGTGTACTCACTTTGGCTGACCTAATTAGGTCATTGAAGTGCTTCCTGAACTGGACCCAGGGGCGGGAGATGTTGCTGCTATTGGTGACCTCCTCTGCCACCTCGAGCCAGGCCTTCTTGGTGGCAGAGGCATGCCACTTCCTCCTGTCCACCGGGTAGAAAAACACCCCTCCTCCTCCTCACCTCATCCAGTAGCACCTGGAGTGAGGCGT
Source organism: Heptranchias perlo (assembly GCF_035084215.1). Classification (NCBI taxonomy): domain Eukaryota; kingdom Metazoa; phylum Chordata; class Chondrichthyes; order Hexanchiformes; family Hexanchidae; genus Heptranchias; species Heptranchias perlo. The sequence continues at coordinate 96,913,645 of NC_090326.1, read as the reverse complement.
CACTAAATCTTGGAGCAGCCTTTCACCTTTGCTGCTCTATTGTGCTGTGTGGGTGTTTGCTCCAGGAGCAGCCATTGAAGGACTACCCCTTTAAATAGAGCTCCTCCAGCTGACAGCCTGTGATGTGGGTGCGTAGTCCGCCCGCTGCACAGCTTTCGGACGGCAAACCGGAAGCCATGTTAGGTGGCTCCAATTGACTCACGATCCCGTGCAAAACGGACATTTTTTATTGGACGGGTTACCCACGCGCCCAATCAACCCCCACTGCCATCCTGCCTCCACGCTAATATCAGGGCCAATGTCACTGTCACTTGCAAAACCGGGGGACATACAACTTTAAGAACCTATGTTCTGAAGACCAGGATGTCTGTAAATGTACTTGTTTTATACAGGCCCACATCATATTTCAGAAACAAACCATTGGGAAATGCTGGGGAGGGAAAGGAATCACATATTCATTAACATATTTTTCAGACCTCAATCCTTCCTCAGCTAAGGAAAATATAGGGCAGCATGCTCCCAGAGCATTTTTGGTGCACCAAATTTGCCCCCAATTTTCTAACCCACCCCCACCCCCCGTTAATTCCCCCCACCTTGCCCAGCAATGCATATGCCACCAGTTTATCAAAGTAGAAATTCTCCCCTATAATGTTTAGATTAATTCAATGTTGAGATTGATTCAGTCCATTTGTTCTCTTCATGCTTAACATTCATTGTCCTGTCTCATGGATGTGAAACTGATGAAGAAAAAGCTGATAAATCTCCCTATAACAATTCCAACTCCATCTTCCCATTACAAATAACAAATATATATGCAATAGGGCATCAAAATGACATTCTGCCTCAGGGAGGATGAGTTTTTATTCTGTACCAATGATATTCTGTATCAGTCATTGCTTCCAGCTGGAGCAAACAGCACAGGCACTCACGACTCTTGTGGTTGGTTGAACTGATAGACAAACAGTCATTCTTTTAACAATCTAGTCTTCATATTAGAAACAAAATATTACTTGTATTAGTATATCTTTACTATAAAATACTTTGGTTTCACATCAGAAAAGTTTCATTTTGTGTCTAAGTACTAAACACGGCAAACTATAAAAGCATTATTGAACCTTAAATTGTTTGAAGGCCGTACTGTGTTCAGCTCCAAGTCCACAATTTGCTCTCAATCCTGAGAAGTCATGGAATGTATTACAACAGTACAACAGAGATAATTATCCTGCTTTTATCTTGCCTAATAAAGAGATTTTATTAGGGCATCTGGCTTTGAAAGATTCCGAGGAAATCAAAAGTTCTCACTTGAATTTACTCTTCAAACATTTTACAAGTCGTGCACTCTTAGTGCTACCCAGCTAGAATATTGGAACAGAGGAACATTATGTGCTTTGTTTTTCTTATTTGCTGAAGCACTGAATGTGTTCGTGCAGATCAGGTTAACATTTATTTAAAACTAAATTTACTTTTGTTCTCAGTCATTACAACTTTTACAAAGGCTTATGCTATCTGTACTTCTACCTCTTGTTCGCTCCTCCCTCTTCCTTTGTTTTGGTCAGTCCTAGAAAGGGCTGTCCTTACCATGCTAATTCTGAAGAAGATTCTCTCCCAAAACACTAACTTACCTTTTCTTTTTCAGATACAGATTGATTTGTACTTGCGATACTTTCTATTCTTATTTCAGGCTACCATCTTGAATGAGGTCAGTTCAAAGCCACATTCCATGCATTTTGTGGTGGAGCAGTGATGGGTTTTATGTATCTCCTTAACCAATGAAAGAAAAGGATACAGAAAGAAACAGTGAACTATGGAGAAGGAAATATGGTGAAATATAGAGTCAAATTAGAGACAGAGAGGGAAAGAAAGGGAGTAGACTGTGACAGAGAGAAAAAAGAGACAAAAAGGAAAAGTAAGAAAAAAATTAAAAAGAACAAGCAGAAGAGGACATTGTAACCCAGTTGTGTTTGGAATGGTTGTATTAGTTCTTGACAAGTTATGGGTGAATGGAGGGATAAGTTTGCGAAATGTAGAAATATTCTTGAGCCATGAAGTGTCAAACCAGCATGATCATAATGATCAGGAAGAGTGAAACTGCTTTTATAGGAACAAAGGAATTGCTAGACAAAAAAAGACCCAGATCCATCAAGTTCGCCTTCTACCATCCTGGTAATCGCAAGGTACAACGATAATGGAGTTGTTCACTAATCATAGCAATCATTCTCTATCAATTAGTCTACAACAGATCCAGACATGAGGTGAGGAAAACTAGTGGTGGAGAGCTTTGGGACCATAGGTCCAAAGTCATCTTTTTCCTCCCAAGCATGCTACACTTACTATGTCATGTCTCAAATTACTCATATACTGTATCCCAAAATATTTTCTGAAAGAAATCTATCTAATTTACATTTCTGAGTGTTGAAACAACTTTGCATCCTGAAAATTATTGCCATCCGACACTAACAGGAGTGTGGATGGCAAGACTGGCACAAAGATACTGCTAAGGTAGGTAAAAAGTTTTATTAAAAACCTCTAGGAGCAACTTACTACCTGCGGGAGTGAGGCTCCTCGCTGGCCTCCAAGGTTGAGTGGCATGCCAGGACCATAAATCACATCATTAACAAGGTCCTTATGACATGAATTGGCAGCCGTAAATGGCTGCTGAGAGATTAATCTGCATTAACAGTGTAAATCCAGCACTTTCATGACACGCAATGAACCTCAATGGGGAGGCTCACGCAGAGATTGCAATTTTTTCAGCGCGGTCGAGGCTAACAGCAGAACGACACAAATCGTCCAGCAATTTGTGGAGAATTGGAACTCATGGCGTATCTCTTCTTCACCACAAATTGCTGGATTTTTTTATGAACTAATAATAGCGAGCGCCATGAACTTGCCATTATATTTCCAGCAAATTCTGAGTAAAAGTGTTTCCTCTCTCCCACCTTGACTGATACAAGAGATCACCCTTCCATTTGGTTCCCTACCTGCTGCCCTAACCAGATGATGTGGGCGAGGTGGACAACCTTTTTTCACTTTCAGAAGCAGCCTTTGAGTTTTTATGCCCTCAAGTAAACAAATGAACACTGCGGTAAATTTTCGTCTTGACCACATGGACAATAATCGGGCAGAGCGGATTGGCTGCCTGTTATATCACCTGCCCGATTTGCATTCGATTGATTTCAGATTACTGGCCATGCGGTGAAGATGAAAATTTATCCCAGGACTTCATTCACAAAATCTCAAAGTCCTGCAAGAACTTTAAGTATAAAAAGTGAGATAAAGATATTACAGAAATAGAATATAGTTGCTTTCAATTAACTGCATACTGCCTATTTATCATCAGTACTTTTTGAGTGACTTATTCATCTGAGCAAATGCGGGCCAAATTAGAAAATTAAGAGATGGTAATAGGCACTTGAGCACATTACAATTTTTTTTTACAAAAGTGATTCATTTAACCAGTTTTTAAAATTAATTTATATTTTTATGAATTTTTTTAATCAATAATAAGTAAGACAGGTGAACATATGAAGTGACTTCATGAATTATATCATAGATATACAAGAACAGGTTCAACATACTGATAGTCAGCAAATCTTTCATAATCTATTATTCCTATCTGTTCATAGCCTAAATATGTTAGTGCTTTTCTATGGGAGAAATTATTCATAACAACTGAATGAAGATGTGTATGAATATCATTTCAGGGAGTCTAGAATAAGCTAAGCTTATTCTTCCCGACAAGGGTAATGCTTGAGGCCAGACTTACGACATGTGTATCAGACCCCATTCAATGACAAAATCATTAGATTCATTTTTTAAAAAATTTATTTCGTCTGATGTTTTGCATTTTAAGCCTATCATGGTATATTACATAGAAATTACAGCACAGAAACAGGCCTTTCAGCCTAACTGGTCTGTGCTAGTGTTTATACTCCACACTTGCCTCCTCCCACTCTACTTCACCTAACCCTATCTGCATATCCTTCTATTCCTTTCTCCCTTATGTACTTATCCAGCTTCCCCTTAAAGGCATCTATGCTATTCGCCTCAACTACTTCATGTGGTAGCAAGTTCCTCATTCTAACCACTCTCTGCGTAAAGAAGTTTCTCCTGAATTCTTTATTGGATTTATTATATAGCACATGTTATACTCCTTACATTTTCATTATGGCCTGGGTTTTCCTCTTCGAGGTGGGATTTCAGCAGGGTAATACTTCTGCCCGCCTCTCTGACGCTGGCAATCTATGATGTGGGGAACTCAGGAGGAGACTGTGTAAAATCGTCCACTTGGCATTTTTGGGGGAAGCCACTTGCAAACACTTTAGCCTTGTCTCTGGTTGGGCTTCACCGTGGTTGAGGATGGGGATGTTCATGGAGCCTCCTCCTTCTATTAGTTGCCTGGTTATCCACTACCTTCCTCAGCTGGAGGAGGCAGAGCTATAGAGCTTTGCTCTGAGCTGTTGGTTGTGGGACCACTTAGTTCTGTCTACAACCTGCTGCTTTTAGTGTTTAGTATGATGGTAGCCCGATGTTGTACCTTCACTAAGTTGGCCCCTCATTCTAAGGTACGCCTGATGCTTCTCTTGACACATCCTTCTGCTCTCCCTATTGAACCAGGGTTGATTTCCCACCTTTATGGTAATGGAGGAGTGAGGGGTGTGTTGGGCCATGAGGTTACATAATGTAGTGGTATAATATTCTACTATTCTTCTCTTCCCACATCGCCTCATGGATGCCCAGTTTTGGACTGCTAGATCTCTCCTTAGTCAGTGCCACATTACATGGAGGATGTCCTCACTGTGAAGATGAGACTTTGTTCTCACAAAGACAGGACAGTGGTAACTTCTACCAATGCTATCATGGATAGGCATGAATGTGACAGGTAGAGTGGTGAGAATAAGATCAAGCAAGTTATCCACTCATGTTTGTTCCCTCACCACTTGGTGCAGGCTTTGTCTGGCAGCTATGTCATTCAGGATTCATCCAACTCGGGCAGTGATGGTGTAACTAAGCCACTTTTATTCTACTATTGAAAATTGGTGTCTGGGCATATGGGTACAATTGTGTTGCTACTGAACTTGCAACACAGAGGTCCTGAGTTCAAATCCCACCAGCAATAAATCTAATAATTTAGAGACATTGAAGTTTTGCCACCCAGTGTACAATTTGTGTCATTGCTTCTCTCAATGCTTCCTCCAAGTAGTGTTTAATATTGAGGCATGCTGATTTGTCAGTTGAGGGGTGGGGGGGGGGGGTGGGTGGCGGACAGTCGGTGGTAATCAGTAGGCAGTTTCCTTGGCCTTGTTTGACCTTAAGCCATGAGATGTCATGGGATCTAGAGCCAATGTTGAAGTCTCCCAGGGACACCCCACTCAACTCTATACCACTCTGTCCCCACTTCTAATTGATGTATCCTGCCAATGGGACAGGACTTTTCCAAGGATGGTGATGGTGGAGTCTGGGATATTGACTGAAAGATATGATTCTGTGAGAACAACTATGTTGATTGACTAGTATGTGGGACAGCCCTCCCAACTTGAGCACTAGTCTCCTGATATTGGTGAGGAGGACTTTTGCAGAGTCAAGGGGGCTGTGATTGCCTGAGTCTTGTCCTTGCCAATAGGTCCATCTGATATTTGTGTTTTGTAGCTGTTGTTTTACTTGAATTGCCTCTGAAGTAGCTTGTAGGTTACTTCAGGGGGCATTAAAGTGAACCATGTATTGTCGGGGTGGAGATATGTACAGGCCAGACTAGGTAAAGGACAGGGTCCCTTTCCTGAAGGATATTAGTGCACCCAGTTGGGGTTTTGTACAATCCAGTATCATGTGATTACTGACATTACAACAGTGACCACATTTCAAAAGTAATTCATTGGTTGTGAAGTGCTTTGGGATGTCCTGAGGTCAATAAAGGCTCTTTTCCTCTCATGGTCATTTTTCCTGGTGCTGGCCCACAAATTACTACATTTATGGAATTCATTTGCCTTGATGGGTTTATGAACTTAGGATCTCTGGGTTGGTAGTTCAGTACCATAACTGTACCAGCATGCCCAGAGATTCATTTTCCATTGTAGAATAAGCCATCTCTTGTGGCAGTGGCTAGTGACTTAAGATGCTGATCCCACGTTATTTTTTTGGTTCAGTGCATTACCAATGCCTCTGTTTGATGTGTCGGTATGGGCCATGAAAGCTCGAGAATAATCAGGACAAGTTAGTATGTCATCTGCTCACAGTGCATTTTTCAGCCTTTTGAAAGCATTTTCTGCCTTACCTGAGCATACTACAGTACTTGATTGGGCTCCCCCTTCCGGATTTAATCAGTAAATGGTGTGGCTATGCTCAATAGTAGTTAGCCAACCTGAGGAATGCCTATACTTATTTCTTGGTGTGGGACTAACCCAATATGTGATGGAATCTACCTTCACCTGGGCCAGTTTCTGTTTTCCCTCCACCCACAGGGTGGCCCAAGTATAAAGCCTCAGATATACCAACATTACACTTTTGTGCACTTTACATTTAACCATTAGCCCTACTCTGCTCGACTAGGTTCGTAAGTTGGTGATACGGATGAAGTGCCTGGCTAAAAATGGCAACATCATCAACGTATACTTGGACGTAATCCCCAGCCTCTGTTAAAACGGAAACCGCCAGCCAATGGAATGTGGCATTTTTCATTCCGCAAAGCACAACTGTAAACTCACATAGTCCTGATGGTTGAACAAATACAGAGTGCAGCTGGAATTCTGTGCAAAGTGACACCTGCCAATGATCTTTCCTCAGGTCTAGAGTCATCAGATATTTGGCATCCCCACCTTCTCCAGGAGAGAGACTGTGAGAGACATCGGGTATGCATCAGCTTCTGTCAAATCATTTAGTTGACAATCATCTACACACAACCATGTGTTCTTATGCTACCTTGGAACCACTGGCGATGACCATTGGTTGTAGGATCACCATGTTATTCCCAGATCAACATCTCCTGTAGCCATATGTCCCCTTATACAGTGTGGCACAGGGAATGCCTGTTGGCATACTGATTTTGAAGTGCAGGTTTATATTTCTGTGGTCATTAATCACCTAGGCATTTAGAGAGCTCAGTAGCTCCCCAAAGCAAAACAAAATGGAATTATGCAGGTAAAAAAATGGACAGAAATTGTCCATGCGGTAAGCACCTTTAAATGGATCACTTCTATTGGGCAGATCTGCTCCTGACAAGTCTATGCCTTTTTATTCTGCTCCGAAGTTAAACTGATGGTAATGATGTCCACCGGGGATGGTAATGATGGGAATTCCGAAGCCTTACACCATCTATCTCATTGGCATGTGCGCACTGGTGAAGGGGCAGGCAGAGGGAACACGTTCTCCCACCTGGACTAGAAATTTTAGAGGAATGAAAACAGGGTGCAAAACTGGTGGAAATGGGACCTGCCCTAAAATCCTACCCTCAAAATTGAGATGCACCCACACTACACCCCTACCTTGGTGCTATGCTGATCTAGAGATCAGTTCAGGACATGTAGAAACCCTTCTCCCTTTGCCACTTACATTACCTTTATCCCAGTTTATCTTTGGATAATTAAAGTCACCCATTGTATGACCTTGTTGGTCTTGTATTTTTCTCTAATTTGTCTATATATCTATTCCTTTACCCCTTTTCCACCATTCAGCAATCTATAATATACTCACAATAGAGGAACAATTCCCTTTTTATTCCTTAGCTATAGTGCTGAAATGGAATCTTGAATTAACACTGCCATCCTTTCTCCCTTTTTTATCCCTCCTAAATATTTTGTGACCAAGGATATTCAGCTTCCAGCCCTGACCTATCCTAAGCTACATTTCTGGTAATGCTATTAGAACAAGTCCTCCCATAACAATTTGTGCCTCTGGTTCATCAATTTAATTGACAATACTTTGCACATTTCCATGTACAATGCAAATCTGCCTCTGTGTATTTGGCAATCTTATTCATTCTCCTCTGTTGTTTAGAACTTTTCTGTTTATCTTCTTGCACCCCTTGTCCCTTTTGCTCTCCATTCTGCTTCCTGATCTTGTTTTTTTTTGCCTTTCTCCTGCCAGATTAGATTAAACCCTCCAACAACACTAACCACCATCCCAGCAAGGACATCGGTCCCAGCCTTGTTCAGGTGAAGCTTACCCATCCTGTACAGGGCACTCCTGCCCCAGAACTAGTCCTAATCTGAACCCTTTCCTCCCACACCATCTCTCCAGCCACATATTTAACTCCCTTATCTTACTGTACTGACTGCTGTATCACACTAGAAATAATCCTGAGATTACTACCCTTGAGCTCCTGCTCTTTAATCTATGTCCTAATTGCTGAAACTCCCTTTGCAGAAACTCAGTTCTATTGCTTCCCATATCATTGGTCGCATTCAGCTGAAGAAAATCAGCACAAGAGGAAAATACTGTGGATGCTGGAAAGCTGAAATAAAAACAGAAAATGCTGGAAACACTCAGCAGGTCAGGCAGCATCTGTGGAGAAAGAAACAGAGTTAATGTTTCAGGTCAATGACCTTTCATCAGAACTAAAAGAATCAGAGGAAAATCAGATAGTTGAAATCTACATCTCACGGAACTGTTTTCTTTCTAAATTCTTGCAGTAGAGCTGTGCATTCCTCTGCCACCTCTTTACCCCCTTGCAACAGCATAAAAAAAAGATAGAATGACAAATATGTTGACAAATGAAGACGCAGGAGAAAAGAAAAACCGCAGGTCGAAAAATAGTCAATACAGCCTGGTAATCCCTAAACAACTGAAGAACAACATCTGATCCCAGAGACTGTCAAAGACTGTGGTATCTTCTGACACATAACATATTATTCACAGTTGTGTCAGCAGATTTTGTATAAATTCTTCTCCACTTCTGTATTCTGTACTGCTCCTACTGGCACTATTACAAATATTGATAGCTCAAAGTTCCCTGCGCAAACCTACCAGCACTTTTCAGTTCAGAGAACTAAATGACCATTAAGAGAGGCATTTATTTCAAGGTCTTTTGAAGGTACTTTTAAGTTTACACTGTTCTTTAATCTTCATTATCTGGCAATGATGAATGTCCCGCAGGTCAGAAAATGATAACCAGAACCAAATGTCCATTCATATTTCTTAATATGTATCTTTTCTGAATTTACAAGAAGGTGACAATATGGTACATATGTGGATGGAGAAACTACAGGACAAATTTTAACACAATTAGAATTATAGGTACCGTTAGACCTCTTGCAATTTTGTTTAGTTTTTAGCAAGTGTGCGAGGCATGTGTAATGGACATAACTAGATAATCCTGCCAACTACATCATGCAAAATATTAAGATTAAATAGTTATTTTGTGTTTCCCTACTGCTTTTCCTAGATTTCCATGGAATAAAAGATAGATGGAATCATTGAGATTATTTACAATGGCTAATGGTAGTCTTGCAGGTGATTTTCATTTCACACAATGCCTTGTATAACAAGACATGTCTGTCAAAACAAATTCTAAATTCTGGTGTCTGCAGGTCTCTTCTATATAGATGCTTTTGCTTACGTTTTGAGGCTCCCAACAAGTTGATTCTGCAGCACAGAACTTAAATATCCCAATTTCAGTTGAGGATAACTAAATGGATATCATAAGGAATAGCAGCAAAAGCAATTTAAATAAATTTTTGTTTAATGACAACAACATCTTGCATTTATATAGCGTCTTAAACATAGAAAATGACTCAAAGAGCTTCACAGGAGCGTTATCAAATAACACCGAGCCACATAAGGAGATATTAGGATAAGTGGCCATAAGCATGATCAAAGAGGTAGGTTTTAAGGAGCATCTTAAAGGAGGAGAGAGAGGTAGAGAGGCGGAGAGGTTTAGGGAGAGAATTCCAGAGCATAGGGCCTAGGCAGCTGAAGGCACGGCCGCCAATGGTGGAGTGATGAAAATCGGGGATGCGCAAGAGGCCAGAATTGGAGGAGTGCAGCGATCTCGGAGGGTTGTAGGGCTGGAGGAGGTTACAGAGATAGGGAGGAGCAAAGCCATGGAGGCATTTGAAAACAAGGATGAGAATTTTAAAATCGTGGCGTTACCAATGGAGGTCAGCATGCACAGTGGTTATGAGTGAATGGGACTTGGTGTGAGTAAGGATACGGGCAGCAGAGTTTTGGATGAGCTCTTTATGGAGGATGCAAGGTGGGAGACAGATTCTTTAATGGATAAGCTGAAGAGAAATATTACTGGAAATGGAATACATGTTGAATGAATTCTTCACGTGTCTTCCCGAAGGAAGACTGCAGACAAATTCAAAATTGAATCAAATTGGCTTGGGAATATAGAGGTCAGTGAAGCATCAGTTGTGAAGAAACTCAAATAGATAAATGCTCACAGGACATGTTCACTACATGAGGTGTATCTTAGAATCCTGAAGGAAATGAAGAGGAAATAGATAGGGTTCTGGTCAATATGTTAAGGTATTTTATACATACAGTGGTCTGAAATTCCTGGAGCGGAAGAGGTCAAAGCACACACATTGGAATTCAGGGCCAGAGGCTTTACTTGAGGACTGAAGGACAATGAATGTCATTACAGTATTCACAGAAAGATTGAAACATGAATTAAGAAATTATAGACCAGTTAGTCTAACATTAATAATGCTTGCTTAATGATTGAGAGCATTTGTAAGGTACTAATGAAGTTCATCTACACAATAATGGAGTAGTCAGTGTGATTTTGAAGACAATAGGGTGGATTTTCCTGGGTTAAATCACCAAATAGCACCTGAGAAACAGGTGCTACACAAAGGAAATTTGGGAACTTATGTCTTTACCCTATTCAATGCCTGAATAGCACTGCACTTGAATTTCTTTTATAGCTTTGCTGGTGGCTGCACCTGACTGGACATGAAAAGAGCAAAGCAATGCTAATGAATGTCAGTTGGCTCTGCACACAGATTGCCAGTAATAGCATTAGGTGCAGATCAGGGCAGGCTACCCCCATAAAAACCTTGTGCTACTGCTTCCAGAGCTGCCGTTTAGTTGCTCGCTGTATTAAGGGACAGGTTGATATTGTTAGAGAGTCTTTATTTTTGACTTTTTGACCTAAAAATTGTTTTACTGGTCCAGTGCTTGTTGCAAATGCTGTTAGTCTTTTATACATGTGATGGAGACGATGTTTAGTACTGTTCCACCCCTTCTCTCTTTTGCGATATAGCTTATTTGGATACAAGCAATGAGAAACAACCACAAGCTCCCATGGCAGTTGCTGAAGTCATTCACCTAGCCATCTCATGAGTTGCTAACAATCACTGAGCAATAATCCCCTCCTCCCTCTGACTATGCCACTATTCCATCCCACAGGGAATCAAAAGAGAAGCCAAACAATCAACCCCTCCTTGTATTCCTGCACCATCATTCTTCATTCTCAGACTTGTTTTCCTTGTTCCTCCACCTACCGCTTGGATGAGACTCTATGTGATGCCATCTGCAGTCAAATAGTCTGCATCACTCATTGTCCAGGCTTTCACATGATTAGTGGCTACTCGGGTAACGCACTCGGGGGGACCTATGGAACTACACTCCAGCAAGGGATCAATGCTTTCAATACAGGAAAGAAGGGAAGAAGAGAAAATTGGCGATAATAAAAATAGCCGATAAGCACTATTTAGTAGATCTGACTTAGTTGAATTTTTCAAAAAGCACTTGAAGTTAAGCATGTGAGTCTTTTAAAGAAAACTTCAAGTCATTAATTAATTGTAAATTAGCTGGATTGAAAGTTAGCCTGGCAATAAAAGCAGAAGGTGATGATGAATGGAAAAAGTTCTGTCTGAGATGCACTGACAAGTACAATCCCTCCTGTTGCGCCTTACTGTTTATACTATTCATAACAATGCAGAGGAAGCAAGAGGAAGCTATTAATATAAAAATTATTGTTGATATGAACATATGTCTGGTGCAAAATTGATACTATACAAATTGATCTGGAGAAGTTAAGCAGATGGAGTAAGAACAGCAGATGGATATTAATGTGGATGAATGAAAGCAATGAACGTTGATGCAGGAAATATGAAATATGAATGGGATCCTAATTTGTAAGCATCAACTGACTCAAAAACATGTACACCCGTGCAAGGACCAGCTCACTAACTAAACCAACATATCCACATACCTCCCAGATGTGAATACAAATTAGTGTGAAGGAAGAAATTAAAGGTTGGAATAGAGGAATCAGCCCTATTCAGGGCAAACAGTAATTTTTGCTAGGTATTCCATCTCGCCATCACAGAAAGACTAATAATCAAATCCTGCATTTTGAGGCCCTTTAATTATAGGGTAAATTAATTAATCCCACACTTCCCGCAGACAGCCATTGCTCAAAGGGACAGTGGGTCAGAGAATTAGTGTTACAGTGTTGTAGTCCTATTTACAACCTGTACACGCCTCACGCACATTTCTCCACAGGGAATACAGGATTGCTGAATTTACTCTTATAAGTCAAAATAAATTATTGGTGAGACCACATTTATAATATTGTGTGCAGTTTTGAGGACCATAGTTTGAGAGAGGTAAAGATGCACTTCAGGGAGTATGGAGAAAATTGTGGCCTATGCACTCTGCGATTCAATCCTGCCACTTTAGTGCTTGGAATGGAAAATATTTCCTACATTTACCTGTTCACCTGTTATGGCTATTCCACAGCATGCCTTGTATATGGTTTGCTCATAAACCATGAAACCATAGGAGATGCCTTCTCCATAACTAAAAATAGCAATAAAATACCCATTGTTATATGCATATTTCAACAACCAGTGAGTCCATATCAAACTGTTCCCTATAGGACTGTTTTACAAGCTTGTTACACATCAAAGCCTAGGTTTTTGATAAGCGCATTAAAATTAGGTGGTTATGATGTGGTAACTTCATCTGTAGCAAGATCTGTCATTTCCATCTCTTTTTCACTCAGCAGTAATCACGCTCATACAAAAGGATGTCCAGGGTTGCTACGGGCAGTTGAAGAGGTAGAAGCAAATATAAAGAGCCAAGCACAGATCATTTAAAGCTTTACAAAATCCCTTATTTCTCCACTGAATTTGGATTTTTTGTTTGTTTTTTTCTCTGTCAACCACTTTTCCATCTGCCTTATCTGCCATTTCTTGTGGGGCTGCCAGTCATCTCCCACTACAGCCATAGCACATATCTTTCTTTCCTAGAAGAAGAAGAAGGAGAAGAAGGGGTACAATGGATGGAGGCCAGGGTGGCATGACAACCCTGGAGATGCAGGTCACCAACCCACTGGTACCCCTACATCAGAGTATACAGGCACAGGGACTTCCAAACCTTGCTAGCAACAATGTCTGCACACACAACTTTAATGCATTCCAGACCCGTACAGTGTGTGCTTCTTGCCACTGTGCTTCCTTTGCAGCCTCTTTAGAAAAGGAAAAGAAATAGAAAGGTTAGAATGGATCTCTCAAGAGCAAAATTCACGTCACTTTTAGTAGGAGTGACTTGAGAGTTGCAAGATATAGTCTGCTGCCAGGTAATGTAGGGTACAGTGGGATGAGAAGGGAGAGAAGCAGAAGTTCAGCATAAACCAACAGTTGGCACTTGCTCTGCTACTTCCCCTTCCCTGACTCCCTCTAAGGCCTCCCTCCTCAGGATCTGAAGAGCTTCCTTATCATGAGAGGATCGAGATTCTGGTATCTATCACCTGTTGACAATGGGGTAGAAGTTGCTTGGAGCAGTGAACAAACACTGCTTGCCGCTCCATAGATTTATACTAACCCACTTACTTACCGCAGTCTTTTTGTCAGCCATTTCCTCTAATCGGAAGTAGGGAAGAGCCCAGCTTTAGCTCCAGCAAAGCTGGAGGATCGATTTTTCCCCTCGACCAATCAGATCGCACCATTTTTGACACGCTGCGTTCATTGTCTCTGCAGGCTTGAATTGTTAAACCAGGAAGTAAAAGATACAACATTAAAATCAATGTAAAAACAGTCATGGACAGTGAAAAAGAAAGGATAAGAAATAATTAAATTAAATAAAAGAGACAGAAGGGAAAAGTAAATAGTTATAATTTTTTTTAAAAAATTTAATAACCAAAAACTATTAAAATAAGGACTATTAAAAGTTAAGTTTTAGTTGTTTGGCAATTGTTAAGACTTACTGCACTGTTAAAACTTAGTTTGGACCTGGTATTTTTAAACGTGCCTGTTTTGTGGCGTAATTAGTTTCCAGCTGGGCAGATAAGCAAGTTTGCACTAATTTCTCTGATTGCAGCCGGCGAAAAACCTTTAATTCGAAGCTATAACCGGCGAACGTGTACGAGCAAGTTCTGGATTTCCACTGAGCACGTGTGAATGCCGGAACTTGTTTCTCCATTTCGCCACTAACAGAGAGCGCTGTTGAGTGCTCCATTATTTCAGGAGCGATTTCTGCCCATTGTCTTTCTGCTGATATAGGCTGACATATTTCTGAAATGGAATGAAAAGAAGTAAGAATGACCATTATTTGCCATGAGAAACAGCAAAACCCAGATGTCAGCAAACAGACCATAATGCAGGTGATGTCAGGTGCATGCAAGAAGTAATTTCACACCGTATGCAGCTTTTGTTGAGGTTAATGTGTGTAAGGCCATGAATGAAAGGATACTTCTAGGTGAAGGCTGGGGGTTCAAAGGGCAGCCAAAAAGTGCTGTGATCCCTTTAAACTATAGCAGACTTATACATCCTGCAGCAGCGTGCTATTTCCCATGCCCCCAGCTGCACTAATATCACATTCATGCCTATCTTCTTATCACCAGTTCTTGCTGTGCTGTCAGCTATTTATATATATATCTGCATCTCAGCTGCATGTTGCAGGGATATCCTTATATGTATTATGCAGTTAATGTGTATTGATCTTGGCCTTCTTTTTCATGATGTACCACTTTACAACATAAAGACATCTCAACTGCTCTAAGTATAGGTAATTCCATGGAGAGGATATGAGTGATAATAATTATGCAGAGATTAGTGGCAGGTGCTGATTTCTTTCCTTTTCTCAAAGAAGATAGTGCAGATAAATCATGCTGAGAGCTCACCTCCATTATGATAATTAGGCTGACCCCAGAAACTGTGGCAGGATCAGCCTGTTTCTCAGCAGGTGGACACAAGTCACAATCTACTGTTTTTCTGCTCAAGTTTTAGCCTGAGCAGAAACTCTATGTTGATGTTTTAAATTATTAGAGCAAAGATCCCTGCATTTTATCAACTTAATTTGAACTGCAAAATGTGCCTTGGGAGCAAACTCTAGAGTGCAATATTGTTTAAAATATATAGAAGTATATGGAATTCTTACCTTTTTCCACGTTTTTCTTTCTGCTAGTAAGGGTGTTGTGGGGGCAAAGGCAGACACTTGACCTCTGCGCTTATATCAGGGTGGAGGTGACATTGCACTACATGGCATTGCAGGAGTGATATTGAGATTTATTTACCAATTGTTAAAAGAGACTATCAAAGCTTCAGTTACCAATAAAATAAAGGATAAATTGATATCAATGGGCATGCTGTTTTTTCCATTGAGAATGTTTTTACTTAAGTCTAATTTAGCTCATTGTATCCTTGGCAATTAACACTACCTCATGCACAATGATGTGGTCTTCCACTTTCCTCAAATTGAGCAAATTTCATGCCAGATGAAAGCTAGTGTTGTAGCCATGGAGAGAATCAGTATTATGTAGAAAGGCAATTGAGGAAGCATAGAGTTATACAGCACGGATAGAGGCCCTCCGGCCCATCGTGTCATGTCCTTGAACTGCTCAAGGAGGCTTTGTTCTTTCTGTCTTCAGCATGAATAAAGGACTAGGTAGAACAACATGAGGAAAAAAGGCAGTCAGCAAACACTGGAGGTCTCATCTATACCCCACGCAGCAGTATACATAAGACAAAGTTAGAACTCACAGAGGAGCTCTGTCTAAGGAAGCTGTGGCTCACTAAAGTAGCTATCACAGAGATATGTATTTTAATTTGGCCATATTTAAAAGCAGAGTGCTCCATCAGCATCAGTCCCCCAGCGCAATTTGAAGGCCATCGTGGTCTTAAACATATTAGCAATAGGGACATTCTAGGCCATTGCAGGAAACATGTCCAAGATAAGCAATTTGATGCCCACTGCTCTAGCACACAGGTGACAGATGCTGTTTCACCACAGTGAGACATACATTAACTTCAGTGTGGAGCAGAAACACCAGATGGAGCAGCAAATGCATTTCTTTGGAAATTACAATTTCCCAGGGTACAGGATTACACTAACTGCACCCACAAAACACTTTGAGCTCATGCCCATAATGGCCTACCCTATATTAATCATTAGGATACAGCTCCATCAATGTATCCAGCAATCTATAACCATAGAATGAAGATCATTCATGTAAATACATGCTTCCCAGGCACTGTGTATGATTTGTCCATCCTCCACAGCTCAAGTGTGCCAGAGAAGACAAATTGAAAGGTTGGCTTATCTTTCAAATGTTGTGAGTATCAGGCATGGTGTTGACCCTCTCTGCTATCTTCTTCTATGCCTGGAATACCCTCTGTTTGTTTTTAGCATGCTCTTTGGTCCCCTAGAAGCTAATTCAGTGCTTTCACATACCACCCATAAGAGCCTGTAAGATTTTGCCAAATAACGTTGTCTTCCTTTGCTGCCTTCTTTGCTCCATTCTATTTTATTTTACTTAATCACAGGTGGAACAAAAAATACACGTCTTATATCGTAAAACAAGTCATTAACAAATGATTGTGCAGCAATATTGCAGGATCTTTATGATGCCTCACCTATTGAGCTTATGTTACATTCTATCCTATCTTGCAAAAAGCACTATGCTAAAAATTGGCTGTTCTCAAATGCATGACAAAAGTGAGTGTAAAAAGAGTTAACACTTAATTTGCACATTTTCAGCATGAAAAAAATCTTGTTGACCCAATTTTGAATGAGAGGAAATGAACTCAACAAATCCTTTTCCACCTTTTCTAATTGATATCCTATCATTATATACATATCATGCTTCAATATGCATAATCTTATATTCAGCTCCATTAAAATCTATCTGCCATTCCTTAGTCCTCCCAATTAATGAGCCGACATCACTTTGAATGCTACCAATCTTTCACATAATTTGATGTCATCTGCAAATTTTATAAATTACAAGAGCCTCCTCCATATATTCATAAAGACTGAACAGCAGAGACCCAGAAGAGATCCCTGCACAAATCCATTAGTTGTTGTCTTCATCCAGATTTGTTTCTATTTATCAACAACTATACTTTTTTTTATTGCAAAGACAGTTTTTAATACAATTGGCTAATTTGCCAGCACTTCCACAAATCACAATCTTATTCATAAATCTCATATGTGGAACCTTATCAAATGTCTTCTGAAAATGCAACTAGATTATGTTTTCTGGATAATGCACTTCAATAACTTTATTACCTCATCTTAACCAATTCTTTCTAAATCCATGATGACTATTCCTTATGGTCTGTTGTGCTCTTTTGATGAGCATTGATAACATCTTGTAAAATGCTTTCCAGTACTTTCCACACTGATGATGTTAGGTCAACTACCATATGAATCCCAGGTGTGAATATTAGAATAACATCTGATTTTCCTTAGTCAACAGGACTAGCTCCTGTACTTATTCCGAAGAACAATGACCAAAGTATCCATTTTACAAGTTTCGGATCTGTTTTAGATTCTACAGTGTATACAATCTGGTCCAGTGTCTTTATAGCACACACATTACTAAAATAAAATTAAACCCCAATTTTCTACTTTTATTTCACGTTCCACCTCACACTCTTCGTCGCAGTTCCAAAGTTTGCTCATCTAAAGTTTTGTTATTTTTGGTTTTGACCTTAATTATGTATCAAACCGTGATCATTGGATCCAAGTGTTACTGACCAGGTCAGGCTACACTTGTTGCATAAGTAGACTATCTACCGGGCCCTGGGGAGTTATGGAAAGTAAATCATTTGTATTGGGGCAACGTGCACCACTTTGAATAATACTGGAATATTTTTGAAAAACCACCGATCCTTGACATGTATCCTCTACATATTGGTTACCAGTTAGATTACAAATTTGATAAACTATCAAAAATGCATGTAGCTGCAGTCCCAGGAGTCAAATCCGTCTTTCTGCTTTCATGACTACGATATACTCCGCAGATATTATCAATTGTCGCCTAGTTAAAACATGACATAGATCAGCAGGTTACTATTTACTGAGTGATGACTGAACCATGTATTTGCTTATGACAGTGAGTCTCCACATGATAGAAGTAAATTGCCGATCAGGTTGAAATTTGGTATCCCTCTCATATTTTGGTATCTGGTACAGATTGTGGGACTTGACAGAATAGAAGTGACACTTATTAAAACCCAAACCAGCAGTGTAAAGTACAACCCTGCTTTCAATTTTCATTGGGGTCGTTAATTATTGCAAAGTGAACTTGTTCTCCAAATGAAAGCGCAACAAAGCCTTGAAATGTGCCACATTGGACTACTCTGCAAACCTAAGTTACAATGCCTGGCAAACAATATTTAAACAAGCATTTGGAGACAACACGAATTCATTTTTAAACCAGGAAGGTATCAAACCCTTGCAAACTTATAGCAAGATGAAAACAAACGCAGAATTTTAAAAACACTTTCTAATTGGTGATATTTTCAGAACTTAATTTCCAATTCCACCAATTCAAAAAATTCTTAGGAGTGCTTTTTAAACAAATATAGTAAATTGATTTTATAAAGCTGCGCACCTCTACTTTCTACTTGATTTCAAGTAAGTTTCATTTAATTTAAAATTAACCATCTTGGAGATTTCTGCATAGTAGGACAAAATATTTCGCAGAGAGCGGGGAGGAAAATAAAATTTGTAACAAATCTAAAAATATAATTCATAACAAAATAATTAGAAAAGGTTGATTTCAACGCGAACCTCTAAAATAGGAAATAATTAATGGGTTTTTAATGATTTACAGGTTGACAAAATCTAATTCCGCAGTTAAATTCCCCCGTCAATTCATCCATGTTTGCCTGTGATGTACAGCGAACAGATGTTTTCGTTTATTTAATGGAGAGAAGTGCAAATTAATTCAATGATTGACAGTAGAAGCCAAGGTGATCTGGTTCAATTTATGGTTAGTGATCAGATATAACCAGCGCAGAACTCACCCCTGTTTCAAAGTAGTGTGTGGTTTTTTTTGTTAAAAAAAGCATAACCTTGATCTTGTTTGGTGATTATTTCAGCAGGCTCGTTTTGTTGGCGATCTCCACAAACAGTAGCTGAGATCTGCTGTATTTTTGACTACCCCAATTCTGTCTTCCCTTCTTATAAACCCGGAGGCTGAGTCCAATGCGGCTGAAGCCGAATGTCTGATTTGTTCTGCGCCTGTGTGTAACCTGTGTGTTAACTGCCGCCAACACGATCCCAGTGTGAATAATACCAAACCAGAGCCCCAGATCGCCGAGCGGGCTCGCTCCTGAAAGCCAGGGCTACACCACGGCGGCTCTCATCTGCAGTCTTCACTCTGACATTATTTGAAGAGACTTGCTGACTGTGGAGATGAAGGAGAAGATTTCTTCCCCACTTTGGCTGCCTCTCCAGGAACCTCGTTCTTCAACTCCCTCTCTGCCTGTGTAAGATTTTTTTTTGGCGGGGAGGGGGATTTCCCTGTTATCTATCCTGGTGTTTCTATGGATTGGATAGGATGTGATGGGCGCTGTCGATGAAAGGAGAGGCTAAGTGCTGAGATCTTTCCCATATTAACACCCAGACCAACACACTGCTGGATGATCGGCGCTGCTCTGCGAGATCTTTCATACTCGTGCGGTGCAGCTTCCCTCCTTTGAACTGCTGCCGAAATCCTTCCTAAGGAGGTGAAGAAGGCAATATATATGTATATTTATATATATTTATGTTTTTATATATGTGTGTATATATACATAAATATAATATATTTATTAAGAGAGGGAACGCCATTCGCCATTGAAAGACATTGTTCGGGACCCCTCAATAAGAGAAAGAAGGGGCGAAAGGAATGCACTGATCTCGGCTCAGCTCAGTCCCTGGACCACATCACAGCACCTTAGGACGTTTTGTAAGAGCCCCTTTGATCGAGGTAGACAGCGAGCCAGCAACAGCTCCAATGCCAGGCTTCTGATCCCCCGTCTCCATCGGTCGAGCTGTGTTTGTGTTTTTTTTATCCTACAGGATGGATCCAACCCTCAGGACCTACCGATCTGGGCTATTCGCTTCGGTCTTTTGCCGTCCTCTGGGCCGGCTTGGGATGCTGTTGTTGCTGTGGAGCTGGGGATGGGGTCCCGACTCGGCTCTGGGACTCAAGAATACCGCCACCAGGCTGGATGCCGACTCGAAGCTGCCCATCATGGGGCTGATGCCCATCAACAAGGCGCTGGCGGTGGAGAGCATCTCAGAGGGCATCTTACCCGCCGTCCAACTAGCCACAGAACACGTCCACAACAAATTCTTACCAAACACCAGCAAACTGGTCCTGGAGTGGTACGACTCCGAGGTATTTGGCATGGTTATGTTATTCGTGGAGCTGTTATTTTATCGCTACCTGGTTTTCCCAATCTGTTTACAAATGAACACGTAGATGATTCCAAATTGCTTATGATGTGTTGCCTCTTTTAAAAATATATATATTTCCCCATAATATTACTACACAATGACATTTACATGGTGCCAAGTATCATTTTTGAATTGTGGTGTTTTGTACAATGCGCAGTGTATGGATGATTTAACTCTTCACTGGGCTCAGAAGGGATTTGCTGTGACTGTAACGTTCGGTTTATGTCTTCTGCAGTGATTTCGGGTTTAAAGTATATTGACCCAGTTTGCCTATGTGTGGAAACATGTGGAAAACACTGATCAACACCTGAACAAAACGCTGACCAGTGAGAGGAATGGGAATAGTTTTGTGCGTGTGTGTTTTTTTTTCCCTGTAAGGAATATGAGCGAGCTCCTGAAGCCATTGCATATAGCTGGTTAACAGCCGCCTGATAAGTGCTGGGAATCTGCTCCCTGCTGAGTGAACCGTTCTATCAATGAACGGGCAGAGCGATGGAGCAGGGGTCTGATCACTGATCACAACCCTACAGAGCCAGCCAGCCGCAAACAGTTAACATTGCAGGCCCTCGCTCTCCCTCTCCCTCTCAGAGAGATGTGGGGCATAGGTGACAACTTAACACGTTTCATGTGAAAAATATTCAGAATCACCTTGAGCCCTTGTTCAAATTGTGCTTTTCTGAATTCTTAAAGTGATGAGATGCATATTGTAGCTTCATTTCCCAGATTTTGTTGTTTTTATTTTGCTTTTTTTTTGGTATTACATATAAATATAATATGGATTTGTTTGTCACGGTGGGATTAACGTGCTAGGGGCGGGGACGGGGACGGGATGGCCCGGGACTGACTGAACGTTACCTGAAGATGGCAGCAGTTTCACATCAAGCGCTGTCCACATTTCCAAGGCAACCGCCGCACTTTTTGTCCAGAGCTTGTGGCGGGCAGTGGCGCTTCGCTGCCAACAACGGTAGTGAAAGAGCAACACTTCCACCAGCCTGTCGTTACGTGCTGGGATTCATCAAGTGGCAGAGAGATGGGGAAAAAAAACTCGGGAATGATTTGAAACCGGTTTCATGTTTAATAAATAAATTACAGCCTTCCTTTCAAAATTATTCGATTGTATTTTTCCTTTAATCTTGGAGGGTGATGAAAAAGCTCGACTTATGTAGGGTATTTACAAATAATTCCAGATGGAAGTGCTGTTAGATGGGCCTTTTTAATAGTAATAATAGTGATTATCAAACTAACCGAAGGCCAATTGGAGGGGGTGGGATCTCTTTAAAAGTTGATAACGACAAGTGGTCAAGAGATTTTCTGCTGTTCACAACATCAGAAGATAAAGACAGAATAGGAAGGCATTGGGCCCATCTTAGTGTGTCCATCCAGAGCGATCCCAACGGCTCCTCCCTCTTCAATGTAGCATCCAATTGTTTCATAAATGATTCCAGGCTACTGCTTTCATTACTCTATCTGGAATTTAATTCGATATGTTGATTATTATTGGTGTGATTTCCCCCCCCCCCTAAAATCAGTCCCAAAATGACCTTTTACTAGTTTGAACATATGTCCTCTAGTTCTACTTCTGCAGTTTAATTTATAATGATATCCTTAGTTAACTTTTTCTATACCTGTAACTAACAGTTTTATATAACTCTATAACATCAGCGCACAGATGCTTCCTTTTTCGGCTGAAAAGGTCAAGATTCTCTAATCTTTCCTTATTACTCAGAGCTCTGATGCTGGGGATCAGCCTAGTAGTTCTTCTCCGCACTCCAGAGCTTGAATGTCCTCTTATTTCTTGGCGACCAGAACTGGACGCAGTATTTAAGATGCAGTTTGACTAGAGTACGATAAAGTTTGATCATTACTTTCTCTGACATATTTTACTGTTTTAGCTCTGTAGTTCAACATCTTATTAGCCTTGTTGATGGCTGCTCTGCATTGATTGGACATGTTTAGCATAGAGTCTACTTAGGTTCTCCTTCAACTTCATCCTTAGCTATTTCAACATCATTCATGGAGTACGTGCGTTGTCTATTTTTCCTTCCCATGTGTAACGTTACATTTTTCTACATTAAAGTTCATCTGCCGTTGTTCTGCCCACTTACATATTTTGTCCAATTGATTCTGCAATTTATGGGCTGCCTCCTCTAATTCCACTGTCCTGCTTAGTTTGGTATCATCGGCAAATTTAACTACATTGCATTGACAGTTGGCGAGAAGCATTTGAGCTCACCACAATGTGGAACTGCCAAAGAATATAAGAACATAAGAAATAGGAGCAGGAGTAGGCTATATGGCCCCTAGAGCCTGCTTTGTCATTCAATCAGATTATAGCTGATCTTGTACCCCAACTCCACTTTCCTGCCCTATCCTCATATCCCTTGGTTCCCTTAATGTCCTAATACTCAACGACTGAGCATCCACAGCCCTCTGGGGTAGAGAATTCCAAACATTCACAACCCTCTGAGTGAAGACAGTTTTCCTCATCTCTGACCTAAATGACCAACCCCTTATCTTGAGACCCCTAGTTCTAGACTGTCCAGCCAAGGAAACAGCCTCTTAGCCTCTACTGTGTCAAGCCCTCTAAGAATCGTATACGTTTCAGTGTGATCCCCTCTCATTCTTCTAAACTCCAGAGAGTATATGCCCATTCTACTCAATCACTCCTCATAGGACAACCCTCTCGTCCCAGGAATCAATCTAGTGAACCTTGTTGCACCCCCTCTAAGGCAAGTACATCCTTCCTTAAGTAAGGAGACCAAAACTGCACACAGCACTCCAGGTGTGGACTCACCAGAGCCCTATATAATTGCAACAAGACCTCCTTAGACTTATACTCCAACCCCCTTGCAATAAAGCCTAACATACTATTTGCTTTCCTAATTGTTTGCTATACCTGCATGTTAACTTTCTGTGATTCGTGTACAAGGACACCCAAATCCCTCTAACTACCAACATTTCTTAGTCTCTCACCTTTTAAAAAATATTCTGCTTTTCTATTCTTTCTACCAAAATGGATAATTTCACATTTCCCCACATCATACTCCATCTGCCACCTTCTCGACCACTCGCTTAAACTGTCTATATCCCTATGCAGCCTCTGTGTCCTCCTCACAGCTTACTTTCCCACCTAGCTCTGTATCATCAGCAAACTTGGATACATTACACTCGGTAGCATCATCTAAGTCATTGATATAAGTTGTAAACAGCTGAGGCCCAAGCACTGATCCTCGTGGCACCCCACTAGTTACAATCTGCCAACCCGAAAATGACCCGTTTATTCCTACTCTCTGTTTTCTGTCCATAAACCAATCCTCAATCCATGCTAATATATTACCCCAATCCCATGAGCCCTAATCTTGTGTAACAACCTCTAGTGTGGCACCTTACCCAATGCCTTTTGAAAATCCAAATATAATACATCACTGGTTCCCCCTTACCTACCCTAATAGTTTTGTCAAACATGATTTCCCTTTCATAAAACCGTGTTGACTCTGCCTAATCATATTATGATTTTCTAAGTGTCCTACTATTACGTCCTTAATAATGGATTCTAGCATTTTCCCTACTACTGATGTCAGGTGTAACTGGCCCATAGTCCCCTGTTTTCTCTCTCCTCCTCTCTTGAATAGCGGGATATACATTTGCTACTTTCCCTCCACGGGGATCATTCTAAAAATGGTTGTACTTCAATGATTGGGGTCTGACCTATTCCTCTTTTCACTAAATACCAGAGAAAATAATGTTTTTTTCCAAAATGAATAGATTGTAATGGAAATCATGCAATTTATAAGTCTGTTTTTTTTGTGGCAAAAAAATAGCAGATCACCACATGCCTGCAATAACAATCTTTTGAAGCTTCTCAAACAGCTAAGGAGTCACTTGATCAGTATAAATGTTAAAATTTCATTCCTCAGCTGTGGTATGCACAATTGCTTGAGAAAATACCTGAATACTAACAGAGACAAAGGCAATTGAGTAATGTGGCCTAGCCAGTACTGGTAAGGGTAGCAATGCGGAGACCAAGCGCATTTTTGGTGGGGAAAGGCAGTCCCTCTACCATGCAAAGAAGGCACAAAATATGACAATAGATCACACAGAGAGTTGACACAGTCTCCACCACTGGGAAGATGTGGTAAAAGGTCTAAAAGAAGGGGCAAAACGTAAAGAAGACCACAAAGATAAGGCACCAATACTACTGCAAAGTAGCAGCACAGGACTTATTTGTACATGAAGGGTGGTAATGTTTAACAATATATGCAAAAATGCACTACTGACACAGAAAAATATTAGCAAGGTGCAGCATGTAATAATTTAGAGTTATGTAAATTACATTGCGCATGCCCCGATGGGAGAAGGATTTAGTACAGACCAAGTCACCATGTCTCACTCCTCACTGCCCTTATGTGTGAAGATAAAACTGGCATATAATAGAGGAACATAATGTGCAACAGTTGGTGGAGCTGCTGCCATTAAGAAATCAATCCCATACATGGAAGTTACGTTTGTTTTGTTTGGGAGGGAGATTTTAGAAGGCACTGAGACTCTGGAAATTGGAGCAGGTGCAGAACTAGTGATAAATGCTATATGAATCACATTGTGATTTGCATGATTTATTACATTGTGTTCATACACACAGGTTGTGCATGTGTGCATATGTGCATAATAGTTAATGCAATGACAATGCAGTACCCAAATGAGTAAGTGTTATCTACTTTCTTCACAGAACAAGGACAATCTAGTGGGCTACCAGCCATATCTGAAAAGTACTTTATACCCAAGTATCATGTATCATTATTTTCTCTAACACAGGCATTACCCAGATGCACACACTATGGCAGGAGTATATCATGGTGTTGCTGAGGAAGCACAGAGTGAGGAACTGAGCACTGGTGAGGGGCATAGATGCTGAGTGCCCCTATTGAGTTTATGCCAATACAAAACCTAAAGCTTCTGCTTTGAAATGAATGGAGGCATCACTTGCCTCCTTGCACACAGCACAAGTCTGAAACAGGGCAATACCCAGTGTTGACGTGAACTCAAAACAGCTTTGCATGACACTAAGTGACAATGTAACTGCACACTTCATTATACAGTATAAGCATATGCTTCTATATCTATGTAAACTTGGCATGTACTCTTTGCTTAGTTAATTTATTGGCCAGCTTCACATGTGACATTTGAATGAAATTTCAGATATGACATTAAATATTTTAATTGCATATTAGTGGTGGTTATAAGGCTAGATGTTTCTTGCTTTATTGAATATAAAGTTATAATATGAATTATTTTAAGTGTGCTGTGATATATTTTTTGTGTACAGTAGGTTAGGTTATTTCTATCCTAGCCTTCATGTATAATGCCAAGCATAATATAAACACAATTATTCCACCCCTTCCCTCGAACTGGATAACTGTACCAAATAAGCAGCTCCTTCGCACCATAACAGATACGAAAGTAAATGTACTAATAGCCAAGGGTCAGACTGACCAAATTACATTGATGTACTAAAAGGACTTTTTTGAGTAAACAAATTAAAGATGATTCATGTAAAACTTGTAGATCAGTTGCACTTTTGATTTATGATATTGACAAATTGTCCTGCAGAATAAGGACATTAAAAGTACACAAATGCTTAAACATACATAGAATAAACCATCACTGGGCTTATTTGATGCTAGTTGATATATTGCTAATTCATTAAACCTGGATGATGTAGAATGTTGTTATAGAATTGGAGCTGACCAGAATTGCAAGATAATACCAAGTTGGACATTGCACAATAACTAAATGTAAAATGCTGCAATTGAAAACAAACTCGATTGTACTTAAAGCACAATGTTGCTGGGGTATTTTGTGTTAACAGTTATTTATAGCATTTGAATCACAGAGAAAATCCTGTTCTTTTTTAAATTACACTCAAATTTTGTGTGTAAATTGGATTTAGCACAATGGCATTAATAGTATCCTTATTAGTATAACAATTATATCAAGATTCATAAAGGTGGATTTATATGAGTTGTGTTATATAAGAGAGTCTGGTTTATAATTGGCCCAATTTCATCTGTAAACTAAATCTAATTGGTATGCTTCCTTAATAGGTTTGCCAATTTTGCAGAATTTCACAAATATAGGAATTATTAGGAGGGAAGATTTTCTCTGTTCTCTATTTTTAGCAAAATTATAAATACATGTGTAAAGAATGCATTCACTATTTCTTACAGATAATGAGCAGAGGAAATCTTCACCATGATACTTGAGTTATGATGGGGGGTGGGGGGGGCAGGGGCTTAAAAAATTGTCCAGTTAGCACAATTGGTATGTTATTCACAGTGGTGTGATGAATATACCTACCAAAAGATAAGACCTACATAATTCAGTTAATGAAAATGCAGACCATTTTGTGGAGACTATGAGTTTGCATACCTTTGGGACCCAAGTTTAAGTCTAGGATAGATTGATGGGATAACATTTCCTTTGCCATCTAAGTTAAACAAGTTTAGGCAATCTCAATCCATTCTTAGCGTGAGTCCGCAGCAGTAAACTACCCACAATTTAATGCTAATTTGCATTAAATTAGTAGCCTGATTCAAAACCACAAAGATAGACAGTACGTATGAAATAAAAATGTCACACTGATATGGTTGTGGGAGGTGATGGGGGTGGGGGGTGGGGATGGGGTAGGGTGGGAGAAGTTGGAGGTTAGCTGATCTACTGGAAGTTGGGGATTAAGACTTTGGGATTGCAATTCCTGGAAGATGAACTCTTCCTCTCAAAAAAAGATAATCTGAAATGCTGGAGCAAATAGGGAGGAAGGAAAATTTGGAGTTTGAATCACTTACTCATATGCATCTTCTAGCAGTCACTTCAAGGGTGGAATTGGAGGACAACTGGGGTTAGGTGCCTGCCCTTTTATCCAGCAAACAGTGCATTGCATGGATTATTTGAGAGCAGAAAAATAGACAACCTTGAATGCAAAATACCATTGTAATATAATTTACCTCTAAATGTACTAGAAAGCAAAGGAAGATTTTTAAAGTAGATTTTTATGTTTGTCTTTGAACCGCCTTCAGAAATAAATCAACCTTTTTGTTTTGATTTTGGTTGAGTATAATGTAAATGAGAAATCGGCACTGACAGCAAAGATTAGAAAGTGCTAGTTCACAATTCACATGTGAATACCAATGAGGTCCCAAAGTAGGACGCACATAATAGAAAACTGGGGCACCAATTGGTTCTTTAGTGTCTTTCTTGCCCTTGATAAATTGAACATTGTAAGCATAGCCACCCACTGATTTATGGTTTTCATGAAAAAAAATGATAGAACTGTGGAATGATTCCCCCCTCCAAAAAATAAAAATTCCAGAATGCCTTGTAATTAAAAACAACATAAAGACTTATTCAGTCACCATCAGAATATATCTAACAATACTCAAACTACATCATTGCTTCTAAAATTCTCATTTATTGTAGAATTTTACAGCACAAAAGGAAGCTATTCAGCCCACCACCTCTGTGCTGGTCTCTGAAAGAGCTACCCATTTACTTCTATTTCCCAGTCCTTTATCCATACCCTTTTAAGTTTTTTTATTTTTTCAAATATTTATGCATCTGCCTTTTAAAAGCTATTATGACTTCTGCTTCCAGCATTGTTTCTTCGGGCATTCCATGTGTAAAAAAAAAATTCTCCTAACCTCTCCTATCATTCTTTTGGCGATGATCTTAAATTTACACCCTTCAGTTACTGACTCACCAACCAGTCAAAATAGCATTTCCCTTTTTCAAGGTCCTCATAATTTTCAACACCTCTACCAGATGTTCTCTTAACTTGCTCTTTCTAATGAAGAGATCCAGTTTCTCTAATCTCTCGTCAAAAGTATGCCCTCATCCCTGGTATCATCTTAGTAAATCTTTTCCACACTCTTCATGACATTGACATCCTTCCTAAAGCTGGGTGCCCAGAACTAGAAAATATTCTAACTGCAGTCTAACCAATAACTTTTTATAGATTTAGCATATCTTCTTTGCTTTTGTATTCAATGTCTTCATTTATAAAACCTAGGATCCCATATATTTTTAAAAAGAAGCTAGATTTATTAACTTGCCCTCCCACTTTTAAAGATCTGTGTAACTGAACCCCTAAGCTTCTCTGTTCCTTTAAAAGTTTCTCCATTTAGTGTATATTTCCTCTGAATAAGGAATTTGCAATTTTAACCTTATCTTCTGAGCAGGCAGCATGGACACCCGCCTAAAGCCTAAATTTACAGATAGTGGTCCGATGACATCATCAGCGCCTGACTGCAATTTTAACTGTGGCTTGAGTGGGGGTGGGGTCAATTTTCTGTCAGATGTGCTGTGAAGCACTCCTGCCACTCCTGGCTTCACATGAATTTTTGGTGGCAGTTTGTTCCTAAGCTACATTCACGACTAGAAAACTTGAGCAGAGCCGGCCTGATGCCATTTTGCATTCAACATACTTACAGTCAGAGGTCTGTTGTTTATTCGGCTGCTTATTTTTTGCTATGCAGTAGGTATGTTTTGTGTCTTTGGCTTTTGAAACTGCTGCTTTATATTCCGCACAAAGAAAGAGTAACAGCGTGCACAACCTATTAACACTTTGTTACTTCAATTAAGTTGTGCTGTCTTGGTGGTGTGTGTTTCATGTGTTTTGCTGTCATCTTTGTCCCTTGTGGATCGTGAACTTCTCCATGCTGGTTGTGGATGTCCCCTTCTACTAAGCGTTCCCCATGTTGATGTGGTAGCACTGGTGGAGGGCTGCATAAGCAACTGTGGTGCTGCAGGGAATACAGAAGGACTGTGTCTACGACTAACCCTGGAGAACCTGCATCATTGCTAGGGGTCTCTGGAGTTGTGGGCTCAGAGCTTTCTAAAGTGGCTCATACTGTCACTTGTGCACAACTAGGTGGTGGTATAAAAATAATGTCATTATTACCACTGTTGGCTAACTATGCAGCTCCAATGTATACCACCCATGAACGACATCTCTTCATAATGCCCAGTGATCTTTGTGACTGTGACTGTGGTAACCTATCCCTCATTATCCTTCTCGACCTGTCTGCAGCTTTTGACATGGTTGAGCACACCATCCTTCTCCAACGCCTCCCCTCCATTGTCCAGCTGGGACTGCACTCGCCTGGTTCCATTCTTATCTATCCAGCCATAGCCAGAGAATCACCTGCAATGGCTTCTCTTCCCGCTTCCACACCGTTACCTCTAGAGTGCCCCAAGGATCTATTCTTGGCCCCCTCGGCGACATCATCCGAAAACACGTCAGGTTCCATATGTACGCTGACGACACCCAGCTCTTCCTCACCACCACCTGCCTCGACCCCTCCACTGACTTTGATTTGTCACACTGCTTGTCCGTGAGAAACAATTTCCTCCAACAAAATATTGGGAAGACCGAGGCCATTGCTTTTGGCCCCCGCCACGAACTCCGTTCGCTAGTCACAGATTCCATCCCTCTCCCCGGCCACTGCCTGAGGCTGAATCAGACCCTTGGCAACCTTGGCATCCTATTTTACCCTGAGATGAGTTTCCATCCACGTATCAGCTCCATCATCAAGATCACCTACTTCCACCTCTGTAACATCACTTGTCTTCACCCCTGCCTCAGCTCATCTGCTGCTGAAGCCCTCATCTATGACTTTGTTACCCCTAGATTTGACTATCTCCTGGCCGGCCTCCCATCTTCCACCCTCCCATCTTCCACCCTCCATAAACTTGAGTTCACCCATAACTCTGTTGCCCATAACCTAACTCGCACCAAGTCCTGTTCACCCATCACCCTTGTGCTCGCTGACCTACATTGACTCCCAGTCCGAGAACGCCTCAATATTTAAATTCTCATCCTTGTTTTCAGATCCCTTCATGGTCTTGCCCCTCCCTATCTCTGTAACCTCCTCCAGCTCTACAACCCTCCGAGATCTCTGCGCTCCTCCAATTCTTGCCTCTTGCGCATCCCTGATTTTAATCGCTCTACCGTTGGTGGCCGTGCCTTCAACTGCCTAGGCCCTAAGCTCTGGAATTCTCTCCCCAATCCTCTCCGCCTCTCGACCTCTCTCTCCTCCTTAAAATTTACCTCTTTGGCCAAGCATAGAAACATAGAAAATAGGAGCAGGAATAGGCCATTCGGCCCTTCGAGCCTGCTCCGCCATTCAATATGATCATGGCTGATCCTCTATCTCAATACCATATTCCCGCTGTCTCCCCATACCCCTTGATGCCTTTTGTGTCTAGAAATCTATCTATCTCCTTCTTAAATATATTCAATGACTTGGCCTCCACAGCCTTCTGTGGTAGAGAATTCCACAGGTTCACCACCCTCTGAGTCAAGAAATTTCTCCTCATCTCAGTCCTAAATGTCCTACCCCGTATCCTGAGACTGTGACCCCTCGTTCTAGACCCCCCCAGCCAGGGGAAACATCCTCCCTGCATCCAATCTATCTAGCCTTGTTAGAATTTTATACGTTTCAATGAGATCCCCTCTCATTCTTCTAAACTCTAGTGAATACAGGCCTAGTCAACCCAATCTCTCCTCATATGACAGTCCTGCCATCCCAGGAATCAGTCTGATGAACCTTCGCTGCACTTCCTCCATGGCAAGTATATCCTTTCTTAGGTAAGGAGACCAAAACGGCACACAATGCTCCGGGTGTGGTCTCACCAAGGCCCTGTATAACTTCAGTAAGACATTCTTTCTCCTGTACTCAAATCCTCTTGCATTGAAGGTCAACATACCATTTGCCTTCCTAACTGCATGCTGCACCTTCATGTTTGCTTTCAGTGACTGGTGTACAAGGACACCCAGGTCCCTTTGTACGTCAACATTCCCCAATCTATCACCATTTAAATAATACTCTGCCTTTCTGTTTTACTGCATCTGCCATGTATTTGCCCACTCACTGAACTTGTCTAAATCACCTTGAAGCCTTTTTGCATCCTCCTAACAACTCACAATCCCACCTAGTTTTGTGTTGTCAGTAAACTTGGAAATATTACATTTGGTTCCCTCATCCAAATCATTGATACATATTGTGAAGAGCTGGGGCCCAAGCACTGATCCCTGCGGTACCCCACTAGTCACCGGCTGCCACCCTGAAAAAGACCCATTTATTCCTACCCTCTGTTAACCAATTTTCAATCCATGCCAGTATATTATCCCCAATCCCATTTGCTTTAATTTTGCACACTAACCTCTTATGTAGGACTTTATCAAAGGCCTTCTGAAAATCTGAATAAACCACATCCACTGGTTCTTCCTTATCTATTCTACCAGTTACATCCTCAAAAACCCCCAGTAGGATTGTCAAACACGATTTCCCTTTCATAAATCCATGTTGATTTTGTCTAATCCCGTTGATATTTTCTAAGTGTCCTGTTGTCACATCCTTTATAATAGCTTTTGGTCACCTGCCCTAATGTCTCCTTATGTGGCTTAGTGTCAAATTTTGTTTGATAATCGCTCCTGTGAAGTGCCTTGGGATGTCTTACTACGTTAAAGGTGCTGTTTAAATGCAAGTTGTTGTTGTTAATATAGTACAGTGGATATCTATATGGTTTCTGAATCCCTGTTATAGCTGCCTGTAACTATTCCCTAGGTGAATTGAAGCCAACCACGTCTAAATCTTGCAGCTTTTATCCTGAAACCACTGAATCAGCATTGAGATAATTTATTAGAGATGTTGCTGCTGTGCCAATGGCCTGTCTAACTAAGGTCTCTGCTGCAGACATCATGGATTTAATGACCAAAGCAGTGTATACAAGTATTGTGCTTCCGTTTTCCACAAGCAATATAATGGAGCATATTTGTTTTGAGTTTTCCACTCAATGTAGAACACCCTTCTATGTTGTATGAAAAGCAGCAATTGATTCTTCAAAAATATTGACTCAGCTGCTGTAACAGCCTCTATTAGAAAGCAGGCCCATGTAACACAGTGAGAGTATGACACATGCTGTACCACTGCCTGCACTGACCAGCACTTCCTCAACTGCACCCTCTGCCATCCCTTCCTCATCAGTACTTTTTGGCTCACTCAATGCTTCCTCATCCTCACCAACACCAACATCTCCTGCAGTGGATTTATCAGAGTGGGTAAATTATGGTGCCAGGTGTGTTATGCTATTTGGTGCATCTGGCAGTAGCTTGGGTTCCCTATGACCTGTAATGAAAGAAGAGCTTGGATTTATATAGAAAAGAGCTGGTGGTACATTCTGAATATATAACACGTACCTATTTAACTACAGCATTGAAATTGCATATACGATTATGCATGTGCATGGACATGTGCAAATCCTAGATTATTTAATTTATATGGTACTTACCATGAGTTCTTTGGGATACTTCAATTTTCATAGGTTAATTTCTGCCAGACTATTCTTTCCTCAAGCAGTGAGAGTATGCTCAAGTCTGGGGGTCCACCACTGCTGTCATGCTCCACTCTACTATGTGAAAGTTTTGCCTTTAAAGATAAAAGACATATTGATTTGGGCCATGAAAATTTCTTCTTATAGTATATTCACTGTTTGGCATACACAATGTAAGGTACATAAACTTTTTATTTTCACTGTAATAAATTACTTGATACATTCTTACTAGCATTTGTCTGTGTCAGTACAATGGTTTTAACATAAATTTTTCACAATCTTTCCCTCATGTGCTTATATATCCTGTGCTCCTAATTTACAATAATATTCATGCCTCGCCTTTGTGCTTCTCTTTAACTTGTGCATATTCTACTTGATATCCGGCCAGCCCTTTTGACTGGAGGAACTGGAATGGCGAATGGACATGGTCAATGGCATACCTCCATGGTCAATGGCATACCTCCATGGTTGGGCCATCTTTGCATGTAGGGGGCTGCCTTTCCCTAACGACAGTGAGTACCATTTGGCTCAAACGGGCTTTCTACTGGTGCTTTTTTCATATTCCATAGTTAGGTACTTGAACTTTTCAAAATT
The DNA here is from genome assembly GCF_035084215.1 of Heptranchias perlo. Classification (NCBI taxonomy): domain Eukaryota; kingdom Metazoa; phylum Chordata; class Chondrichthyes; order Hexanchiformes; family Hexanchidae; genus Heptranchias; species Heptranchias perlo. The sequence goes on along the minus strand of NC_090326.1, from coordinate 96,880,042 downwards.
TGAAGAAGTCAAGTTCCTCGTTAGCTCTTTCAGATCATTACTGCAGGTGCATTGTGATTGGCTGCTACTTTGTTACCAATTACAAATTCACATTTCTCACAATCACCACTTATTTAGCAGATCCATAAAAAAAAATAGAATATGCTTTATGCCTAGTCCTTTAGGCAACACAAAAACTTCTCAAAAGAGCAGCAATGCTTTTTTTAAGAGTTTGATTAAAGAATGTATTTAAAGCAATAGACCATCATATCCCAAATGTGACATTTCATTGCTCATGCTTGACTTCCCAGCTGTTGCTCATTGCCTTTAGTGGAGCAGTGGGAAGTGCTGGGAGCCAAGGCTGAGAGCAGAAATGTTGTACTTCAGACCCCAGCCATCTAGTATGGAAATATTACGTCCAATCTGGAGCCCAGGCATTGTAAGGTAATTTAAAACATTTTTTTTGTAGCTCGTGAGTTTTAAAAATATACACAAAAGTGGTACTTTCTGGACAAATGCTTAAGGATAAGATACATATATCTTGCCTCAGGAACAACCTGTGGGTTACTACTCCACTCCGCAGAGTGTCCACACCAAAATTTATTTTTAAATAATTATTCAGAGAAAGTGAGTGTTATACAATAATAAGTTAATTTTAATCTTTCACTGTATGAATTGTATCCCTCAGTTGTTCATTCTTTACCCTATTAATGCAACTTATGCATGGCTAAACTATTGTATATTGAGGTTTGAACCTTTTGTACAAATATGGCATTGTAGGTATGGGATACCATCTATTAAGCAAATAAATCATTAGTAGAATTATCATAATAGCACACTGGCGAATTGCAGGGGAGAACTTGCACCTGCCTGTTTGATATCTTAGTGCATCAGTGATTAATGTGCTGTATCACCTGTGCACCTCGATTGTACTTTCTTTTACAGACTGCAGTGAAACTTTTCGTAAAGGTTTGAGCTTTGCTAACATTTTTAGAAGAGATGGTTGTAATTTTACAACATGATCATATCATGTGATGATTTTTTGGGTCTGACTTTATGTTCGTTATGATGAAGGATCTCAATGCAGCTGAATGGAACACTTTCAATGATTTGCATCCATGGTATCTGAGCACTTGCAGGTCAATTATAGTATGAGTTAGATGCAGAATAAACTTTCTCCTACACAATGTGCTTAAACTTGGCCTCACACTGGTGCAGGAGGTGCTCTTCTAACATTTCTATTTCCCAAACCAGGCATCCTGTATACCCTCCCTGAGTGAGTTCATCAAATTAGAAGCAGTTTTGTGTTGTGGGTACATATGAGTAGAAACTGGGTTAAGACTATACAATACCCTTGCAACTGGGAGATAGCAATGCAGTTTCCCCCTCATCATGTTGGGTTGAATTCAAAACCAAGCTCTAGTGGTGAAATCCACTGTATCACCCAGCCCCCCCACAAAATGATGTAGCAATGCCGATTGCCTTATGAAATAAATACATTCCAATATCTTTAAAGACCAAGGTATGATGCAGAATACGTCCCTCAATGACTCTGACCCCTCTATAAAGCCTATGCCTGTCCAAGATATGAATAATGCTCCATTATTTGGGATGGGTGTCCTAATGCATCTCCTATACTCCTGAACATGAGACTAAAAAAAATCTGGAAATTTGATAGTCTATTCTTCTTACATCTCTAAGTCTCCAAACTGTCTCTCTCCATCACATTCTCATTTTGCCTTTCTCTTTTATCAATACAGTCATAGCTTCTATGAAATTTTCTTTTTTTCCCCTCTCAGCTTCAAATAGGCTCTTCCTCCTCCCTGCAGCCTCACTGTATTGAAATTAAGACTCATTGCAACATCATATTTCTGTAACTTATTCATTGCCAGGACCTTGAAACTGTACAACGCCTTACATCCTTTGGTCTTTTTCTTTCTACAATCTATAGGTATTTATAATCCAAATTTGGCATCACATAAGCACAACTTCTTGCTTTGTCTTGTCTTCTGTCTTACTGTAACCTTGGTAACGTAAAGCTTGAGTTTTGGCCCTACATCTAGGTTTGTCAATTTAAAAATGGAAACCCGAAGAAGGAAACAGTAGAAAGAAAAGACACAAAAAAGGGAAAGAATCAGATTCAGTTGAACCTTGTAGGTTCTCATGCTTCCAGCATTGAGTTTTCCTCAAAAGGAGAGTGGGTCAGAGAAATGGCGCCAACCCCTATTGCTAACCTGCACTTGTTGGGAGCGTAGGAGAACTGAATTAATCTGTTGTTGTGTATCCTTTATTTTTATCTTTTCCCAATACTGAGAAAACTGCTACTATTTGAAATGAGTGTCATACATGTTAGAATTCCTTTGTAGCTCAAGTGAAAGTTTTTAGTTAGTTGGCAAGTGTTAGGACTTCATCTTCATGGGAGGAGGGATGTTGATAAGTTTTATAATAATGCAGTACAATACAATCATGAAGTTGGTGGAATAATTCCTTGAAGCATGAAATATTATGGTACTAGAATGTAACTTTTGAAATCCACTTTTCAGTTTATATTTTTAAAATCAATTCCCCAAGATGATGTAACCTGGATGTGACCAATATAATTTGCAAAGAAATTGGGATATGGATCTGAATGGACACGATAAATAAATGATCTGTTTTATCTTCAGGTACAGAGCTTCTAATATTGCTGTTGTTTTTACATCATTGTTTATCCCATATTCCTTCAGTTTCATCTGTAGCTCATACCACCTCGAACCAAATGTTCTGACAGGCAACCTGTTCCCAGGTCTTTGCCAGCATCACTCTTGGACCATCTGCTAGGAACTGCGTGAGAGTGTCAATGTTGACTTGCCTTCAGGTTTATTTTTTTTCCCCTTCCCACCCATCTTATTTTAGAATTATTGGAGCTAATCTTTTTAAGCACAAATTAATGTCCAGGGAAGAGAAAGCTTTATTAGAAGGTAAAAGGTTTGATAGTTCAGTGGAGAGGCACTCTGGTATTCTAGAGTGCTGCACCACCGAATGATACGATGCAGGTTCACCCTTGTGATTTCCCCATGCAGTGAGCTCCTGACTGCAGTCTCACATCTGGGGGTTGACAACAATTAGTGCTGGGGCTAGTGTCTATATATGGCATGAATGGACACGGGGCTTTGTAGGGCTAGGGTTCTGAATATAATGATAAATTATCTGAACAAAAGAGAAATATTACAGCTCAAGTGATTCTACTAACGGCAATGAATAAAGTGGAAGCTGTAGTTTTTTTGTGTTTCAATTTCAATTTACTGAACAGAAATGTTCTCTTTGGCAGATTTTCACTTAAAGCCTCAGTGCCTTCTCATCATTATGTAACAGCATTTGCGCTCTTGCCTTACAATGGCATGCCGACTACTTGCAAAATAAAAAGGAATAATAGTATCATAGCAGGTAGAGCGCAGGAGGAGGCCATTTGGCCCATCATGCCTGTGCTGGCTCTTTGAAAGAGCTATCCAATTAGTCCCATTCCCCAACACTTTCCCAATAGCCCTCTAAATTTTTTGCCTTCAAGCATTTATCCAATTCCCTTTTGGCTTCCACCACTCTTTCATGCAGTGCATTCCAGACCATTACAACTTGCTGCGTAAAAAAAAATGTTTCCTCATGTCGCCTCTGGCTCTTTTGCCGATCACCTTAAATCTGTGTCCTCTGGTTACTGACCCGTCTGCCACTGGAAACAGTTTCTCCTTGTTTACTCTGTCAAAACCGTTCATGATTTTGAAACCTCTATCAAATCTCCCCTTAACCTTCCCTGTTCCAAGGAGAACAACCCCAGTTTCTCCAATCTCTCCACATAACTGAAGTCCCTCATCCCTGGCACCATTTTAGTAAATCTCTTCTGCACCCTCTCTAAGTCCTACACATCCTTCCTAAATTGGGGTGCCCAGAATTGAACACAGTGCTCCAGCTGAGGCCTAACCAGTGTTTTATTAAGGTTTAGCATAACTTCCTTGCTTTTGAACCCTATGCCTCTATTAACAAAGCCCAGGATCCCTTAAGCTTTTTTAACAGCCTTCTCAACTTGTCCTGCCACCTTCAAAGATTTGTGTATGTGAACCCCCAGGTCTCTCTGTTCCTGCACCCCCTTTAAAATTGTATCATTTGGTTTATATCGCCTCTCCTCATTCTTCCTACCAAAATGCATCACTTCACACTTCTCTGCATTAAATTTCATCTGCCACGTGTCTGCCCATTTCACCAGTCTGTCTATGTCCTCCTGAAGTCTGTTACTATTCTTCACATTATTTACTATATTTCCGAGTTTCGTGTCATCTGCAAACTTTGAAATTATACCCTCTATACCCAAATCCAGGTCATTAATATATATAAAAAAGAGCAGTGGTCCTAATACTGACCCCTAAGAAATATCACTCTATACTTCCCTGCAGTCTGAAAAATAACAGTTCAGCACTACTCTCTGCTTTCTGACCCTTAGCCAATTTTGTATCCATGCTGCCATTGTCCCTTTAATTCCATGGGCTTTAATTTTGCTAGCAAGTCTATTATGTGGTACTTTATCAAATGCCTTTTGAAAGTCCATATACACAACATCAACCGCACTACCCTCATCAACCCTCTCCGTTAGAACATAAGAAGTAGGAGCAGGAGTGGGCTATACGGCTTCTCTGCTTCATCAAAGAACTCAATCAAGTTAGTCAAACGTGATTTTCCTTTAACAAATCTGTGCTGACATTTATTTATTAGCCCATATGTTTCTGAGTGTCACATTATTTTGTCCTGGATTATTGTCTCTAAAAGTTTCCCCACCACCGACGTTAGGCTGACTGGCCCGTAATTGCTGGGTTTATCCCTCTCCCCTTTTTTGAACAGGGGCGTAACATTTGCAATCCTCCAGTCCTCCGGCGCCATCCCTCTTAAGGGCAATTAGGGATGGGCAATAAATGCTGGCTTTGCCAGCGATGCCCACATCCCATGAACGAATAAAAAAAAAAATCCCCATATCTAAGGAGAATTGGAAGATTGTGCCAGAGCTTCCGCAATTTCTAACCTTACTTCCCTCAGCAACCGAGGATGCATCCCACCTGGACTGGGTGACTTTGTACTTTGATTACTGCCAATCTTTTAAGTACCTCCTCCTTATCTATTTTTATCCTATCCAATATCACTACTACCTCCCCCTTTACTGCTACAATGACAGCATCCTCTTCTCTAGTGAAGATGGATGCGAAGTATTGATTTAGTACCTCAGCCATGCCCTTTACCTCCACAAGAAGATCTCCTTTTTTGTCCTTAATTGGTCCCACGCTTCCTTTGACTACCTTTTTACTATTTATATGTTTATGAAAGACTTTTGGGTTCCCGTTTATGTTAGCTGCTAATCTATTCTCACACTCTCTTTGCCCCTTTTAGTGCCTTTTTTAGATCTCCCTCTGTACTTTTTGTATTCAGCTTGGTTCTCCACTGTATTATGAACTTACATTCGTCTTTTGCCTCCTTTTTCTGCTTCATTTTAATCTCTATATCTTTAGTCATTCAGGGAGCTCTAGATTTGGATGCCCTTCCTTTTCCCCCTCGTGGGAATGTGTCTATTCTGTACCCAAACCAACTCCTCCTTGAGGGCCTCCCATTGTTCAATTATTGTTTTGCCAACCAATTTTTGATTCCAATCCACCAGAGCAAGATCCCTTTTTAACTCAGTGAAATTTGCCCCCCATTTTCACATTTGATTGTTCTTTGTCCTTTTCCATAAATATTCTAAATCTAATGATATTATGATCACTGTTCCCCAAATGCTCCCCCCCTGAAACACACTCCACCTGCCCCACTTCATTCCCCAGAACTAGATCCAGCACTTTTTCTTTCCTGGTTGGGCTGGGTTGTTCCAGAAAGTTCTCTTGAACACATTTCAGGAATTCGTCCCCCTCTTTGCCTTTTACACTGTTACTGTCCCAGTCTATATTGGGATAATTGAAATCCCCCATTATCACTACTCAATATAGTTCTTGCATCTTTCTGTAATTTGCCTGTAAATGTTCTCCTCTATCTCCTTCCCACTATTTGGTAGCCTGTGGTATACACCCAGTAGGGTAAGAACTCCTCCATTGTTCCTTCATTCTAACCAAATAGATTCTGTATTTGAACCCGTCAATTACATTATCCCTTTCCAGTGCCATAATAGTTTCTGTGATCAATACTGCCATCCCCCCTCCTTTCTTTCCTTTCCTGAATACCTTGTAGCCAGGAATATTAAGTACCCAATCCTCCCCTTCTTTGAGCCAGGCCTCTGTTATTGGCTCTGTATCATAGTACCATGCAGTGACTTGAGCCTGCAGCTCACCAACCTTATTTATCACGCTACGTGCATTTATGCACATGCACTCCAATCTGATCTTACACTGCCTCACATTTGCTCCCTGTCTGATCCCTCCTAAGTCTTCAAAATATTTCATAAGGGTTCCACTGATGCGAGTTTAGCCATTGAGCAATTGAGCGGCGAAGATCAGAAAGGTCCCAGGTTTGGTCTAAGACCGTCTGAGCTGAGGTGGTGGTAGATCTGCTGTAATTGGTCTCAGATTATTGTCCAGAGGCCCTGCTGAAAGTGTGCATATGTGAACATTGGGTGAGGACAGAATTGGGCTCAAATGTGATGCACTTTGCAGCCAAGTACATTGTTTACACTCGCTATTGAAATTTACATATGAATAATTGTTGCTTGAGAGTGTCTATAGAACATACCCCAGCAATGCCATGAGGGGAGAAAATTGGCAAAAATATAAAAACAATGATTCAATAGGATGATCCCTGTGATGAGGGACTGAATTCTGATGAGTGACCGGGCAAACTTGGGTTACACTTTCTGGGAATGAAGACATACGAACATACGAATTAAGAGCAGGAGTAGGCCATTTGGCCCCTTGAGCCTGCTCTGCCATTTGATAAGATCATGGCTGATCTGAATGTGAGCTCAATGCTACTTTCCCATCTACCAGCTATAACTTTTGACTCCCTTATTAATCAGGACTCTATTTAACGTAGCCTTAAAAATATTCAATGACCCTGCCTCCACTGCTCTCTGGGAAGGGAGTTCCACAGACTCACAACCCTCTGAGAGAAAAAAATTCTCCTCATCTCCATCTAAAATGGGAAACCCCTTATTTTTAAACTCTGTCCCCTAGTTCTAATCTCCCACAAGGGGAAACATCAAACATCCTCTCAGCATCTACCCCTTCAAGACCCCCCCCCACCCCAGGATCTTACATGTTTCAATAAGATCATCTCTCATTCATTCTTCTAAACTCCAGTGTATACGGGCCCAACTTGTCCAACCTTTCTTCATAAGATAACCCCCTCATCCCAGGAATCAGTCGAGTGAACCTTCTCTGAACCGCCTCCAAAGCAATTATGTCCTTTATAAGGAGACCAAAACTGCACACAGTATTCTAGATGTGGTCTCACCAATGCCCTGTACAGCTGTAGCAAAATATCTCTACTTTTATATTCCATTCCCCTTGCAATAAATAATAACATTCCATTTGCCTTCCTAATCACTTGCTTTACCTGCATACTAACTTTTTTGATTCATGTAATAGGACACCCAGATCCCTCTGTACCTCAGAGTTCTGCAATCTCTCTCCATTTAAATAATATGCTGCTTTTCTATTCCTAATGCCAAAGTGGACAAGTTCACATTTCCCCACATTAAACTCCATCTGCCAAATTGTTGCCCACTCACTTAACCTATCTATATCCCTTTGCAGACTCCTTATGTCCTCTTCACAACTTACTTTCCTACCTACCTTTTGTGGCATCAGCAAATTTAGCAACCATACATTCGGTCCCTTCATCCAAGTCATTGATATAAATTGTAAATAGTTGAGGCCCAAGCACTGATCCCTGTAGCATTCCACTCGGTACACCTTGCCAACCTGAAAATCACCCATTTATGTCTACTTTATGTTTCCTGTTAGCTAACCAATCCTTTATCCATGCTAATATGGTACCCCCTACACCATGAGCCCTTATTTTGTGTAGTAGCCTTTGATGTGGCACCTTGTCAAATTCCTTCTAGAAATCCAAATACGCCACATCCATAGGATCCCCTTTATCCACATTGCTTGTTACATAAGAACATAAGAACATAAGAAATTGGAGCAGGAGTAGGCCAATCGGCCCCTCGAGCCTGCTCCGCCATTCAATAAGATCATGGCTGATCTGATCCCAACCACAAATCTAAAGAACACAAGAAGTCGGAGCAGGACCCGGCCACATAGCCCCTGGGCCCTCTCCGCCACCCACAGGGCATTGACCGATCCGAACTCAGCTTCATGTCCAACTTCCTCAAGAACTCTGATAAATTAGTCAAACACGATTTCCCTTTCACAAAGCCGTGTTGACTCTGCCTGACTGCATTGACATTTTCTAAGTGCCCTGCTATAACCTCCTTAATAATAGATTCTATCATTTTCCCTATGACAGATGTTAAGCTAACTGGCCTGTAGTTTCCTGCTTTCTGTCTCCCTCCTTTCTTGAATAGAGGAGTTACATTCACTATTTTCCAATCTGATGGGACCCTTCCAGAATCTAGGGAATCTTGGAAAATTAATACCAATGCATCTACTATCTCTGCAGTCACTCCTTTTAAGACCCTAGGATGAAGTCCGCCAGGACCCGGGGACTTGTCAGCTTTTCGTTCTAATAACTTTTTCAGAACCCTTTCCCAGGTGATTGTAAATGTTTTAACTTCCTCCCTCCCTTTCACCTCTTGATTCACAATTATTTCTGGCATGTTATTTGTATCCTCCACAGTGAAGACGGATGTAAAATATCTGTTTAATTCATGCGCCATTTCCTTGTTCTCCATTATTAATTCCCCAGACTCTCTCTCTCTAGGGGACTAATGCTCACTTTACTTACTCTTTTCCTTTTTAAATACCTGTAGAAACTCTTACTATCTGTTTTTATATTTCTAGCTAACTTTCTCTTGTACTCTAATTTCTCCCTCCTTATTATTCTTTTAGTCATTCTTTGCTGTTTTTTATATTCTGTCCAATCATCTGACCTGCCACTAATCTTTGCGGAATTGTATGCTTTTTCTTTGAATATGATACTATCTATAACTTCCTTAGTTAGCCATGGATGGTACATCCTTCCCCTTGAGCCTTTCTTTCTCACTATAATGTATCTTTGCTGAGTGTTATGAAATATCTCATTAAATGTCTGCCACTGCATCTCTACTGACATATCCCTTAACCTAATTTCCCAGTTCACTTTAGCCAGCTCTGTCTTCATGCCCTCATAATTGCCTTTATTTAAGTTTAAAACACTAGTCTTAGACCTACTCTTCTCTCCCTCAAACTGAATGTGAAATTCAATCATATTGTGATCACTGCTACCTCGAGGCTCCTTTACAATGAGGTCATTAATTAATCCTGTCTCATTACACATTACCAGATCTAGAATAGCCTGCTCTCTAGTTGGCTCTAGAATGTGCTGCTCTAAGAAACAGTCCCGAAAGCACTCTATATGAACTAATCTTCCAGCCTCCCTTTGCCAATCAGATTCTTCCAATCTATATGTAGATTAAAATCACCACGATTATCGCTGTTCCTTTCTCACAAGCCCCCATTATTTCTTCCTGTATATCCTGTCCTACAGTGTGGTTACTGTTAGGGGGCCTATAAACTACTCCCACAAGTGACTTCTTGCCGTCACTATTTCTTATCTCTACCCAAACTGATTCTACATCTTGTTCTTTAGAACTAGGGTCATTTCTCTCTATTATACTCATGTCATCCTTAATTAACAGAGCTACCCCTCCAACTTTTCCTAGCTTCCTGTCCTTCCAAAATGTCAAGTACCTTTGAATATTCAGGTTCCAGCCTTTGTCATCAGATCGTACATATTTTCTATTTGAGCTGTCAATTCATCCATTTTGCTACGAATGTTACACGCATTCAGATACAAAGCCTTTAGTGCTGCCATTTTACTATTTATGCAACCTCTAGCCTTATCTGCTGGTGCACTCTTAAGTTTGCATGCTCTGTCCCTTCCTGCCGCTCTCTGATTAACATTTCCCTTATTGCTACCTTGCTCTCTTGCCTTGTCTTCTTTCTTTAATTCATCACATCTTCCCTTAATTGACCCTTCACCCCCATTGTTTAGTTTAAAGCCCTCTCTACTGCCATAGTTATACAATTTGCCAGAACACTGGCCCCAACTCGGTTCAGATGAAGGCCTTCCCAACGGTACAGCTCCCGCTTTCCCCAGTACTGGTGCCAGTGCACCATGAATGTCTGAGGAGGCTCTCGGGTAATCTGATTAGCTGTTTAAAATATTGAAGGAAATTGACATGGTAGATAGGGAATAACTTCCCTCTAGTAGGGGAATCTAGAACAAGGGAATGTAATTTACAATTAAGCTGGTTAAAAGGAATACAGAAAAAAAATTCTTCACGCAAAGGTCTGTGAGAATGTGGTATATACTTTCTGAAAGATGCATAATTAATTGAAGTGTTTAAAAGAGAAATAGACTAGGAATGAAAGGTAGTAAACAAAATGGAGAAAGAAGTGATTGCAGTTGAAAAGACAAAAAAGTAAATTCACTAATCCCAACGTCGCAACAAAGGCAGCACAGTTCAGCAAATTGGCAGTACAGCGTTGTTACCCTACGACCAACTCAAGCTCCCATTGAGCGCAGCCCCTTCCCCCACGCTGGGAGCATTTGGGTCAGTGGATTTACCCTAAATAGCTGCCTTAACTAACAAACTGGTACAGCAGGCTTGACAGGCTAAATGGCCTATTCCTGTTCCTACCTTTCTACATCCAATGAATGTCTATTGTGATTTGTTTGCTGTTTTTTTTTCCCCTGCATTCTCATCCACTCTTGTCAGGATAATGTATGAATCAGTGCTACACAAACCAGACTTTTATCTTTCTGCCATCTTGAAATATGTCCCCCGCTCCCTCTACTCTACTACTATGTACATGAGCTGACATTTACTCTCCAGGGCATTCATACTTTAAATTTCTCAAATTTAGTAGACTGTCTTTTAAAGCAATTTTAGAGAACCATGTAAAAGCATTCTATAAAAATGGTGGTTATATGGTTCTTTTATAAATGAAGGAGAGATGGGGCAGGATTTTAATAAGATGGTGGGGGGGGGGGGGGGGGTCAATGGGCGCGCGGCAAACCCAAATTATAAAATCTTACCGTTTCCCACGCGATTGTGACTTAATTGGTGCCCCTTAACCCTGTTTCCGCGTCTGCCGTCCGAAAGCTGCGCAGCGGGCAGACTATGCACCCGCATGACCAGCTGTCAGCTGGAGTTTCTGTATTTAAAAGGCCATTGCACCAATGGCTTTTGCTGGAGCAAGAAGTAAGCAAGCAGAATGGAGCAGCAGAGGGGCAAGTCTGCTCCAAGATTCAGTGACTCTTCACTTCAGCTGCTGCTGGCCGGGGTGAGGAGGAGGAGGGAACTATTTTACCCGGATGACAGGAGGAAGTGCCCTGCCTCTGCCACCAAGAAGGCCTGGCTCGAGGTGGCAGAGGAGGTCACTAGCAGCAGCAACATCTCCTGCACCTGGGTCCAGTGCAGGAAGCGTTTCAATGACCTAACTAGGTCAGCAAAAGTGAGTACACTTACTGATTCTCCTGCATTCCGTGGTGCACATCACCCCCCCTCCCCCCCCAACTCATTCTGCACTCATTACTCATCACATCACTCCTCACACCCACTTGAGGTTCATCCTCAACTTACTTTCCCTTCCTGAGCACTTCCTCACCTCTCCATTTGTGACCCCACCACTACCACTCACCCCAATTCTGATCCAATGTGATGTCTGTGTCTGATACTCACCCTCTGATGCATCTGTTTCACGGTCAGCCTCACCCAAAGCAATGCATTCATCAACTGACCACTTCACCATCACTCACTCACACGTTTGTACTTTCTCCCGTTCCAGGAGAAGAGAGCGCAAAATGCACGCGAGAGGGTGAGGACTGGAGGGTGGGCCACAACAAATAGTGGTCCTCACGGACACGGAGGAGGCGGCCCCGGAGATCAGCTGCATCCTCGAGTGCCTGTCCGTCGGGGCGCCGAGACTGGCACCCCACAAACGTCTGGTGACACAACTTTAACATTCATCACACAACATGAATTGATGTTAACAATGATTGGCATGTTGAACACCTCAGTATCCTCACTGCAACATGACACATCTGTGATGATGCTTAATATTGCCTTCTGTTCTCTTCCAGGCCCTTCAATGACCAAAGTGATGGGAGAGGGCGATTCCTCAGAGGAGCTTCCGGCCTCTGAGGGCTCACCGAGCCATCCACCAGCACAGATACTCACACCTCGGTGGGTCCTAGTAGTCAGTTAGTTGGGTTGGCACCTGGTGAATCACCACACACGTGTGAGCACGAGCAGACACTGGTGGCAGGGGCCGCTGTGGAGAGTCCACGTTGGTGGACGCACTCCTCTCCAGGCTCTGCTCAGCTGGATGCAGATGCTTAACTGCGGGGGCCATCCTTTAAAAGGAGAATGATCGAGGGACAGCAGCACGTTTACAAGGTACTGGAACATGTGCCACACACACACTCCACAATAGCGCAGAGGATGGAGGAGTCCAACTCCTGCATTAGTGGAATGGTGGCGCAGGTAAGTGCGGGAATGTCTGCAAAGGAGAGAATGGCGGCCTCCGTTGAGCTTCAGGCACGGCTCACAAATCAGTCCATTCAGGCTCTGACAATGGCCATTCGGACTCAGGGTGAACAACATTCTACCGCCTTAAACAAGCTGACAGAAACTTTACAACTGGGCTTCCAAGGCATCTCACGTGTCCTCCAAATGTTTGTCCAGCAGGATGGTAGGAGTGATGTGGGCCTGGCCCAGGAGAGGGATGATGGCGAAATAGGACATGGAAGTGGGGACGCCACTCAAAGCACTCCCACGTCTCACCCGTTGCCCCCCTCTCAAGCAGTACCCGCAATGCTGCCTCCTCTCCAGGTGGCTGAGTCTGCTGCTGCACAGGTGCGGGTGGAGCAGTCTTTGGCGGGGCCCTCACAGGCTCCAAAACCCAGAGGGCATAGGCCGAAAGCATCTAAGCAATGCAGACATGGACATGAGCATCCTGCCACTATCTCTGCTGCAGCCACAGGGAATGCACCATGTCGAGAAGAGAAAGGCTAAGGTTTAGTGATCACGAAGGGTATGCACAAGGGTGTCTGACAGACGGTCATGTTTTTCATTTATATTTGGTATTTGTTAAATTCGCATTAAAAGTTATACTTCTCACCACTACTGCCACTTCTTGCCCATTCTTGACTGCCCTTTGTGATGAAGCACATGAAAGGGCACTATCATGAATGGCAACACTTGATGCCACCCAATGGGTCACCTTACAGTGGGTGCATGTGTAGTTGCACGACTGTTTTGTGCTGGGTGGAGGGGGAGGATGGTGTTGGCATTGCTCTTTCCAGGTGGTCTGAGGACCGGACTCTTCTCGCTTTGTGATCTCCTTATGAGAATTGTTCAAATATTAGTGACTGCCTGGCCTCACGAGCAGCCAGGTAAGCCGCTGCTCTGCCGATGGATTCCTCCCCTCCTGCCCCTCCTCACTGTGGATGGTGGATGTGGATACTGGATGCTGGATAAGTGCATGGCGCCTCATCAACCGGTAACCCTCTTTGTTGCACCATGTTGTGTAGGACACAACAGACGACTATAATTCAACCCACTCTCTGGTGCGTATTGAAGCGCTCCCCCAGACCGATCCAGGCACCGAAATCGCATCTTCAGCAGTCCTATCGCATGTTCAATGACAGACCTGGTGACAATGTGACTGTCGTTGTATCAATGCTGTTCCTCGATGATGTGGTTCCCCAGAGGTGTCATGAGCCACGTGTGCAGGGGATATCCCTTGTTTCCAAGGAGCCAGCCCTTAAGGGTATTTGGTGCATGGCAGAGGGGCGGGATGTTGGATTCCCTCAAAATGAATGAATCGTGGCAGCTGCCAGGGAATCCGGCACACACGTGAAGAAACCTTTTGCAGTGGTCACAAACGAGCTGCGCGTTGATCGAATGATATCCCTTTCTGTTGATGGATAGTCCTGTGGAGATGCTCGGATTGCTATGTGCATGCAATCAATTAGATCCTGTACCCTTGGGACGTCCGCCACAGAGTGGAAACCCACTGCCCTCTCCATCTGGCTGAGGTTGTCCATGGGGAAGTTGACGTCGTAGGATGCCCTGTGAAACAAACCATGGATGACCTGTCTTTTGCATTTGTGTGCAGAAGACTGAGACACCCCGGTGATGTCACCGGTGGCACCCTGGAAAGATCCAGAGGCGAAGAAGTTGAGGGCAGTGGTCACTTTAACCAACGGGCAATGCAATGCCACCAGGCCCAGCCGGGAGCAGCTCTGCATGAAGGAGGCTGCACTTGTCTGTGACCATCTGGTGACTCACTCTCGACCTCCGTAGGCACTGCTCCTCAGAGAGGTCCAGGAAGCTCAGCCTCGGTCTGTAGACCCTCTCGCGAGGGTAGTGCCTCCTGCAATGTCGGTCCCTCTGCTTTTCCCCTCTCTGCTCTTGTGCAGGTGCCTGTGGTGCACCTCTGTGTTGTGGAGCTCCAAGTGGCGGAAGTGCACACTGTGCCTGGTGAGGATGGTGATGTTGCTCCTACTCTGATGTACTGGCTCACCCCCCCCCCCCCCCCCCCCCCAATCCTGATGGTGACAGTTTGAGGAGGTCCAAAAAGTTGGTAAATATGTGTAAACAGAACAATTCTGAGTGGAAACCAAGAATTTTCAGTCTAAACACAAACTTCTCCCAGCCAAAAGTTTGCCTGAGTGCCCTGCTGCAATAATTCACCTTTTATCCCCATCTGTCAAACAGGGATTTAAATGTCCAAATGGTTGCCGGTTGAAACACGACTCCTTCACCGTGGCGTGTTTCACAAAGCATGGGAAACACGTTGAGGCAGTGTTGAAATCGCTTGCCAGCATATTTAATTACATCAGTACAGATTTCAAATACTTTAAATTCTTCAGTTGTTGGTTTAAATATCGTCCTGCGGCTTTAATTGCTGGTGGGACTTCTGGGTTCGGGAACGGCACGCGCACCCAGATGGCTCTGGGTCATGCGCGTTTTTCGGCAGGTTGGAGCCAGGATTCCTCCCTGCTCCAGAAATGCCTGATTTTGTTTGCCCCCAGCCCTCCTGGACTTCAAAGTTAAAATGAACTCTCTTTCTAAAGTGGTAGTTACAGGTAGCTTGGGCACAGAAATTTTGTGTAGAATTTTTCCTTCAGTAACTTCATGACATTATGCTCTGGTAACATTGTGATTGGGAATTTTGAGGAGCTGAACCATATAATATTAAAATGAGCACTCTAAATTAAAACCCTGTCCTCCTCTACCTCTCTCCAAGTTTTAAAGCAAGAAAGAGACTGAGAGACACTATTATGTTTATAGATATTTGATTTTATCATTGTACATCTATATGGTAATTCAAATTTAATTAATTTCCCAATGAACAATGTAACAATTAGATTTATACCTAGATTTTACTTTGTTAAAGGGGCAGTAGAATGCTTGAAAAATGACGTGAAAAGTTTTGATAAAGTAATTGTGAGAAAGTATGAGCAAGGTAACTTTGCTTACACACTTCAGCAGTGATGTTTTTGACATTGGAATTGATGGCTTCATTGAAAATCATCACATAGCTCATGCATGATATAAAATACTGCAAGGACGTTTTTGCCCCGAAACAATGGCTGTTCATCTTTTAATGTATGCAAATATTTGTTTGCTTTTTATGTATTGCCCTTGGAGGCATGGGCAAGCTGATGTGGCTCACGGACTCTAATCACAGCTGGTGTTGCTCTTTGACTTGAACAGTGATAGATGATAATCACTAGGAAAACTGCACACTGCCAATTTTTCACTTCTCAAAGATGTTGCGCTCTTCACCCATGTGGCAGTTCATCCAGTGGCATGTGAGAGATATAGCCAAATTCTCCCAACTGAGACAATTGAACCTATGTGTGAAGCAGACATGAGACTTAGACTTAGCTTTGGCTCAGTAGAGAAGTGCTTTGCTACGTGAGCTGTTAGGTCACCTGCCATCTGTTTGCAATTGACCTTAACATTTCTGGCATGGGTAGGGTAATAATCAGCTATGGTTCCCATTTCCATTCCGTATCATTTTCCACCCTTGCTGGAAAGTGCCTGTACACAGATCTTGGGTGAAAATATGATTAGGCTCTGTGGTTGAATAGCTTGCCTGCCTCTTTGTTCAGGCTCACACGTGAAGAATGGCATCATGAGGCGAGGTACTGGAAGATACTTGTCAACTACGGAACTGTGCTGAGGACATGAGGAGAGAAAACTGGTCTGTTTGTAAAAATTCTGCCCGTTGATAGTCTTTATTATTTAACCAATCACTGTGATTTGTACAAACAAAGATAGATTGTACGATTCATGCCAAAATGCTGGTGTGTAATGAAACATGGTATTTTTGTCTGGTTCAAAGTTTTGATGAGTTTCTCGTAATCAGTGTCAGAGGGAAGATAATGAGGTCTGGTGGAAGTGAGGTCAGCACCAGAGGGACCGAAATTCCGCTCAGATATTGGAGTGAGGAAGCTTCATACTATTTTTTTTAAAAAAGCTTATTTTTAAAAAAATAATTGAATCAAAGCTTCCAAGATTTTTTTTATTGCCTATTTAAAATAAACCCTCATAATAATTGCTATTTATGTAGCAATATCAGCTTTAGTTGGAATTGCCTGTAGAGAGATTCAATATTAAAATTAATTTAGAAGCAAATATATTTAATAATGTGATTACAATGGGATTGGAGTGTGAATGTTCAGTGCCTGCCACTGAGAGTGCTATAAGTAGCCCAGTGTACAGATCTCTTTGGGAGAGATGGGATTTATTGAGCAGGTTTGATTTGCAGATTGCAGTAATCTGTAGAGGACAGCTTTTAATCCCTTATGACATTCTGACTGATTCCCCGAGGGACAAAAAAGTTCCCTGGAACACGCAGAAAGACAAGGGGAGACCAAACTGATAAATATGGCAGTCTGGCACAGGAGATGTGTGAGGATTCTTGGTGTCTTCTCACTGCTTGTTCTCAGAGCCTCAGGAGAGCTGCAGGACATTCTGATCCTGGGGCTTTTGCCTGTGACTCACACTTCAGGATCCACCAACTTCACAGCAGCAGTTCTACCTGCTATTAATTTAGGTTTGGCCTCTGTAAATAAACATCCATTTATACTTGAGGAATATAATCTCCACATGGTGATGGAAGATACTCAGGTAATGTTTCTTTAAGGTATGCTTTCATGTGGATGTGATCTGTGTTAAATATTAATCAAGTGTTACAAAGCTCTGATTAACATTGCGAAAACTTGCAGAATTCCACTTGTATAGATTTATGTAGCTTCTCTATTAATTATCTATGAAAGTCCACTTTTCCCAGTCTGATAAATACATATAAAGTAATCTTTTGAAAGAGCCAATATATGAAAGCTACTTTTTCTCTAATTTAGTGTAGGGAGCAGAGCATGCTTTTATGGAAGAGGCTGACAAATGGTTGTAAAGCTGTTAATCCAGTAACTCTAACATATTATTCTTCCCAGTTACTGACATTAGGTTAAACCAGTGCTTTCAAACTTTTCTCTGTGAGGAACTCAATGCAAATATTGACATGTTCCTGGGGATCCTCTGTCCTACCTTTTTAAAGCTACCCAAAGGAAAATGTGTTGTCACTTCTTAAAAAAAAAACAGCAACAGAAACATCAAATACAGAAAAAAATGGGAATCTGATGACCTCATGGACTAATAAGGTTCAAGACTCCAGTTTGAAAACCTATTGGTTAAACTAGTATACTGCCGAGTTACTGAAATCTTGTAGTGGGTTATAAATTGCAACATGACTTATTCGCAAAATAAGTATGAGGAAGATTGAAGTTTTTTATTGTGCAATGCACAGACCCATAGAATTTAAACAATACAACAGTAATTTGTCTGCATGTTTAGCGTGAACCCCCTCTCCTTCCCCAAGAACACCAATAAATTGAAGATGTGACTGGGTATTAGGAAGTTATCAAGCCTTTTCATGAGATACCGTCTTACTAGATAGAGACAGAGGGCTTCATAATGGCTTCCTTCGTCTGCAGTGCTAAGCTTTTAAAGGGATTTAAGCCATTCTAAAATTAAATGAAGATCATTGACAGTATCAAGACAAGCAGGAGTCTTGAAGAGAAGTGCTGAAGAGCCAAATGAATTTTCTGTTTGCCGTATTAGATTTTGCACGGTGTATTTTAACAATAATAACATTGCTGTTTATGATCCCTTCAGATAGTTTAGTCACTGAGGGATTACCATATATTGTTCTGTGATTTTCTTTAGCATTAGAGTTGTGGATATTTCTGAACGAGACATGATGTGGAGATGCCGGTGATGAACTGGGGTTGACAATTGTAAACAATTTTACAACACCAAGTTATAGTCCAACGATTTTATTTGAAGTTTACAAGCTTTCGGAGGCTTCCTCCTTCCTCGGGTAAATGTCAGGAACTCCTCGAAGCCTACGCATTTATAAATCACAGAACAATATATGGTGATTACAGACAGTCTTTGCAACTGCCCGTTGCCAAGGCAATCACCGTGTTCAGACAGAGAGGTGTTACCTACAGAACCCCCGAATATACATTCAACAAAAAAAAAACAAACAGGGAAAAAAAAAGAGAGAGAGAGGCAGAAACATCCGGAAGGCAGAGAAAGCCAGCAAATGACCTATTATACTAAAAACAGATAGCTTTTGTTCGCTGGTGGGGTTACGTGTAGCGTGACATGAACCCAAGATCCCGGTTGAGGCCGTCCTCATTGGTGCGGAACTTGGCTATCAATTTCTGCTCGACGATTTTGCGTTGTCGTGTGCCTCGAAGGCCGCCTTGGAGTACGCTTACCCGAAGGTCGGTGGCTGAATGTCCCTGACTGCTGAAGTGTTCCCCGACTGGGAGGGAACCCTCCTGTCTGGCGATTGTTGTGCGGTGTCCATTCATCCGTTGTCGCAGTGTCTGCATGGTGTCGCCAATGTACCATGCTCTGGGGCATCCTTTCCTGCAACGTATGAGGTAGACAACGTTGGCCGAGTCACAGGAGTATGAACCATGTACCTGGTGGGTGGTGTCCTCTCGTGTGATGGTGGTATCTGTGTCGATGATCTAGCATGTCTTGCAGAGGTTACCGTGGCAGGGTTGTGTGGTGTCGTGGACGCTGTTCTCCTGAAAGCTGGGTAATTTGCTGTGAACGATAGTCTGTTTGAGGTTGGGTGGCTGTTTAAAGGCGAGTAGTGGAGGTGTGGGGATGGCCATAGCGAGGTGTTCGTCGTCATTGATGACATGTTGAAGGCTGCGGAGAACATGGCGTAGTTTCTCCGCTCCGGGGAAGTACTGGACAACGAAGGGTACTCTGTTGGTTGCGTCCCGTGTTTGTCTTCTGAGGAGGTCTACGCGATTTTTCGCTGTGGCCCGTTGGAACTGTCGATTGATGAGTCGAGCATCATATCCCGTTCTTACGAGGGCGTCTTTCAGCGTCTGTAGGTGTCCATCGCGTTCCTCCTCATCTGAGCAGACCCTGTGTACTCGCAGGTCCTGTCCATAGGGGATGGCCTCTTTGACGTGGTTGGGGTGGAAGCTGGAAAAGTGGAGCATCGTGAGGTTGTCCGTGGGCTTGCGGTAGAGTGAGGTGCTGAGGTGCCCGTCTTTGATGGAGATTCCAAGAAAGAAACTGATTCTGAGGAGTAGTCCATGGTGAGCTTAATGGTGGGATGGAACTTGTTGATGTTATCGTGTAGTCTCTTTAGTGATTCTTCGCCGTGGGTCCATAGAAAGAAAATGTCGTCGATGTATCTGGTGTATAGCGTTGGTTGGAGGTCCTGTGCAGTGAAGAAGTCCTGCTCGAACTTGTGCATGAAAATGTTGGCGTATTGGGGTGCAAATTTGGTCCCCATGGCTGTTCCGTGTGTTTGGGTAAAGAACTGATTATCGAAGGTGAAGACATTGTGATCCAGGATGAAGCGGATGAGTTGTAGGATGGCGTCTGGAGATTGGCTGTTGTTGGTGTTGAGTATTGATGCTGTCGCAGCGATGCCGTCATCGTGGGGGATACTGGTGTAGAGTGCCGAGACGTCCATCGTGGTGAGAAGTGTTCCTGGTTCAACTGGTCCGTGGGTACTGAGTTTTTGTAGGAAGCCTGTAGTGTCGCGACAGAAGCTGGGGGTTCCCTGTACGATGGGTTTCAGGATGCCCTCGATGTATCCAGAGAGGTTCTCACACAGGGTTCCGTTGCCTGATACGATAGGACGTCCGGGTGTGTTGGCTTTGTGTATCTTTGGGAGGCAGTGGAAGTCTCCCACGCGGGGAGTACGTGGGATGAGAGTGCGTAGGATGCTTTGAAGGTCTGGATCGAAGGTCTTGATCAGTTTGTTGAGCTGGTGGGTGTGTTCTTTGGTCGGATCTGCGGGTAACCGTCTGTAGTGTTCCTGGTTGTTCAGTGTCGGTATGCTTCTTTGCAATAGTCCGTTCTGTTCTGTAAGACGATGGCTCCTCCTTTGTCCGCTGGTTTGATGACGATGTTGCGGTTGGTCTTGAGAGCGTTGATGGCGTTGCGTTGTGCTCGGGTGACATTCTGGACCGTCTTCTGAGTGCGCCTGATGAATCTGGCATTGACACATTTCCTGACAGCTTGGGCATACATGTCAAGCTGAGGGCAGCGACCCTCCGGAGGAGTCCAGTTTGACTCTTTCCTCTTCGGTTGCTGTGCCGCGGATCCCTCTGTCTGCTGTTCCGGATCGTCGATTGTCTCATTGGGTTCGCTGTTGAAATCTTGGTTTGTGATGAATTCCTCTGTGTCCGCCGCGAGACTAGTGGGGTCCATTTTGGTAGTGGGGCAGAAATTGAGCCCTCGGCTGAGAACTTCGATTTCGTCTGGTTGAAGGGTGTGGTCGGACAAATTGACGATAGACTTCCCTGTGGTTGTAACCGTGGTACCAGGGGAAGCTTGGTCGATGCTGGTGGTGATGCCGAGTTTCTCATGCTTCCTGCTCTTGGTTTTCATGTAGGCAGCGTAGTTCGTTGCCTCGTCTGTTTGGCGGTATCTCGTAGCAGGTCTGCTGTGACAGACAGATCTTACTCTCCTCCTTTCACTCAGAGCATACCATCTGACCTTGATGGTGTGCACTTTTGTTGTTGAAATTAAGCATGCTTCCCAGTCAGGTTTGACTTGTGACATCTCAAAGGCTGCTGTACAGTTAAGCGTAGGATGCAGACCAGAGGGAGGGGGAAATAATGAATTACTGGAAATAAAGCAGAGTTGTGTTGGCCTGAATGACTCCTGGGTACCAAAACAAAGAGTGACCTCCAAGCCAGACTGATGAGGTGGTTTGTCCCAATAAGCCATTGCTTCCTGTTATATATCATATTTACACTACAAGCTCATAACAAGGGAATTTTGCTCACTGATCAAATTTTAGTGGAAAAAAAAGTATAAAGTATTTTTATGGAGAGATTAGCTATTAGTGCTAGGGTTCTTACAAGATGATATACTTGTAAGAGGTCATGTTTAAAGTCATGCATTTTGTTACCACATGGCAGAGCTACTGAGCATCAGCTGGCACAGTCGGATGTGGTGATTATCTTATGGCACTGAAGTAACTATTCCTGTACGTTGTCTATTATAAAACTTTTGTAATTTTTACAGTTTTCATACTGCAAAATGATTTTGAAGTTGCTGCACAAGAGGCTGGCACAAATGTGAAAAGAATTTAATGTTTATTAAAAACATTTTTTATTCCAAATTATTTTTTTAACAGAACAAATGATATCAATACTGAGGAAAAGAAAATTTTCCTATCTTTTGCACTTTATGTCAGCATCAAGCACTCTCGGGTCAGGATTAGTACAAACCAGATGGAGAGTTAAACCCCCCCTCCCCCACACTGCCTTAATCCAAACTTCAAAAAATGAAACTGCAACTTCTACTATATTAGAAGCATTTTATATGCACCAGCCATCCCATAACCTCAAATTGCTAAATATATCTGGATATTTGTGCTAAATTAGGAACAGTGTTTTTGGTGAACACCAAATTTACTAGAAATTGGATTAAGACGAGCTGAACCTTTTATTTAGGTTGCTTACAGCCAATGCAGTAAAGAGACTCTCATCCCTTTAGTTTGAATTAGATGCCAGAGGTAAAACCATAACCATAAGACCATAAGAGATAGGAGCAAGAGTAGGCCATTCAGCCCCTCGAGCCTGCTCCGCCATTTAATGAGATCATGGCTGATCTGATTTTTACCTCAACTCTACTTTCCTGCCCTTTGACTCCCTTGCTGATCAAAAATGTGTCTAACTCAGCCTTGAATGTATTCAATGACTCAGCCTCCACAGCTTTTTGGGGTAAAGAATTCCAAAGACTCACGACCATCTGGGAGATGAAATTCCTCCTCATTTCCGTCTTAAAAGGGCGACCCCTTATTCTGAGACTATGCCCCCTAGTTTTAGATTCCCCCATGAGGGGTAACATCCTCTCAGCATCTACCCTATCGAGTCCCAAGAAAGAATATGCATTAACACATTGTGTTATTTAATTTCCCACTATACAGAAACAAGCAGTTCCTATAACATTTGTGAGAGGATTTGAGCAGGTGGCCATAGTTGCACTCTTAAAACAGGGAAAGCAGAGTTCCGCCCATCTTTATTTAAATGTAGGGACAGAACTCTCCTCACTGACCTGTCTGTCAGTTTCTAGTGTTAGAATAGATTTAGGGGAAAAGTCAATATTTTCTAACGTTAGATATTTATACCCTTTTTTAATTACAAATCCAATGATAATGGTCATGATGGATTTGGCAGTCCTGGAACAACAGCACAAGATTTGTACATATGAAGTTACTGCAAAGTCCCATTCTGGTCACAAACCTTCCCCCAATATCCGGTGAAGATTGTACAAAGCAGCAATCACACTTAAAATCCAATCGCTTAATTCTAGGTACTTCTGACTTGCAAGCGGAAACTTATAAGCACTTTCCAATCTGCAAAGTTCCTTAACCAAAAAGCAATTAAACACCCAGCTTGTAATTTATTTTAACAATGTTTAAAGTTTATGGTCATAAAGGGCACAGCTTCACCTTAACAGCAGAATAATGCATTGTACACTATTATAACACTCCTGTCCTTATGAAATAATGTATCATCCAATTTACATGAGCAATGCCAATGGGAGATCTGCTGGTTATTAAATAAAATTACATTGCATCCTTTGGAATATTGTCTTCATTTCTTCTCTCAATTACAAGTAATTAAGAGATGATCAGGGAGTGTGAGGTGAGGAGATTGCTTTAGGGTAGCATGCTGGGCATACTCACAGGAAAATGCCAGGGAGTGATTCATCCCACTAAGAACTAGATTGTCACTTCATCCCAAATGTTGCATTTACTTGATAGGACTTGTGCCAGTAGCAGCCCTAATATCATTAAGATGTATTTCTGCCGTACACCCACACAACACCTGCAGGCAATGGTGCTGCAACAACAATGTAAACAGCTGTCACCAGTAGTGACTCTCAATGTTTTTTCAGACTGAAGGTGAATGGAGTACTCAGCTCATCTGTACAGGCTAGTAATACAATTTTCCAGTTGCAGGTCTGCACAGACCTTTCCCAGGTATCACGGAAGTCTGGTGCCCAACGATTGATACTGTAACTGTGACTTTCATATGATTACAGCTATCTTTGTAATGTCATCAGTGCTGTGAATTCTAGCTTGCAATGTAAATGGGGCAAATGACACACTGGAACCCTCAGCATATAGAACTGTCTCTTTTCTAAAATATAATAATTAAATCTTGCAATGTGGCAGCACAAGCAGAGCCATTCTGTTAGGCTAGATAGGTGTAGAAAATGAGGTGATATTGGGAGATGCATCCTAAGCCTGGGTATTAAAGCTAAAGGGCCAGATTTTGCTAAAAAAAAATGGCGTCTGAACGACACACACCGTTATTAATGCATAACTTAGCCAGCAACTTGTAGCGAGGAAGAGATACCCTGTGAATTGCAAATTGCCACTAATTGCTGGCTGATTTGCGCTGCTCCATCATTGGCTTTGTGAAAACGGCATCTCGTCCTTAACCTTCCCGTGACTTTCATGAAGCTGCTGCATTTGCACATTAATTGCCCATTAAACTCGCCACAGAAAGTTAAGTCTAGTAATTATCAGTGTTGATACCCTTTTAACGACGTGATAATTTTTGATGACTACTAATCATCCTCGCGCCCAAAAAGTAAACAATTAGAAGTGTGGAGTCTTATTCCTTCAGGTTGTGAATTGTTTAAGCGACCCCTTATTCTGAGACTATGCCCCCTAGTTTTAGATTCCCCCATGAGGGGTAACATCCTCTCAGCATCTACCCTATCGAGTCCCAAGAAAGAATATGCAAAAAATTTTTTAAACCTAAACATGCAAGAACAAGTCTAACTAACTGGGCACACCGTGAGACGCTCCTCCAGCAAAATCTGGCCCATTGTGGATGCCTCTGTGTATATTGAGTCTCTGTCTGTGACATTCAAGTAAAGCCTTCAATTAGTAGCCACACATTGAGCCTCAGATGCCCCACTTCTCATTGTTTATGTATTTTCTTTTAAAATGTTTGAACAGCCATGAAGGAGAACTCATGAATAATTGGTTTGCTATTCATGAATGTTTTAAAATTAATAGTGGGGGGGGGGGAGAAACAAAAAGCTGTGAACCAGGCACATAAAAAGTGAGACCACAGCAGACTCTCCTGGGTCATGATTAATGTGGTCTATTAAGTATTGGTGTTTCTGGTTTTGCTTATACCGAAAAGTTTGAAATTGCAAAGTCAGATGATATTTGGAAATTCTATATTGTCTTGTGGCAAAAGCATCTAGCCTAAGGAAATTGGGATTAAAAAAATTGCCTCCTTTCTGTGAAGGTCGTTAACGTTTCGAAGTGAACTGCATTTGGGCAGTGCCAGTCTCAGTCCAGTTATTGGTTGATGCCAGTCCACGACACAAACTCCTGTTTGGCACAATTGACATTAATAAGACAGTTTTTTGTTCAGAGAACTGATGATGATTGGCAGCACAGTTATGGAGAGTGACACTCTTTTAAGCTTAGAATTTGGACACGTCGTCAGGGCAATGAAAAGGAAATTCTGCATTGCATAATGACCTGTTCAGTGCATGAGTGTGATGCTTGATACCATCACCGGGGTTGGAAATTGTAAATTGTGAAGCTATTTATTTTTCTCACTGTGTCCAACCCTCACTTTGACGAGCACAAAGAAACATACCAGCTGCACAATAATTTCTATTGTATTGCGGCAGTCCATTTACTATTGATCCTGTGTCTAAATGCACAGATGTCTCTGGTGCATGCATTAAACTAAATCAAATATATAAATAGTTAATCAAAAAATAGTTTTGATGTTTTGAAGATTGCAACTATATGTGGATTGCTGTAATTTATTATTTGGGAAGATACTACAAATTATGAAATAATGCCCATTTTTCTCATTTTACTTTATAATATTCATCATGATTTACAGAAAATCATCATAAATGTTATTACTGTATGAAGGAAATGTACAGGGGCTGTGAGGGATATTTTGTTAAAGAATTAATGTGATGTAAATGATGCATAAACACAAATTTCCTTTTCCTTCCTCCATAGAACAAATGTAGATTTATTTGTGCAGTTGCTTCTCACTTCATTGTCTATCACCCTGAAGGAAGGAATTTTCAGTAAATCTGGTCACTGGTAGCAGCAAAGAAAGGATTATTGGAGATAGAAATGGGAGCAAACAAATACTGAGAATTCCATATAACCAGAGATTTCCTTGCAGTTGTTGCTTCATTGAACTGATTTTGTTTATACAGAATTTTTTTATCAAAATGGCAGTTGATCTTCCGATTCTACCTTATGAACCTGGCAGATCTTTATCTGGTACAGGTAGAGGCGACCAGACTTCAAATGTCTCCTTGCTCATGACCCCTGATGAATAGCCTAAATCATAAATCAAGTACTAACATGAAAGTCGGCACTCTAATCAGTTCTCGGGCAGATTATCTTCATTGAATATATGGCTGATGGAAAGGATTATCAGGTCCTTGTGTTGCCATTTGTTCGAGTGGTGTTTCAATAATTTCCTATCTCCAGTGAGTAATGCCGATTGTGAATGATTGAAATAACTCTTACTTCCAGTGTATCAGCAGCTGTTTTAACTTTGATTATCTTCCTACATTTGGCTGTCACTCCTGGAGTGATCTTGTATTATTCTACCATGTTGGCCCATCAGTGGAGCTCAGAGCCCTTTAGGTTAAAGAACGCAAGGAGATTGAACGCAATGTGCTGAACTTTGCAATTTCAGATAGAGCTTTGGTGGGGCATTTCAACAAGGAAAAGGAATGGGGTGGGTGAAGAATACCACTGACAAAAAGAGTCCAGCCACTTTACTGCAGAGTCTTGTTAAAATGTTCCATTTTTCAATTCTATTTTTTCATGATCATTGTCAACATGTTAAATACTTTGACAAATAAACTGGAGCCCATTAAACCCTAATATCTTGCTGGGTAAATATACTGCCTGCAATTTACAGACTGGGAATCAGTGGACTGTGGTGTTTTTTTGACGTGTGATGTCCTCTCAACTTTATTTCTTACCCTCTATTACTGTCTATTTTTGTGTTTGTCTGTGATTTCTTCTTTCTCTGAGTTTCTGTAGATTTCTGTATCATTGCTCTGACGTTTCTCTGTCCATATTTTCTGGATGCTTGTTTATGCATTTCTCCTCTGCCTGCCACACACACTTTTTCTATCTCTCTCTTGATTGCGTTGTATTCTTAAACTCTTTGGCTTGGAAGTTTCCTGTGTATTTGCACCCAGAGACACGCGCAAATGAAATATGCGGCCTAAAAGATTGTGGCATCTTGGGCGTAAATGAGTTACACTCATAAGTACAATATGCGTAGTACAAATCTCATCGATCATTTATCAATCCCTCCATCTAAACGCATCTCCGCCCATAATAATGGCCCTGCCCCTAAGTCACAGAACCTCATCTGCTGCCGGTCTCCTAACTCACACCGAGTCCCAATCTCCCATTGCCCTGGTGCTCTCTGACCTACATTGGCTCCTGGTCCGGGAAGGCCTCTATTTTAAAATTCTCATCCTTGTTTCCAAATCCCTCCATGGCCTCGTCCCTCCCTAACTCTGTAACCTCCTCCAGCCCTACAACCCTCTGAGATCTCTGCACTCCTCAAATTCTTGCCTCTAGCGCGTCCCTGATTTTAATCGCTCCACCATTGTCGGCCGTGCCTTCAGCTGCCTAGGCCGTAAGCTCTGGAATTCCCTCCCTAAACCTCTCCGCCTCTTGTCCTCTCTCTCTCCTCTTTTAAGATGTTCCTTAAAACCTACCTCTTTGACCAAGCTTTTGGTCACCTGTCCTAATATATCTTACGTGGCTCAGCATCAAATTTTGTTTGATAACACTCTTGTGAAGCGCCTTGGGATGTTTTACCATATTAAAAGCAAGTTGTTGTTGTTTCCTGCAATTACATTTGCTCAGAGACGCTCTTCAAATTAGGACCAGATTTTCAGGCACAGCAGGGCAACAAGCTCATTTTTCTGGTGTTTTATTGCAATTTTTTGAGTGTTTTTCATTAGTTAATTTCACTTGAGACCTACACTGCATTTTATGTTTCTCTGAATGGATTTTTATGGCATATGTATAAGTTACATTTAAAAATTGAAAAGCTTCTCTGATTCTTAAACGTGCCATATCTAACGTGCATGAATGATGGCTAAATGAACTGAAACTTTAATTTTCATATTTAGCAAAGAAGTATATGGTGTGTTCAGTGCTTTCCGTGGGCCCTGACATTTTTAATGCTGAATTATGCCCATTTTACCTTTTGGGCGTATTCTAATGAGATTCGCAGGAAATTTAAGTGTAACTTGATATTGGCAGAACGGGTGAATTTTCGGGGCGAATTTTTGGGACCAACATCTGGGTTGCATTCACAAAGGAAATTCTAAGCCTTTGTATGTCTGTCTCCTGTAGTCTTTCTCTCTATATCCTGAACTTTGTCTGTCTGTCGATTTATTTGCCTTTTGTGTTTGTCTTGCAAATAGCTTTCTTTTTTTCTGTGTTGTAATCTAGTTTTCTCTTGCGGCATATTTATCTCTATGTCCCTGCACCCTGAATTTCTATCTGTTCTCTGTCTAAAATCGACACTTTTGCTGCTTTGGTTCAATTCATTTGTTGCTGCTCAGAGCTTCTGATTATGTGACACCCAAGGACGTATCATTACATTACCACGTGCAGGCCATTGAATTTTGTACTGCTGAGCTATTACAAATGGTTACTGTAAATGAAACCCAGTCAATCACATCACCAAGTAACAGTAATGATGGTGCCAGAGATGGGTGGCGCAAAATTTCCACTGTCCAGCGGTTTGAATATGCCGATCTCTGAATAAAATGTGAACTGTAGTAGTCTGTTGATGGCCCATTACCCTTCTCAATCCAACCTCTCCTCTACATATTTATTTCAGATCTCCAGCATTTTTTTTATATCTCTCCTCCATGTTGCATCTCACTCAGCCCAAATTAACTTGCTTGAGAAGCCACCAGAAAGAGTAACCAAAAAAGCCTATGGAACACAAAATTGAATTTATTGTTCCCCACACACAAAATATCCTTCATCAAGATATTTCAAAAATGTTATTACAAACACAAATCCATTTGGTGTCCTGAGTGCTATTTGCAAATGGTAGAATGTTTGTCAAACAGCAAACTTAATGACACAACCATGACTTCTCCAAATTCCCTTGAGTATTGTGTTTATTCTGGTTACCAAGAAACAAGAGCAACATTCAATTATTGGAGGCAGTACAGAGAAAAGTCAGGAGGCTGATCCCTCATGTCAAAGGTCTGGGTTATGAGGAATGACTGTAGAAACTTGTGCTTTTGTTCCTTGAAAAAGTAATCAAAAAGGCTAATTGGAATTTATCTCAAGACATTTGGAATACAAAAGTGAGGGAGTGATGCTTCAGTTGTACAGAGCCTTGGTCAGACCCTATCTGGAGTACTGCATTTGGTTCTGGGCACCGCACCTCAGGAAGGATATATTGGCCTTGGAGGGGGTACAGTGCAGGTTTGCAAGAATAACGTCAGTGTTTAAAGGATTAAATTATGAGGATAGGTTGCATAAACTTGGCCTGTTCCCTTGAATTTAGAAGGTTGACAAGTGATCTAATCGAAGTATTTAAAATGATAAAGGGACTCGGTAGGGTAGATACAGAGAAACTATTTCCTCTGGTGGGGGAATCCAGAACAAGATGGACCATTCAGGAGGGAAATCAGAAAGCACTTTTTTCACAAGATGAGTAGTGGAAATGTGGAGCTCACTCTGAAAAAAGTATGTGCATGCAGGGTCAATTGAAATTTTTAAGACTGTGATTGACAGATTTTTGTTAGGTAAGGGTATCAAAGGAAATGGATGAAAGATGGGTAAATAGAGTTGAGGTACAGATCAGCCATGATCTAATAGAATGGTGGAACTGGCTTGAGGGGCTGAATGGCCTACTCCTGACCCTGTATTCCTATAAAGATTCTGAAAGATGATGTTAGAGGCATGGAAAAGGTCATAGAGTCATAGTCATAGAGTTATACAGCACGGATAGAGGCCCTTCGGCCCATCGTGTCCGCGCAGGCCATCAAGCCCTGTCTACTCTAATCCCATATTCCAGCATTTGGTCCGTAGCCTTGTATGCTATGGCATTTCAAGTGCTCATCCAAATGCTTCTTGAATGTTGTGAGGGTTCCTGCCTCCACAACCCTTTCAGGCAGTGAGTTCCAGACTCCAACCACCCTCTGGGTGAAAAAGTTCTTTCTCAAATCCCCTCTAAACCTCCCGCCTTTTACCTTGAATCTATGTCCCCTTGTTATAGAACCCTCAACGAAGGGAAAAAGCTCCTTAGTATCCATCCTATCTGTGCCCCTCATAATTTTGTACACCTCAATCATGTCCCCCCTCAGCCTCCTCTGCTCCAAGGAAAACAAACCCAATCTTCCCAGTCTCTCTTCATAGCTGAAGCGCTCCAGCCCTGGTAACATCCTGGTGAATCTCCTCTGCACCCTCTCCAAAGCGATCACATCCTTCCTGTAGTGTGGCGACCAGAACTGCACACAGTACTCCAGCTGTGGCCTAACCAGTGTTTTATACAGCTCCATCATAACCTCCTTGCTCTTATATTCTATGCCTCGGCTAATAAAGGCAAGTATCCCATATGCCGCCTTTACCACCTTATCTACCTGTTCCGCCGCCTTCAGGGATCTGTGAACTTGCACACCAAGATCCCTCTGACCCTCTGTCTTGCCTAGGGTCCTCCCATTCATTGTGTATTCCCTTGCCTTGTTAGTCCCTCCAAAGTGCATCACCTCGCACTTTTCCGGGTTAAATTCCATTTGCCACTGTTCCGCCCATCTGACCAACCCATCTATATCGTCCTGCAGACTGAGGCTATCCTCCTCGCTATTTACCACCCTACCAATTTTTGTATCATCAGCGAACTTACTGATCATACCTTTTACATTCATATCCAAGTCATTAATGTAGACCACAAACAGCAAGGGACCCAGCACCGATCCCTGTGGTACCCCACTGGCCACAGGCTTCCAGTCACTAAAACAACCATCGACCATCACCCTCTGCCTTCTGCCACTAAGCCAGTTTTGTATCCAAAGTGCCAAGGCACCCTGGATTCCATGGGCTCGTACCTTCTTGACCAGTCTCCTGTGGGGGACTTTATCGAAGGCCTTACTGAAATCCATGTATACCACATCCACTGCGTTACCCTCATCCACACGCCTAGTCACCCCCTCAAAAAATTCAATCAAATTAGTCAGACATGATCTTCCCTTGACAAAGCCATGTTGACTATCCCTGATTAATCCTTGCTTCTCCAAGTGGAGACTAATTTTGTCCTTCAGAATTTTTTCTAATAATTTTCCTACCACTGATGTTAGGCTCACTGGCCTGTAGTTCCCCGGTTTTTCCCTACTCCCCTTCTTGAATAATGGTACTACATTAGCGGTTCTCCAGTCCTCTGGCACACCCCTGTGGCCAGAGAGGTTCTGAATATATGTGTCAGAGCCCCCGCAATCTCCTCCTTTGCCTCACACAGTAGCCTGGGATACATTTCGTCCGGGCCTGGGGATTTATCCATTTTTAGGCCTGCTAAAACCGCCAATACCTCCTCCCGCTCGATGTTAATATGTTCGAGTATATCACAGTCCCCCTGCCGTATTTCTATGTCTACATCGTCCTTCTCCATAGTGAAAACAGATGCAAAAAATTCATTTAGAACCCCTCCTACATCTGCCGGCTCCACACACAGATTGCCATTTTTGTCCCTAATGGGCCCTATTTTTTCCCTAGTCATCCTCTTACCCTTAATATACTTATAAAACATCTTAGGATTTTCCTTTATTTTGCTCGCCAGTGTTATTTCATGGCCCCTCCTTGATCTCCTAATTTCCTTTTTAAGTATCCCCCTGCACTTTTTGTACTCCTCTAGGGCTTCCTCCGTCTTTAGCCTTTTGTATCTGCCAAAAGCCCTCCTTTTTTTCCTAATCCATTCTCGTATATCCCCTGACATCCAAGGTTCCCTGGAGTTCTTGGAACCACCCTTGACCTTTACGGGAACATGTTGCCATTGTATGGTCTCAATCTCCCTTCTGAAAGACTCCCATTGCTCCGATGCGGATTTTCCTACAAGCAGCTGATCCCAGTCCATTTTGGCCAGATCCTGCCTTATCCTATTAAAATCGGCCTTCCCCCAATTTAGAACCTTTATTTCCGGCCCCTCCCTGTCCTTTTCCATGACCACCTTAAATCTCACCGAATTATGGTCACGGTCACCAAAGTGCTCACCTACTAGCACTTCTTCCACTTGGCCAGCCACATTCCCTAGAATTAGGTCCAGTACCGCCCCCTCTCTTGTAGGACTTTCTACATGCTGGCTCAAAAAGCTCTCCTGGATGCACGTTAAGAATTTTGTACCCTCTAAGCCTTTTACACTCTGAGTATCCCAGTTAATATTGGGGAAGTTGAAATCCCCCACTATTGGTAAATTGGGAAAATTACTTTAAACTAAACTGCAAAAGTAGGACAACAGGATGCCGGTTCATACTAGTAATAGGCCAATTTAGGACTAACATCAGGAATTCTCCTTCACACAGTACCTAGAATGAGCTTCCAGATAGAACCATCAATGAAAAAACCTTGGAATCATTTAAGAAAAAATTAGATGCTGTAAGGGGGGGACTTTAGGGTCTTTCTGGATAGATGAAGTAAGATGGGAAAAACAGGTCATCTGTAATTATTTTATAACACCTAGCTCTACTTCTCTGCCAACACCCTCGGTTCCTCAACCATCATTGTGCTGCCCAACTACTCGGTGAATATAGAGTCCTGGATGAGCATGCACTTCCTTCCATGGAACATCTGCAAGACTGAAGCCACCCTGTTTGGCTCCATCAAAAACTCTGCACCTTACCTGTGATTCCATTCCATTTCCATGGCTGCTTGCTTTAGCTTAGCCTGATGGTGCAGAACCTTGTTCTCCTATTTGACCCTGAGGCCAGGTTCAAGTTCCAGATCTTAGTCATCATCAAGATCATTACGTCCTCTGTCTCATCACACCCCCCTCCCCCCACCCTCCATACAGCTGGAAAATATTCCACACCTTTGTCAGCTCCAGATTTGATTACTCCAAGGCTCTCTTTACAAGCCTCCTGAATGCTGCCTGTTACAAATTACAACTCATCCAAAACTTGGTCGCCCACATCCTATTCTACACTAAGTCCAAGCCTGCTACCCATCTGCGTCCTCACCAATCTTCATTGCTTCCTCATCAGCCAACACCTCAATTTCAAAATCCTTGTCCTCATCTACAAATCTGTCCAAGGCCTCACTTCTTCTTCCTGTTTCTGCAACTTCCTTCAGCCCTATGCATATGCCCTCTGCTTTTCAGACTCCGGCCTGTTCTGCAGCTCCTCACCCCCAACCCCCCCTCAATTCAGAATCAGACTCATCACTGTCTCAACCCTACACCGTGGGCCACTCTCCCTAAATCCCTCCACCGCGCTACCTCCTCCGCCTCCTTCAGAAGCCTCCTCAAAACCTGCCTCTTTTATTTTGAATTCAGTCATCACCCTGACCTCTCACCCATAACTGCTCCTTATTCAGTGATTTTTGCCTCTGAAGTGCTTTCAGATGCTTTATACATTAAAGATTCTGTATTAATGCTAGCTTTTGTTTAATTAAAATTGAAAATTATTCTAATATTATAAACAAAGGAAGGGAATGGTGGTTTCACAAAAAAAGGATATTATTTTTAATTAGTAGTTTAGTTCTAATATTGTTCTAATTTATCACGTACCATTAGAGCACTGTAGTGATCATTTGTATGTAATGTTGGTATTTCTGGGTTCAACAGACTGGATTCAAGTTGCCCTTTCCCTGTGGCTGTAACCTGTGTGACATGTACTTGTCAGTGATGTGCTAAGTAATTGCAGACAGTGGAAGTAGTGTGTTGATCATTTCTACAAGGGACTACAAGTGATGCATTTCAAATTAATGAATCTGTAGATGTCGCCCCCCCCCAACCCCAGTGGTGTTTGGGCGGATGACAGAACACGCCAGCCGGCCATCTGATAGTCCAGATGAGAGGCCAGGTCATTAACATATAGCCTGTGGACTGCAGGCAGAAAACCAGTGCTCCAGAGTAGCCTGTCGGACTCCGGGTCTGCAAAAAGATAAGATTGGAGGAGGGAGTCTATTCTCAGGATGGCGGGGAGCCAGGCCAGTGTCTCAGGTTCTTTTTGTGGAGCCCAGAGGTGCACTCCAGCCCCTCAAAAATAAATTAAAATTTACTGTCTGGGCTCCTCTTCTGCTTGACTTCAGTGGGCTTTCCCACCACCCTTGGGGATATGACATTGTCCATACCATCAATGGGAACAGGGTGGTAAGTCGTACCCCATTTTCAGTGCACTACCACCTGTTTCTGCTGAGTGAGAAACCTCAAAATCTCCCCAAGGCTGGCGTCTTGCTTTCTTTCTCTGCAAACTGTTCCTCCTGGAGGAAACTGGATAATGTTGTCATTGGAATGTTTGGAGGATGACATCATATGGCTCCAATACAAAAGAAAAGCCCTACAGTTCATGGTCATTCCTTCTGAACGCTCTTGTTTTTTAAAAAAAAATTGAGGCAATTACTAGTCATGTCAATTTGCCCAATTTAAGAAGACCGTGTGTGGGGGAGGTTGTACAATTCCAACCCTTCCATCTGATGGAGCAGATCACTTGCCCTTTATCGAACCCGCCTGATTTTCATTCCACCGGGGGTGAATTTCTCGCCATTTTTCCGGGGTTTCCATGGATTCCATGAATGTCAATGGAATAGAAAGTAGACTGGTTCCATAAAGGGCAGGCGATCCGCCCCACTGGACTACCACTCAGCAGGTCAAGACGAAAACCTACCCCAGGGATATAGCTTCCCTGAAACTCAAGAAAAATAGCTCCATTAGATGAATCCATAAAAATATTCTGTAAGTATTTAAAATAAATCTGAGGCACCAAGAATCCCCTTGAGGGACTGACCTGGCAGCCACCCATGTTGGCCAGAAATGTCCTTTCGCTATTGCTGACCTGAACTAACCACCTCATGACATCAAGGAAAGTCCCAGGGGGACTGGCACAGTTATAAACATGACTTTGCACTAAGTGCAATTTGAGCAACTGCAAATGTAAATTTTGCATGTGTCCAGTTGTTTACTGCTGACAAATCTATCCCCAGTTTAAATGGGGAAAAGTTGACAGCAAGGGAATTGGGTTATATAACAGAATCTGAGGTTCCGAGGGAAGTACTTCTGCGAGATAAATGGATTATCAGTCATACATATATATTTTGCATCACTCATTACCCTGAAACTGCTTTGCAGCAATATAACCGGCCTGTTGGTGAGTCACACATGGCTGTTAGCTGGCTTGGTAATACCATGTCTGACACTCAATCACAAAGTAATGTCTTGAGTGTGAATAATTTCCAGAGTTCTTAGTGAGATGGCAAAATGAGCATCTTGCGTTACATCAGGGCGAGGGGCTGGAACTTTTCAGATTTCTTTAACTTGCACGCTTTGGCCGTTGATGGAGGTTGAGGGAAGGTTCAAAGATCAGACTGTCTCTGTGTCTCTTCCCCCTCCCCCCATTCCCACCCCATAGCTGTAGGAAAATGAATGGCAAAACAAACACTAAAATGGAAGGGAGCTAGGAGAAAACCAAAATAATGAGCTTTTTAAAAAATTACAAATAATGTCTCAATTCATTTTTTTTCTGGATTGAAAAATGTAGGAGACAGATAACAGACAATTAGATGGTTAAATTGAATAATCTCTACTATAAAATTTAAGCTCGTGAAGCAACGAGTTGAAATAAAACTTTTTTTCTTTCAAATCAATCATTTTCGCTGAAAGAAAAGGATAATGTTCCATAATGGTTCGGAAATTGCGCTGAGTGGCTAACGAACATCGCCCGATGCTCATTAGTTATAAACTGACCCACAAACTATTCGCGGGCTTTTGGGAGGCAACTTCCTTCACTTGGGAGCTGCAAAAAGTGCGTTGTCCTTTCCTGGGCTTCTGTCAGCTGTGAGAGCAGGGAAAGGATCGCGCTGTCCCCTCAACCAGTCAGCGAGAAGCATCCTTGACAAGCCATGCAGAGTAAAAAAACCAGGAAGTGCAAGCTACAACAGTAAATTCTATGTAAAATCAGCTCGAGAAAGCGAAATAAACAGACAGTAAAAAAAATCGAATTAAAAGACAGATAGAAAAAGTAAAAAAAAATTTAAATGATTTTTTTAATAAATGTCCAACAACAATTTAAATTGGAAGTATTGAGACTCTACATTTTTAAAAGTTAGTTTTCAGTGCCAGAGGGGTTGTTTGGCAGTCATTAAGACTTACCATGCCTTTAAAAGTTAGTTTCAACCTAAAAAACACAGCATACTTTTATTTAATGGAGAGATTAGTTTGTTTCCAGCTGGGCAGGAGAGCAAGTTCACGCTGGTCCATTCATTCAGCCGGAGGGCTGTCCTTCCCACACAGCTTTCGGAGGAGCAGGGCAAATGGTAGAGCAGTTTCTGGATTTCCATTTTTGACTGCGCATGTGCGCTCGCTGGAAAAACGCTTTTCCATTTGCCCTGTAGTAACAGTGAGCCCTGTTAGCCTCGCAGTTATTTTCTAAGCAATTTCCAGGCCAATGTGTTTTATTTTGAAATGTTTTCGATCTTAACCTGGCCTACTCCATCTTGTATCTGCCCAGCTGCAGTAAAATTGTCGATTCAAGCATGGAGACCAACAGCCCAAAATGGTCTGTATATTTTCCTGGTTTAAAACTTTGAAGAATATCAGTAATTTACAGACATGAATAATTGTCTGTTTACAGTACAATAATATCAGAGATTAGCACAGTTGCTGTGGAATATAGGGTATTGGTATCTCACTCAAGAAAATTCTAATGGCCAATTTTCATTCATGCAAGAGCTTTTTGTTTTCCTTCCTTCATTTCTATGGCACTGTGTCTTTATCCAAAACATGCTACACCACTTATAAATAATTGCTTTTCAGCTGCCATGTAGTAACCTTATACCATTTGTTCCTGTATTCTGTACTATTAATTACCCATTGATAACCAATCATGGCAAAAGCCAATGGTAAAAAAATGTCAAGGTTTAACTGCAGATAGATGTTTATAGTGATTTTTATTTTTATTGTGTGTGTGACGTTCTATGCTCTTCAATGTGAAGGTTGTCAGTGAGTGCAATGCTTTTCATTTTTGAAATGCACTGTTGCCTTGGTGATCCCCAGACCAGATACAGCATGACTAGACATAGGGCACAATCCCCTCTGCAGTGCCCCCATAATGTGCCTTAAGATCATCCTTAGACGAGCATTGCACCAGTGTAACATTTTAATTTCTCATTGAGAGTGGTTGCTAATTAAGTGCTAATTTGTACTATGACACTGTGCCCCACCTAATTTCACACAGGATTCTTTTTCAAAAGTGTCAATCCTGATACTTGGGATGAATTTAATCTTGATTACAAGACATTCACATAGCAGAGGAACTTTGCTTCCCATGTCTTATAAAAGCTGCTTCTGTACTATCTCAGGCCAAAACTAGCACCATCGGTTCCTTATGTACCAGTCTGAAACAGTTGGCTGCAACCCAAAGGTAAATTTGCCAGGATCTGCTAACGTCAGCTGCCATGAAGATCTGGTCAGGAAAATAGCGGTCCTGCCCACCCACTGGTCTTGGTGAATCAGGCCAGGTTTACTTTTGGGCTGTAGCCAGCTACACAAGACTGGTGCATCGGAAACCAGTGGTGCTAGCTCAGATATAGTAGCGAGCCACTTTTCCTATGACTGTTGATGTATTCTGCAAGCATTCTAGTAAATGATATTCAGTGTACTGATTGCATTGGGAGGTCTAACCAGTGGCAGGCTGGTCAGGTCCATAAACAGACTTTCAGAAAAGAAGGGTCTACCATGCATAGCAATCAATAGCAAGGTCCTAGTATTTTTCCTCCTTAACCCAGCAATGGTGACTATAGTGCCTACCCTAACCTAGGTGAGATTGGCTAACTTAGCACAGATGAAGGATAGTTCCTTTGACACTCTTGGTCTTTATGGCTTGGTGCCATATCAAGTGGAAGTTTTCCATCTTTCTGGCTTTCTATCTCTTCCTGAGAATCGAATTACTGACTACTAAGCAAAAAGTTTTATCTATCTGGTTATTATTCTTTTCGTATCTTCACCCTCACCCCTTGGAGAATATTGTGAACTAGTGGAAGGAATCACAGACTGATTAACAGTCTGGCAGACTGCGAAATGAGCGCTCCTTCCATGGCTGTAACCATCTTTATACCAGCCGTTTGGGTGATTAGTCCTATACGGCGGGAGGGTTTTTATGGGCTCCCACAAACCATACGATGAGGGGGTGGGGGGCCACCCACACCAATTGGATGTGACTATTTTGCTGGATTTCTACCCAGAATTCAGAGCCAGAACTCCAGGCTCCACTTGCCGCAACTGTCTGGAGTGGGGTTTGTAACCTGCATCCTCTGACTCAGAGGCAGCAATGCTAACACTAGGCCAAAGGCTTGCTCCATCTATCTGGTCAATTAAAGATACAGGGCAGTAA
The DNA here is from genome assembly GCF_035084215.1 of Heptranchias perlo. Taxonomy (NCBI): domain Eukaryota; kingdom Metazoa; phylum Chordata; class Chondrichthyes; order Hexanchiformes; family Hexanchidae; genus Heptranchias; species Heptranchias perlo. The sequence continues at coordinate 96,841,710 of NC_090326.1, read as the reverse complement.
TCTACACTTAAGAGAAACTGCATAAATTACATTCATATATTAACCAAGCCCATTACATCTTATAAGGAATTTTGTTTGACAATTTTGTTGAAAAATGTTACTTGGTCTTCAGAAGAAAGACTCTCTGTCCCAAAACGGGCCAGAAATTCTGCCATGTTTATTTTTATCTCTTTTTTAAAAGTAACTGCTACAGTTGTTTATTCTGACATGACTTCAGTGCGTTGCCATGGGAATTTTTTCTTATATTGCAGAGCTGATTGCACTTTTAGATTCAATTTGAGTATTGTATAAAATGTGACAAGCAAACAGCTACCATCTGACCTTTTATTGCATCACCATACCTCATGATTTAATTATAAGCATTAACTAATACATAATGGTAAGTGGGTTGGAGCACTGGTCACACCTGGACCGTGATTGATTTTGGTTTAGAGGTTGCTAGTAAATCTACTATGTGATACTTCTGTGATTGATGCTCCTATGTCCTCTTTTGTCCCTCTTAACTGTAAGTACACAGTTCCTCTTCTTTTCTACATTCCACTGTGTTAGAATTAAGATTCAATGCACTGATTCCTACATTTAAGAGTATCTTTCCAAGGACCTTAAAACTGTAGAATTCCTTGCCCCCTTGGCCCTCTCTTCCTCCTACAGACTCTTGGGACTCAATTTTAGGGGGCAGCTGTGGGTGCTTTGGGGGCAGGGGCGGCTCAGAAAATCACGGAAATCCTGTTCGTGTTCGGAAGCTGGCTCCAACCCACTGACTTCCGAGTTTCCCAGGGACCCGCCTGTGTGCGCGCGGGCGACCGAAAACAGAAGTTTCATTGGCAATTAAAACCGGCGGGCTGACAGTTAAAGAGCCAAATGTACCTCATTGAGGTACTTAAGGTACTTTTACCTGTGACAGATGAAGTAATTGTAATGATTTTTAATTTACCTGGGCGGCTTGCCCACTGCTTCTGACTAACGCCTGGTGAAACCAGAAGGATATTAAAACACAAAATAAACCTACCTTTGCACCCTGCTCTGATGTCAGATGTTTCCCTCGCCAATATCCGGCCTTCACCACCGCCCCCCCCGCTCTTCCTCTCTCCAATGTCCCCCCTCCCCCCCTCCCCCCCCCCTCCCCCCCCCCCCCCCCCCCCCACCCCCACCACAATCTTCCACTCTTTCCCCCGTCCCCCCCTGATCTTCCAGTCCAGCACTGGATGACGTCTTGCTCGCTCTCTTTCTCTTTCCCCCCCCCCTCCCCCTCACGTTGCAGTTCCTGACAGCAGTCATCCTGTCAATCAGGCTGGCTGCCAGGCGTGAAACCCGGAGGGCGTTAATCATCAAATAGTGAGTTTTGTCCTCACTGGTTTGCCACAAGCACCCTCACCCCACCTTTCCCCCCCCCCCCCACCCACCCCCCCCCGGCCACTGCCAACCCACCACCATTGTAAAATTGACCCCTTGAAGCCTATCTTGGAACCAGCTAACTACTATTTACCTCGTCTTGTCACCTATTTTTTTAAACTTTCTGGCATCTTTGGACTATCATCTAGGTTCCTCCAATTTAAAAAAAAAAGAAATCCCGCTTGTCAGTGCTCCCGTATTTACTCCAAAGTGGAACTAATTCTCCATAGCTACACATGGAAGAAATTTGAGAGTAAATATCTATTGGTGCTTAGAAATGAGCCAAATATAAAACATTAGTCATCATGCCTTCTGGCTCAATGTACATACCAGATATCAGCATATTTTACTTTTTATTACATTATATTTCAAGATTTATTGACAAATCATAAATATTTAGATTGGCAAAAGACTTGGACAATTTTAACTTAAACAGATCGGATGCCCATTTTACATCCAACAAGATTTTACTTGCCATTGAAGGCCATAGAAAGTAAAATCAGGCAGCGTGTAAAACGGGCAACAATCTGATCACGTCAGTTTCCTGCCGGATGGGTTAGGTTAAAATTACACCCTAGGTGACAGATCATGTAAACGTAATTTTTTTTTTAGGTACATAGGAACAGGAGTTAAAGAAAGATATTTATAGTGGCTTTCCCGACTTTGGGACGTCCCAAAGTGCTTTACAGCCAACAAAGTACTTTTGAAGTGTAGTCACTGTTGTCATGTAGGAAATGCAGCAGCCAATTTGTGCACAGCAAGGTCCCACCAACAGCAAAGAGATAATGACCAGATAATCTGTTTTGGTGGTGTTGGTTGAGGGATAAATATTGGCCAGGACACTGGGGAGAACTCCCCTGCTCTTCAAAATAGTGCCACGGGATCTTTTACATCCACCTGAGACAACAGATGGGGCCTCTGTTTAACATCTCATCTGAAAGACGGCACCTCCGACAGGGCAGTACTGCACTAGAATGTCTGCCTAGACTTTGTACTCAAATCTCTGAAGTGGGACTTGAACCCACAACCTTCTGACTCAGAGGCAGAAGTGCTCTGAGGAGAGAAGCCATTCATCCCCTTGAGCCTGTTCCGCCATTCAATTAGATCATGGCTGATCTGTACTTCAGTTTGCAAAATTCAGGCCCTCTCCAATCTCTATTTCTGTTCATAGCAGTTGGAACAAACCCATGTTTCCTATAAAGTAAAAGACTTGCATTTATATAGCGCTTTTCCCGATCTCAGGACATCCTAAAGCGCTTTACGGCCAATAAAGTACTTTTGAAGTGTTGTTACTGTTGTAATGTAGGAACGCGGCAGCCAATTTGTGCACAGCAAGGTCCCACCAACTGCAATGAGATAATGACCAGATAATCTGTTTTGATGTTGATTGAGGGTTAAATATTGGTCAGGACACTGAGGAGAACTACTCTGGCCTTCTTTGAAATAGTACCATGGGATCTTTTACATCCACCTGAGAGGGCAGACGGGGCCTCAGTTGAATGTCTCATCCGAAGGACGGCAAATCTGACAGTGCAGCACTCCCTCAGCACAGCACTAGGGTATTAGCCTGGATTTTGTGCTAAAGTCTCTGGAGTGGGAGCCACTTACAGTACTGTGTACTTCTAAAGTAGGTGGTTATCAAGATTGACAATATATGCTTTGTACAACTAGGTTATTCACAAATAACCATACCTTCCTGATCTCTTTTATAGGTGGAAAAAAATACGTAGAGTTACACAGAATTTACAGCACAGAAACAGGCCAACTGGTCTATGACAGCACTTACGCTCCACACGAGCCTCCTCCCTCCCTACTTGATCGAACTCCATCAGCCTATCCTTATTACTTTCTTCCTCATGTGTTTATCTAGCTTCCCCTAGCACCTATGCTATTCGCCTCAACTATTCCTTGTAGTAGTGAGTTCCACATTCTAACCATTGTCTGGGTAAAGAAGTTTCTCCTGAATTCCCTGTTGGATTTATTAGTGATTATCTTATATTTATGGCCCCTAGTTCTTGTCTGCCCCACAAGTGGAAACATCTTCTCTACATCTACCCTATCAAACCCTTTCATAATCTTAAAGACCTCTGTCAGGTCACCCTCCAGCCTTCTCTTTTTCTAGAGAAAAGAGCCCCAGTCTGTTCAATATATTCAGATAGGTATAACCTCTCAGTTCTGTTTTGCATCTTCTCCAGTGCCTCTATTTCCTTTTTTATAATATGGAGACCAGAACAGTTCACAGTACTGTAGAACTTTGGTTAGACCACACTTATACAGGTTTAACATCACTTCTCTGCTTTTTAATTCTATCATACTAGAAATGAACCCCTGTGCTTGGTTTGCTTTTTATGGCCTTATTAACCTGCGTTGCTACTTTTAGTGATTTGTGTATCTGTACCCCCAGATCCCTCTGCTCCTCTACCCCATTTAGACTCTTATTACCCAAACAATATGTGGCCACCTTATTCTTCCTACGAAAATGTAATACCTCACTTATCTATATTGAAATTCATTTGCCAATTACACACCCATTCTGCAAATTTATTAATGTCTTCCTGTATTTTGTCACAGTCCTCCTCGGTATTAACTATACTCCCTAATTTGGTGTTGTCTGCAAATTTTGAAATTGTACTTCCAATTCCCAAATCCAAATTGTTTATGTAAATGGTGAACAACAGTGGTCCCGGTGCTGTGGTACACCACTTCCCACCTTTTTCCAGTCTAAGTAACTACCTTTAGCTACTCTTTGTTTTCTGTTCTGTAGCCAGATTGCTATCCATTCTGCTACTTGTCCCCTGACTCCACATGCTCTGACCTTACTCATGAGTCTATTATGTGATTGCTTATCGAAGGCCTTTTGAAAATCCAAGTATATTACATCTACTGCATTGCCCTTGTCTACCCTTTCTGTTACTTCTTCAAAGAATTCAATAAGCTTGGTCAAGCATGAAATCTGTGTTGACTATTGTTTGTTATATTTTCGAGTTCTAGATGTTTTTCTGTTACATCTTTGAGTAAGGTTTCCATTATCTTTCCTACCACTGACATTAAGCTAACTGGTCTACAATTCGCTGGATAGTTTTATCTCCATTCTAAAATATAGGAATCACATTGGCTGTCTGCCAGTCCTCTGGCACTATTCCCTTTTCTAATGATTTTATATATATATATATATGTGTGTGTGTAATAGTGCTGTTAGATCATATATTTCAGGCAAAATACTAATCAGAATTATTATAAGGAATAAGTTTATACAAAAGCAGAATAAATGAGATGAATAATAATACAGAATTTGACTTGCACAGATATTTTAAACTGCCTCTAAAACCCCATGCTTCAATTCTTATTTCCAGTGCCAATTAACAATCTTTTGATGATTTTTACATGGAACACACCTGTTCCACAAAGTTCATCCTTTGCTAGGTCATGGAAAATAAAGGGTTAAACTGAACAACCAAGGACCGCTACCCAGATACATACCTCACTTCCTTTGAAGTAAAGCCAGCTTCTTTGACGGGCATCCTAGTTCATTCTTACCAAGCTGGTAGTTAAAATAATTACTTTTATCATTCTAATATTTGGGGATATGGATTACACCTCCATTGATATCTGAATTGATGTTATACAAGGTCAGGCCTGAAACAAAACCTTTTTGAATTTCTGTCTGGCATGACACCCCGCCGCCCCCCCCCACCCCATTAATAGTTGTGGGAGTTCAGACACAGTGTTCCATTTCTCCTCACAATGGCAAACTTACCCATATCGGGGGAAAATTTCTCCAGGGTTCTCCCAATCTTCCACTGTAACTTTGGTAGAAGATTGACAGAAAACCTGGACACACGTGTAAACAGCCATTGACACTGACTCTCCATTGCTGCTGCCAATGTTGTGGTGGGAGATTGGGGGAACCCCTGCAGCGGTTATCTTTTCACAAACAGGAGGTATTAGGTAAATAATTATAACCTGATTTAAAGTTTGTTTATGGCAATAACATAAACAGATGTGAGTGGTTCTCCTGGAGCTAGCAGATATTTATTTCCCAGACGGTATTGTGTATTGCTTTATCCTTGGGCTGCAAGACCAAGGAGATCGTACCGATGTGCAGGTCAAAGAGTTGCACTTAAAGTTGATTAGCCTATGGAAAAATTTATATGAAAAGATATAAGGCAAAAATATTTTAGAATATGATGCAGGTTGGAACCTTGTGTCTGTCATAATCAGCAATGCCAACTTTTTGAAAATGAGGCTAATAACATCCATTTTGTACATCTCCCAAAAGATAATTTTATCGATACTCCCTTCTGAATTATTTTAATAGCTTTTAGAAACCTACTTAAAGACTTGTTGCTCGTATTATCTTTCTTGCAATCATTACATACAGAACAAGGTTAGTTTTATGACTAAATCATGTTAATCCAATACTTTTTTAGAAAAAAGTTTCATACATATTACCATGTTTCTATACAGGTACTTCTATGTTTACTTTAGCCTTGAAGTGAACTGCTGAATCATCACAAAGAAAATTAAATAAATATTTCTGTGTATACATACCGTATTTACACACAGATACATTTGTGGAGATGTACAGTTGGAAATACACAGCCCTGTACCTTTTTTGAATTGTACTTATTTTTATTGTAACTATAAACATAAGGGCATATAGATAATGGCAACAAAACAGCAGCTGCAATGTATTTTTAGATAAATTGACCAATCGTGCCCTCCCAGCAAGGAACTGTGCTTTAAAGGAGCATGGTGTGGAGTATCTGCATTACATTGTTGTATACCACCCTTTGAGCAGGGCTCCCTACTGGGATCATGTGAATTAATATTATTTCAACTTGATATGATGAAGTTTAAATAGATGTTTATGGAACTTTAGGCTAGAAAATACTGTTTGTGATATTCCTAGACAAATGCTTAATGTGTTGGTATAACATTACTCTGTCCAGTATTTTAATATAGGAATTAATCAACTGGTGAAATCTGTGCTAAAATAATAGGCAGAAATATGTCATATGAACACATTGAGTCTACTAATAACGACAGTAATAATTTCTTGGCTCTTAATTTTCAAAGATCCATTACTTTTTTCCAGAAAAACTATAATGTTTTGACTTGTAAGCATATGACATCCTTCAGCATAATACATGGGTTTATTCATCAGAGACAGTTAATTGTTCCATTTAACAGTAAACAACAAAAAACATGTAAATTATTACAGCCCACAAGAGTTAGTTCAATAGTGGGTTGTACACTGCCAAGCTGTCTCAAAAATAGAATGGAACATATGTCACAAATATGGAGACCCACTGGGCAGCTATTATTGTAGGTTTTATATTGGTTGCCAAAAGTATGAAGAGATCAGAATTTCCCATTCCCCTTCAATGAATATCCCAGTCTCCTGGATCAATGCTCCATGCCTCTGGATTGATATTTCAGGTAATTGTAATAGCTACTCCTGGCTCCATGATTAATAGTCTGAAATTAATGCAACAGATGCTGTGACCCTCAACAATGTTAACTTTACCTAAAGGATGCTCCTACCTCATCTGCATTTTCATTATTGTTTTGTGACAAATTTATTGATTTGAAGGCACTGATCTAATATCAGAAACATTTAAAATAAAATATAAGATCCATTATCAAGCTATCGCATGACAAAAAATTTTCTTTTCTGGTACAATCAAACCTCGTGAAATGTTGGAAAAATGAACTTTGAATCTCTATCCCCGATTATAACTCGGGGCGAATGTGGGGCTGACATGAGCCTGGGCCATTTTAACTCCTGGGCCTCATTTAAATAGAACAGGCTCGACTCCTGCCTGAACCTGGCGACAGTGGGTGGGAGTTGGGCGAGAGTGACAGGAGGCTACAGCTGGATACCCACAAGAATGATCACAGAAAGGGGAGGGGGGAGAGCCATGCGATCGCAGGAAGCCCAGGGTCGATGGGGCCCAAGGATTCATTGTGGGGCCCTGAGTTAACCCCAAGAAAACTTTTTAAAAAGAATAATAATGCTTTTCTGGCACTATTCTGGGCCTGCAGATCCACTGCGCCACATTTCCCAACCTCATTGCTGCCGATTAAAATGTAGTCTGATTAACGCCATCAGACCCCAATTTTTCGAATGTCAATGAGCTTCTCACTTGCCTGGGACCAGAGCCTCTCTCACTGCTTGAAATGTGTCTGTTAAAATTGTGCAGTACGCATGTGCATTGTGGCTCCAGTGAGCACCACACTGCTAATATTGTAAGCACGCGTCGGGTCCAAGGGATTAAAATTGTGGCCCCTGTCTCAGGCTTGGTGGTGAATTTTTAAAAAAAACAACTAAACATGGGCCTCGTCTCTGGTTATTATATATCTGGAATGTATTTCCCATTGAAATTAAGGGCAGCACAAAAGGGAATAAACCCACGCATTACACCAGACATCACAGGCTTTACATTTGAAAAACAAACCTCCTCCACAGTCAAACCCAAAGGACAAAATAATCTGTTATTTTTATAGTCTCACTACCAAATCCAATAGCCTATTCATTTTTACATGCAGTATAATGGTTTTTACATTAAAACTTTCTGTACACTGCTAGTAGCTGAAATGTTGTCATAGAAGCTGTTCAACAGCAAAGTTACGTAGACAATAAGTAATTTGGCTTTATAAATATGGTAAAACGTGTTATCTGGACAAAGTGTCTTCTCAACAGGGAGCATGCTTGGTTTTATGGGGTTAAATGGATTGAATACAATGAGTGTAGGTAAAAATTAGTTTGGATCTTTATTGACTTTTAGTGGAGTGCCCTATGGTCTTGGTCTGTTAAAGCAGAAAATAATATTGTATTCTGAGATGTGGTGCAGCAAGTGTTTTTAAAGTGTTCTAAATTGGACCAAAATTTGAATGTTTGGGATTTGCCTGTTCATTAAATTGGATTTTCACTTGTGTTAACAGTCAGTTTGGTCATTTTCATTCTTTTGTACCTTTTGAAATGCTGTTTTGTGCCCCTATATTTGGAGGAACGTTGGGTGTCATGGATGTGGCCATCCTGTTCATGTATCTGTGGTGTTCTTCTGTATACATCTAACTCCTATGCAGATCTTTGTTTAACTCTCACAGTTTAATGGTGATGTCCATTCACATCCTGAAGGTCTATTGGCAATGTTCTTTATTAATTGAGGCTCTCCCACTTGTCTTACCCACTCATACTTTTGGCTATGAATTACTTCTATTGATACGAATGCAAAGCACAAATTACTCTAGATATTCTCAGTTATGAATTACATTTGGAATTCAATAGTAAGAACATGTGTACTTGTACAGTTCTCCTATGAACCATTATATAATTTTACAAATCCCATATAAAAACTGGCAGTCAATTATGCTTTTAAAAAACCCTTTATTTTCGTTGAACATTTTTTAATTAAATAGTTCTGAACTGTAGAACCTAATTAAAATAGTATGGTAGAAGTGGGGTTATACTCAGTGCTATTTGTCATAACATTTTGTCAATGTTGTAATGTTAGATACATCCTAATTTTAACAATGAGCAATCAGCCATGTCACCCATCACATCCATATGCTTCCAGCTGACATTTAAATAGGAGTGGAAGACTGGGAGAGAGGGTGGGAATGGTGACTAGTACTTAATCATCAATGCAAAGTTTTACATAGCATACCTGGGAACCACTATGCCTTTTCACAGCACGTCAGAACTGTGCTAATGGATGCAGAGAGATGAATTATAGTTGCTGGAACGGGCACAAGCACAAAAGTGTGATTTGCTTAAATAGGAAAGTGATAATTCATTTATAACATCAAAACCGAAGTTGTACCTGTTGAAAATTTGAATCATATATATCATAATTAGCAATTTAAGTTAGAAACTAACAAAATCTACTGAAAGACGAGGGATATGTAGAATCCAGTCAGAACTCCATTGCTGATTTAACACAACCCATTCCCCAACTGCTACTGTCCTCCCATAACTAGCTCACATCCTTCTCTTGTAGTTTTCCTGACTTGCTGTGATGGCTGTTCCCAGTGTTGTAAATGTAAAATGAAAAGAAAAAGTGAGTAAAATAAAATGAAGAAAAGTGTTGATAGCCTGTGACTAGTGGAGTACCGCAGAGGTCGATGCTTGGGCCCCAGCTATTCACAATCTATATCAATGATTTGGATCAGGGGACCAAATGTAATATTTCGAAGTTTGATGATGACACAAAACTAGGTGGGAATGTGAGTTGCGAGGAGGATGCAAAGCGGCTTCAAGGGGATATAGACAGGCTATCTTCCCCCAAAAAATTAACTGGTCATTTGTTGGTTAGTAGGACCTTGCTGTGTACAGGACAGCTGCCTGTTTGTTTACGAAACAGTGTCTGTACTTCAAAGTGATTCATTATATGTGAAATGTTTTGGCATGCTTCTGAGAGATATGGTGAGGTGTTATATAAGTGTAAATTCTTTCTCTTTCTAACATGCAATTCCTAAAAATAATTATATTCGATCACCAGCGGATTGAGAGCAATATACAATTAAGAACCCTGCTCAACTATGCTGTGAGCTTGGAATAAATTGGCTCTGGAGAGCAACAAATATTCAGAACGTTTTCTAACAGCCGTATCTCTGTCCTCACCCTCAGAAATCAGCTAGCTCTATAAGTAAACTGCAAAATCAAGTAGGACAGAAGAAATACAAAAACACTGTTATAATGTTCCACTTTGAAATGCTTATTGTTCTCTAACTGGAGCATTTTCAGGAAGGCACGGGACCTTGGAACAATCAGGAAAAAGGAGCATTATCCTTTGAAAATTTGTTTAACAAATTTTGGCTACTGAGCAATTTAGTGTAGTAATGTTGCAGTGTGCACCTCACAGACCTCCAATTTTACAGATATTCTCTCCCTAAGACTGAAGACTAATTCTATCAGGGTTTTAGGACTGCCAAACCTCTATTTTAAAATTCTAAGTGTTGAATTGCCCTTGTGACATCCTAACATTTAATTCCTTGGAATAAATTGGCTCTGGAAACTAGCAGCCACACAGCTACAAAGCTTTTGTTATGGAACAGCAAAACACATCTCTCTATTTGTTTCTAGAAATCAGGGGAACAGGAAAACACTGAGCAATATTTTCAGGCCACATTGCAACACTTGGACACTTTCTTGGAACAAGTTTGCTCTGGGGAGCTCACTAGCTCCAACCATGTAATAAAACTTGGAGCAACTCTCCAAAACTTCAGGAACTCCAGTGGTACATCTCTCAGCGTTAATCAAGGAAACAACGGATAAGGCAAATTAATTAATGGATCATTTGTTATTGGTAGGATTAGATTAGAACATAGTACATCTTTCATGCACTACAATGTATAATCAATGTTGTGAAAGCAGACCACTAAGAGTGCATTTACACTGCAAACGTAGAACTATTACAAAGTGATTTTCTACTTTGTACGGGTGCTAAATTGGCAGTGTAAATCCACAGTCAGGGCCTGACCTATCACTGGAGTAAAGCCAAGTGAGACTTTCACACCATTTCAATTTGACACAACATGGAGTATACATACAATGCAATGTCAAACTGCTGCATAGTGACACCACTATTCCCGGTCAAATGGAGATGATTGGGTAATTCCCCATCAATCACGCCTGGAGACTGCACTGCTGTACGTGACTGGGATTGATTTTATGCACATAATTTGTATTATGTAACTATCCTCCACTCACTGCATTTTACTGGAGAAATACTCTGCTTTTATCGAGAGACGTTGCTGTAGTTTCAGCCATGAGTTCTGTTTGTTGTAGTTCATAGATACTTTTTAAATAGACTCTGTTTGCTGAGTAAATAGACTTTGTTTTCTGTAAAATACAGTTTTCTGTAAGTCATGCCATAAGTCCTGCCCCACCTCCAACTTATTGGCTGACACATTGGTGTCAATAGGCACTCCAATGTCAAACTTGGTTTGCAAAGTGTCCAGAGGGTCAGGGAGTCCATTGTAAATCACCAAACCTCAATGTAAATGATTAAAGAGTGGGTATTCTCCACCGTCCACTTTCTAAACATTTAAAATTTTAACCGATTGAAGAGTGCTTTACCTAACCGCTATACCTAGGCATGCACGTGGGCATACTCTCTGCTTTTCAAACCACTGTTTGCCCCATTTTTCCAGGGTTTCTGCTTATGCTGAAGTGACAATGGATTTGTGGGAAAACCCTTGCAGGAATTCTCCTCCCATTACATCAGCAGTCTGCACTGTTAACACATAATCTAGGGAGCGACGACTGAAGAATACTTTCAAGTTGTTTAAATCAGAAGCGGTGAAGGTTTAAGTTTGAAGTACATGGTCCTGGTGAGCAGTGCTTGTTCGCTGGGTCAGGCGCTGCCTCACTCCACATTTGGTGGCAGATAACAGAAAGATGACTTTTTTTTCTTTTTTTTAAAATCTCATATTTAATTTACAAATGAGGGAGAGTGTCCAGGACATTGGTTCCTGAAATTGGGCATTGTTGCACCCATTCTACCCCATGATCTTTTTTTGTTTCACTATCAGGACATGGAGAAAGTTCCCAGCAGCCATGAAGGTGATATATAATGACTTTTTTTATTACTATAATACAATTGGTTAAATATTGGGTATAGCTACAGCTTAAATCATGACAAGTTTATGCCCCATTACCCTCCCAGGGGTTGTAAGAACCTCTTTCCTTATGTCACATATGAGACCTTTGTGTTCAGTTTTCATAGAAAAACAAACCAAATTGCAGAATCTGATCCCAAAACAGTTCTAAAAGTCCTGAAATCCAATGTAATAAAAAGGAGTTTAATTATTCACTTTCTTTGAAGCAGTCGACTTTGTTCAAACAAGGTCAGATATTTTCAACTATTTCTTGCATTGTAGGTTTGAGGCTTATGCTTATAGTTAGAGAGTGGTGCTGCAGATGAATATTTTGAGAGCTTTGAAAGCTCAATACCATTTATAGGTATCGGCATGTGGTGGAAAGAGTGTGTGGGAGATGGGTTTAGATATAGCAGGAGGAAACAGTCATTTTGAGCAGGGAAAAACAGTCTGCTGACTACAGGGGGAAAAAAAGTGTTATAAAATGGAGTAAAGTATTTCTTTATCTGTTGTGGAATTAATACAACTCTGCATCCTGGTACCATGGGGAATTTGTTTTGTACAAAGTAGCAGGAATTGGCACCCATATTATTAGAGAGTACACAATTCAACAGTAATTTTATTTTCTTAAGGTGACTCCCAAGATTATTTGACTGTCCTCCTTGGTGAGGCTGAATTCTGGTCTTGAACTCCTGACATGGCACAACATGCTATAATACTGGTGTACTGAACAACCATATCACTCCATCACCTTCTATATTTAAATCTTCTGAAATATGTGATGCATGTTCTATTCTCAATATTTTTTTTTGTTGTTGCGAAGGACAAAAGCGTTGTTTATTGATATCATGGAAAAACAGAGCACAGAGAATCAGGCTTAAGAATGGCTGTGGAGTAGGCCATTTGGCTGGTGAATGACACCTGACAACCCCTTGAAGAAGAATGGAAAATAAAATAACACAAAAATACGTGATGGGGCAAAATAAGTGTATAAATGTAGCTGAAATAAGCATATTTGGCTAAACGTCAGGTTAAACCATGTAACTTATCGTAATCAGCTTTATAATAATGTTCCTACAATTTTACTGACACAATAGGAAGAATAATGGCTGCAGTCTACTCATTGTGATGCCCCGAATTGTCCCATTTATTAGATTATCCCCACTAATTAAAAGCTTGCAGCTGTTGGCTGTCATTTTATTTTACCTTCACTGTCACTGGCTGCAAAGGGTAAAACTTCTTTGCTACATTGTCAGGAGATCAACTACAAGACACACAAACAACTCTTTATCAAGTGTAGAAGAAGCTGTAATGGACTTCTCTGACGTGCACTATACTGGTAACATCACAATGTGATGCATACCTCTCAATCTCTTAAAAGTCCACTGTGCATTCTGGTATGTTTAAATAATTGTGAAATTAATGTGTATGAAATGGGTTCCATGTTTTTGCTGGAGTTCGTTGTAAAGTTATGACTGAAACAACACAACACGCATATTTGTTTAGGTTTAACAATAAGGGGTTAATTTTGAAACCCTAATTTTAGGGAAAAAAACTGGGCATATGATAATGAAGCAGTCCGAGCCCGCATGCAGCAAGACCTGGACAACATCCAGGCTTGGGCTCATAAGTGGCAAGTAACATTCGCGCCAGATAAGTGCCAGGCAATGACCATCTCCAACAAGAGAGAGTCTAACCACCTCCCCTTGACATTCAACGGCATTACCATCGCCGAATCCCCCACCATCAACATCCTGGGGGTCACCATTGACCAGAAACTTAACTGGACCAGCCATATAAATACTGTGGCTACGAGAGCAGGTCAGAGGCTGGGTATTCTGCGGCGAGTGACTCACCTCCTGACTCCCCAAAGCCTTTCCACCATCTACAAGGCACAAGTCAGGAGTGTGATGGAATACTCTCCACTTGCCTGGATGAGTGCAGCTCCAACAACACTCAAGAAGCTCGACACCATCCAAGATAAAGCAGCCTGCTTGATTGGCACCCCATCCACCACCCTAAACATTCACTCCCTTCACCACCGGCGCACTGTGGCTGCAGTGTGCACCATCCACAGGATGCACTGCAGCAACTCGCCAAGGCTTCTTCGACAGCACCTCCCAAACCCGCGACCTCTACCACCTAGAAGGACAAGGGCAGCAGGCGCATGGGAACAACACCACCTGCACGTTCCCCTCCAAGTCACACACCATCCCGACTTGGAAATATATCGCTGTTCCTTCATTGTCGCTGGGTCAAAATCCTGGAACTCCCTTCCTAACAGCACTGTGGGAGAACCGTCACCACACGGACTGCAGCGGTTCAAGAAGGCGGCTCACCACCACCTTCTCAAGGGCAATTAGGGATGGGCAATAAATGCTGGCCTCGCCAGCGACGCCCACATCCCGTGAACGAATTAAAAAAAATAAAAAAAATGTGCACATTTGCCGGGTGGAGGGTGGGCGGGGAGAGAGACCATGGTGATATTGGCCCCATGAATACATAGCGCTCGAGGGGTATCCGTCACTGTTAAATTATTATTTAGGAGGGATTTCCAGATGGGTTGAGGTCCATTCACTTCACTGCATTTCACAAAAAAAGCTTGAAGATCAGAGGAAACAGTTTTGTGTGTGTATGTTTTCAACTGGAAAATATATTGGCCACTTTTTAAAAAAAAAATTTATTAAGCATACAATCAAAAATCTCAAAGTTTTCATTATTCAGTGGTACTTAATACATTTAAAGAGTCTTAAACGTATATGTCTCAACACGTGGATTGGAAAGTGGTGATAAATGAACCTGATATTTAGAAAGTGAATGGCAGATTGTGAGATTTAGCTGTGAAAGTGATTGTTAGGATTGATGTTTAGATATTAAATTGTTGGTGGTACTGGACTGTGTGACAGCCTTTCCTGACATGCTCATATTGGTGTTGAAATGTGGTGACTGGTCATGATGTTAGAGTGGCAGTGATGTGCAACTTAGGAGCTGACCTCCATTTAGAATCATGAAATTAACTTTCACCTATTAAATATGATGGCTGTGAAACATTCAGAATTCTCTTTGACTCTGTCTGCCAGGACACATGATTGGAAATAAAAATGTCAAAGACTGACTGCAACTGAAATTCACATAACGCAAAATATTGCCGGTGCTGGAAATCTGCAATAAAAACAGAAAATGCTGGAAACACTCAGCTGGCCAGGCAGCATCTGTGAGGGGAAAGGGGGAAGTTTGGTTCACCTCCTGATCTCCCTCTCTCCGGTCAATGACATTATCGTCAGAACCCTCCACCACTCTGCCCGAAAATCCATTCCATGTATTGATCACTCTGTAGAGAAATTCACAGTCGCGTTCATTCAGACTGTTAAATAGGTTGTAACTTAAGCACCACAGCTAACGTAAAATACAAGACTATTTCTTTAAGAGAAAACAAGTTTGACATTAAATGCAAGTGAGACTTGTGCAGTTGTGACTGCCCCTACACTAGTATTGACCAAAATAAAACAGTCGCTTGGGCTCGCAGCATTCTAGTTTCTTAAAATTTATTATGGAAGCTGTAGGAAATGGGAAGATGTGTGAGGGTGGTCTCCTGCAACACAGGAATGGTATCATCATCAAATGAATTGCCATCACAGTCTGATGCAGTACAATTTACATGACTCCAGTATTTTTAAATCAACATGCTGCTAACCAAATAATCCATTATATTCAAACATGATACCCTTCAAATGAATAATATGTCGTTAGGAGAGCAGACATGTGGAAAGGTGCATCATTGTCTTAGTTTTAATTCAATTTAATGCAATCCAAGGGCAATGATATTATCGGGGGTGTGGCGGGGGGGATTTCCTGTCGGGGAAACCCAGAAGTAAGGACGTCTTTTATTTTTTTTTTGATGGTTTCCTGCCCGACAGGGCGGCCCGATCGATAGGCTGGTCTCAGTCGGACGGGAGAAGAAGGAGGAAGAGGACGTGAATAGGCAAGTGTTAGATGGGTGGGGGGTGGGGTTGGAGGTCACCGGGTTTGTGGGGGGCTCAGTCATCTGATGGTCATCGGTGGGGGGGTCAGTCATTGGGGGTCGGAGATTGTGGGGGTTGGGGTCAGGGGTCTTTGCAGGGGTTGGAGATCGTGGTGGGGCGGTGGTCGATCGCGTTTGAATGGTCGCTGCTGATAGGCTTGTTGGGCCTGGGGGATGCACTCCTGCTCCTTCAGGCCCACAAGCTGTGCTATAAGGGAATTACCTACCGCTTCGGGCCTTCTCACCTCCTCTCACGAGGCGTGAATCAGAAGGCCTGGGAATCCGGGCCCCAGGGGTTAAAAACAAAAAATCTGTCAAAATGGAGGCCCGAAGCCTCCTTGAAAGCTTTTACTGACCGACCCGCCTCCGGAGAGCGGGATTGGTCACCTCAGTGAAAACCGGACGTGGGGGCCTGGAGGTGGGGTTGGGGGCAGGTTTTAGATTTTTAACATGTTTACTGCCCCCACCCCTGTTCCCAACCCACCTGTTTTTTTTTCCCATTTAAAATCATGCCCCAAAAGTTTATCAGCACAGTGTAATTCATTCTATGTGAAGCGTTTCTGATGGGCACGATGAAGCACTATATAAATGCAAGTTCACAAGATACTGATGGATGAGGATGGTCATTCTGCCCATCTTAATTCATCCATGCAGAACAACCGTACACATCCTTCAGTGCTGCAGCTAATTGTTTCTTAAACGATTCCAATGTCTTCGCCTCCACCTCTCCATCCAGAAATCCATTCCAAGTATTGACCATTCTGTGAAGAGAAAAGCTTCCTGATATAAGTCCTAAATTGCCTTTTATTGGTTTGAACTCCTCCAGTTTAATTTCAAGTAGCATTCCACGTTTCTTTCTAACTGGCTTCAATACAAAATGGAAAATATAAACAAAAATTGCTTGATGAACTTTCCAGATGTCTATCATCTTATTGCAACATGACTTGCCGTCAGTGGCTTAGGATTTCCCTGTCTGATTCCTGACCTGCCTGAAATGGTCCAAGAGCTGCTCTTTCTGGCAGACAGGAACTCCAAAATTTGACTAGGATAGCGTATGTAGATTTAGGGGGTTGGAGTACAAGAGCAAGGAAGTCTTGCTACAATTGTACAAGGCTTTGGTGAGACCACACCTGGAGTACTGTGTACAGTTTTGGTCTCCTTATCTAAGGAAGGATATGCTCGCCTTAGAGGCGGTGCAACGAAGGTTCACTAGATTAATTCCTCGAATGAGAGGGTTGTCCTGTGATGAGAAATTGAGTAAAATGGGCCTATATTCTCTGGAGTTTAGAAGAATGAAAGGTGATCTCATTGAAACATATAAGATTCTGAGAGGGCTTGACAGGGTAGATGCTGAGAGGCTGTTTCCCCTGCCTGGAGAGTCTAGAACTAGGGGGTATAGTCTCAGGATAAGGGGTCGGCCATTTAAGACTGAGATGAGGAGGAATTTCTTCACTCAGAGGGTCATGAATCTTTGGAATTCTCTACCCCAGAGGGCTGTGGATGCTGAGTCATTGAATATATTAAAGGCTGAGATAGATACATTTTTGGACTCTAGGGGAATCAAAGCATATGGAGACTGGGCGGGAAAGTGGAGTTGAGGTCAAAATTCAGCCATGATCTTATTAAATGGCGGAGCAGGCTCGAGGGGCCGTATGGCCTACTCCTGCTTCTATTTCTTATGTTCTAATGTTAGCAACCCCATTATAACAAACAAAACTTCTCATATGCAGGATAGAGGTATGGTTTGCCAGGGTCGTCCTGACCTCATTCCATAACTTTGATGGAAGGTTGGCAGAACCTCTGGAGAAATAGCACAAAAGGACACTTTTAGCTGTTTAAGCCGTATCTTCGGAGGTTCCGCCATCTCCTGCCAAAAGTTATTTTCTCTCGATCTTTCTTTTGTCTGGTTTGCTTGTACTTTCCTCATTTTACTTCTTTCTCAACCTTCTCTGTGTGTGGGTCTCTCTCTCCTATTTCTATTTGCTTCTCTTCCCTCCAGTGAAGACTAGGATCTGCAGTTGGCAGCACTCCAGATCTAGCCCATTCTTTCAATAATCCTCCCTCTAAAGAAATAAATGTGTGTCTGACATTTGGTGGCTCCCTTTGAGGCAAACTTTTCAGCTATTATCCATATGGTTAACTTCAATTTGCATACCATAGCACATCGATATTAAAACCTTATTCCTTCCATATACAGTATTTAAATAACTAATTTTGTAGCCTTCTTGTTCACTGTATATGCAGATTAATAACATCTAAAATAGCTGATTCCAGTTGCAGCAAAGCAGTAATTGAATGGAGTGTTGGAGTGAAAGACTGCCTTGTGTCTCAAACCCATAAATAAGCATCCAGTTAGGAAGTAGAAACTGAAGCCAACAGTATACACCTGTTCTAATCCGTACAGAGGACTCTACCCAAGAACAATCACAACGACAGTTAGATTGTTCACTCTGTGAAGTTCTCTACATTAAATATGCTGAACTCTTCATGACACCAAGCTGTTCCTTCTACCGTAAAGTAACACAGTGAAAACTTATCGGGCTATGGTTGTTGGAGTGGGATTCCTCATTGGTAACTATATAATGGATTTTTCCTGTGGTTATACGAGTTACTGTGCTTCATAGTTAGCTCCATGCTAAAGCAGATGAGAAGAATTGAGAGGTTAATTTCTGATAGAAGCAATTATGGCAAATTGAGCTTGTTAATAAGAACTAACAATATTTGAGTTTTTAACAAGATCAGAGACATTTCCTTACAAATGATGCATCCCCCTTTTATAAGCTGCCTGTACTGGACCATAAATCAGGGCAATTCTGTTCAAATGACAGGGTTTGATAGGGCAGATGTAGAGAAAATGTTTCCACTTGTGGGGAAGTCCAAAACTAGAGGTTATAAATATAAAATAGTCACGAATAAATCCAATAGGGAATTCAGTAGAAACTTTACCCAAAGAGTGGCAAGAATGTGGGACGTGCTAATGACGATCCGGATTCTTTCCCCTCAGTCTGGTTCAGTAAAAACTGAAGTCGAATACATTTTAAAGTTCATCACAACTTTAATAGCAGGTCTTAGTCTGTAGCTTCTATTCAGATTCCTGAGAGAATCCGAACGATTCTAACAGAATAAGGAGACAAAGACAAAGACAAAAACTCACACCTTTATACAGATCGATAGGGGTTGGAACATCATTAACACAAGAGTCAACACCAATCATAAGCCGGGCACAGGTTGCCATGCGAGGTTACATTATTTCCGGCCAATCATAGATCGTCCATGTGCTGATCATGCTGCTGTTAGACATCAAAGGGGATACTTCCTCACCTTCCAACTTGGAATGTTCTTCCCTGTTCCTTCTGTTCCTTATCTCCCAACCTGGAATGTCTTTCAACTTTGGCTAAGCTCGTTACCTATATTGATCTGCCATAAACATGGAGACATTCAGACCAGTCCTTGAATCACATCAAAGACCTATCATTGATAAGACAATGCAGGCCTGCTGACTAAGCAAACATATGGCCCAGCAGAAGGGCCAGGCCACCTGTATCAATCTCAGTTACTAACTAATTAACCCTTTCTAACCATTTTGCATTCTGCTTCTTTGCCACGTAGGCATCTTAATATTTTACCAAAAACTGACCACGTAGGGATTCTCACTACCACAAGGAGTAGTTGAGGCAAATAGCATAGATACATTTAAGGGGAGGTTAGATAAGCACATGAGGGAGAAAGGAATAGTAGAGTATCCTGATAGGATTGAATGAAGTAGGGAGGGTGGCGGCTCGTGTGGAGCATAAACGCCAGCATAGACCAGTTGGGATGAATGGCCTGGTTTCTGTGCTGTAGTTTCGATGTAATCTTTGTCGTTGTAGCATAGCTTACTGGACTATGTCACATATTGACACATGACCTCATCATCTTCGGTAGGTGGCAGAATATCGGCTCAGGCTATAAACCACTGGATAAATGTATTGAACAGTACTCAGCCCAAAAAGTATATTTACAATAATCACATAGTTTACTAGTGTCCTTAATGTCAGAAGAACAAAGATGTTTCACCTGCACTAACCCTCCACATAAAATTCTAAGGAACAGCATTCTTTTAATTGGCTCTCTACTACCATGGAATGGCTGATTTCGCTTATCACTGTTGCATTCAAACTCACTATTCTTTAGTTGCAATGCAGCCAAGGTTCAGCTCCAAATTTTTATCTCCGAACAAAGGAAATTAAAAAAAATTATGACCTAAATTTCCTGGCCCCCCTGTCTTTTTTTTCCCACTGGATCTGGGGCAGGCAGGGGATGGAAAATTTCTTGGGGTGGGGAGGGGGCAACTCCAGCTATGCTCTCCTCTCCCCGCCCGCACCCCCCACCCCCTCCCCATTTCTCACTCCGCAGGTCTGGAATTGTTCAGTACACCATCAATTGAATGCTGACACAAGGAACATCTGTTGAGGTTGACAGAGGGTGCCCAGAAATGTTTTATTTAGCTAGGGCCTGTGCCTACATTCGCAGAGCTTTGCCTTGTCCATGCTAAAGAGGAGGCCATAAAACTTTTAGAAAATATTTTCACTTTCACTTTCACAAGCAGTACGGAATTTGCCACATCTCCACACTATGGCAAACCTCTGAAGCCTGCCACAAAAAAAAAATTAGAGGACAGGGAGTTCACCTCCAAATGACTCCAAGATTGGATTAATGTCTGAGGTCAGGAGTGTAACTTTATGTTGGACAGAGGTCCTGACCTCCGCCCTCTTCCTGCTGAGGAAAGCTTCAATCAAAGGAGGGTGGAAGATCTTGTCCAATATTTTTCATGACTCCATTTAGATGTTCATCCATTCACAGGATGCTTGTATTAGAAACACATTGAGTGGTTTCAACCATTTTGAACAGCCTGTAATTGCACAAAATTAGCACTTATCCAGACAGCTATCAGAGACTGCTGGGCAGAGTAATGCTAAGTCTCTGATGTTTATGAAATACGAAATTGATGGGCAGGAAAAGACCAGCTGGTCCATCAAGCCTGTGGTACAATGGCAGAAGGTCAAGTGATGGCTCTGTTTTCTGTACTTCCCTCTTTGTCATTGTCATCGTCTTCTTCTTCCTGATGGCTGATTGGAGCTTCTGGAGCTGAAATGGAAAAAAAGGGACAAGTTAGCATTTAGTGGAATGGGTGAGCAGATGGTTGGCTTCTTAAAGCAGCAGCAGCTTATCATGCATCATGTGTAAGGATGACAAAGGAAGGAAGGAAAGAGGGTTTAAAACCCTGCAGGACTTCTCCTCCATCCTCAATAGACGCCACACTCCTGACAGGCCCCCTGACCACGATGTCCATCACCCACTCTTCAAGTGGAGACTGCACATGGATGAAGCACAGCCCTCCTCCTGTGCTGCCTGCTTGTCTGCCTGCCTGCCTGCCTGCTCCCTGATATTGTGTGAGCTTGGCTTGCAAGAAAGAAGGAAGTGTGTCAGTGTTCGAGTAGTGAGATGCTTTGAGGACAATAACGTTGCTGGTGTGTGAAAGATGGCGGAGGTGTGAGGAGGTAAAGGAAGTAATAGTGAGGAGAGCAGAAGGAGGTGGAGTGAAGTGGGCTGCAGTGATTGGAGGAGAGTGCTGGTAATCGGGGGAGTGGGGAAGCATAGTGAGTACTTGGGGCTACAGGTAGTGCAGGGCTAAGTAGAAAGTAATGAGCGATGAGTTATGAGGCTTGCCTTAGCTATCCTCGCGAGGTCATCAAACTTTATTCATTAATGCAGCCATCTCCTGGGGGTGATGATTCTGGCACTCATGCGCTCTGCCACCTCTGCCCACTTGTGCTGGGCAGCTTGCCAAGATAGCTTCCTACCGCCTAATGGATAGAAAATCTCCCTCATCCACCAAAACCTCTAACGCAGTGTCTGAAAACCAAGCATTATTGCTGTGCCTGCCATTGTACAGAATCTTCAGTGACAATTGCTTGCAGCTAAAGCGCACCTCCCCTTTAAATGGTGTCAGCAACTGCCAATGAAGAGCATGATGTGGAGATGCCGGTGATGGACTGGGGTTGACAATTGTAAACAATTTTACAACACCAAGTTATAGTCCAGCAATTTTATTTTAAATTCACAAGCTTTCGGAGACTTCCTCCTTCCTCAGGTAAATGTTTCAGGAGCTCCTTGAAGCCTACGCATTTATACATATAGAACAATACATGGTGTTTACAGACTGCCCCTGCAACTGCCCGTTGCCAAGGCAATCACCGTGTTCAGACAGAGAGGTGTCACCTGCAGAACCCCCGAATACACATTCAACAAAAAAACAAACAGGGAAAAAAAACAGAGAGAAAAAAACAGAGAGAGGCAGAAACATCCGGAAGGCAGAGAGAGCCAGCAAATGACCCATTATATTAAAAACAGATAACATTTGTTCGCTGGTGGGGTAACGTGTAGCGTGACATGAACCCAAGATCCCGTCCTCATGGGTGCGGAACTTGGCTATCAATTTCTGCTCGACGATTTTGCGTTGTCGTGTGTCTCGAAGGCCGCCTTGGAGTACGCTTACCCGAAGGTCGGTGGATGAATGTCCATGACTGCTGAAGTGTTCCCCGACTGGGAGGGAACCCTCCTGTTTGGCGATTGTTGCGCGGTGTCCGTTCATCCGTTGTCGCAGCGTCTGCATGGTCTCGCCAATGTACCATGCTCTGGGGCATCCTTTCCTGTTTATCGCATCCTAAAATTGTTTACAAATGAAGAGCATGACTAGCGCTGGCAGCCTGCCTATTATTTAAATTAATGAAGGGCATGAATTTGGGGCAATTGCTAGCCCACCATTTTTTGGTCAAATGTGTGAGTAGATGACCATTTTTATTCGTTCATGGGATGTGGGCATCGCTGGCGAGGCCGGCATTTATTGCCCATCCCTAATTGCCCTTGAGAAGGTGGTGGTGAGCCGCCTTCTTGAACCGCTGCAGTCCGTGTAGTGAAGGTTCTCCCACAGTGCTGTTAGGAAGGGAGTTCCAGGATTTTGACCCAGCGACGATGAAGGAACGGCGATATATTTCCAAGTCGGGATGGAGTGTGACTTGGAAGGGAATGTGCAGGTGGTGGTGTTCCCATGTGCCTGCTGCCCTTTTTTTTTTATTCGTTCATGGGATGTGGGCGTCGCTGGCGAGGCCGGCATTTATTGTCCATCTCTGATTGCCCTTGAGAAGGTGGTGGTGAGCCACCTTTACAACTGAGTGGCTTGCAAGGCCATTTCAGAGGGCAATTAAGAATCAACCACATTGCTGTGGGTCTGGAGTCACATTTAGGCCAGACCGGGTAAGGACGGCAGGTTTCCTTCCCTGAAGGACATTAGTGAACCAGATGGGTTTTTACGACAATCCAGTAGTTTCATGGCCACCATTACTGATACCAGTATTTTAATTCCAGATTTTTATTTAATTAACTGAATTTAATTAATTGATTGAATTCAAATTCCCCAGCTGCCATGGCAGGATTTGAACTCATGACTCCGGATTTTAGTCCAGGCCTCTGGATTACTAGTCGAGTAACATAACCACTATGCTACCGTACCCACCTTGTCCTTCTAGGTGGTAGAGGTCGCGGGTTTGGGAGGTGCTGTTGAAGAAGCCTTGGCGAGTTGCTGCATTGCATCCTGTGGATGGTACACACTGCAGCCACTGTGCGCCGGTGGTGAAGGGAGTGAATGTTTAGGGTGGTGGATGGGGTGCCAATCAAGCGGGCTGCTTTGTCCTGGATGGTGGCGATCTTCTTGAGTGTTGTTGGAGCTGCACTCATCCAGGCAAGTGGAGAGTATTCCATCACACTCCTGACTTGTGCCTTGTAGATGGTGGAAAGGCTTTGGAGAGTGAGGAGGTGAGTCACTTGCCGCAGAATACCCAGCCTCTGACCTGCTCTTATAGCCACAGTATTTATATGGCTGGTCCAGTTAAGTTTCTGATCAATGGTGACCCCCAGGATGTTGATGGTGGGGGATTTGGCGATGGTAATGCTGTTGAATGTCAAGGGGAGGTGGTTAGACTCTCTTGTTAGAGATGGTCGTTGCGTGGCACTTGTCTGGCGCGAATGTTACTTGCCACTTATGAGCCCAATTATGCTCCCTATTATTTTGTTGAGGCATAATCGTGCTGCCCACACTGTATGAATTAATTCAGAGGGATTAAGGATCCCTGTTTGATGTCTGAAAATCACTTCAAAAGTGGAACTGGTCTCATCTCATTGTGTCTTTACAGTCAAGAATCTCGAAAAATGATCTTGGAAGTTAATCAGTCAGAGGCCTGTTTATTTTGTGGATTTCAATTCCAAAATGGATGGTGGGACCCTAAAGGCAAAAGAAAACATTAAATATTGAGTGATAACACTCTTACCTCTGCGTCAGAAGGTTGTGGGTTCAAGCCCCACTCCAAAACTTGATAATCTAGACCAACACTTCATTTTAGTATCGAGGAAGTGCTACATTGTCAAAATGTCATCTTTTGGAAGAGTCATTAAACTATTTCTATTCAGGTTGATTTCAAAGATCCCATGACACTATTTTAAAAAGAATGGGTATTCTTCTTGCGTCCTGGTCAACATTCACCCCTCAATCAAAAAACACTAAAAATAGATGAACCGATCACTCATCTAGTTAGTGGCTTTGGGATCTGTTGCAAAATAGCTGCCATGTTTGCTAACAAGTCACTGCACATGAGATTCATTGTATATGAATCACTTTGAGACCCAATGAGGTGCTTTATGAATGCAAGCTTTTTAAAAAAAAAAATGTTATAAATAAACTAAATTAAAAGTATTTAAAATAAAATTGTAAAGGAAGAAAATGGGGGAAAAAGACTGGAAGTAGAAGTGAAGTGTTTGAAATGTTTTATTTTTATTTTAAAAGATTGTTTTCATATATTTAGTTGTGTGACAGTGGTTTAGTTTTCTATTACAGTAATAAAACAAATCCTGACAACTGAGTTTTATTACTGTAATGTTAGTGGTCATTTCACCCTCCTGGTGTGTGGGTTGAAAACTTACAAGTCCAGGGAGACTGGAATTCCATGGATTGATCCTTACAATCAGCTATAAAATTGCTTGTACTATGTCAACTTGTCTCAACAGTATAATTGTACTCTGTTAACTCACAGTAAGAAAGCAATTTTTTTTAAAGAGAAAAATCAATTATAAAAGGAACAAACATGTTGTCTTTGCCACTTATTATATTAACTGTAGCCCTAGATAAGATTACAGTTTTCTAATTGCTGCATTATTCCACATCTTTCTCTTCAATGCATGAACTCTTGAGTAATGGTTGCATTATTCCATATGACTATATTTTGTGAAGCCTGCCCATTATCCTATGTCCTGATCTGTTCATTAAAGTTTCAAGAACTGTTGGCATCTGTACATTTTCATCTGTTTTTTAACGATAATTTGGCTTCCATGAAGAAAATGATAGGTTGTGTTTTAATATGTTGCCAAAAATTCATGGATGCAAAGTATTCATCAAGCTAATCTTTAAATTGTTTCTTTCCTCTCAGAAGGTAGTGTCTCACAATCGACAATACAGTTCCAGGAGCACCAACAGCCCTTTGGTATCACGATCAAGTGACTTAAATGTGAGGCTAGATAGGAAATGTCAGCAGGCTATTGATCATGCAGGGCATCCTGACAAAGTCTTGACCCGTTCTCCGTTGATTTACATTTTCCAAGTACAGGAATCACTAAATAACAATCAAGAGTAGGAACCTTGGATGATTTCATTCATCCCTAGATTAGGATTGCTAAGGCAATTTGTTTCTAGCATCCCCAGTCATTGCCTTGGCTGACATCAGCTAATTCAGTGTAGACTGGGATTGAGTTGGTGTAAAGCTGAGTACTGTACTACACTTGCCAGTGTATTTGCCCACTAGGCCATTGAAGGAGCTTCAACTTAAGTGTTTCTTGGTAGCAGACTTTGGTTTTCAGATTTCCTGGATTTCATGTGGATATCAGATGCCAGGAAGTTCCAGAATTGATCATTTTAGATTTGCCAAGAAAGATAATTCTTGAACCAAAACTGGTAGTCAAAACATTAATTGGCTGGAATTTACTATTTCGTGGATTGGCTTCAAACTAGTTGATAAGTAATTTCATATCAATAGTGCAAATGGGGATTTATTTTGTATCATTGTTTTGTGTTACCAAACCTCCACAACCATGGAACAAAACTTCAATAATGTTCTCGAATTCCTAGGTATAAAATCTTTCACACTCTCCTCAAAATGCTGTACATGCCTCATTACTTCACATTAATTGCCCTTCTCTGGCCATTGGCATTTTGTTCTTAAATATTTTTGCTTTCTCTCTCTTCATAGATTTGGCTTCCTTTCCCTTTTCTTTGAGAGCATTCTCTTTTATTTTTCCTTTGGCTACATTTCCACATGGTTTCATTTTTCAGTTTTGTTGTAAATGAGCCGGCTTTAATGGAATGCCCTTGCCTAGTGACCATTTTAAATGCAGTTACCACCCCGGGCACACTGATAAATGGAATCTGGCATATTATTTTTTTAATAAACAGGTGTCACATCAGCAAAAGAATCAGATGTTCCTAGGAGCAGTAATCATTCCTGTACAGCAGTGAGATTAGGAAGTCACACATCTCCCAGTCTGACAATATCCAAAGGTCAGAATCGTCACATTTTCTTTCTTTCTCATCAATGGTTAATACAAGTCCAGAACTGACTTATTTAAAATGTGGGCTATAGATGTGTGTGACAGTAAAACTGTAGAGCCTGGTTTTCAATAACTACACTTGGATGAGCAGAATAAGCTACGACATTGCTGTTTCTCCCAGTGAACATCAGCACAGCAGTCGATAACACAACTGCATCACAGTAAAGTGACATTTTTCATAGGCAGGAAGTAGTCCTCAAATGGCTTCAAATTCTGGGCTGTTGCTTATTAGTTGTGTGTATATCAATGTCAGCTTTTATATGTCACACAGCATTACAGTGCATTGTCTGAACTTCTGTAAGATCACAAAGATAAATGCAGATGTAGGAGGCTAACCGTCCCCTGTAACTCATCCTCCCCTAGAATCCTACATCCCACCATCACAACATCTGCCTCTTGTAGAAAAAAGTGCCATATACAGATAAAGGAAGGAAAATAAGGAAGACTGCTAATCTGAGGAGGGAGAGAGAGAGAATGAATCCTAGTGTCCAATTAACAGTATATTAATAGGCTGTAGTGATTTTTTTCCAAGAGTGTACGAAACCGAATTGGTAGGATGAGTGTATCACCCAGAGGTGCACTGAAGGATCATTGAACCAGCAATTTTCAACACATGGGGCCCATTGTGGAAGTGACACTTGTGGGTTAATATGGTATACTAGTCTCCACCAGGGATAACTATTGTGTTCCCTTATTATTTAACAAAGAATCATGACAATTTTGTTGTTTCCAAACTTATCTTGTGGATATAAAGGGAGGGGAGGGGGAAGGAAATTATAAAAGATACGCAACAAAAATAAAAATGAAGTACCTAGTCAAAAAGAAAAGTCTGAATCAGAAAAAGCAGCAAATCTCCTCCTTTTACCCCCTCTTGAAAATACTGATGCATTAATTACATTAGCCTTAACCTGACTATATTGTTTATTACTTTTTCTTGAATTTAAAAAAAGTGTAGTTTCAATAAAGAAAGGTTATT
This sequence comes from Heptranchias perlo, assembly GCF_035084215.1. Lineage (NCBI taxonomy): Eukaryota > Metazoa > Chordata > Chondrichthyes > Hexanchiformes > Hexanchidae > Heptranchias > Heptranchias perlo. The sequence goes on along the minus strand of NC_090326.1, from coordinate 96,814,021 downwards.
TAACAGATTTAATTCCTGATCTGTGTTGAGTTGATGGATCTCAGCTTGAGCAATGCTACAGTTGACCTCAGCATCCTGGGTTATGATGGCAGAAAAACATAACTGGGTCCCAATCCTTATTACTATTGAGAACCCTGTGCTGGAAAGAGTGTGTACATTGACATTGGCTGAGGACATAATTGGACTTCTCTGTAGCTCTCAATGTTTCAACTGCTGTTGACTGTTAGGGACCTAGGGGTAGGCATGAAGGCACCCAATATGTTCAGGACTGAAGGGAACAAAAGGGCTCCACACTGGATTTAAAGAAAATCTTTTAAAATCCCAACTAACTAACTATTTGTGTGGAGCTTTGTAATGCTCTTTGATGCACCATAATTGGTATTGAAATAGCAATTTGTCATTAGGCATAATCAACTATGGACTCAACCATATGGTAGTAGGCAGGACTATTAGATCAGGGCATTAGTCAACCTATAGAAACCATATTAAATTAACAACTGAAAAGAAACAAATTTGATTAGAATATAACAGTCTAATACTTGAAGATGTGACATAAAACCTTGGATTGTAGGATGAGAATCACAAAGAATATTCAGTCTTTTCACTGCTTATGGAGGATGGAAAAGTTGAAAAAGAGAAATATTTAATAAGAAATTCTATGATATTAAAAAAAAATGTTCCCTTGCACTGAATTGGAAAAATAAGACGAAACCAAAAGAGCGCACTGAAATGAGAGAAAAAAACTAAATACGTCATAGCACTGCAGCCATCGTGCATTTCACAACTAATCCATATAGACACCCACGTAAATCCACCTACTCAACTGCAAATGCAGCACTAACATTTTCCTTGCTTGTCCCCTGATAGATTCTCTTCTGAATTACTTCACTGCAAGTCTTTCATAATGCATGATACTTTCGAACGAGTGCTCAGTATTAAATATAAATTCTACCTCAAAATTGGGTTAGAAAAAATAGCTGCCATGGTTAAAAGGATGTAATTTTGTTAGTAATTGAATCAGTGCAATCAAAGCACTCTTGAACACCGCCATTTGACACTATCACCCTAAGAATAAAAGCGTTACGTTAGAGTGTTCTATATATAATATTTATTTGAATATGCTGTCTGTTTCTTTTTATCAGGATAAATATTAATTCACAAGCTGATATTGAAAATGTATGAAAACCTTCAGTTAACATGCTTTATATTGCATCTTGCTGATACTTCTGGCTTTTTTGTTCATTAAACCTAGATGACCTGGAAGTAACAGACTGAATGAATGTATTATAAATGAAGCATTACACAGGGGCGTTTCAGTGCTGCATCTGATGTGTCTTATCATCCATCTGAAACTTTAATGATATTTTTTCCCCCTGTGACTACCTACAGACGACGCCGGGAAAAGAAAAGTTCTGTCCTCACTGGATTTCTCTTGGAGATGAGGTCTTAACAACTTTCATTAATGGTGGCAATCTATGTCTGGTTGGTTGGCTGGGAAAACAAATTGAATGGATTGAACAGCTTGCTTAATATATTACTGCTCAAACTGAAGAGTGCCAAATTAGGTGACATTGACAGAACACCGTGCTATCCTTACACGGAATAACGGTGGTTGAAAATGTTCGTTCAACCAAAACCCATTGCTATTAGGCTAACTTCTGGAAGGGAATCTGCATGAGGAGTTTTGAAAGTGTACCACATTAATCCAGGGTATCTGAAATACGTACAAAAAAAAAACATTGTTAATGTTATGCAACAGTTGCATAATATTAACGGTGCCTACCGGTGCCTATGGTGCCTACCGGTGCCTATGGTGAAGATATATAGCTTGCATTTTACATTTCTTAATCTATTTCTATATTTAAAAATTTGAAAACATTTGGAGTCGTAAATTGATTTCATAGTCATTTCATAGTGCAGTCATTTGGATAAATGTTTGCAGGGATTTTTTTTACCTCTGTAAGCTTTTGATAAACAGGACTAAACAGCAGTATTTTGAGGCTATATTTTGAAGGGCAGGATTTATTACATCAGTCTTCTGGTTGCGGAATTGCCGAGATCAGATATGAATTTATTTTAGCTTGCTCAATCTTGGTAGCAGAATGGACTTATTGACCCCATAGTGCAGTATAGAATCTAAGGGATGTGAGTTTGAGTTTCTTTATGGATTTGGTTGAGACCTTTTCAAAAATTGAAAAACCTTAATGCAGTGCCGAGCCAATGCACACATTTGCACCATACTACTATAAAAATACTTCTCTTTACTCTGTCAGGGATCTCTTGTGCCTCTATCTCTCTCTCACTCCCCATACAGTCCAGCAGTATCACCTTAATGCAAGTTTTTTTCCCCCTGGATTTGAGATGGTTGTGTGTTGTACGGGAACTCTTTGTTTAAACTTGAGCCAGGCTGCCCATAGGTGTCTAGGTCTGCTCCTGCATTCAGCGTGAATCAATTTCCTCTGTCTGCCTTTTTGTTGACTATAATTTGGATTTCTATGTCTGTTCTTTTACTCAGTATGGTTAGGATCCATTAGTTCATCTCTGCATTCAGAGTGATTCAAATCCCTCAGTAGACTCCTGTGTTCAGCGTATTATGGATATCTAGGTCTGTCTCTGCAGTCAGCATGGTTTGAATCCCTATCACTGCTTTTGTTCAACATGGTTTGGATTCCCAGGTTTGCCCCTGTGTTCATGATGGTTCAAATCCCTTGGCCTGCCTGTGAAATGCTTTCCCTCTGTTGGTTTGTGCAACTTGCTCATCTTTGTCCTTGAAGAGAGCATATCAAATTCATTGGAGCTGATGTTACTGTATTAATTCTGACAGGGGCCTCTGATCCATGAATAGATATAGTTGCTCATTGGGGACACAATTGGAGCATTTCATCCCAAGCATGATCCAGTAGCAGTTGGTAGCACAGCTGTTTAGGCATAATACTAGAGATTGTATAAGGACCCAGCTTTCATTGCAGTACAGTGGGAGTGACAGGCAGGTAGGATGTCAACAGTGTAGGAACCAAAATAAGATGATTTGACTGTCAACATAGTATGTTAAACAGCCTCTTAGATAAACAGAACCAAACTCCAGTAATCTGATTGGATATATAACTTTAAATGGATTTCATTTCCACTCCCCAATCAGGTTGCTGGAATATGGTTTATGTGCTCAATGGCTCACTGTTGCTGTGCATTCCGTGGAGGTACCCAGTTGCTGTGTTTAGTTAGACCTGTAGAAGCATGTCTGAGCTGACTAATCCACAAAGCTATCCTGCTGGCGAGAGGTAGGGCACGACCTTCATAAGAAGCATTTGGCAAACCTTACCTTGTTCATCTACAAGCACACAATACAATCTTAATTTTCTTTCATTTTGTTTTGGATGCAGGACCATAGTTGGAATTTTATTGAAACATTTAGCCGGCACAGGCACGATGGGCCGAATGGCTTCCTTCTGTGTTGTATGATTCTATTGATTCTATTCTATGATTTGTACTGCATTTTCTGATGTTAAAGCTATCCAGAGTTGAAGTTATATAGGTTGGATTGGATATCAGCATATGTTCATACTGTTGAATTGTTCTTTCTGTAATTTGCGGTTCATCTTACAATTTTTGACAGTTTTTTTTAATCAAAATGTACATTGCTTGTCCGTATTGAGCCGGAACTTGCTCGGAGCGGTGAGGCAACCATCGCAGCAGCTCCTGCGAATTAAATGTACAAATTTACTTACGTCAGGCTCCACGGCATAGACTTGCGTTATTTGTAAGTTTTCAAAAAATGCACGGCATCAACCAGCCTCTGAACAGAGTGGGTTGATTCTCGTGGGATATGTCTGTGAGAAAGGAACACACTCCCACAAAATCTGTCAGGAGGAGAAGTCACGCCCACAAGCAGGCAAGCAAAGTTTGTTCATTTAAAGTAATATTCTGCAAGTCATTGTAAATAAAGATGTTAATTTTTTAAATAAAAAGCCAAAGAAGTAATTTAATTAAATTAGAGACAGAAGTGAAAAGTAAAAAAAAATTAAACTGTTTTAATTTTTAATAACCAAAATATATTACAATAAAGAGTAATATGAGACTCCACATTTTTAGAATGTAATTTTTAGTTGTTTGGCAGTCATTAAGAGTCACCATGCTTTTAAAAAATACTGTAGATCTGATATTTTTTAGTGTACCTTTTTGGTGGCATAAGTAGTTACGTTCCAGCTTGGCAGATGGGCAAGTTTATAATTTTTCAGTGATTTCTATGATTATGGCATGCGATTTCCCCTTTAATTCGCAGCTGTCAAATCGCCGGCGAACCAATAGGAGCAAGTTCACGATTTCCGGGTTTTAATGAGCATGTGCAAATGCGTGAACTTGCTCCTTCGATTCGCCAGCGGAGACAGAGGACGCCATTGAGGAACGACGTTCATAAGTGAGTAATTTTTGGGCCAACATCATCAGCATCAATATGATGTATAGCTCTTCTAGATATCCCTCCCAAAGGGGGAAAAAAAATTGCCAAGCATTTTTTCATGAATGTGTAAGTATATGCTTTAATAGCAGAGTATAAAAGCATAGTAAGTGAAACAGTTACACCTATTGAAAAGAAAACACAAAAACTGCCATAAAATCCAACAGTTGTTGGGCCAAACTTGTGAGAGAGAAACTTGTAATCTATTTAAAATAACTTATTTATAGTCAAATCATTAGCTTTGGAACTATAGAAGTGTTTTTTCATTATAGTGTAATATATTGCAAGTGATATACACAAATCAGTTCAGTGCTGGATTCTATTAGCTGCTGATTATATATTTTTATTACTGGTCACAGAGGTATCTATTGGTCTGCGCTCCAATTACAGTAAGAATATTAAGGTCTCAAATTTTTTTAAAAAGGCACATTAATTCCGAATGAATTTTTTCAAGGACTTGTTTATTTCGTACACCCAATTATAGAGAAGAGTCTAAGACATCCACCTGTGTAAGCTGTTGTTTGCTGTTTGTGGGCAGCCTGTCCACGTTTAAGCAGATAGAGACCCCATACAACTCTCAACCATCTCAAATCCAGGATCTCACAATTTATTTTCATTTTCTATAATGAAGCATTTATAATTCCCTGAGTACTCATGTACTGCTTTAGTTTAAAAAATATACACAAATCACACCACTGCCTCTGCTGGTATTTTCACACATTACTCATGCATAACTCCCAGGTGCAATTAATTTATCCCATGTTTGCAGTTCTTTCATATTCATCTCTCAATATAATTTGTTTGTCAGCAACTATGATACATGCACACCTAGTTTTTGAATGTGAAAAGTTCAGCCTCAAATAGAACACACTTGTCTGCAAGATTCCTGAAGTGTTTTTTTTATCTGTCCAGTAGATTTATCAATGGTCACTGTTGTGTTGAGAATGAAGTACATAGTTAATTTTTTAATGTAAAAAAAGTATATATATTCACTCCTCTTGAAGTCCCCACCATTACAGATGCCAGTCTTCAGCCAATTTGATTCAGTCTACATGATATCAAGAAACGGCTGAGTGCACTGGACATAGCAAAGGCTACGGGTCCCGACAACATTCTGGCTGCAGTACCAGCATGCCCCCAGCCAAGCTGCTCCAGTACAGCTACATCACTGGCACCTACTCTTAAATGTAAAAAATTGGTCTGGCACGTCCTGTCCACAAAAAGTAGTCCTGTCCACAAAAGTTGGCTAGAGGTGCTCCAGAACTAGCCGCGCCTCTAGCCAAGCTGTTCCAGTACAGCTACAACACTGGCATCTACCCGACAATGTGGAAAATTGCCCAGGTTTGTCCTATCCACAAAAAAAGGACAAATCCAATCCGGCCAATTACCACCCCATCAGTCTACTCTCAATCATCAGCAAAGTGATGGAAGGCGTCGTCGACAGTGCTATCAAGCAGTACTTACTCACCAATATCCTGCTCAGTTTGGGTTCCGCCAGGACCACTCGGCTCCAGACCTCATTAAAGCCTTGGTCCAAACATGGACAAAAGAGCTGAATTCCAGAGGTGAGGTGAGAGTGACTGCCCTTGACATCAAGGCAGCATTTGACCGAGTGTGGCACCAAGGAGCCCTAGTAAAATTGAAGTCAATGGGAATCGGGGAAAATTCACCAGTGGCTGGAGTCATGCCAAGCACAAAGGAAGATGGTAGTGGTTGTTGGAGGCCAATCATCTCAGTCCCAGGACATTGCTGCAGGAGTTCCTCAGGGCAGTGTCCTGGGCCCAACCATCTTCAGCTGCTTCATCAATGACCTTCCCTCCATCATAAGGTCAGAAATGGGGATGTTCGCTGATGATTGCTCAGTATTCAGTTCCACTCGCAACCCCCCAGATAATGAAGCAGTCCGAGCCTGCATGCAGCAAGACCTGGACAACATCCAGGCTTGGGCTGATAAGTGGCAAGTAACATTCGTGCCAGACAAGTGCCAGGCAATGACCATCTCCAACAAGAGAGAGTCTAACCACCACCCCCCCACCCCACTTGACATTCAATGGCATTACCATCACTGAATCCCCCAACATCAACATCCTGGGGGTCACCATTAACCAGAAACTTAACTGGAGCAGCCGTATAAATACTGTGGCTACAAGAGCAGGTCAGAGGCTGGGTGTTCTGTGGCGAGTGACTCACCTCCTGACTCCCCAAAGCCTTTCCACCATCTACAAGGCACAAGTCAGGAGTGTGATGGAATACTCTCCACTTGCCTGGATGAGTGCAGCTCCAACAACATTCAAGAAGCTCAACACCATTCAGGACAAAGCAGCCCGTTTGATTGGCACCCCATCCACCACCCTAAACAATTCACTCCCTTCACCTCTGGCGCACAGTGGCTGCAGTGTGCACCATCCACAGGATGCACTGCAGCAACTCGCCAAGGCTTCTTCGAAAGCACCTCCCAAACCCGCGACCTCTACCACCTAGAAGGACAAGAGCAGCAGACACATGGGAACAACACCACCTGCACGTTCCCCTCCAAGTCATACATCATCCCGACTTGGAAATATATCGCTGTTCCTTCATCATCGCTGGGTCAAAATCCTGGAACTCCCTTCCTAACAGCACTGTGAGAGAACCTTCACCACACGAACTGCATCGATTCATGAAGGCGGCTCACCACCACCTTCTCAAGGGCAATTAGGGATGGGCAATAAATGCTGGCCTCGCCAGTGACGCCCACATCCCATGAACGAATAAAAAGAGATATAACCTGGCCAAGTACCATCCTATCAGTTTACACTCAATCATCAGCAAAATGATGGAAAGAGTTATCAAAAATGCTTTCAAGCAACACTTACTCACCAATAACCTGTTCACAGGTGCTCAGTTTACCTCCTACGGGAGAGTGTACTGCTTAATTCAAATAGGGACTGGGAGTTAAAATGGCCCAGGCCTCATGCTCAGCTCCCCACGGGTTTCCCTCCCACCCCACATCCGCAGTTAAAATTTACCCCCATATGTGTATGTATAAAATGAAATAGGAATGGAAGAAGCATGTCTTTTTAAAAACAATGCACTTACTACTTATTTATTGTACCAAACGAACAAAACAAGCGCCGATGAACTGCTACAAAACTAATCATTAACGTACTCAGCAATTGTGCATAAAGTAGAAAGTAGTGTTTTGCTCTTCTCTCAGATTTCTACCAAAATTTTAAGTAGGAAGTTTCCTTCTTGCCTGTTGTATTGCTCATTCAGTTCCAACTTTACTTCTTTTGTACAGTTGCAATGATGGTCAGCCATCACATACAAATCTTATATATTCCTTATTGGTCTGTCCTGATTTACAGCATGTAAAATGATTCTACTTTTATTGTGATAAAATCACCAGTGACAGATTAAACCTTTCACAAACTTAACATGATATTTAGCAAGTTCTCCAAAGAATATTCATGCCAATCAGGCTGCATCTATTCAACAGTTATAATTGATTTTAACCACGTAAGTATAATTGATTGATGGATGGGCTATTGATGCAGCCAGCAGAGGTGTTACATGTCCACTTGATTTGGTCATCTTGGTTCTATTCCACAGAAGACAGATGACATTATTGCAGTAACAAAGTAAATGCTGACGTGCATTTCTAGCCTGTGGTTTATTAGCTGGGCAATTGACGTATGTGTTGAATAAAGAATAGGATCTGAACATGCTGAACTTCACTTGGTGTGACATTAACACATTCCAGGTCACAAAACAGGAATGAGTAGAGTTACATCCACTTCGTCAACGCCTCACAACAATCCCAGTGTCAAGCAAATCACATTAGTATGTGTTATAAAAACAGAAAATGCTGGAGAAACTCAGCAAGTCAGGCAGCATCTGTGGAGAAAGAAACTGCGTTAATGTTTTAGATCAAAGACCTTTTGTCAGAACTGGAAGATGTTTAAAGAGTTAAAGTTTTTGAGCAAGTACAGAGCCAGGGGAAGGGTGGGGGGAGATGGAGGTTAGGGAGGGGCTGAAAGAATTTCTTCGTTCTTTCCTCCACCCCCCCCACCCCCACCCCACCTTCCCCTGGCTCAGTACTTGCTCAAAAACTTTAACCCTTTAAACATCTTCCAGTTCTGACAAAAGGTCTTCGATCTGAAACATTGTGGTCAATTTTCGGATGGCCAAGCGGATGCTTTCGTGGCGGGAGGCTCCTAAAATTGGGGATTCCCGGAGCGGGTCCAGAGCCTGGCTCCAACCCGCCCACTTCCGGGTTCCCCAATGACGTGAATCGGTGCGTGCGCAACCCCCGCATGCGGGACTCCCATCGGCAATCAAAGCCGGCGGGATCCCACTTAAGATCATTATCTGGGTACTTGAGGTCGTTTACAGACCTCACTAGTTAGAGATTTTAGGAGGATTCGGATTTTGGACTACCCAGAGCGTGTTTCCCATGCTGGGGGAAGCACTCCCTGTTTAAACAGACGTGTGGCAGCTGCAAAGGTCAATTTAACAGGTGCGGGGTAAACCCTCATTCATTGCAGCAGGGCACTCTGTCACCTCAGACAAAGTTTTGCCTGCCATACCGTTGTCTCCACACTCCAAATTATTAAATCATACCCTAAACTCTGCTGTCCAAACACATTTACCTACTTTGTGGACCCCCTCACACTCACACCGTCAGGATGGAGGGGGTGGGGGGGGAATCCATTGCTGCATTCATCACTCCATTGGAGGACGACCAACGTCACCAGCCTCGCCAGGCATGCCATCCACCTCCGTGGAGCTACACAACACAGTGCTGCGCAACAGGCACCTGCACAAAGTAGTCGTGCAACTACACATACACCCACTGTAAGGTGACCCAATGGGTGGCATCAAGGGTATTCATGGAGAACCTTATGAAATGGCTTGTGCAATAAGGCACGTCAAGAATGGCCAAGACGTGGCAGTAGTGGTGACAATATAATATGTAATGTGAGTTGATCAGAAATCAAATATAAGTAAAAACGATGACAAACCCTCAAACACCCTTGTGCATTCCCTTCATGCTCACGACACGTTTGCGTTACGCTTCCTACTACACATGTGATGCATGCCCTGTGGCTGCGGCACAGGTAGTGGCAGGTTGGGTGAGGCTGACCGTGAAAGAGATGCATGAGAGGGTGAGTATGAGATAGAGCCATGAGATTGTATGAGGATTGGGTTGAGTGGTAGTGGTGGGATGAGTACTGGCGAGGTGAGTAAGTGCAGGTAAGATGAGGATGAGCTTTGAGTGGGTGTGAGGAGTGATGTGACAGAGTCGTGTTGGCAGTGCAGAAGGAGATGTGGGGTGGGGGCGGTGATGTGGCAGACGGAGTGTAGGGGAATGAGTAAGAGTACTCACTTCGGCTGACCTACTTAGGTCATTGAAGCGCCTCCTGCACTGTACGCAGGTGCGAGATATGTTGGTGTGGTCCAAATGGATGCTACCTGTCAGTAAGTGCCAACGGAAAGCAGCTATATGTGTCGCACAAGAACTGCTAGGTGCCAATGTCAGCTAGTTCAGGATTTCACCCTAATTTTGGAATTCACTTTTTGGGTAGAAATGATCTGATTAACTCTAAAATCAGGAGGCTTGTATATACATCATGGCAAGTATGCATTTACATTTCATCCCTGGAACAAACTCTTCCCCCAAGTCACTTACAACGGCACTTTCAAATTCCCAACTGTCTAGCCTTTGGCACTATGACGTTTCTGCAGTGATCGATCTGCTCAATCACACCCTTACCTCTACCTCTGATACCCTTCTCTTCTCCCCATTAAAACTATTATTCTCTCACCCTGGTTCGACCTGGTTCAAAGGACGCAGACTTGAATGTTTATGGTGGACAACTGGTTTAGCCATTCATCGCCAGATCTGGCTGGACCACATAAAGCATGATTGGGTCCTGCTCTTCTCTGCCAAAACTGCACGTTATTCTAGGATCATCCTAGAATGCAAAGATAACCCCCAGCTTCTCTCGACTACAAACCGTCTTTTTAAATCCCTCTCCTCTGTCCCCTCCACCCCCACCTCCAACGACAAGTGCAAGGAGCTCATGGACTTCTTTGTCACTAAGATTGATACCATCCGTTCAGCTGCTTCCGTTGCTTCCCTCCCTTCCCCTTTGGTTCCCCCCCTGCCCTGGCCCTGAACTCTCATCTTTCTCCAGTTTCTCTCTTATCTCCCCTTGTGCCCTCTCCAAGCTCATCTTGTCCATGAGACCCACCTCCTGCTCCCTCTCACCAAACTGCTGACCACCCAACTTCCCTTCCTGGCCCCCATGTTAGCTGATATTGTTAACAGTTCCCTCTCAGGTACTGTTCCCCCTCCATTCAAGTCTCCCATCATCAACCCTCTTCTCAAAAAAACCCACCTTGACACTTCTGTCCTTGCAAACTACTGCCTCATCTCCAACCTCCCTTTCCTCTCAAGTCCTTGAACGTGTTGTCGCCTCCCAAATCCATGCCCATCTTTCCCACAACTCCAGGTTTGAACCCCTCCAATCAGGTTTTCACCCTGCCAAAGTAATGAAACAGCCCGTATCAAAGTCATAAATGACATCCTATGTGACTGTGACTGTGGTAAACTATCGCTTCTCATCTTTCTCGACCTGTCTGCAGCCTTTTACACCATTGGCCACACCATCCTCCTCCAACTCCTCTCCTTTGTCGTCCGGCTGGGTGGGACTGCCCTCCCTGGTTCCATTCTTATCTATCCTGTCATAGCCAAAGAATTACCTGCAATGGCTTCTCTTTCTGCTCCTGCACCGTTATCTCTGGAGTCTCCCAAGGATCTATCCTTGGCTCCCTCCTATTTCACATCTACATGCTGCTCCTCGGTTACGTCAGCCGAAAACACAATGTCAGGTTTCACATGTACGCTGACAACACCCAGCTCTACCTCACCACCATCTTTCTTGACCCCTTCACTATCTCTGATTTGACACGCTGCTTGTCCAACATCCAGTACTGGATGAGCAGAAATTTCCTCCAACTAAATATTGGGAAGACTGAAGCCATTGTCTTTGGTCCCCTCCACAATCTCCGTTCCCTAGCCACTGACTCCATCATTCTCCCTGGCCACTGTCTGAGGCTGAACCAACCATTCACAACCTTGCCATCCTATTTGATCTTGAGATGAGCTCCCGACCCCATATCAGCTCCATCAACAAAATCGTCTACTTCCACCTCCAAAACATCACCCGTCTCTGCCCCTGCCTCAGCTCATCTGCTGCTGAAACCCTCATCCATGCCTTTGTTACCTCTAGAGTTGACTATTCCAATGCTGCATTGACCGACCTCCCATCTTCCACCCTCCATAAACTTGAGCTCATCCAAAGCTCTGCTGCCCATATCCTAACTCGCACCAAGTCCCATTCGCCCATCACCCCAGTGCTCACTGACCTATATTAGCTCCCGGTCGAGCAATGCCTCGATTTTAAAATTCTCATCCTTGTTTTCATACCTCTCCATGGCTTCGCCCCTCCCTATCTCTGTAACCTTCTCCAGCCCTGCAACCCTCCGAGATCTCTGCTGTCCTCCAATTCTGGCCTCTTTTGTATCTCCAATTTTAATCACTCCACTATTGATGGCCGTGTCTTCAGTTGCCTAGGCCCTAAGCTCTGGAATTGCCACCCTAAATTTCTCTATCTCTCTCCTCCTTTTAAGACGATCTTTAAAACCTACCTCTTTGACGAGCTTTTGGTCACCTGTCTAATATCTCCTTATGCGGCTTGGTGTCAAATTTTGTTTGATAGTCGCTCCAGTGAAGTGCCTTGGGATGTTTTACTGCTTTAAAGGTGCCATATAAATGCATGTTGTTGTAAAGGCAGCTTGCCACAACACATGCTTTTAATTATTCAGCAGCTTTTTAAAAATAATTTTATATTTTCACCAATTTATTTTATGTTTGTCAAGGTGAGGATCGCTTGTCATTTTCCACTTTTGATAGCCGATGACTAAACCAACCACCCTCAGACCATATACAATGCAGAGACAAGTTTTCTCGACTTTCTCCTAGCAATGTATCAACCTGAAAGCTTAGAAGAGCAATCTGTATTGCACTAATGTGACATTTTTATTTCCCACATTAGCTGAGCTTTGAGATCTCTGAATGAGATTGCTAATTTAGTGTGGAATATGGACAGTTTTATGTTATGGACTTACAGCCACTAGGAATGGGTTGAAACATGTTTCATGTGAGCCCATATAGCCAGCACACACACATTCTCATCCTATTAGTCTGTATTGGATTATATCCTTGTCTTACAGGTGAAACCACAGTAACATAACTCAGTGCAAAAGCCAATCCAAATTGCTTTCATTCTCTATTAAGATGCTGCATCTAAAAAAAACTAACCATTTGTAAAACTTAATTTACCTCAAAGGGTCACATATCTGAAATATATCTTATTTGGATCATGAAAAGAAGTCCCCTGGGAGAAAATGACCACAGCATCAGTGCTGTGTCTTAAAACACAATTATTTTTCTCCCCATCGCCATCTTAAATTTCAGTACACCAAGGAAACCAGCAATAAAACAATGATTGTTCATTCAGATAAGGAATTTGGTGTCTATGAAGGTGTGCCATTGAACAGAGTTGTAAGACTGTGCTTTAACTTGCCGTGCGGCATGGCACAGCTGCACCCATGCCGAGACATCTTTTGGGAATAAAATTCAACACATTATTTATCTACATTACTACGCTTATATTTGCAGTAATGATGGTCAGAGTGGGAGCTGAATGAATGCTCCATCACACAATCTTTGTTTCAAATGTTAAAGTGCATAGAAAATATGAAATCATCAGCATTATGTAATGGTTCTAAAATTTTGTCCAAGGCCTTGGAATTACAAAGATTATGTTCCACAAAGATTAGCATTAAAAAGTTTAGTCTCATTTGTATGGAATTCCTTGGTCCTCTATTTTAATGGAGGAATTATCCATTTAAAGTAAAGGAATTATCCCTTCAAAATTGTGGACCAAGGAATTACATACATACCGAACGTGTTTATGCTAATCTTGGCAGTATGTTTTATTAACTATATTGTCTGTTTTAATATGAGCCTTAAAATAATCAGGCAAGTGATTGAAATATGATATATTTCCATATTATCTGAATTGCAAGGTAATGTTTTGACTTTGTCTGTCTGGTGCGGAATGCATCGTGTGTAATTTTCTGACCATTTCATTGCTAGTCGTAAAGTTGTGTGCAGCATGTTCCCAAATTTCTGATACGTGCCCCCAAATGAATCTCAGTCCCAGCAGCACAAATTTAGAAAGTCACCCCTAGTATGGCCAATGCTATTAATAAGTATTGGGAAGAAGTGCTTCTGGGATTCCTTTTGCTCGATGTCTGTGCTGCAAAAATTATCTGCCTTTTATATTACAGGGCATTTGGAAGGGGGTGAATTCTCTCCAGATACAGAGTTTAGGTAAAGTTATCTTGAGTCTTCCTGTTGCTTTCTAGAACTATGGGGTAATTTTCCAATGTTGCAGTACTGCTCATGAGCTTCCCTCGCGGATAGTGTCTATTAGAAATTTGGGTGTTGCTGTACACGATTTAAAATAATAATTAGAAAATCATTGCATGCCTGAATTTCCGATATGCTGCCTGAGACTCCTAATGGTTACACAATGTCAGAAATATATACCCTATATATCTCAACAGGAACCAGTTTGAAAATGTTCCTAAAGCTGCTGAAAAATATTCACAGCTCCACCTTGAACTTCCAGTGCTTGTCAAGATCTGTTAGTTCCTGGTAAGGCAGTATAGGTGATAACAGGTGTGTTCTGTGTAATAGTTTATATTAAATAAATTGTAGGTTTCAGCTTCTCAAGGTATCATTAGGGGCAGGATTTTAACTGCCAAGTCCGAGTAAGGAGGTAATCCTGACTCCAACTCGCCAAAAAACGTGTACGACCCAGACGCATCTGGGTGTGTACGCAGATCAAGAAGCGGGAAGTCCTGCCGGCAATTAAATCCGGCAGGCCGATAATTAAAGGGGCAAATGTACCTCATTGAGGTACTTAAGGTAGTTTACTTTTTGTATATTGGACACTCAAAAAGATTTTAACCTTATCTGGGCGGCTTTCCCACTGCTTCCGATTCACGCCAGGAAGGGCCGGATCAATGAAAAATAGACTAAATAAATTAAATAAAATTACAATAAATTTAAAAAATAAAAAAACGATGTCACCTGCATCCCCCCCCACCCCCCCCCGATGTCCAACGTCTGCCCCCCCCCTTCCGATGTCTTCCCCCCACCCCCACCGATGTCTGATGTCTTCCCCATCTCACTCCCAACAGCTGATGAGGTATCTCTCTCTCTCTTTCTCCCCCCTCCCCAAAACCTCAAATGTAGCTCCTCTCTAGCAAAAGGAAAGGGGGTATGAAAACTGGAAGAGGCATTGATTGGCCTCATTAAGGTCTTGATTGCTACCTGCCTACCTCCCTTCTGGGTTTCGCACCCTCAAATCCTCCCCCCTGCTCTCCTCCCGCCAGCATCATGCCCTACGTATCTGCCTTCTTTACATGCCTCAGAGAAAAGACTTACATAGAGCCAGAGATAAGAGAAGGGAAAGCAGCTACTCGTAATCTAATGTGCCATGGATAGTAGAATAGTGGAAATAGTTATTTTTACCCAGAATCTCAAAACTATGGAACTATTACCTCCCCAAGGCTTCCTTTCCTTCTACATTCTTGAGGGTTTAGGAGCAGCTAACCACCACTTCATGATATGAATCACCTTCTCCTTTACTTTATTCAACCTTGGTGGTGTCCAGCTTGTACGGGTCTTGGTCCTTCATCAAAGTTTCTGAATAACAAATTAGTGAAATTTAAAGTTAGACATAAGAAGGGTAAAATTCCCCTTACCTCAAGGAGCAAATAGAAGTATTTTGTGGCATATAGATTACTTGCAGGCATGTTTCACGGGGTTCAGAGAAGCAATATGGCTTTGGATAACCTTGCATGAGTATTCCTGAATAGGATCTTTTTGATTATTGGTCATCCTTTGGCGGGAGCATTTATCTCTCTCGTTTGACGTGGTAATTAGGGAAGGATTACAAGATTCCTTTGTATTATGTCACCATGAGATATTTGAGGACTGCTTCACATAATAGTAATTAAGAAGTTTAACAGAGTAACTCCCGAGTGACATTATGTCCAATGTAAATCAGACGGTACTTGGTCTGTGCTGAGTTATGTGATCTCAACTGGGGTAGCAGTTGGGTGCTACAGTCTCTATAGTTCAGGATAGGTATGGGAAAAATTTAGAAAGGTCTTTGTGGAAAGTGTGAAGAGGATTGAGTTTGGCTGTGTTGCCCTCTGTGGTGGAATAACCTGCTTTCATTGTCTTAAATCACGTACAAAGAATAGTCATTAGGCTACTGGCACCTGTGGAACCCCAGCAAGAGCCATTGAGTTCAGGATAGAAGGGGAGAAAATTAGAAAAAAAAATTGATTTGAACAATTAAAGGTTTTGAGTGTTTTCAAAAATTGTTTTATACATTTTACATATATTTCTCCTCTTTAGAGGCCCTAGAGTTTTTTTTAACATTTGCCAGCCCTACCTTAGGTAGAGAAATTGAATGTTTATGAAACATTAAAAATAATGAAAGACGATGAGCATGGGATTATTCAATCAATGCAAAGTAGTGAGAAGCTCAGGTGAAGATAGTGGGCTATAGACTTGTAGAAGAGACTCCTAGGGCTCAATTTTGAAATGGTGGCGGGTTGGCAGCGGGGAGGGTGAAGGTGAGCGTGGCAAACCCGAATAAACAAAACTTACCGTTTCCGACGTGATCGCATGTTGATTGGTGACTGATGTTCTCTCCGGGTTTCGCGCCTGGCAGCCTGATTGACAGGCTGGCTGCTGTCAGGAGCTGCAACGTGAGGTGGGGGGGGGGGGGGCGAGGAAGAGAAAGAGCGAGACGTCATCCGGCGCTGGACTGGAAGTCCGGGGCGAGGGGGAGAGTGGAAGATCGGGGTGGGGAGAGTGGAAGATCGAGGGGACATTGGGGGAAATCAGGGAGGTGAAGAGGGGGAGATCGGGGGGGGTGAAGAGGTGGAAATCGGAGAGGGGGACATCGGACTTCGGAGCAGGGAGGAAAGGTAGGTTGATTTTGTTTTTAACTTCATGCAATGGTTTTTTATTTAATTTATTTTTTCTTTTTGCCTGATCCAGCCCTTCATGCCTGGTTTCACCAGGTGTGAATCAGAAGCCATGGGAAAGCCGCCCAGGTATGTTAAAAATCGTTTTAACTACCTAATATGTCGCAAGTAAAGTGCTTTAAGTACTCAATGAGGTACATTTGGCCCTTTAGCTATCATCCCGCCGGCACACAGGTGCGTCTGTGGGGAACTTGGAAGTCGACAGGTTGGAGACGGCTTCCGAACCCGAACGGGATTTCTGCAATTTTGCAGCCTCCCCGCCCCAACGCACCTGCAATTTACGTGTAAAATCAAGCCCCTGGAGTCACTATCTGACTGATTAGTATTCCTGAAAGGCTTACAATGCATTGCTTCTTTTGAATACCTTTCATAGGATTTGTAACTGTTCTACATAAGAAAGCAATAGGTCCCCATAAACCCTGTCTGTTAAGTCCAGTATTCCATTTAAAAGAGAAAAAATATTTAAATTTAAGCAAATATCTAGGAAGGAGTTGGTAAAATGTGTCCAACGTTAATACATCACAATCAAACAGTATTCACGTTCTGACTATTGTTCATTATACAAGCACTGTTCTGAAAAGGAATTTTCTCCTGGTGACTTCCTATTCGTTAAAGAAGAATTTGAGAGCGGAGTGGGGCTGCTTCTTCATTCTGCTGAAAATATTTTCTCTTGGGACATGATTTTATTTAATATGTAAAAATATTGCTTGATGGACTCAGAAGGTGGCTGAGTGGCAGACAGTAGTAGTGAAGTGGTTTGATGCAGTTTGTATCTCATTTGATTCCTAGGATAGTTGGTTGCAGATTCCCGCTGGCTGCTCAGTTACCAATTGGAGGTAAAGTGCTTCCATTGCTAGTTTACCTGTGCTACTCCTGCAGCTGATTCTGCAGTGACATTGAAAGGAGCCTGGAAACATCTTTAGGGTAGAAATTGAACCAATTTCGAGGCGCAATGTCCTGCACCCGATCTACAGCATGGGAATGGATGCTACCATATTGGGATAGGCTGCTGCCTAGGTGCCCATCTGAAACAGGCGTTCGGCCCTTGTATGTGTAAATAAGGGTCCTAATGTCTATTTTAGGCCTCCTGCAGGAAATTGGACAGTGCCAGGCCTGCTCTGCTCACACTTCCCTGCAATTGATGCGGCCTAAGCAGCAGCTACCACCAAGAAAGTGAATTTAGATTTTTCTAAACCTTCCTGTGGAGCTAAGAGGAGTACTACTTCGGACTCCATTGCACGTCTGATCGCCCTCCTCACATTCATCTTCACCTGCTCCCTTATCTGAGGGCCGCTGTCAGCGAGGCAGGCGGCCTAAATTTGATTTGGCCACATAGGCAAGCTGCCTTTGGAGGCACACCACTGGTGCTGGCAGCTTGCCCCGGTTGTTAGTGAGGCCCGAAGCTCAATTTCTCGCAAGCCTCGGGCCTCCCGGTTCAGGTGCATGCTGGAAGCCTAACAAATTTGTACCCCATTATGTGCCTTCCGATCTATGGATATTATATGGTGCAGGAGAAGCTAGGACAGCTGGAAAATCTCATTTTGTACATTCGCTGACTTTTTCGCTAAAATTATCAACAGGATGAATATAATTGGGGGGACATCTTAAAGAAAGTGTGTGTGTGGCGGGGGGGAGGTGGTGGCAGAACACTGTGCTCTAATTAGACCTAATATTTGTTCTATGGAGCATAGATTACAAAGAGGTACACTGAGTGTCCCTTATCTTCATTGTGTTTGCTTTTGTGAATGAGCCATTTGCTGAAGAGATTAACCTTTGATTAAATACATGCCCTTGGGTAGAAGTTAGCATAAAATATCACCGTGCGGACAATATTAATTTACACATAACTTATCTGAAATTTAGATTCCAGATTCTTATGGACAATATGTTATCAGAAAGTAAAATTAATCTTGATGAATCAAAACTGATTTCTCTGTTTTTCTCCTAAGAGATGGGTGTATCTCCATAGGAACAGGAGTAGTCCATTCAGCCCCTCGAGCTTGTTCTGACTTTTAATTAGATCATGGCAGTTTTGTATGAAAAAGTGCTTCCTGATTTCTCTCCAAGTTCTAATTTTAGGATTATCCCCCCTTGTTCTGGATTCCTCATCAGAGAAAATAGTTTCTCTGGATATACCCCATCAAATCCTTTATGATTACTTTTTGTACCTGTGCACTAGCTTTTGGTGATCTGCGCACAAGGTCACCCAAATCCCTTCGCTCCGCCAGAACTAGACTCTCACCATTAAGAAAATATTCATATTTGTCTTTCTCATATCCAAAATGGATGACCTCACACTTCCCCACATTAAACTCCATCTGCCTTAGTTTTGCTTACTCACTTAGTCTGTCTCTGTCCCTTTTGTTACTTCAAGGTGTCATCGACACAACTTACTGTACCTCCTAACTTAGTGTCATCTGCAAACGTGGATATACAACTCTCTATTCCTTCATCCAAATCATTAATACATATGGTGAAAAGCTGAGGCTCCAGTACAGATCCCTAGGGAACACTACTTGTCACATCTTACCAATCAGAGAACGTTCTTATGCAGAACTTCATAAAATACCTTCTTGAAATCCATAAAATGTCCATGGGCATTCCCCTTTCCACCATGCTAGTAGTTTCCTTAAAAAATTCAACTAGATTAGTCAGACATGACCTAGCCTTGCACATCCATGCTGACTCTCTTTGATCAGCTGATATCTCTCCAAGTGCTTAGTCACTTCTTGGGGAATTTTAACCCCCAAGAATGGGTGGGTTGGAGTCAGATAGGAGGTGAAAATTGTATTTTTATCGATTTGCGACCGCAACCCAGCTCCAATGCGCTCACTTCTGGCTTTAACGTGGGTGCATTTGGATCTGTTCGCTGAACCGAATCGCCGAGGTCGCGTCCCACTGGGCGGGTTGTTAACGGGGAATTTAAGGTAGCTAGGAGTCGTCAACTACCTTATTTTAAATTGATTTTAACACATCAAATTTAACGTCTCCAGCGCTGGTTTCCCGGGGCTTTTCAATCTCACCAGTGAAATAGAGTCGAGATTGAGCTGCAGTTCATGTGGGTATTTAAACTTTTAATTGCTCCATTTGAATAAAAGCTCAGTTATTGCAGCTGGTCTCTCAGTTCCCTCTGGCAAACGTTTGGCTGAGAGTCCTTGTGTTGAGACGGAGTGTTCGAAAACTTTGGAGCCTTTTGAACTGACTAAATCAGAATGTGGGGGTGGGGGGTGGGGGGTGCACAATAGCTATATTCGAGAGGACATCTGAGGAGGAAGAAAATGGCCATCTACAGCTGTGACGTTATGATGTGTTGGGATCTGCAGGTGCACAAGAGAAAGGTGCCTAACATATATCTGGGGAACGGAGAGGGGAGCTGAGTGGAGAACAGCAGAGTGGGGAGCAACAGAGGGGCCGAGGACACACGAGGCACTACGTATGTGAGAAGGTATACAGGCAGAGGCTGAGCTTCCTGGACCCCTCTGAGGAGCAGTGCCTACACAGGCTGAGGTTGAGTCGGCAGGTTGTCGCAGACATCTGCAGCCTCCTTCAAGAAGACTTGCTCCCTGGTGGCCATGCATTGCCCGTTGCAGTAAAAGTCACCACTGCCCTTAATTTCCTTGCCTCTTGCTCCTTCCAGGATACCACCGGTGACATCACCAGGGTGTGTCAGTTGTCTGCATGTAAATATATAAGGCAGGTGACGGCTGGGTTGTTTGCCAGAGCGTCCGCTTACGTGAACTTCCCCTGCAATGACAATAGCCAGAATGAGTGGGCAGTCGGTTTTGCCTCTCTGGTTGGCTTCCCACCTGCAGGGCACAATCGATTGCACACACGTTGCAATCTGTGCACCTCCACATGAGCCAGGGGTTTTCATCAACCGAAAGGGGTTTTACTCCATCAATGCACAGCTGGTGTGTAACTACAAGAAGTGAGTTATGCAGATGTGCGCTAGATTCCCTGGCAGCTGTCATGATGCGTTTATACTGTGCCAGTCCAACATTCCAGACCTCTTCCAATCAGGAGACAGACTTAAGAGCTGGCTCATTGGAGATAAGGGATACCCCCTGCAGACATGGCTCATGACACCTGTGAGGAACCCCACCAATGAGGCACAAGAGTGCTACTACTAGAGCCACATGACCACCAGGTGTGTCATTGAGCAAGCCATCGGCATGTTGAAGATGTGCTTCAGATACCTGGATAGGTCTGGAGGTGCCCTTCGGTACTCGCCAAGGAGAGTCTCCAGAATCATAGTGGTGCGCTGTGTCCTGCACAACATAGCACAGCAGAGAGGTTTAGAGAGGGAGGAGAACGAAGGCACTCGTCAATCATCCTCCGATGGCGACAACATTGAAGAAGAGGAGGAAGAGGACAAGGAGTAGATGGGGCACCCATCACCAGACTAGCCACGCATATTACTGCGAGGGATGCCTTCATCTCTCACAGGTTCTGTTAGTCAGTGTGGGGAAAAAAGAGACATTGAAATACTCTGGCCAGCTCCCACCATCACCAACCTCCGCTCCCCCTTTGCACAAAACAGTCCTTCAACCAAGCATACACCCATTGCACATTCACCCAATGGTTACCGTCATGTTTTGGCATTCATCATGACGTAAATGAAACAACGACTTCACACTCGGGACACAATAATGGGCAAGATGTGGAAGTGGTGCTAATCAGTAAATTTTATGTGCCAATATTAAAAAAAAAAGGAAACTTCATGACATAACACTTCTTCAAACACCCATGTGCATATCCTTGGTGAACTACAATTTCTTGAACTTGCACTTCCTACCGTTCTAGGTGCTGCATCCCTTGTGGCTTCAGCAGAGGTGGAGGCAGGCTGCTTAGATCCCTGCCTTGACTGCTGAGATGCTTTTGGCCTATGACCTCTGTGTTTTTGAGCCCGTGAGGGCCCCATCAAAGACAGCTCCACCTGCATCTATGCAGGGGCAGACTTGGCCATCGGGAGCGGAGGCAGGATTTCGGGTACTGGGTGAAGTGGGGTGGGGGGCAACGGGTGAGACGTGGGAGCACTTTGAATGGAGTTCCCACTTCCATGTTCCCTTTCTCCATCATCCCTCTCCAGGGCCAGTGCAATATCACTCCCACCACTCTGCTGGACAGCAGATTAGTGACAGATGTGCTGCCTTATAAGGCTATGGATAAGGTATCTGTCATCCTGTTTAAGGCAGCATATTTCCTGCACAGTCGTGGTCATGGCCTTCATAGACTCATTTGAGAGCCTTGCTTGAAGCTTCATGGAGGCGGCCTCTCTCTTCATAGCAAATATGCTCACAATCGCCCATGACACCAATCCACTAGTGATGGAGTTGGGCTCCTCCACCCTCTCTGCTGTTGTGGAGAGTGTACGTGGCATTTTTTCCAGTACCTCGCAAAGGTGCAGCTGTGCCTCAATCATTTTTGCTCTCAAGAATGGCCCCCAGGGTTCAGCATCTTTGTCCAGCTGAGCAGAGCTTTGAGAGGTGTGTGCTTACTGACGCAGACTCTCCACAGCTGCCCCTTCCACCAGTGTCTGCTTGTGCTCTCTTGTGAGTTGCAAATTACCAGGTGAAAATCCAACAAACTGTAAGAGGACCCACCGAAGTGCAAGTATCTGCGCTGGTGCATGGCTGTATATCCTGTGATGGTGTACCCTCAGAAGGAATGAGGTCCTCCGAGGAATCGATGTTAGGCAGCTCCACACATTCTTTTTGTATGTATGAAGGCCCGGAAAACACAAGAAAGCGATATGAATTAGTCATGGCAAAGTAACAATCTTGTCAATCACTATACTCGGGTTTCTCATAGTTCAGTCATTGATGAAATTAAGTCATCATGTGCGTGAAAGATGTTTAAATTCTGTCACTAGGCATCTGCGGCTTCTCAATCTCCCCATCTCTGTTGGAGAGGGATGCAGATGTGTCACTTCTGCATCTGTCAACTGGACTATTTGTGGATGGCCACCTCCAGTCCTCACCTTTTCCCTTGCGTTTTGTGCTCTTATTTCCTACAAGGGTTGAAAGAACAGACCTGTGAGTGACTGAAGGTGACGTATTCACACGATGCATTGAGTGATGATGACTATGAGGCAAATGCATCACATTGCATAAGGATTGGAGTGAGTGACAGCGGGCGATGGATACATGGGGAGGTGAGGAAGTGCATCGAAAGTGAAGGATGGGTGCTGGTGAAACTTAAGTGGGTGTGAGGAGTGATGTGATAGAGTATGCTTGGCAAGACAGAGTGAGAGGGGATGATAGACACCACAGGATGTGGGTGAATCAGCAACTGTACTCACTTTTCCTGACCTGGTTAGGTCATTAAACCGCTTCCTTCATTGCAACCAAGACCAGGACTGTTGAAACTTAACACTATACCAATGCACTAACACACTCAGACCAGTATCACAAAGGGAAAAGTTTTACTTAATTGACCTTTATACAAGGGAAGCTATATTCTGAACAACAGTCAGAACAACCTCTTCACTGAACAAAGGACACAGTTCACATTTATACAGTTTAATTAGCAATGCCACCTGTCATAGAATATGGGCGTACATGTACATTCTTTATTGGTTCAGGTAGTTGGTCAATCAAGTAGTGAGCCTGCCTCCTCTGGACATCCATAGCTCATTCCTATATTGGCACGTAGGCCTCGTAGGCCCAAGCACTACCCTCCCTAAATTCCGAAGCTGGTTATCAGTAGGGCTGAAGTCAGTCTCAAGGCCACATGGCCTCTCAAGAAACTGTATTCTCATTATATTTTATAGTCAGCAATACCCTTATCTGCTCGGGGGGAGGGAGGGTGCCAGACAGTCCCAAGCACCTGCACAGCCAACTTAATTATCAACATACCAAGGCTTAAACGTAATTACACAATTGTGTCTTTCTGTGTGTGTGTGTGTGTGTGTGCTGTAGCTACCCCATGTATGGGAGTCAAGGAGTTAACATTGGTCAAGTATCCATCAGGCATTTCTTTTCTTTTTTATGGTCAAGTAACTGTTCACGTATTTCTACATTAATGTGGTCTTTATGGTTTTCCACAGGACACTGTGCTCCTGCTGCTCACCTCCTCGGCCACCTCCAGCCACGCCGCCTTGGTGGCAGAACTGGGTTTCTTCCTCCCATTGCTGGGGTAAATTATCTCCCTCCTGGTCCACACTGCACCCTGCAGTACTTCAAGGGAACCATCTGTGAATCTGAGTGCTGGCCTTGCTCTCTTTGAATCCATTGCTTCATTTCCTCCTTCTCCAAAATCCATTTTTGCATTGGCCCTTTAAATAGTGGACTTTAGATCGCATCATTCGGGTGTGCAGTATACCCACTGCACAGATTGGAGACACTAAACCCAGAAGCAAAAATTATTGGCTTCAATTAAGTTGCGATCGCAGATTCTGATGCATTCACTTCATTTCCCGGTTTCGCAAATGAAATTCATTCCCCCCCGGCTCTCTTCCCAGCTCCAGGTAAAAATCATGCCCTCTGTCTCTGATGATAGATTATAGTAACTTCCCCACAACTGGCATTAAACTGACAGGTCTGTGATTACCTGGTTTCTCCCCCCCGCCCCCCCCCCCCCTCCTTTCTTAAATAATGGAGTGATATTTGCAATTTTTCAATCCAAAGACACAATTCCTAAATCTAGAGAGCTTTCGAAAATTATGACTAATGCATTTGCAATTTCCTCACCTATTTCTTCTAATATTCTGGGATGGAAACCATCGGGTCCTGGAGATTTGTTTTCTTGTTAACCTATTATTTCCTCCATTACCATTTTTTTTACTTTATATTAAATCCACTAAATTCTTTGACTTATTTTTAGGTTCCCTTGTACTGCTGGCATTTTGTCCTTTTCCTCCACTGTGAAAACAGATACAAAGTATTCAGTTAACAAGTCCCATAGATGGACACTTAAGAGTCGTAAGTGCCTGAGAATCTGAGTTACTCTTGAATATCTGAATTAAACAAATCAAGTTTTTTGCAATTAGTCAAGAATCAATGTTCTTAAGATGAACATTCTTCCACATCTCTACTGCCTCTTTCAAGTGCTTACTTCTCCAGGCAGGATCTTCTAACCCTAAACACAGTAGTATCTTGTTCAATATGACCTACTAAGCAGGTGTGCTTAAAACTGCCAAAATCAGTTCTTAAAAATGTCGGTGGGTTGTTGTGCACAGTTTGAGATATCACTAAATCTGTTCTGTATTATTAGTGTCTGATTCCTACAGAATGTTCCTGGATTGATTTGAATTTAATGTCACCCTCTTGCTATTTTTACCTATGGCTTCACTGCAGTACAATTTCTCTGAAATTCGATTGAAGCCATGTTATATCTATCTTGGGAAGAAGTGTATAATTATTTTGGATATCCAGAGTCTATTTTTAAGGTGTTCCATCTTTGTTCAATGCAGATATTCTCCAACTTTATTATTGTGTATTAATAAAGGTACAGACTTAACTCTTAGCCCACAGTGTAATAACAAGACTGGATGAGCACATTTTTCTGTGGCTATCAGTGAGCATATTCATTCATTGGCAGTGTATATTTTGGTCAGCTTGACTCGCCTATGAAAGAAAATGTGCATTTATATGCTGCCTTTCCCATCCTCTGTGTGTCCCAAAGCACTTCACAGCCAATTAACTGCTTTTGAAGTGCAGTCATCCCCTAGACATCAGCTGCTTCCCCCTCAACTTGCATTTATATAACACCTTTAATGGAGTAAAATATCCCAAGGCACTTCACATGAGTGTTATCAAACAAAATTTGACACTGAGCCACATAAGGAGATCGGGCCAGGACCTACTCCATTAATGATGTGGAGATGCCGGTGATGGACTGGGGTGGACAAATGTAAGGAATCTTACAACACCAGGTTATAGTCCAACAATTTTATTTTAAAATCACAAGCTTTCGGAGATTATCCCGTTCGTCAGGTGAATGAGTGGAAGGTTCTCAAATCGCATATCTTATATTAGGCTGGGACAGCATCACACCAATCAAAAGGTGTCATTGTTGTTCAAACAGGCCAGTCACTGAGAACAGCACGTCCCAGTACACTGGATATACATTGTGTCAATTACACAGAAAGAAAGAGACCCAAATGGCAGTGAGAGAGAGAGAATATTAAAACACATAACTTTTTATTTCCCTTTTTGCTGGTGGGGTTACGTGTAGCGTGACATGAACCCAAGATCCCGGTTGAGGCCGTCCTCATGGGTGCGGAACTTGGCTATCAACTTCTGCTCGACGATTTTGCGTTGTCGTGTGTCTCGAAGGCCGCCTTGGAGAACGCTGACCCGAAGATCGGTGGCTGAATGTCCTTGACTGCTAAAGTGTTCCCCGACTGGGAGGGAACCCTCCTGTCTGGCGATTGTTGCGTGGTGTCTGTTCATCCATTGTCGCAGTGTCTGCATGGTCTCGCCAATGTACCATGCTCCGGGGCATCCTTTCCTGCAACGTATGAGGTAGACAACGTTGGCCGAGTCACAGGAGTATGAACCATGTACCTGGTGGGTGGTGTCCTCTCGTGTGATGGTGGTGTCGATGATCTGGCATGTCTTGCAGAGGTTGCCGTGGCAGGGTTGTGTGGTGTCGTGGACGCTATTCTCCTGAAAGCTGGGTAATTTTCTGCGAACGATGGTGTGTTTGAGGTTACAGACAATTACCCGCAGATCCGACCAAAGAACACACCCACCAGCTCAATAAACTGATCAAGACCTTCGATCCAGACCTTCAAAGCATCCTACGTGCTCTCATCCCACGTACTCCCCGCGTGGGAGACTTCTACTGCCTCCCAAAGATACACAAAGCCAACACACCCGGACGTCCTATCGTATCAGGCAACGGAACCCTGTGTGAGAACCTCTCTGGATACATCGAGGGCATCCTGAAACCCATTGTACAGGGAACCCCCAGCTTCTGTCGCGACACTACAGACTTCCTACAAAAACTCAGCACCCACGGACCAGTTGAACCAGGAACACTTCTCACCACGATGGACGTCTCGGCACTCTACACCAGTATCCCCCACGATGACGGCATCGCTGCAACAGCCTCAGTACTCAACACCAACAACAGCCAATCTCCAGACGCCATCCTACAACTCATCCGCTTCATCCTGGATCACAATGTCTTCACCTTCGATAACCAGTTCTTCACCCAAACACACGGAACAGCCATGGGGACCAATTTCGCACCCCAATACGCCAACATTTTCATGCACAAGTTCGAGCACGACTTCTTCACTGCACAGGATCTCCAACCAACGCTATACACCAGATACATCGACGACATTTTCTTCCTATGGACCCACGGCGAAGAATCACTGAAGAGACTACACGATAACATCAACAAGTTCCATCCCACCATCAAACTCACCATGGACTACTCCTCAGAATCGGTTTCTTTCTTGGACACACAAATCTCCATCAAAGACGGGCACCTCAGCACCTCACTCTACCGCAAGCCCACGGACAACCTCACGATGCTCCACTTTTCCAGCTTCCACCCCAACCACGTCAAAGAGGCCATCCCCTATGGACAGGCCCTACGAATACACAGGATCTGCTCAGACGAGGAGGAACGCGATGGACACCTACAGACGCTGAAAGACGCCCTCGTAAGAACGGGATATGACGCTCGACTTGTCGATCGACAGTTCTGACGGGCCACAGCGAAGATTCGCTTAGACCTCCTCAGAAGACAAACACGGGACGCAACCAACAGAGTACCCTTTGTCGTCCAGTACTTCCCCGGAGCAGAGAAACTACACCATGTTCTCCGCAGCCTTCAACATGTCATCGATGACGACGAACACCTCGCTAAGGCCATCCCCACGCCTCCACTACTCACCTTCAAACAGCCACCCAACCTCAAACAGACCATCGTTCGCAGCAAATTATCCAGCTTTCAGGAGAACAGCGTCCACGACTCCACACAACCCTGCCACGGCAACCTCTGCAAGACATGCCAGATCATCGACATGGATACCACCATCACACGAGAGGACACCACCCACCAGGTACATGGTTCATACTCCTGTGACTCGGCCAACGTTGTCTACCTCATACGTTGCAGGAAAGGATGCCCCGGAGCATGGTACATTGGCGAGACCATGCAGGCACTGCGACAATGGATGAACGGACACCACGCAACAATCGCCAGACAGGAGGGTTCCCTCCCAGTCGGGGAACACTTTAGCAGTCAAGGACATTCAGCCACCGATCTTCGGGTCAGCGTTCTCCAAGGCGGCCTTCGAGACACACGACAGCGCAAAATCGTCGAGCAGAAGTTGATAGCCAAGTTCCGCACCCATGAGGACGGCCTCAACCGGGATCTTGGGTTCATGTCACGCTACACGTAACCCCACCAGCAAAAAGGGGGAAAAAAAAGTTATGTTTTTTAATATTCTCTCTCTCGCTCTCACTCTCTCTCTCTCTCTGCCATTTGGGTCTCTTTCTTTCTGTCTGTGTAATTGACACAATGTATATCCAGTGTACTGGGACGTGCTGTTCTCCGTGACTGGCCTGTTTGAACAACAACGACACCTTTTGATTGGTGTGATGCTGTCCCAGCCTAATATAAGATATGCGATTTGAGAACCTTCCACTCATTCACCTGATGAACGGGATAATCTCCGAAAGCTTGTGATTTTAAAATAAAATTGTTGGACTATAACCTGGTGTTGTAAGATTCCTTACTACTCCGTTAATGGTAGGGCGTTGGGGAGAGTTATAGAACAAAGAGATCTTGGAGTACAGGTTCATAGCTCCTTGAAAGTGGAGTCACAGGTGGATAGGGTGGTGAAGAAGGCATTCAGCATGCTTGGTTTCATTGGTCAGAACATTGAATACAGGAGTTGGGATGTCTTGTTGAAGTTGTACAAGACATTAGTAAGGCCACACTTGGAATACTGTGTACAGTTCTGGTCACCCTATTATAGAACGGATATTATTAAACTAGAAAGAGTGCAGAAAAGATTTACTAGGATGCTACCGGGACTTGATGGTTTGACTTACAGGGAGAGGTTAGACAGACTGAGACTTTTTTCCCTGGAGAGTAGGAGGTTAAGGGGTGATCTTATAGAAGTCTATAAAATAATGAGGGGCATAGATAAGGTAGATAGTCAAAATCTTTTCCCAAAGGTAGGGGAGTCTATAACGAGGGGGCATAGATTTAAGGTGAGAGGGGAGAGATACAAAAGGGTCCAGAGGGGCAATTTTTTCACTCAAAGGGTGGTGAGTGTCTGGAACGAGTTGCCAGAGGCAGTAGTAGAGGCGGGTACAATTTTGTCTTTTAAAAAGCATTTGGACAGTTACATGGGTAAGATGGGTATAGAGGGATATGGGCCAAGTGCAGGCAATTGGGACTAGCTTAGTGGTATAAACTGGGCGACATGGACATGTTGGGCCGAAGGGCCTGTTTCCATGTTGTAAACTTCTATGATTCTATTGTCTAAGGCTGAACCAGACTGTTCACAACTTCGGCTTCCTATTTGACTCTGAACTGAGCTTCTGACCCCATATCCGCTCCATCACCAAGACTGCCTCCTTCCATCCTCTGTAATATCACCCTCCCTGCTGCTGCCTCAACCCACCTGCTGCTGAAACCCTCATCCATGCTTTCGTCACCTCCAGACTCGCCAATACCAATGCTCTCCTGGCTGGCCTCTCATCTTCCACCCTCTGAACTTCAGCTAATCCAAAGCTCAGCTGCCCTTATCCTGACTCTCACAAGTCCCGTTCACCCATCACCCCTGTACTCGCTGACCTACATTGGCTCCCGGTCCAGCAATGCCTCAAATTTAAAATTCTCTAATAATTCTGCGTTCCTCCGATTCTGGCCTCTTGAACATCCTCGATTTCCTTCGCTCCTCCATTGGCAGCTGTGCCTTCAGCTGTCTAGGCTCTAAGCTGTGTAATTCCCTCCCTAAACCTCTCTACATCTCTACCGCTCCCTCCTCCTTTAAGACCCTCCTTAAAACCTATCTATTTGACCAAGCTTTTGATCCTAATATCTCCTTATGTGGCTCAGTGTCAAATTTTGTTTGATAACACTCATGTGAAGTGCCTTCGGATATTTTACTACATTAAACGTGTTATATAAATGCAAGTTGTTATCTCAACAAATATGGCAGCCAGTTTGCACGCAGCAAGGTCCCACAAACAGCAAGGGATAAAAATCCAATTAATTTATTTTGGCAGTGTTGGTTGAACGAGGGCAACTTTCTCTGCTCTTATTTGAAATAATGCTAAGGGGTCTTTTACGTCCACCTGAACAGGCAGACGAAGACTTGGTTTAACATCTCTGAAATGTGTCACCTCTGACAATGCAGCACTCCCTCAGCACTGCAGTGAAGTTTTAGCATGGCTCAGGTGCTCAAGTTTTAGAGTGAGCTTGAACCCACGACCTTCTGACTCAGATGAGAGCACAACCACTGAGCCAAGCTAACATTTATGAGTCAGCGGGTTGTGGGTTCAAGCCTCATTGCAGCACTTTAATACATAATCTACACTGACATTTCAATGCAAAATTGATGGAATGCTGCATTGTCGGAGATGTTGTCCTTCAGATGAGACATTGATCTCAGGCCTCCTCTACCTGCTGCAATGGTTCAGATGGGTGTTAAAGATCCAAGGAACTATTTGAAGAGAGGCAGAGAGTTGACTAAATGAGTATATCCATTGCAGCTCATTGTGCATCTGGATGAGTAAATGTTTCTGTGGCTAATGGTAGGGTCTGCACCTTTATACATCATCAGTCCTGAACCAAAATAGGAGACCTTGGGGTAAATTTCACAACGGTTCTCTCGCTCTTTCAACGTAATTTCGACACAAACTCCAGAGAAAATGCGTAACTGGCTCTTTATACCACTGCCACAGGGTTTCTGCCAATCTTCTTCTGAATTACAGTGAGAAATCAGGAGCACCCCAGTGGAAATCCTACCCCCTTATAAATAGAAGGATGGGAGAAATGAAAGACCGGACAAGCAGAGTTAGTTTTTATATATTTTTTTATTTCCATATGGAATTATTTTCAATTCTTATTGTTGAAGTTTATTGCAGTAATAAAGCCATTCCTGATGTTGGGTTGCTTTATTACTGTAATATTAGAATCTCAATGTGTAAATTGGAAACATAAAAACCAATCAGCACAGAAGCTAGTCATTTCCCTGGACCTGCCAGCAGTCTAAGGGTCCCAAAGATCTATTAAACAGAAGCACTCTTAAATTCTTGGATAATTTCACAAATTTTGTACAGACTTTAAAATTAATTTTAAACCTTCAAGTTGCTGTTATGACCCATTTTGTTTCAATAACTGCATTGGTTTATACACTGCAGCAATGCACTAATTGGGGATAGTAGTGTAATGGTTATGTTACTGGACTAATGATCCAGAGAATGTGAGCTCCAATCCCACCATGGCAATTTAAGAATTTGATTTCAGTTTTAAAAAAATCTGGAAATAAAAACCTGGTAACAGTAAAAGTGATCATGAAAGTGTTGGATTATCATAAACCAACTGGTTCACTCGTGTACTTCAGGGAAGGTAAGCTGCTGTCCTTACCCGGTCTGGCCTATATGTGATTCCAGTCTCACACTCACATGGATGACTCTTAACTGCCCTCTAAAATGGCCTAGCAAGCCACTCAGTTGTAAACCAATTGCTACAAATCAAGAAGACAGCCCACAGCCACTTTTTCAGTGCAACTAGTGATGGGCAGTAAATGCGCTGCCCACATCCTGACAACAGATTTTAAAAAAATTAAAATAGAAAATGTTGGAAATACACAGCAGATCTGTTAGCATCTGAAAAGAGAAAAGAAGAACTTACAATTATATAGCTCCTTTTATGACTTCAGGACATTCCAAAGTGCTTTACAGCCAATGAAGATTGGTTTTAGGTGTAAGCTGTACACAGTTGTGGAAACCTTTCCACCAAAACAATAACCTATCCTTTCTATTTTCAGATGCTGATGGACGCATTGCGTATTTCCAGAAATTTTTGTATAATTCTATTTTTAGGGTTTTTTTTAAAAAAGAGTTTCTAACTCTAATAAATTTAACCTTCCTTAATTTTCATCTTTCTGGTTCTCATTACCCATTTTGGAGGTAGGAACCAAGAAGAAATGTTCCAAAACATTGGATTTTCATTGGCTGAAAACCAACCAAGGTACTTTCCCCCCCCCCCCAAAACTGTGAAGATTTAATTGTTTACAGATTAATTTCCACAGAGAACATTGTAATTTTAAGTCAAATTGGTATTACAGAGACTTGTTGTTCAGAAAATTATCAGTTATTTATGTAAAAAAAGTTTTAAACTTTAATATAAAGTTACATACTGCAGTGCTTTAGTACTTTAATATTTGGAATACACTACCCCAGAGGGCTGTGGATGCTCATTCGTTGAGTATATTCAAGACTGAGATCAATAGATTTTTGGACACTAAGGGAATCAAAGGATATGGGGATCGTGTGAGAAAGTGAAGTTGAGGTCGAGGATCAGCCATGATCTTATTGAATGGCAGAGCAGGCCGTATGGACTACTCCTGCTCCTATTTCTTATGTTTCTTGTGTTTAAAAATGTTACTCTGAAAAGAGTGATATTTTTTTAAGGTCAAAGGTTTTCAGTTATTTTTATTTCATTTACAACAATTTTCTACCTTTTTTGACATGAAGGTGTATTATTCATCTTTTTACCCTGTATCCTTTTTCTTTCCCATAATACTATTTCTTTTAAACTTCATTTAAAATTAACAGATCAGTCTAGTTTGGCAATGGAAGCTGACATGTGCATTGATTTTCTGGAATAATCTGTTCTTTCATACTGTGGTCCTGCTGACGATAGATTAACAAATATAATCTATGATGCCCATAAATTTTTACAAGAACATTTTGCAAATATCCTCATTCCTAATGCACTAATATAATTCTCATGAGCAAAATATTGGCCTGGAAATTGTGCTGAGTGGCAAATGGACGTCGCCCGCTGTTTATAACTAACTCACCCACAAACTTTTCACAGGCTTCTGGGTGCCAACTTGCTTCAATGGAAATCTGCAAGAAGTGCAGTGGTCTTTCCCATGCTTCTCTGAGCTGTGAGAGGAGGAAAGGATCTCTCTGTCCCCTCAACTAATCAGCTGGAAGCATCATTGACCGTCAGAACTGAAGCGCAGTCAGAACCAGGAAGTGAAGGCTTCCTTCACAAGCCACGCAGACTAAGAACCAGGAAGTGTCTGGTAAATTAGTAAATTCTCTATAAAATTAGTTAGAGAAAGCAAAATAAAGAGAGGGTAAGATTAAAAGACAGAGGTAAAAGAGACAGAAAGAATAAGTAAAAAAAAATAACAATTTTAAATTAAATCTTTTTTTAAATGTCCCCAACAACAATTAATATTGGGAGGAATGAGACTCCACATTTTTTAAAAGTTAATTTTCAGTGTCAGTGGGATTGTTTGGCTGTCATTAATACTTATCATGCCGTTAAAAGTTAGTTTAGAACTAAAAAACCCAGCGTCCCTTTTTTACGGAGAGATTAGTTCGTTTCCAGCTGGGCAGTGGGGTAAGTTCGCCCTGGTCCATTCATTCAGCCAGCGAGATCTCTTTAACGCAAAGTTTTCAAATGAGCAGGGCAAATGGTAGAGCAATTTCCACATTTGACTGCTCTCCAGAACTTGCTCTTCCATTTGCCCTGAAATAACAGTAAACCCTTTTAGCCTTGCCGTTATTTCACGAGCAATTTCCAGGCCAATAAGTTTTAGAACTCAGCATCTTTGGTTTCACTATTCATAATGGGAACTTTCAAAATATATTATTTAAATCTAATATGAAATTCAAATAAAGAAGTTGATGTTTCTTTCTTCCCTGTTATATTTGGGTAAATTGGTAGTTTTAAACACTTGAGTATAATTACCTGATAGTACACTGGTTAACATGTTCACAAAAATATCCTTTCTGTGCTATTTTAATATAATCAAAAGCCTGCTTAAATAAATTAGTTCATGACTCGATTGAGATCCATTACCAGTATTCTACCAGAAAAAAATTAATGTGGAAAACATTCTCCACCCTTATAAACTCAGACTGGCAGAAAAACCAGCCGAAAAATTATTTTCATCGAAAATTTAGTTTTTTGCTTGGTAGAAATCAAGTGGAGAATTTACCAACACACAGAAAATAATCCTTCCCTCACATGATAAATATGTATTGTACCCAAGCAGTTAGGACACTTAATATCTTCACTGTGTTTATTTCATACGCTGTCACCATTATAAACCTTTGTGATGCTATTTGCACTAGGCCTATGAATTTCTTGGAGCAGGTCCTTACACATTGTCTAATTGCCATTAAATTAATTGATCACTGGTATGAAGACTACCTGGTTTAGTGCATATCGACACTTAACCATTCCGTTAGTGACATTTTACATTCTTTCTTGATTTCCGTTCCATGCAATGTAAAATATCATGATTCATGGAGATCTAATCACACCTACAATTAACATGATTAAACAAAAACTATAGCCAGTTTGCAATTTTCTGTGTTCCTTCTGCATTTTACATAAGCTAATCTAATCAATATGTGAATTGATTTTAATAAGTGTAAGTCACATCTTTAACATGACTGGGGTAAAATTTTATTTTAGGTGTATGTGCTGACATTAAGTAGTGCCAGTATCAAAATGCTGCTGCTCCTTAATGTAATACAAGCAAGTGCTGTATTTTACTTTCCCATCAGTTGGTGGGAGAGAGCAATATTCATGGGAAGCAACAATAATAATCATAGAATCATAGAAAGTTATGGCACAGAAGGAGGCCATTCAGTCCATCATGTCTGCGCTGGGCGAAAAAGAGCTATCCAGCGTAATCCCACTTTCCAGCACTTGGTCCGTAGCCCTGTAGGTTACGGCACTTCAATTGCACATCCAAGTACTTTTTAAATGAGTTGAGGGTTTCTGCCTCTCCCACCCTTTCAGGCAGTGAATTCCAGACCCCCACCACCCTCTGGGTGAAAAAATTTCTCCTCAGCTCCCCTCTAATCCTTCTACCAATTACTTTAAATCTATACCCCCTGGTCACTGATCCCTCTGCTAAGAGAAATAGGTCCTTCCTATCCGCTCTATCTAGTCTCGTCATAATTTTATATACCTCAATTAAATCTCCCCTCAGCCTCCTCTGTTCCAAAGAAAACAACCCCTGCCTATCCAATCTTTTCTCATAGCTAAAATTCTCCAGCCCTGGCAACATCCTTGTAAATCTCTTCTGAACCTTCTCTAGCGCAATTACATCTTTCCTGTAATGTGGTGACCGGAACTGTACCCAATACTCTAGCTGTGGCCTAACCAATGTCTGTTCTAGCATAATCTCCCTGCTCTTATATTCTATGCCTCGGTTAATAAAGAAAAGTATCCCGTTTGTTTTTTTAACCACCTTACCTACCTGTCCTGATACCTTCTGGGATCTGTGGACATGCACTCCAAGGACCCTAACTTCCTCTACACTGCTCAGTATCCTCCCATTTATTGCTCCCTTGCCTTGTTTGCCCTCCCCAAATGCATTACCTCACACTTCTCTGGATTGAATTCCATTTGCCACTATTCTGCTCACCTGACCAGTCCATTGGTCTTCCTGCAGTCTACAGCTTTCCTCCTCACTATCAACCACACGGCCAATTTTTATATCATCTGCAAACTTCTTGATCAAGCCCCCCGCATAATCAACAAGAAACGGGGCAAAATTCATACTTGTGATTTTTACGCCAAGTAATTAAATGGCAAAAGATTTATTACATTGCATACAAGTCACATCCTGCATGTATAGGTCATAAAATTCTCTGTGAAAATCTATCAAGCTTTCTTTACATATTACTACAATGACGTGGTGTGAGAATAGCAGTATGTTGTTTATTTCAGAGTATATTGCAAAAGTACTTTTAAAAATGACAATCCCGCTGAGTTCAGTGGAGCAGAGCACTGCAAGTGTCTTTTGGTTCACTGGTCAGCAATGACATTGGTGGTCATGTGGCACAGCTTCTCAAAATAGGAATGTAAAGACCCACAGATGTTGCAACACTGCTTCACAGTTCGTCACACAATAAGAGTTGGTTGGTCATTGTGGAGACATTGAACAGAGCACAGGTACCCCAAAGGGAGGATAAGTCACCCCAGACTTCCCTCTTCCTTCCTCCGTGCACCACCTGGTTTATAGCTTACAAGTGGATCTGACCACTGGCCTGGGTATCAAAAGGTAGGGGAAAGGAGCTTAAAAATAGGGCCGAAAATAATTTCAAAAATAGCAGAATTAAAAGAAAATAGGATGGGAATAGGCGATTTTAACTCTGTCATTTCCAACCTTTGCTCACCATAACCTTAGGGCAAATCATCAGTGTAAAATCAGGTCAGAAATTTATGCAGATTACATTTTGAATATTCATTTAAAGCTGATATGCAGAGTTCCATTGCCCCTGGGCAAGAGCAACTCAGCAGTTGACAGTGTAATTTGGATGCGCTGGACCTGCCTTGCTTTGTACAGATACTAGTCTGAGGCTGATGCTCTGAGTGCCTGCTATCTTTGTTGCTTTGCGTTCCCTGTCCTATCGCTATTTTTTGCAAATGTTTTAATGTTACATTACTCTTGTACTGCAGCTCCATTATATGCATTAGGCTGGGAGGACCATGGTGTTGCTTGCTGATTGTACTGGGCTCAACATTTAAACCTATTATGAGTTTGTCATTCTTGCCCATCTGGGGCCTTTTCGCTATGAGCTGTACTCACAAAAAATGGTTTAATTATAGCTGTTTTGGGGATGTGTACCTGCATATGAGTGTGCAGGTGGTGTTCACAAAGCTCTGTGGATATGGAAATCAGCAAATAGAGGAGAATCCAGTTACTGTTAATTAGCCATAAGCAATAAAAAAAACCACAGTCTTATCACTAACTATATGACAGCATGACTTAATTTAGAGACAACAAGATTTAAAAGAAGCACAACATCCCAGGAGTGTTCCTGGAACAGGGAGCAGCCAGGTAATCGAGAGATTCTGGCTTAATAAACAGAGCATCATAAGGTTTGTGAGCACTAGTATAAGCCTGTATCTAATTCTGCTTGAAGCTGCACTGCACAAGTAAACATCACAGCAGCATGGACCTCTTTTGGCTTTGGCTTATTTCAGATGCCTGCAGGGTTCATATATGTGACATTATAAAGGCAATCATATTGTGTTGTGTGGCTTAAATGACTTGCTTTTGTGCGAAGAAGAGATCAGTTTATACGTCACATCACTTGGTGAAATAGTTCGAGCAAAAATGTTTTAGGGCAAATAAATTGTGCGATTGCAGTTCTCCAACCACTTACCCATAACGGTAACATATGATTTAATTTAGTATATGGCGATGATCTGTCATGGCATTGTAAAATCAATTACCTACCACCCTGACTGTACAAGGGTGCAAGCTCACTTCTATTACCTCTTCCTTCATTCATATTGCTTCATGCCACCTTTTGTTAGATCAATAGTGGACTTTTTTTTTTCTTGGGAAGAGGGATTGATATTTAGCAGATTTTGTTTGTCATATCCCGAGGTGGATGTGTGTCTGCAATTGTTCCTGGTGGCTGGTAAAGGTTTTGGACATCTTGCTGCCCCTGCACTTGCCCTCTGCTCTCTAAAACTACAACAGCCAAATCCTTGATATCAGCAACATAAATGAACCGAACTGTGTGTATTTGAGTATTGGCACAACAGCGATTTGCATCATATTGTGTTGATTAATGTACAAATATGGATTCACAACATCTTTAGGAAACATTTTGTGATTAGCATAATTGTGCTTTCCATATCTTTTCTACAACTTAAAACGCCCTGTAGGAAATAGCTGGAAAAACACAATTTCTCAGTGAATAAAACACTCAAGGCTAGAAATTATGTCGACGCTGATATTATACGAATGCTGAATACACTCATCAGTTTTCTCTCCAATATGTTGACGGGGCCATTAATCCAATTTAAATGAATAAATTAAAATAGATGGAAAAGGATTTGATATGAGACCATTAAGTATCTCAGGCTTAAGTGAGGAAGAAATGAACATAGGAACATAGGAACAGGAGTAGGCCATTCAGCCCCTCGTGCCTGCTCCACCATTTGATAAGATCATGGCTGATCTGTGATCTAACTCCATATACCCGAATTTGGCCCATATCCCTTAATACCTTTGGTTGCCAAAAAGCTATCTATCTCAGATTTAAATTTAGCAATTGAGCTAGTATCAATTGCTGTTTGCGGAAGAGAGTTCCAAACTTCTACCACCCTTTGTGTGTAGAAATGTTTTCTAATCTCACTCCTGAAAGGTCTGGCTCTAAATTTTAGACTGTTCCCCCTACTCCTAGAATCCCCAACCAGCGGAAATAGTTTCTCTCTATCCACCCTATCCGTTCCCCTTAATATCTTATAAACTTCGATCAGATCACCCCTTAACCTTCTAAACTCCAGAGAATACAACCCCAATTTGTGTAATCTCTCCTCGTAACTTAACCCTTGAAGTCCGGGTATCATTCTAGTAAACCTACGCTGCACTCCCTCCAAGGCCAATATGTCCTTCCGAAGGTGCGGTGCCCAGGACTGCTCACAGTACTCCAGGTGCGGTCTAACCAGGGTTTTGTATAGCTGCAGCATAACTTCTGCCCCCTTGTACTCTAGTCCTCTAGATATAAAGGCCAGCATTCCATTAGCCTTATTGATTATTTTCTGCACCTGTTCATGACACTTCAATGATCTATGTATCTGAACCTCAAAGTCCCTTTGGACATCCACTGTTTTTAACTTTTTACCATTTAGAAAGTACCCCGTTCTATCCTTTTTTGATCCAAAGTGGATGACCTCACATTTGTCTACATTGAATTCCATTTGCCACAGTTTTGCCCATTCACCTAATCTGTCAATATTGCTTTGTAATTTTATGTTTCCATCTACACTGCTTACAATGCCACCAATCTTTGTGTCATCGGCAAACTTAGATATGAGACTTTCTATGCCTTCATCCAAGTCGTTAATAAATATTGTGCATAATTGAGGCCCCAAGACAGATCCCTGCGGGACTCCACTAGTCACATCCTGCCAATGTGAGTACCTTCCCATTATCCCCACTCTCTGTCGCCTTTCGCTCAGCCAACTTCCTAACCAAGTCCGTACTTTTCCCTCGATTCCATGGGCTTCTATCTTAGCTAACAGTCTCTTATGTGGGACCTTATCAAATGCCTTCTGGAAGTCCATATAAATAACATCCATTGACATTCCCCTGTCCACTACTTTAGTCACCTCCTCAAAAAATTCAATCAGGTTTGTCAGGCACGACCTACCTTTCAGAAATCCATTAACTGAAAATTCTCAAGGTGTTCAGTCACGCTATCCTTAATTATAGACTCCAGCATTTTCCCCACAACAGATGTTAGGCTAACTGG
Source organism: Heptranchias perlo (assembly GCF_035084215.1). Taxonomy (NCBI): domain Eukaryota; kingdom Metazoa; phylum Chordata; class Chondrichthyes; order Hexanchiformes; family Hexanchidae; genus Heptranchias; species Heptranchias perlo. Next base: position 96,774,925 of record NC_090326.1, on the reverse strand, counting down.
TCTATAATTCCCTGGTTTCCCTCTCTCTCTCCTTTCTTAAAAAGCAGAGTGACATGTGCAATTTTCCAATCCAGAGGGACAGTTCCTGAATCTAGAGAACTTTGAAAGATTATAGTTCGGGCATCTGCAATATGCTCACCTACTTCCTTTAAAACCCTGGGATGGAAACCATCTTGTCCTGGGGATTTGTCACTCTTTAGTGCTATTATTTTCTTCATTACTGTTGCTTTACTTATGTTAATTTTATATAGTCTCTGCCCCCGATTCAATATTAGTTTTCTTGGATTTTCCGGCATGCAATCCTCTTTTTCTACTGTAAATTCTGACGCAAAGTAATTGTTCAACATGTCCGCCATTTCCCCATTGTCAATGACAATATCCCCACTTTCAGTTTTTAAGGGGCCAACACTGCTCCTGACCACCCTCTTGTTCCTAATGTAAGTATAAAAGTTCTTCGTATGGTTTTGATGTCCTTTGCAAGTTTCTTTTCATACTCTCTTTTTGTAGCTCTTACTATCTGTTTTGTGACCCTTTGTTGATCTTTGTATCTTTCCCATTCGCCAGGATCTGTGCCATTTTTTGCCTTTTTGTATGCCCTTTCCTTATATCTTATACTGTCCCTTACCTCTTTAGTTGTCCATGGCTGTTTTTTATACATGAAACATGGTACAGATACAGTTTTATTTCAGGAATGTGCTTGTACAGGTAATAGAGGCGAGCCTTCATAAAATCATAGAATTTACAGCATAGAAGAAGGCCATTCAGCCCATGTTTGTGCTGGTGCTAGCTGTCTAACTGGAGTTATCCACTCTAATCCCATTTCCCTGCTATTTCTCTTTTCATTCACATAGAATTATATCGAATCTACAGCACAGAAACAGGCCATTTTGCCCAACTGGTCTATGCCAGTGCTTATGCTCCACACAAACCTCCTTCCATTTTAATTACCTCTTCCCACCCTGCCTTCATATCCCTCTATTCCATTCTTCCCTCTCATGTATGCATCAAGCCTCCCCTTAAATGTGTCAACGCTATCTGCTTCAACCACTCCACGTAGCAGGGGGTTCCACATTCTCACCACTGTCTGTGTATAAAAAAAAAAATCCCTCCTAAATTCTTTATTTAACCTGCTAATGGCTACCTTATATTTATGCCCCCTTGTTCTAGACTCGCCCACAAATGGAAACCGTTTATCCACAGCCACCCTATTGAACCCTTTCATAATATTTAAGACCTCTATCAGGGCTTCTCTTAGTCTTTTCATTCCCAGAGAAAAAAGCCCAGCCTGCTCTATTTTTCCTGATGATTGCATTCACTCAATTCTGGTAACATTCTTATAAATCTTTTCAGCACTTTCTCCAGTGCTTCAAAATCCTGTCTGTAGTATAAAGTCCAGAACTACACACAATACTCCAAGCGATTTACTTGTACTTCTTTCAATTTAGTATACTGTGTTGGCTGCTCACTTTGCGGTCTCCTCTACGTTGGGGGGACCAAATGCAGATTGAGTGATCACTTTGCTGAACACCTCCGTTCAGTCTGCAAGCATGACTCCTGACCTTCCAGTCACTTGCCATTTTATTTCTCCGTCCCACTCCCACTCTGACCTCTGTCCTTGGCCTCCTGCACTGTTCAAATGAAGTTCAATGGAAGCTTGAGGAATCATCATAGAATCATAGAAAATTTACAGTACAGAAGGAGGCCATTCGGCCCATTGTGTCCGCACTGGCCAAAAATGAGCCAACCAGCCTAATCCCACTTTCCAGCACTTGGTCTGCAACCTTGTAGGCTACGGCACTTCCAGTGCATAGCCAAGTACTTTTTAAATGTGATTAGGGTTTCTGCCTCTACTACTCTTTCAGGCAGTGAGTTCCAGACCCCCACCACCCACTGGGTGAAAAAGTTTTTCCTCCGCTCCCCTCTAATCCTGCTACCAATCACTTTAAATCTATGCCCCCTGGTTATTGACCCATCTGCTAAGGAAAATAGGTCCTCTCTATCCGCTCTATCTAATCCTGTCATAATTTTATACACCTCAATTAAATCACCCCTCAGCCTCCTCTGTTCCAAAGAAAACAACCCAAGCCTATCCTATCTTTCCTCATAGCTAAAATTCTCCAGTCCTGGCAACATCCTCGTAAATCTCCTCTGTACCCTCTTTAATGCAATTACATCCTTCCTGTAATATGGAGGCCAGAACTGTATGCAGTACTCAGCTGTGGCCTAACTAGTGTTTTATACAGTTCTAGCATAACCTCCCTGCTCTTCTATTTTATGCCTTGGCTAATAAAGGAAAGTGTCCTGTATGCCGCCTTAACCACCTTATCTACCTGTCCTGCTACCTTCAGAGATCTGTGGACATGCACTCCAAGGTCCCTCACTCCCTCTACACCTCTCAGTACCTTCCCATTTATTATGTATTCGCCAGCATCTCATCTTTCGATTAGGCACTTTACAACCTTCCAGACTCAACATTAATTTCAATAACCTCAGATCATAACCACTGCTCCCATTTTTTCAGACAGCAGGTGCTGGTAATGGTTCTGCTGCTGCCATTTACAGCTCCTCTAAACAAATCTTTTTTTCTTGTCCTATTATCACCCTCCTTGCCTTGCACCATCATCCCTTTTGTCATCTAATCACTCCTGCCCTCTACCTACAGACCTTTCCTTTTGTTCTTTCTTCTCCTCCCCTTCCTCCGCCCCCCCCCCCCACACCTTTCCCTGGGTCTGTACTTGCTTAAAAACTGTTAAACCTTTAACTTTTTCCAATTCTGACAAAAGGTCATTGACCTCAAACGTTAACACTTTTTTTCTCTACAAATGCTGCCTGACTTGCTGAGTATTTTCAACATTTTCTGTTTTTATAACCTAAATGGTACTATTTTGAGGGAGGTACAAAAGCAAAAGGACCTGGGGGTACATATTCACAAATCTTTTGAAGGTGGCAGGGCAAGTTGATAAAGCGGTTAGAAAGCATATGGAAAACTTGGCTTTGTAAATAGGGGCATTGAATACAAAAACAAGGAAGTCATGCTAAACCTTTACAAATCACTGGTTAGGCCTTAGCTGGAGTATCGTTTTCAATTGTGGGCACCACACTTTAGGAAGGATGTCAAGGCCTTGGTGAGGGTACAGAGGAGGTTTGTCAGGATGATATCAGGGATGAGGGACTTCAGTTATGTGGAGAGATTGGAGAAGTTGGGATTGTTCTCAGAGCAGAGAAGGTTAAGGGGCGACCTAATAGAGGTATTCAAAATAGTGAGCAGTTTTGATAAAGCAAATAGGGAGAAACTGTTTCCATTGACCAATGGGTTGGTAACCAGAGGTCATAGCTTTAAAATAATTGGCAAAAGAACTAGAGGGGAAATTAGGAGAATTTTTGTCATGCAGAGGGTCGTTAAGATCGGGAATGTACTACTTGAAAGGGTGGTGGAAACAGATTCCATTGGAACTCTCAAAAGGCAATTGAGCATGAAATGAAGAGGACTAATTTGCAGGGTTGTGGGGTTAAATTGGACAGCTCTTTCACAGAGCCAACACAGGCACGATGGGCCAAATAGCCTCCTTCTGTGCCGCAAGATTCTGAGTCCATGGGGTAAAGCTTCTCCTTTACCCCAGTTATAATAGAACAATTTCAGTGTGAATTAGCTTATGAGCTTGTGCATGAATAATAACCTTCTGGGTTGAAGATTAAATGCCACTTTAAGGTTGCAATGTGTTCAAAAATAGATGAAAATTTGAAATTGTTCTGTGTATAGTTTGTCAAATCTATAGCCTTAAAGGAAACAAGTCCGAGCAAGAGAGAGAAAGAAAATTGGTTGCAGTGTTAATGAGATGTTTTTTAGCTGGCATTATATTGTTATAAAGTGTGTTGCATTGTCAGCATCTGATAAATCACATGCATCCATTATTTCCAGTACTATTCCAATTAACAAGCATAGTGGCTATGGGAAATCCTGGCAATCAATCCACAGTAGATTACATATAGTTTACGCTCCTTTGTTTGTTCAAGTCCCAAGGCATTAATACCCTTTCTGCAGCGTCACCTATCCTTGGCAACGTGCCAATGAACAAATGAAAGTATATCTATTATAAAACAAAGACACCAGGGAGCAAGTCTGAGTCTGCAATCCAATCTCTGGGCTCACACAGGGCAATAAATCACATAAAATTTTCTCTCATGCCGAATGACACACTGTCAACTCCATCAACCTCTCTGGCTACCAGCTCAGGCTAAACCCAGAGATCATGCAGAACCTTGGTTTACTGCTCGACTCCAAGCTCAGCTATCTCTCCCATATCCAGTCCATTACTGACTGCCACCTTCTAACTCTGAAGCATCATCTGCTCTGCCACTACCTCTTCTCCTCTCTGCTGCTGAAACTCTAATCCATGCCTTTATTATTTTGTGCTTCTCCCTGCAGAATGTCCATTCACTTGTGAACAAGGCCCTTGCTATCCATGACATTATTGTGGATGATTGCATCGACATCATGACCTTGATGGAAACTTGGCTCACCAGTGATGACACCTTCCCCGTTACTCCGTTCTCCATTCCCTCCACTCCATCATTGGTGGTCACCATGGCCCCTTCTCTCTAGAACACCCTTCCTCAACACATTCATCGTGTCACTTCCTGCTTTCAAAAGCCTTCTAAAAACCCTTCTCTTTGCAGATAACTTCCCCTCTCCTGATCCCTGTCTTTCACTTCCTCCTTCTTCTCTATGTTACCAGTGAACTGTAAAATGCTCTGAGACATCTTTCTACATGTGAGGAATTCTATCAAAATGTAAGTTGTTGAATGGATGTCATCTGAACACTCACTAGATTAGCTAAGCTGTTCCAATATAACTACAATACTGACAGCTACCTGACAATATGGAAAATTTTCCTGGTACATTCTCCAAACAGAAAGCAGAAAAAAAATCCAACCTGACCAATTGCCACCCCATCAGCCTGCTCCCAAAATGTTACAGCCTGCCTAAATAGCAGCACGAGGTACAGTCTCAACAGGTCCCACTCAGGACTTAGCTGCAGTGAAACGAAGACCATCACAGTTCCAAGTGGGTCTTACAGAAATGCAGCAGCCAGCCTGCTAGCCAGCCACCTCACACCCTTTAGCCACTCAGACAGCACCTTGGGGGAAACATGAGGTTTAAAAATTCACATGTAACACAATGACACCAGGGAAAATCATGGTCACGAGAAGTGTTAGGCACACAGGCAGTATGGGACCTCATTAAAATTGTGGTTGCATTAATGTACGTATAAAATGTTTTTTTTTTAAAAGGTTTGGAAGTTGCTTTTATCAGTTGGCATGAATGGGGTCTGTGTAAATTGATGTGAACAGCATTGATGTCTGTAGGTGTTGGCATATTAGTTTTGAGAAGCGAGAAGATGCACACAGGAATATTAGTGTTAAGGCCAGATGTGGTAGTCAAGAAAAGTTCTCCTGTATCGTGTGGTACAAATGTGCCTTGCAGCTGGCAATGGGTTGTCCTCCTCTTTAGTCTGGTGCTGCTGCTTCTCTTCTTGATCTTCTTGCTGTCCATGGAGGTCTTTGTCCTCTGGGGCCTCTGTGATGAAGCCTCTTTGTAAGACAAAGTTGTAAAGCAAGCAATATATCACCATGATCCTTGAGTCCCTTGTTCACTTATATTGCAAGATGCCCTCAGATTGACTCAGGCACCTGAAATGTGCCTTCAAAATGCCAGTTGTGTGCTCCAAGAGACTCTGGTGGATGAATGGACTTTATTATAGTGGTGCTCAGCTAAAGCCCTGTGCACAGGTGACATCAGCCATGGCTGTATATGATAGCTTGGATCTCCCAGGAGCTACCCCAATACTTACCTTTCTTGGTCAAAGATTGCTGGTACGTGGACCGCCTTAAAATAAAAGCATCATAGCCAAAGAAGCATGCATTCACTTGCATTATGATGTGTTGCTGGTCACAACGGAGTTGCCCATTGAGAGAGTGGAATCCTTTCTTATTGACGTAGGTAAAGGTATTGAGCGAAGGAGCACTTATGGCCACACGAGTGCAATTTAAGATGCCTTGGGGAATCCTGCCATCTGTAAAATTGCAATGCCCTGTCATGTTGCTGCTAGTTATTCATAGGGAAGCTGATAAAATTGCTAACTCTAGAGAACGATTCAACCATGACTTGTTTAATGCATCGATGCACTGCTGTTTAGCTATTGTTACAGATGTGCCCAGTAATAAACTGGAATGATGCTATAGCACAGAAATAAAAGGTGGTAGCCTTAACAGTCACTGTGGAGGAGATGAACTGTAGGCCCACTTGCAGCAATGGCTACCTTTTGGTAAACAAAAGCTGTGCAGGCATTGCTCCTCAGTTCAATGCAGGTCGGAGCACATCAGCTTGTATATTCTGATGTGGGGGCAGCTTCTGTACAGTCTCACCAGTTTGGCATCTGACCATTTCTCCTCCACTTCTTCCAAGAAGCAAAAGTAAAGGGGAATTCCCTCAGCAAGGAAGTCATGATGAACCTTTATAAAACACTGGTTCAGCCAAGACTGGAGTATTATGTCCAGTTCTGGGCACTGCACTTTAGGAAAGATGTCAAGGCATTAGAAAGGGTGCAGAAGAGATTTACTAGAATGATTCTGGGGATGAGGGACTTTAGTTACATGGATATACTGAAGAAGCTGGGGTTGTTCTCCTTAGAGCAGAGAACGTTGAGAGGAGATTTGATAGAGGTATTCAAAATCATGAAGGGTCTAGACAGAGAAATTGTTCCCATTGGCGATAGGGTCAAGAACCAGAGGACATGGATTTAAGGTGATTGCCAAAAGAACCAAAGGCGACATGAAGAAAAACTTTTTACACAGCGAGTGGTTATGATCTGGAATGCACTGCCTGAGAGATTCAATCATGGCCTTCAAAAGGGAACAGGATAAGTACTTGAAAGGAAAAAAATTTCAGGGCTAGGGAATAGGGTGGGGGAGTGGGACTTCTCTTGCATAGAGCCTGCACAGACTCGATGGGCCGAATGGCCTCCTTCCGTGCTGTAACCTTTTCTATGATTCTGTGATTCCCAATGGGATAGCTATTGTGTCCTGTCTGAAATGGGGGGACGGGGGTTGGGAATGAAAGCTCCTCAGCCAATGGCACAAAAGCAGATGACAAAATAGTTAGCAAAAGCTTTTAACTGCATCTCTAAAAGTTCAGTCTAGGCTATTTAAATTCTCTGTGGCCTTTTTCAATACACCTTGTAACTTGAATGTCCATTTTATACTGTTGCAAACATGAATAATTGGAAATGACAGAAAATGAGATGCATAACGACACTGTCATTACTGCATCATTTGGTTGTGACTGTTCAAAAATGGGCAGGTGCTTCTGTGAGGCACGGAAGTGACAGCAGAAAGCGTGGTGTGTGCTAAAGCAGGTGGAGACCTGGTGTTACGGATTATCTGAGTAGTGCCACAAGATTGTGTGGAGGTCAGTGCAAAATATCACATCTCTATGAATTATATCATTGCTTCTTGTGTTTGGCAAGCAATTTTATAAATGTTAAATAATGAGACTAAATACCTTCTGAGAAATGAAACCAGGAATTCTAAGACAGTAATCAATTCTGGCCGTGTGAAACCTTTCAGATCAATTGTTTATTATGATTATTGTGAAATTATCTTAATTGGTTAGTTTAGGTTTTCTACTTTTTGGTGGCAATGTAGATTTTAAGGATATTTAAGGTGTCATCTCAGTGATGGCACTCTCATCTTTAAGTCATAAAGCTGTGGATTCAAGCTTCACTCCAGAATTTAAGCATATAATCTATGCTGACACTTCAGTGCAGTGTTGAGGGAGTGCTGCATTGTTGGAGGTGTTGCCTTTCAGATAATATATGAAATCGACTGCCTGTTCAGGTGGACATAAGAGATCCCAAGGCAGTATTTGAAGAAGAGTAGGGGAGTTCCCTTAGTACAGCATTTATTCCTCAAACAACACCAGCAAACAGATTACTTGATCATTTATCTCATTGCCGTTTGCGGCATTTTGACGTGCACAAATTGGTTGTCCATTTCCCTATGTAACAGCAGTGACTACACTTCAAAAGTACTTCGAGTTGTGAAATGCTTTGGGGTGTTCAGAGGACATGAAAGTTACTATATTTAAATACTAGCTTTTTCTTTCAATGCGTATCATAGATTTTTAGAAAGTTACGGCACAGAAAGAGGCCATTCAGCCCATTGTGTCCGTGCTGGCCAAAAAAGAGCTATCCAGCTTAATCCCACTTTCCAGCACTTGGTCTGTAGTCCTGTAGGTTACGGCACTTCAAGTGCACATCCAAGTACTTCTTAAATGAGTTGAGGGTTTCTGCCTTTTCCACCCTTTCAGGCAGTGAGTTCCAGACCCCCACCACCCTCTGGGTGAAAAAAATTCTCCTCAGCTCCCCTCTAATCCTTCTACCAATTATTTTAAATCTATGCCCCCTGGTCACGGATCCCTCTGCTAAGGGAAATAGGTCCCTCCTATCAATTCTATCTAGTCCCATCATAATTTTATACCCCTCAATGAAATCTCCCCTCAGCCTCTTTTGTTGCAAAGAAAACAACCCCAGCCTATCCAATCTTTTCTCATAGCTAAAATTCTCCAACCCTGGCAACATCCTCATCAATCTCCTCTGTACCCTCTCTCTAGTGCAATCACATTTTTTCTGTAATGTGGTTACCAGAGCTGAACGCAGCACTCTAGCTGTGTCCTAACCAATGTTTTATACAGTTCTAGCATAACCACCCTGCTCTTATATTCTGTGCCTCGGCTAATAAAGGAAAGTATCCCGTATGCCTTTTTAACCATCTTATCTACCTGTCCTGTTACCTTCAGGGATCTGTGGACATGCACTCCAAGGTCCCTCATTTCCTCTACACCTCTCAGTATCCTCCCATTTATTGTGTACTCCCTTGCCTTGTTTGCCCTCCCCAAATGCATTACTTCTCACTTTTCCAGATTGAATTCCATTTGCCACTTTTCTGCCTACCTGATCAGTCCATTGATATCTTCCTGCAGTCCAGTGTTCTTCCTCACTGTCAACCACATGGCCAATTTTTGTATCATCTGCAAACTTCTTGATCATGCCCCCCCCATATTCAAGTCCAAATCATTAAAATTCTAAATTGGGGAAAGGCCAATTTTGATGGTATTAGACAGGAACTTTCAGAAGTTGATTGGGAGAGTCTGTTGGCAGGCAAAGGGACGTCTGGTAAGTGGGAGGCTTTCAAAAGTGTGTTAACCAGGGTTCAGTGTAAGCACATTCCTTATAAAGTGAAGGGCAAGGCTGGTAGAAGTAGGGAACCTTGGATGACTCGGGAGATTGAGGCACTAGTCAAAAAGAAGAAGGAGGCATATGACATGCATAGGCAGCTGGGATCAAGTGGATCCCTTGAAGAGTATAGAGATTGCCGGAGTAGAGTTAAGAGAGAAATCAGGAGGGCAAAAAGGGGATATGAGATTGCTTTGGCAGATCAGGCAAAGGTGAATCCAAAGAGCTTCTACAAATACATAAAGGGCAAAAGGGTAACTAGGGAGAGAGTAGGGCCTCTTAAGGATCAACAAGGTCATCTATGTGCGGAACCACAAGAGATGGGTGAGATCCTGAATGAATATTTCACATCGGTATTTACGGTTGAGAAAGGCATGGATGTTAGGGAACTTGGGGAAATAAATAGTGATGTCTTGAGGAGTGTACATATTACAGAGAGGGAGGTGCTGGAAGTCTTAACGCGCATCAAGGTAGATAAATCTCCGGGACCTGATGAAATGTATCCCAGGACGTTATGGGAGGTTAGGGAGGAAATTGCGGGTCCCCTAGCAGAGATATTTGAATCATCCACCGCTACAGGTGAGGTGCCTGAAGATTGGAGGGTAGCAAATGTTGTGCCTTTGTTTAAGAAGGGCGGCAGGGAAAAGCCTGGGAACTACAGACCAGTGAGCCTGACATCTGTAGTGGGTAAGTTGTTAGAGGGTATTCTGAGGGACAGGATCTACAGGCATTTGGAGAGGCAGGGACTGATTAGGAACAGTCAGCATGGTTTTGTGAGAGGAAAATCATGTCTCACGAATTTGATTGAGTTTTTTGAAGGGGTAACCAAGAAGATAGATGAGGGCTGTGCAGTAGACGTGGTCTACATGGACTTCAGCAAAGCATTTGACAAGGTACCGCATGGTAGGTTGTTACATAAGGTTAAATCTCATGGGATCCAAGGTGAGGTAGCCAATTGGATACAAAATTGGCTTGACGACAGAAGACAGAGGGTGGTTGTCGAGGGTTGTTTTTCAAACTGGATGCCTGTGTCCAGCGGTGTGCCTCAGGGATCGGTGCTGGGTCCGCTGTTATTTGTTATTTATATTAATGATTTGGATGAGAATTTAGGAGGCATGGTTAGTAAGTTTGCAGATGACACCAAGATTGGTGGCATTGTGGACAGTGAAGAAGGTTATCTAGGATTGCAACGGGATCTTGATAAATTGGGCCAGTGGGCCGATGAATGGCAGATGGAGTTTAATTTAGATAAATGTGAGGTGATGCATTTTGGTAGATCGAATCGGGCCAGGACCTACTCCGTTAATGGTAGGGCGTTGGGGAGAGTTATCGAACAAAGAGATCTAGGAGTACAGATTCATAGCTCCTTGAAAGTGGAGTCACAGGTGGATAGGGTGGTGAAGAAGGCATTCAGCATGCTTGGTTTCATTGGTCAGAACATTGAATGCAGGTGTTGGGATGTCTTGTTGAAGTTGTACAGGGCATTGGTGAGGCCACACTTGGAGTACTGTGTACAGTTCTGGTCACCCTATTATAGAAAGGATATTATTAAACTAGAAAGAGTGCAGAAAAGATTTACTAGGATGCTACCGGGACTTGATGGTTTGACTTACAGGGAGAGGTTAGACAGACTGGGACTTTATTCCCTGGAGAGTAGGAGGTTAAGGGGTGATCTTATAGAAGTCTATAAAATAATGAGGGGCATAGATAAGGTCGATAGTCAAAATCTTTTCCCAAAGGTAGGGGAGTCTATAACGAGGGGGCACAGATTTAAGGTGAGAGGGGAGAGATACAAAAGGATCCAGAGGGGCAATTTTTTCACTCAAAGGGTGGTGAGTGTCTGGAACGAGCTGCCAGAGGCAGTAGTAGAGGCGGGTACAATTTTGTCTTTTAAAAAGCATTTGGACAGTTACATGGGGAAGATGGGTATCGAGGGATATGGGCCAAGTGCAGGCAATTGGGACTAGCTTAGTGGTATAAACTGGGCGACATGGACATGTTGGGCCGAAGGGCCTGTTTCCATGTTGTAACTTCTATGATTCTATGATTCTATGAAATAGCACAAAAAGCAAGGGACCTAGTACTGAGCCTTGCAGGACCCCGTGGAAACAGCCTTCCAGTCGCAAAAACACCCATCAACCATTACCCTTTGCCTCCTGCCACTGAGCCAATTTTGGATCCAACCAGCCACTTTTCCTTGGATCCCATGGACTTTTACTTTTTTGACCAGTCTGCCATGTGGGACCTTGTCAAAAGCCTTGCTAAAATCCATGTATATCACATCAAATGTGTTACCCTCATCAGCCCTCCTTGTTACCTGCTCAAAAAATTAAATCAAGTTGACCAGACACAACCTTCCCTTAACAAATCCATGCTGACTGTCCTTGATTAACCCGTGCCTTTCTAAATGACGATTTATGCTGTCCCTCAAAATCAATTCCAATAATTTGCCCATCACCAAGGTTAGACTGACTGGCCTATAATTACTCGGTCTATCTCTTTCTCCCTTTTTAAACAACGGTACAACTGTTAGCAGTTATCCAATCCTCCAACACCACGCCTGTAGCCAGGGAGGATTGGATTGGTAGAATGGTATTGTCCATTGTGAGATTTTCTGTAGCAAACAAACAAAAGGAAAGCTGTTGGAATTTTTTTTTTATTCTTTCATGGAATGTGGGCATCGCTGGCGAGGCCAGCATTTATTGCCCATCCCTAATTGCCCTAGAGAAGGTGGTGGTGAGCCGCCTTCTTGAACTGCTGCAGTCCGTGTGGTGAAAGTTCTCCCACAGTGCTGTTAAGAAGGGAGTTCCAGGATTTTGACCCAGCGATGATGAAGGAACGACGATATATTTCCAAGTCGGAATGGTGTGTGACTTGGAGGGGAACGTGCAGGTGGTGTTGTTCCCATGTACCTGCTGCTCTTGTCCTTCTAGGTGGTAGAGGTCGCGGGTTTGGGAGGTGCTGTCGAAGAAGCCTTGGCGAGTTGCTGCAGTGCTTTCTGCTATGCCTATATAAGGAATAGATTATTAAAAATTGCCTATTTCTATATAATTGTATCCATTTTACTTACACAACGCTGCACAGTTTATGGTCTTTTTGCTTGTTTAAAGAATGAATAGTTAAATGCAAACAACACTCCAGGTTAATACCTTTCTGAATGAATGTTATTCAAAGCTAAATATAAAATTGTGCCAATGAAAAGGTCAATTAAAAAGGCCAGTTACTTGAAGTCCTTTTTTGATGAGGTCTATGTATGCAAGTAGGTCTATGTGACTGATGCCTTACTTCAACAGAGAAGGGAACACTTCACTGTTTATGATAATTAAAGGACTTTATTTTTAAAATTTTAATGGGCATGTTTAGGCTGGGAAATTAGCAGTAAGATACGTGTGGTCACTACATTCACTGTGACCCTATAAGTGTAGATGGAGGATTTGATTTTCACATTTTGGAAAGCACATGAATTTTTAACCAGAGAGGATACCAATTGGCCTCAACATCCCTGGGCTGAGGAGAAGGAAATTGGCTGTGATCCCTGCTGTAAAGCATGCACGGGTAAGAGTCAGCTGAGGGTTTGATTGTGATTGTGCTAATAGTTGAAAAGCCTACTGATACTTACCATCTGAACTCAAAATGGCCAGTTGGACAAGATACCAGAGAGCTTGTGACACCTATGGAACTGTAGCCCAGCAAGAGTCAGTGCCCAGGACGGGTGGGGATTATTTTGATTTGGAAAACTAAGTGATACTGAGCCAGCCCAAATGTCAGCAAGACAAATTACAGTCTACAAGTGCCCTCCCCAAAAGGAGGGCAACACTAATGGGGTAATGTAAGGGGAGAAAATTGGATAAAATAACATTTTAAAAAGAATAACACATGGGGGACATTATGATAAAGGAATGCATCTGAGCAACCTTGCGTTTATAAACAGAAATAAATATAAAAAATAAATGTTTCGATTTAGAATATGCCCCAGAAGGAACAAAAGTTAGGTGAACTTGCAAATCATATTTGACGGTCTTGGATTATGAATTGTCACATACTAGAATGAAGAGTTAAAGTTAAGGTTTTGTTTCTTTGAATTTTCTCATTATTCTGTATATCAAGTTGGTCACAACTGACCAATGCTTACAAGGTTCATTTTGTAGCACAAAGGTGCCTAAAATATGAATAACCCCTTTAATAACTCAGCTAACCTGGCTAGGTGGCAAGTTTTATATTCCTCAACTTCAGCACTGAGGCGAGCATTGAATGCCAATAACATTTTATTACAAGTAACTGATCGCCCATGGCGATGCACATGGAGTCAAGACCAAGTTCAGTATTTAAGTCAAGCAGGCTTAGAGGTTGGGGGGTTGTAACTGTATGCACACAGTAGAGGGGGTGGAGTGGGAAGGGGGGAAGGAGAGAAGGAAAGTGGGGGGGGAGGGAGGGAGGGAAGGGACAAGGTGGGGTGGGGGTGGGGGCACTGGGGAAAAAGTAAGGCTAACTACCTCAGCTTGTGAGGAGGGGGATGGATGGCAAACTCTCTGATAGGGGGGAAGGTTTAAAAAAATTCACACTGCATCTCTCAGCTGCACTGACAAAGAAAATCAGTGGAGTGGAGATGCAGTTCTCTTCCCTCTGTCAGGATCAGACTATTGTCTCAGCTGGTGGGGGGAGGGGGCGGCGGTGGAGGCGATGGGGATGTTGTTGCTATGCAGTCCACTTCACTCTGAACTTATTGCTGCAGAGGGGATATCAAAGCCATTGGGGTTGTTTTGATAGGTTGACTGATGAGAGAACCAAGGATCAATGGCAGTAGCTGTTCTAAAGGTTTAAGCAGATCATTGATGGGACAAAGAGATTAACAGTGGCAGATTGGGAATGAGGCACAATGTGGAAGTCGATGCAGAATGTTGAAAGAAAATCAGGTTAACTATTGAGACGTCAATTCTCAACGCAAAAGGTACTCGCTCCAGTAACCAAAGTCTTTGGGATAAAATTGGCTCACTTGTGCAGAGCCAACTAATGGCTAAAGTGTCTAAGGCAGCCAGAGAATCAAATAGTCAGTATACTGTTGCAGGAATTTTGCAACTGTATGACGTTATGTGACATTTGTACCTTGAAATGATGTATATCACAGCATCGCCTACCCACGTAACAGGTACTGCATGTTATTCTGTGATCCACCTAATGGGTTTTAATATATAGTTAATGGGCAGTATTTTGGGATTATTTTATGGGATGAAGAGCTGCTTAAATGCCCTAGAAAGGAATCCAGAAGCACCTGATGCTATACCTTTCCTGATGCACAGAATGACAGATTATAAAAATATAACTAAGATAAGTGTAAATTAAAAGTAAATTGTTTTAGTGTCTCATAATTTATAAAGGAAAGCCAAAAATGATTTTTGTGCATATTTCTGGATTATTCCTTTAAGGTCATATGAAATACAAAAAAGCCTTAAATATCCTCAAAGCAGTAAAAAAAAACAGACACGCGTTGGTCTGATATCACTTTCTTAACAGTGACTGCAGAGCTGTTTTAACTGCTTATTTTAGGTCTTCAAATCATTGTTGGCAATGCAAGTACTAAGGGAATGATATTGTCCACTGCAGGTCTTTCTGAAGCAAATGCTGGAAGATAAACTTGCATCCTTTTCTGCTATCTATATAAGGACAGATATTGTTCTGGAATAATTATTCATGGTGGGTATTATCTCAGGAGTTGAACAATGCAGTTCATTGTAAAAACAAAAGGTTGTTTATGGAAATCACATTTATTTACATTTAAGTCTGAAATTTCCTGTTTTGTATTTATGCAGAAATTATGCTGAAATTTATGCCAATTTTTATACCAATCTCACTGATGGCAACTTGCACCAAAATTTCCTGAGATTCTTATTAGCATACGCCGGAACATAAAAACCAGCGTAAAACAAATGGAAATCAGCACAAACAATCGGGGCCTGAGGAAAGCACAGAACATAAGCCATATTCCTCCTTTAAGACCCTCTTTATCGTATTGATATTATGAAAATTAAAGTTTGAAGCCATCATTTATGCACATTGTGCACAGTGTGGTTAAGAAAATGCAATTGTGGAAGCTTTCCTCTTAATGCAACAGATTCTGATGCCATAAAAACCATTCAAAGATGTAGAACATACAGTGCAGGTCTTAGTATGGAGGGATTTTTAAAAAAATCGTTAAAAAAACTCACCATGAATCACCAGAAATAGTGACTTTGGATCCTTTGGCACCTAAAATTTTGGTTGTAAATTTGGATTCACATTGTGAATCCAGGAATCTCATGTTTTGTTCTTTTGCTTGGGGACGGACCTATGTTAATGACCTAAGTGGAGTTTTGGCAGAAGTAACTTGGTGGCAAATGATCGAGGAAGTTTGTGCCTTGCGATATTTCAGCGTAAAACCAGCGTAAATGAGTTACGTACAAATTTCTTGACAAAAAAGTGATTCAACTCCGCACTTAGGCCATAGTTATGCCAAAGCTTTTCAGAAAATTATAGGCATCAGCTTACAGGCTTTGGGCATGTAATGTTACATAATCCAACATCACACAATGAACAATGTATAGAACTGACAGCTCACCTTAGCTTATACAAGACCTGGTTTGCAGCAGAGCTTTGTGGAATAAATAATAAATAGAATGTATAAAAAATTAAGAACAAAAACTTGAACATTTAGGGTGTTCAAATGAAGCTGACAATACATATTAAAAATAAGGAAGAAAAGGAAACAAGACATTACTTAACCTGTTCATGGCCCAATGGGTAAATGTCAACTATTCTGCAACAGTTAGCCAATAGAGACTCTCGCTAGAAAGTGCATGTGTTTGGATATTGGGAATTGACAGGATCATGCTCAGCTGTGATGACCTCTATAGTCAAATAGCCTACTGGCACTTATTGTGTAAGCTTGCATATAAAGAATATGCAATAAGTGAGCTACTGGAGGCTGCTGGCATCAATGGACCTCTACCAAGCCGTTGGCTTTGGCTCATTGGTAGCACTCTTGCTTCTTAATCAGAAAGTCATTGGTTTAAGCCCCACTCCAAAGACTTCAGCACGTAATCTAGGCTGCTGTTTCAGAGGTGCTATCTTTTGGATGAGATATTAAACCGAGGCCCCTGTTTCTCTCAGGTGGACGAGAAAGATTGGAGAAAAGCAGGGGAGTTTTCTCAGTGTCCTGGCCAACATTTATCCCTCAACCAATGCCATGAATAATAAATTATTTGGTCATTTATCTCATTGCTGTTTGAGGGAACCTTGCTTTGCGAATATTGGGTGTTGTTTCCCCATATTACAACATTGACTGCACTTCAAAACAATACATTATTGGCTGTGAAGTGCTTTGGAGTATCCTGACGTCATGAAAGGCACTATATATATTTTCTGTCTTTTCTACTGCGCTTCTTTTACTTTATAGAATCATAGAATCATAGAAATTTACAACATGGAAACAGGCCCTTCGGCCCAACATGTCCATGTCGCCCAGTTTATACCACTAAGCTAGTCCCAATTGCCTGCACTTGGCCCATATCCCTCTATACCCATCTTACCCATGTAACTGTCCAAATGCTTTTTAAAAGACAAAATTGTACCCGCCTCTACTACTGCCTCTGGCAGCTCGTTCCAGACACTCACCACCCTTTGAGTGAAAAAATTGCCCCTCTGGACCCTTTTGTATCTCTCCCCTCTCACCTTAAATCTATGCCCCCTCGTTATAGACTCCCCTACCTTTGGGAAAAGATTTTGACTATCTACCTTATCTATGCCCCTCATTATTTTATAGACTTCTATAAGATCACACCTAAAACTTCCAACTCTCCAGGGAAAAAAGTCTCAGTCTATCCAACCTCTCCCTATAAGTCAAACCATCAAGTCCCGGTAGCATCCTAGTAAATCTTTTCTGCACTCTTTCTAGTTTAATAATATCCTTTCTAATATACTTTTGTGTTAACAAAATCCTTCACTATTTCCCTTTATGTCACTTGCCTGTCTTTCTTCATACCAGCCTTTCTAATAACTTTTTACTTCACCTCTATATTTTCTTTTGTATTATTAGCCCTAGATGTGTTATATGCCTTTTTGAATCTCATTTCATCATCCAAGGAACTCCATCTTTTGCTGCAAACTCTTTACCCCTTTACTTTTTGTGTGAATGGGCTCTATTTTAGCACCCGCTATCGGGTGCGTTCCTGGTGGGGGGCCTCTGAAAATCGGAGAATCCCGGCGCGGTAATGGAGCCCGGCCCGAACCCGCGCACTTCCGGGTTCCCCGCTGACGCGCCGGCGTGCGCGCGCAGCCCCCGCTGGTGGGAATCCCGCAGGCAATTAAAGCCAGCGGGATTCCACTTGAAGGTATTTATTTAGGTATTTCAGGTCATTAACTGACCTGATTAAAGGATTATGTGGGATTTTAGAGCAAACTGGGACTGTTTCCCACACTGGGGGAAACACTCCCAGGTCAAATGGACGTGTTGCAGCTGTCAGCCTGTGGCAGCTGCAAAGGTCCATTTGACAGGTTGGTGGGGGGAGACCCTCACCCATTGCAGGAGGCCACTCTGTCACTTGGGACAAAGTTTGGCCTCCACCACCCTCCTCCTGACAGTCAAAGTCACCAACCTGCACACTTACCCCGGGGTCCGGAGACATGTACCTACCTTGCGGACCCCCTCAGATTTACATCTTGCGGATGGGGGCCGCCGTAGCTGCAGTCATGACCTCCTCGGAGGGCGAACAGCATCACCAGCCTCGCCATCCACGCCGTCCACCTCTGACACGTGGAGCTCCACAACAGAGTGCTGTGACACATCCACCTGTACAGCAGGAGGGAGGGCTACCGCAGAGAGAGATGCGTCGCAGAGGGCACTACCCTCGCCACAGGGTCCACAGACCGAGGCTCAGCTTCCTGGACCTCTCTGAGCAGCAGTGCACACGGAGGCTCAGAGTCACTCGACATGTAGTCGTGGACATCTGCAGCCTCTTTCATGCCGAGCTGCTCCTGGCTGGCCCGAGCACCATCTTCTTACCTGTTGCTGTCAAAGTCACCACTGCCCTCAACAACTTCTCCTCCGCATCCTTCCAGGGTGCAACCGGGGACATCGCCGATGTCTCTGTCGTCTGCGCAAAAGAGCCCTGCAAATACACGTACACCCACTCTGCAGTGACACAATGTGTGGCATCAGTTGTGGGTCCTCATAGTGATCCTCAGGAGAGGGCATTATTGCACAAACCAGACAGGATTCGCGAAGACATGGCAGTAGTGGTGCCAATATAATATGTAATATGAGTTGGTCAGAAATTCAATATAAGTAACACCCATGACAAACCCTCAGACACCCTTGTGCATCCCCTTCATGCTCACGACACGTTTGCCTTACGCTGCCTACTGCACATATGTGATGCATGCCCTGTGGCTGCAGCACAGGTAGTGTCAGGTTGAGTGAGGCTGGCCGTGAAAGAGATGCACGAGAGGGTGAGTATGAGAGAGCCATGAGATTGTATGAGGATTGGGTTGAGTGGTGGTGGCGGGATGAGTACTGGCGAGGTGAGTAGGTGCAGGTAAGATGAGGATGAGGTTTGAGTGGGTATGAGGGGTGATGTGACAGAGTTGTGTTGGCAGTGCTGAAGGAGATGTGGGGTGGGGGCGGTGATGTGGCAGACGGAGTGTAGGGGAAAGACTACGTGTACTCACTTTGGCTGATCGACTGAGGTCATTGGAGCGCCTCCTGCATTGTATGCAGGTGGGTGATATGTTGGTTGCGCTGGTGACCTCCTCTGCCACCTCGAGCCAGGCCTTCCTGGTGGCAGAGGCAGGCCGCTTCCTCCCGCACGCCGGGGGGAAGATCTCTGTCCTCCCCCTCCTCCTCACCCCATGTATTGATACCTGGAGTGAGGCATCATTAAACTGGAAGCAGCCTTCCCCCTGGGCTGTTCCATGCTGTAATTTTTTCTGTTTGTTGCAGCATCTGTCAGTGGAGGACTGCCCCTTTAAATAGAGCTCCTCCAGCTGACAGATCTTACTGCGCATGCGCAGCCTGCCCGACGCGCAGATCAGCAGTGGGGAATCCGGAGGAGAAGGTAAGTGGATCCAATTAGTGGATTGGATCCTACAATCGCGTGGGAAACTGACTAATTTCACCGGGCGCATTACCCACGCACCCGATAGCCCCCCCGCCGAGAACCCGCAGCCCTGCTAACATCGGGCCCAATATGTCTAGTTTGTACCCTGATCATCTGTTTGTTTGAATATAGAAATTTTCAACGTCTTATCTGCCAATTTTTCTCCCAGGTTATCTTGGCCAATTTCCTTTTTATCTCATTGGAATTCTTTTTTTCTCCAGTCAACTACCTTTTATCTTTTACTGTTCAATTTTTATATTGAACCTAATTTTTGTATGGTGGTTGTTCTCTCGATGCTGCCCTCCTTTACATAACCTACTTGTCCTATTTCATTTCCGAGAACTAAACCCAGCACAATCATCTTCCTTGTTTAGAACATAGTGATCCCGATTGCAGTCCTGAACGTATTGTAGAAATCCTTCTCCTGCTTTACCACTGACAATATTTGTACCCAATTCAATCTTTAGATGACTAAAATGACACATTTTGTGGTTGTCTTATTCCTGTATATTTCTCTAATTTGCCAACACTTTTTTGTTCTTCTAGCTTCTTTTCACTGCTTATCATTTATAATATACTCCAAATAGAGTATGTGTTCCCTTCTTACATTTGTTTCTTTCCTTTGGGAACAAGATTTTAACTAATATATTAAATACATGCCAACCATCAGTGTTTTATGCTGAAGATCAGCATTTACCAAGTTATGTCCACATATGACCATTTGCTGATGAAAATCAACAGTTCTTTTTGTCTCTGGCGCCTCTTGCAAAATTGTCTCAGTATGTCCCAGAAATGTTTTGTCCACCTTTGCAGAGTTATGCTTTTTGGTGAATGAACAAAGTTCTGTCTCTCAGAATTAATTCTTCTCATCTTGTAGCATTCAACAAAAAGGAAGCCAGTAACCTCTGGTCCCACTAAGTGGACACAACGAATTTGGTTGTAATTTAAAGATAAAGGGGTAGAGTTTCCACTTTTTTTACACCAGTAATATCAGCACAATCCAGGCAGAATTGGCCAAACCAGCACAAAAGATCGGGGAATTTTAAACGTGAATTACACCCAAAACCATTCGTGCAGTCACATCTTAGTAAACATTTACTAAGATGTGACTGCATGTCGGCATTTGCACTGTCTCTTACCCCTGTTCTGTGAATGTGCAGAACTTATCTGCATGCATGATCATGTGGGTCATGATTGGGACCAGTGGAAGTAAGAAGATAAAAACAAATTCTTCAAGCTTTGCTGTTGACCTCATACTTACCATCAGTGCTTTACGCTGACAGTCAGCATTTACAAAGTTGTCAGTTTTTGCTGTCAAAAACTACGTGCTATCCATGCTGGTTCATGATGAAATGGTATCCAATGATGTGTGAGTACAGGGGAGATGGACTACAGGGACTGATCCAGTAAATTGTACTGGAGAGATTAAGAGATGTAAAATGTATCAAATGAAGATATGCAGCAGAGATGTAGGTTAAAAAGTACTGGAAAGAGGGAGATGGTACATACATGCCAACCATCTTTTGATTGCTTCTTTAAGTGATGGCAGAGGGAATGCGAATAGTCTTGGAGAACAGTGAACTGAGGCAGGTGAATAGGTTTCTATTTGAGGCATTCTGTTACTAATTTGGGTCTGCAGTAAGTACCCTATTTGCTTCAGTGGCGGCGTTCACTCTTGTAAGTGGTCTGACAGCCTTACTTTTATTGGGGTTGACTCTCGCTGTCCTATATCTAGTTATACATCCTATATCTAGTTATACAATTGTGCGACCCAGGGGTGTAACATTGAAACTCTCATGATCTGAACTGGATATCCATGTCTTTTGCATGAGTATTTCTTCAATCACTCCAACAGCAAAACGAGTTAACACTAGATGAAGCAAGGCTTGGTTTGTATCATTAAGCTGCTTCATTGTAAGGTGAAACATACAGAACAATAGTTATCAGATTCATTTGATTCAATCCGTTCAGCCTATATTCGCATAATACAAAATAAAGAATGCACCATGCTTTCCCACATCAGCGACTAATCTTATTTGACTTAAACAAGATCTTCTGGCTATTTTCCTGCATTTGTGACCTCATTGCCTCACTGAAGACCCTCACAGCATTTCCTTTAACAAAAGCTGACTGCCCTTGCAGCCATCTTGTTTCAAAAGTCTTTCCCTCTGTGTCCTTGTGTCTCTCTTATCCCCCTTTCATAGACAGAGATTAAAAGATTCTCCAACACAGAATGCTTTCCAAATACCCAGACAAGCGAACAAAACATATTATTTGCAGTCTGAGGAAACAGCATCAAAACCAGCTTATTTGCATTTTAAGCACTTAATGTCTCAGGTCCACTTTTTTAACTGATAGGAATACATCATACTTAAAATGTTGCGTTTTAAAAGTAACATTTTCTTCCAAATCCTTTCTGTGGAATAATGGTCAAATCTTCCAGAAACATGACACCAAAATATGCTCAGTATTTCAGAGTGAGCCCAAAAACAAGTAAGGAATCTTGCTGATCTCAGTAGTTCTTATTATGGTTCTTTAGATAGTTGTGACGTGCATATCAGATGCTCTAGAAATCTGCAAAGTGATGAAAAAGGAACAAGCAGCATTTTGCTCTTATGACTAACGCACAGGGCAGGTTATAGTTTTATATGAGATCAGAGTGTGATGAGGCTTAGGGGAACCCAACTTTTGTTGTTTTCACTGATTTTTCTAAGGCTTTCAATCTCCTCATGCAGCTCTCATGAAAAAGCTGGAAGCTATGGGAGTACATGGCCAAATCTTGGATTTTTTCCAGGATATGTACTCCAACTCCAGGATCCATGTAAAAGTAGAAAGGAGACACATTGATTCTCTGTCTCTCAAAAGAGGAGTGAGACAAGGTTGTCCACTGAGATTTACCCTATTTGATGTCTTCATCAATAATATGTTGACATCGTGAGGGATGGCCTTGGAATATCATTTCCAGGCAATTCTGAAAGAAGTGCTTTTCTCACAGATGATATTGTGTTGTTGGCTGATTCACCTGGGGATCTAGTGCCCTCTACTCACTGTTTTGGACAATATGCTAACCAGTGTTGCATGGAGGTGGAGGCCCTCAAGTGGTATTATGATTTTTCATGGATCAAGTGGGGATCTCAAGTGCTGACTGGAAGATTCAAGAGATGCCTGCTGATTCATATCAGTATCTGAGGATCCGGGTGAATGCCCATGTCTGTATGAACAGTGTTTCAGGAACATGCTGAGAAGGGATGAAAGGCTCACATTAGTCTTCCTCATCTTTTTTTCAAGAGCAATGTCATAATGCAGTGTAAGCTTGTGGGTGTGTAAGTTAAGTGTCAGTCTGTTCTGCATGGTTCATATCCTATTCCATACAATGGAAAAGCTTCCTCCAGCCCATGTGAGATCCAGGACCAGGATTTACATTAGTACTTCATTCAGCTATGTTACATGATGATACCAAAATCAAGTGAATTGTAACTTGTAGTAACTAATTTAATATTTAAAATATCTGTAAACTATGCAGAAAACATTTGGCTTCAAAGACAGTGTTACCATAGAATTTTTTTGGGGGGAGAGGGCAGGGGTAATTGCCCCAAACTTTTTTTAGGAAATCAAGCTTCCTTTTTCAGTGTTCACATCTCCCTTCAGAAATTTATAAATGCACTGCTGCAAAAAATCAATCTTTAAGAATGTAAAAAATAGGAGCAGGAGTAGGCCATACGGCCCCTCGAGTCTGCTCCACCATTCAACAAGATCATGGCTAATCTTCAAACTCAACTCCACTTTCCGGCCTGATCTCCATATCCCCTATCCCTTTGTGTACTTTTAAATTCTCCTCACACAACAAATGATGAAATATGAAGGTCAATTTTCCAAATGTGAGTTCTTGATGCAGATCCTTACTCACTAGAAGCACATTTCGAGAAACTGCAGGCATGATTTTGACATTTTTACATATGCTTTAATAATTAAATAAAAATCATGGGACTCGCTCCTTTAATTTCCTAATCTGCTCAAACAGTGGGCAAGAATCCACACCAAGAGTGCAGATCCGGAAAAGCAGCTCACAAACTCTCTTTCATTTGCACTCTCCGTGTAATTATTGTTTTCACATGTCCGAGGCAAGACACTTGGGTTTCATTTTTCACAAAAACAATTGAGCTGAATTGCAAAATTGTGACCCCAAAACACTGGTAAAAATCCTAGAATCCCATTTTTAAAAAAATGGAATTAAATTTATTCAGTTTCCATAAAACAATGGTCCTGGTCATAAGTCTACATTAGGGCTACTTTTAAGTTATCAGTTGGTTTTTGAACTTTTTTGGGACTGTAATAGATTTTTTGAGGCTATTCAACTT